>NC_089271.1:132896187-134096187 GCF_963930625.1 Muntiacus reevesi | reverse complement strand
CTTGCTAAAGTCTCCCAAGAGTTCCATGGGCCTAACCATGGTAACCAGTGCTATACTGGCCAAAGACACATTCCGTTTTCAAAACCACTTTTCTTGGTCAGAGTCTGTGACAGAAGCCCACCATGGCTTTCCCCCTACCTCTCAGTCAATTACTTCTATGTCTCCTTGTCTGTCCACTTACTTTGATCCCCTCCTAAATCTTGGTTTCATTTTCCTCTGGTTTCCAACCTCTGCCCCGTACTCTTCCATTCTATAAATGACCCTTGGGTAACCATGTCACCCCCCAGAACTTTCACCAATCTGACTTGTTTTCATCAGTATCCTCTGTGTGTTGATGGCTTTTCCTATCACCAAATTCACCTAAGACATCTCAACTGGGCCCCAGATCCCTCACAGGCTGAGATGCATGGGGCATCTGCACTCAGATGTCCCATAAGCCCTGTAGACCTGCTAGTGGCCCCAGGCCAACATTCCCTGTCTCATGCATGGCACTGCCATCCACCCAATTCCTTAAACCACAATCCCAGGCATGCTGCTGGGTGTGATTTTCACCGTGCCATGACTTCCCCAGAGCTGCTCTGGAAAAGGCTCACCCGAGATCTCCCTGTTGCCACAGGTGGGGATCAGTTCCTCTGCAAGGCCCTGCTCCTGCAGACACGCTCTGAAGATGTCCTGAGCACAGGCCATCACCCTCTTTTGGATCTCTGAGAAAACCCAGGCACTGTAATACACCTGAGAGGTTGAAAGTCCTGTGTTTAACAAGACAATGAGTCAGGACACAGCTGTGTAAGCCCATCACTGGGAAATGTGCCAAAGACTATCCAGAAGAGATCCCTAAAGGAGAACATTTAGGAAGGTGGGTCTCCATGGGTGTACACCAAACAAGGGATTGTTTAACTGTGTTTTTCCCAGTAGATATTCTGTTCCTATTTGTTCTTCATCTGAACATGGAGTTAATTTGATAACACAGGAAAAAGTTTAGAACTGCAACTGAGCATAGGCAGCAGATTAGCTGACAGATGTAGATCCTTCTACATCTACATCAACAGCTACAATTCTCAGCTATCTTTAATCTTTGAAGCACTATTCTGATCTGTTGCATGAAATTATCTCCACAGTATTTTGGAAATTTATTCAACTAACTAAGCATAAGGGATCCCGGCAAGAACTAAAATGCTCTGAGTTTCATTAACAATAGCAGGGTTTAAACCGTAAAACTTTGAATTCAGGACAGGCAGCAGAGTCAGCACAAGGTCAGTTTTCAAACAAGTATTAATTTGGGCAAGTTGTCCCTTTCCTCAGCCTAAGATAGACGTCAGGTCATGATGAAAGCTTGCTTTCCTATAGAGAGGAGTTGCAAATTTTCGATTTCCTCTTGTAAGAATGGGTTCTATTTCCACAGCTGCAATCTCAGCTTTCATAAGAGAACTTTTTCAAATAATGCTCACACCAGGGCCACATTTCAGAACTACTACTTCAGACTCTCTGGGGGTGTCCTGCCAACATTGGCTCTTCTAAAGCCTCTCCAGGGGAGATTTGATGCATAGTTTAGGTTGAGAAGCACAATCTCATGATGCTTCACCCATCCTGGTTTTAAGTAGAATCCTCAACTGAGAAGCCATGTTTGCTACTAATGAAAATTTTTTTAAAAATTGCAATTACGTGTTTTTCCTTCTGAGAGGTATTTTTGAAGTATTTATTCACAGCGATATTTAGGACAATTTCAATGACTTAGTGGTGTGGTTTTGCCCCCAAGTCCCTTCCTTACCAGGCACTCAGGCAGATGAGGGGAGAGGGAATGCACCTCAGTCCTGGGCAGACGGAAGATGAATGGAGTTCCATTGTCTTGGTTACTGCTCTGCTGAGGATCCCTCCTGGGTTGCTGAGCTCAGGCAAGGGCCTCACACCTGGCTACAGGTATTCCTGTGAGCAGAGGTTGGAGCTAAGGGCTGAGGTCTGTTACCAGGGGAATGGAAGCTGGGCTCATGTGATTTGAGAAGAATGGAAAAACAGCTAAGTAGAATTTCAGATGCAGGGTGGGTTCTGAGAGCCTGTCCAGAGCCATTGACATGTGTTCACACAACGGGCAACTGTGCACGAACACAGAGACACATTAGACATGTGTACTCACTGGGGATTCTGTCCTGACGTGCACAGCGACTGTTTCTGGAGGGAGCATCTAGCACATGTGGAGGAGGCCGGACACAGAATGTGGAAGGAACAGGGTCACTCCTTGTTGTTACAAAAGCAATGGCATTTCCTTTCCCACATACCTCACTTGGACATCTGCATTACCTTCCTAAACTGCTTTACTGAGGTATATTTACATACCGCAAAGCACACCCATTCCATGCATCCAGCGCAGTGACTTTTAGTAACTTCACACAGTGATGCAACCACCACCACAGTGCAGTTGTGGAACACTGCCAGCAACACAGAAAGGTTCTGCATACCCATCAATAGTCAATCCCCAATAGGACCTGCAGGCCCAGGCAACCTCTCATTTAATTTCTGTCTCTGTAGCTTTGCCCTTTCTGGGCATTTCATACAAAGGAACTCCTGCAGGAAGTGGGCTTTTGTGTCTGGGTTCTTTCACTTAGCATAATGCTTTAGAGGCTCACCCATGTGGCAGCAGAAAGCAGAAGTTCATCACTTTTCACCCATCATGCTATTCCACTATATGGGTACAGAATACTTTGTTCACCATTCTCCAGCTGACAGACTTTTAGACTGCTCCACTGTTTGGAGATTGCAAACAGTGCTGCTGTGAAAGACATGTAAGGACAAGTGTTTGTGTGGACATAGGTTTCATTTCTCATTTCTCCACATTTTCATTTCTTGTTTTGCATGGTGCACATGCTAGACACTTCAGTCAGTGTGGAATAGAGGTGGATGAAGCAGACCTCCTATCCTTGGTCTGGATCTCAAGAGGAAAGCATTCACTCAACATTACTACATGTGGTGTGATGAGAGCTGGATATTTCTTGGGGATGTTCTTCAGCACAATGACGACGATCCCTTCTATCCCGAGTTGGTTAACCGTGTTTATTGATTTAGTTAGTTACTTATTTATCGGCTAACGGGTCTTGAATTGTGTCTTGAATTGAATGCTTTTTCTCTTTCTGTCAAGATGACAGGCGGTTTCTGTCCTTCATTATATTAATACACTGTTTCCCATAACTGAAGTTGAGTGTTGATCTAATACTGCAACCCTGGGATAAATCTTGTGCAACCCTTCGCAAATGTTTCTTGATTTGGCTTGCTAATACTGTTTTGAGGGTGTATGCATCATTATTCATGATAGATATGGGTCTGTAGCTTTTTGGTGATGTCAAGTCCGGCTTCGGTAATGGGGTAATATTGTTCTTATAGGATGAGTTAGTAAGTGTTCCTTCCTCCCTGCTATCTATTCAGGAAGAATCTGTGAAGGATGGGTGTTATTTCTTCTTAAAACATGTGATAGATTTCACTAATGAAATCAGGAGGTCGATGACTTCACTTTGTGGGAAGTCTTTAAGCATATGGTTCAATATCATTGCTTGCTACAGGTACATTCAGATTTGATATTTGCCCACTGCATTTCAACCAACTCCCATCTAGTATTCTCTGGGATGTTGGTTCCTATGACTCAGACTCTGGCCTAGAATTTGACATGCTGGACATCTGCACATCACAGGAATTCTGGCTCCTACTCTGCAACTGGGGAGAATACACTGTCTCAGAAGTAACCCCCAGATCACCAACACCCAATAGGCAGGTTGGGGATACAGACTTTGAGGTGGGAAAGGGGTGGCACTGCTGATACCCTCATTTACACCCGCCCATCCATATTCTGGGTGCCCTCATGCAGGATGTGGGTAATTCTGCAGTTGGGACTGGCACAGCAAGCACCCAGAGTATCCTGTCCCCTCCCCCACCATGTCCACTTTACCCTACCCTGATCCTTCTCACTCCTCTCGTCTCCTAGCAATGCACCCTCAGAGGTGATCAATGATGCGCTCACCACCACATCTAAGTGTGTCAGATCTCCTCTCTGCTTAATGACTCGAGGGCAGTGATGGGCCATTCAATTCCTCCTCACCTCCATGTCTCAATAGCCAATCTGGCAGGGCATGGGGGGTGGATTGTAGCAGATATAGTGAAAACCTTCTTGATTCACTAAAGGATCCACAGCTGACGGGATCAACCTGGGTTGGCTGCTGGAGTGAGCCCATGGCATTCCCACTCTGGGGAACTTGTGCCAGATGGGGATGCCTATCTATGCCCCAGTGCATTGTGGGTAACATCAGTGCCATATCTTATCCAGACTTGGTGTGCAACCAGTTGTGGATGGACACTGAACTCACTGGGTCGTCTCACTTCACTCCTGCCTTTACAGAGGGTACAACTGGGGATGCTCTGTCAGAAATAAACCTGTGCTCATATGGTCTATTACTCTATGATAAAGGAGCCAAGAACATACATTAGGGAAAATGCTGTCTCTTCAATAAACATTTAGGGGAACACTGGACCCCTTTCTTACACAGCATTCAAAAATAAATGTCAACAGCCAAACTTTAAAGATGAAAATTTTAGACCTTAAACCATAAGACTCCTAGAAGAAAACTCAGTCAGTATGCTCTTTGACATCGGTCTCAGCAATAGTTTTTCTGACTTGTCTTCTCAGGCAGGAGCAACAAAAGCAAAAAGAAACAAATGGGAGTTCAACAAACTGAAAAGCTTTTACACAGCACGGGAAACTGTCAACAAGACCAAAAGGCAACCTACTGAGTGGGAGAAGATATGAGCAAGTAATATATATCCAAAAAGAGGTAGATATCCAAAATAGCTAAAGGACTTATAGAATGTATTATGGAAAAGACCCAAAACCCAATTTAAACCTGGGGCAAAGCACTGAACAGACATTTCCCCAAAGAGATACAGATGGGCAATAGACATGTGAAAAGATGCTCAACATCTCATCATCAGGCATTAAAAAATCAAGACTGCAATGAGTACTCCCTCGTACCTGTCAAGTAGCTACTGTCAAAAAGACAGCAAGTAACAAATGTTGGTGAGAATGTAGAGCAAAGGAAACCGGCATGTGGTGTGGGTGGGAATGTACAATGGTGCAGCTATGATGGAGACAATGAGGGTTTCCTCAAAAACTGAAAACTGGAACTACCATCAGATCAGATCAGTCGCTCAGGCATATCTGACTCTTTGTAATCCCATGGACTGCAGGACACCAGGCTTCCCTGTCCATCACCAACTCCCGGAGCCTACTCAAACTCATGGTCATCATGTTGGTGATACCATCCAACCATCTCATCCACTGTTGTCCCCTTTTCCTCCCGCCTTCAATCTTTCCTAGCATCAGGATCTTTTGCAATGAGTCAGATCTTCGCATCAGGTGGCCAAAGTATTGGAGCTTCAGCTTGAGCATCAGTCCTTCCAATGAATATTCAAGACTGATTTCCTTTAGGATGGACTGGTTTCACCTCCTTGCAGTCCAAGGGACGCTCAAGAGTCTTCTCCAACAGTACTGTTCAAAAGAATCAATTTTTCGTTGCTCAGCTTGCTTTATAGTCCAACTTTCACATCCATACATGATTACTGGAAAAAACAAAGCTTTGATAGACAGACATTTGTTGGTAAAGTCATGTCTCTGCTTTTTAAAATGTGTCTAGGTTGGTAATAGCTTTTCTTCCAAGGAGCAAGCATCTTTTAATTTCATGGCTGCAGTCACTATCTGAAGTGATTTTGAACCCCTCAAAATAAAGTCTCTCACTGTTTCCATTGTTTCCCATCTATTTGGCATTAAGTGATGGGACTGGATGTCATAATCTTAGTTTTCTGAATATTGAGTTTTAAGCCAACTTTTTCACTCTCCTCTTTCACTTTCATCAAGAAGCTTTTTAGTTCTTCTTTGCTTTCTGCCATAAGGGTCATGTCATCAGAGTATCTGAGGTTATTGAAATTTCTCCCAGCAATCTTGATTACAGCTTGTGCTTCATCCAGCCTGGCATTTCACATGATGTATCCTTCATGTATATTAACTAAGCAGAGTGACAATATAAAGCCTTGATATACTCCTTTTCCTATTTGGAACCAGTCTGTTGTTCCATGTCCAGTTCTAACTGTTGCTTCTTGATCTGCATACAGATTTCTCAGGAAGCAGGTCAGGTGGTCTGGTATGCCCATCCCTTTAAGAATTTTCCACAGCATGTTGTGATCCACACAGTCAAAGGCTTTGGTGTAATCAATAAAGCAAAAGTAGCTGTTCCTCTGGAACTCTCTTACTTTTTCAATGATTCAGCGGATGTTGGCAATTTGATCTCTGGTTCCTCTGCCTTTTCGAACACCAACTTGAATATCTGGAAGTTCACAGTTCACGTACTATTGAAGCCTGGCTTGGAGAATTTTGAACATTACTTTGCTATCATGTGAGACAACTGCAATTGTACGGTAGTTTGAACTCTCTTTGGTATTGCCTTTCTTAGGGATTGGGATGAAAGCTGACCTTTTCCTGTCCTGTGGCCACTGTTGAGTTTTCCAGATTTGCTGACATACTGAGTGCAGCACTTTCACAGCATCATCTTTTAGAATTTGAAGTAGCTCAACTGGAATTCCATCACCTCCACTACCTTTGTTTCTAGTGATGCTTCCTAAGGCCCACTTGACTTCACATTCCAGGATGTCTGGCTCTAGGTGAGTGATCACACCATCGTGATTATCTGGGTCATGAAGATCTTTTTTGTCCAGTTCTTCTGTGTATTCTTGCCACCTCTTCTTAATATCTTTTGTGTCTATTAGGTCCATACCATTTCTGTCCTTTATTGTGCTCATCTTTGCATGAAATGTTCCCATAGTATCTCTAATTTTCTTGAGATCTCTAGTCTTTCCCACTTTATTGTTTTCCTCTATTTTTTTTGCATTGATCCCTGAGGAAGGTTTTCTTATCTCTCCTTGCTATTCTTTGGAACTTTGCATTCAATGAGTATATATTTCCTTTTCTCCTTTGCCTTTAGCTTCTCTTCTTTTCTCAGGTATTTGTAAGGCCTCGTCAGACAACCGTTTTTGAATTTTTGCATTTCTTTTTCTTGGGGATGGGCTTGATCACTGCCTCCTGTACAATGTCATGAACCTCCACCATAGTTCTTCAGGCACTCTGTCTATCAGATCTAACCCCTTGAATCTATTTGGCACTTTCACTGTATAATCATCAGGGATTGGATTTAGGTCATACCTGAATGGTCAAGTGGTTTTCCCTACTTTCTTCAATTTAAGTCTGAATTTCACAATATGGAGTTCATGATCTGAGCCACAGTCAGCTTCCGGACTTGTTTTTGCTTGTTTTGTTGACTAACATGTAATTACACTTCTTGGTATTTTTCTGAAGAACAGAAGAAACACTAGACACAAAAGATATATGTTCTCCTCTATTCACTGCAGCATTATTTACAATAACCAACATATGGAAGGAACCTAAGTGCCTATCGATAGATGAATCAAAAAGGAAAAAATGACATACACACACACACACACACACACACACACACACACACACTAGAATATCTCAGCAATTAAAAGATGTAATCTTGTCATTGGTGACAACATGGATGGACCTAAAGGGTATTATGACAAATAAAGCTGGGCACACAGAGAAAGACAAATGCCACACAGTTTTATTTATGTGTGGAATCTCAGAAATAAACTAAGAAAACACGGGAAACAAAACAGAAATAGAGTCAGAGACACAGAACAAACTGCTGTTTACCAGAGGAGGAAAGAGTAAGGAAATGTGTAAAACAGGGAAGGGATTAGGAGATACAAATGTCCAGTTATAAAATAAATCATGGGAATGGAATGTACATACAGGAAATATAGTCAATAATCTCGTAATAAATCTCTATGGTGACAGATGGTAACCAAACTTATCATACTAAATCATTTCATAATGTTTAAAAATATGGAATCACTTTTCTGTGCCCTTGAAACTAATATAACATCATATGTCAACTTGGGGTTTCCCCAGTGGCTCAGCAGTAAAGAATCTTCCTGCAGTGCTGAAGCTGCAGGGGGCGTGGTTTTGATTCCTGATTCAGGAAGATCCCCTGGAGGAGAGCATGGCAACCCACTCCAGTATTCTTGCTTGGAGAGTCCCATGGACAGAGGAGTCTCGTGGGCTACAGTCATATGGTCACAAAGAGTTGGACATGACTGAAGTGAGTTAGCATGCATGCACAAATGGCAACCTTACTGAAGAAATAAACAGTATGATCTCTGAATGCATGATGCTAAGATCTGTGGGTCACATTTCCTCTGACAACTTATATGACTGTGAACATTCCCCTTACCTCCTTGTCCTCTGTTTTATCACCTCATCAATTAGGGTTGAAACCTTCCAAAATGATGGATCTGTGAAAGTGGATTAAATAAGGTGACAGAATGAAATATATTAAATGTGGTCTGATATCTGGTAAGGATGAACAGCCTTGAAATTCCATGTTACCTCTGCTAAACATACCCACAGTGAGTAAATTCAGGCCTCTGAGTTTCAAGAAGAAAACCTTGACCTGACTTACCTTCTCCCTTGAGACTGGGAGACAAGTCTTGCAAGACAGATTGAGCTCTGATGCTCTCTGATGAGATCAGAAGTTCAGACTCCAAAAATTCACTTGTTCTCAAGCGCCCCTGCCTGCAGAAGACTCGCATATTTCTGCAGAAATATATCTCTGGGCACTAGCTGAGAGCACAAAAAGACAGAGAGCAGAATTCATTTTCACTTTTGAAGAATCTCATGGGCACTTGCTGGGTACACAACACTGGGCTCTAGGAAAAGTAGGTTTCATCACTCGTGTCTCCTGTAATGAAAAGGGAAGCTATTTGTTTTTAGGAGAAAGGTGTTTGTGAATCACAGTTCTGAGAAAAGTTTTATATTCAGAATATGTAAAGACTTTTAAAATTACATAGGAAAAAGTGTAGTAAATGAGGACTGATCCTTTTGCCAGGGATTGGGGTGTGGAAGGCGAAACCAGAAAGGGGCAGCACCTGGGCATTTTTGGGGTGATGGACGTGGCCAGGGTCCATGGTGGTGGTCACTGGATTCTCTCTGGGTGTCAGTGCTCAGAGAGCTGTATGCCCAAAGGCAACCAGGCCAGGACTTCCCTGGTGGTCCCGTGGTAAAGAATCCCCCTGCCATATAAAATCAATACACAGAAATCCCTTGCTTTCCTATATACTAACAATAAAAAATCAGAAAGAGAAATTAAAGAATGAATCCCATTCTCTATTGCAATGAAAAGAATAAAACACTTAGGAATAAATTTACCTGAAGAAACAAAAGACCTGTATACAGAAAACTATAAAAAAAAAAAAAAAACTGTTGAAAGAAATAAAAGATGACACAAACAGATGGAGAAATGTACTATGTTCTTGGATTCAAAGAATTAATATAGTGAAAATGACTCTACTACCCAAAGCAATCTATAGATTCAACAAAATCCCGATCAAACTATCAGTGGTACTTTTCACAGAACTAGAACAAACAATTTCACAGTTTGTATGGAAGCACAAAAGACTCTAATACCCACAGCGATCTTGAGAAAGAACGATGGAACTGGAGGAATCGTCCTTCCTGACGTCAGACTATACTACAAAGCTACATTCATCAAGACAGTATGGTACTGGCATAAATACAGAAATATAGATCAATGGAACAAAATAGAAAGCCCAGAGATAAATCCACACACCTATACACAGGTTATCTTTGACAAAGGAGGCACAGATATACAGTGGGGAAAAGACAGTCTGTTCAACACGTGTTGCTGAGAAAACTGGGCAACTATGTGTAAAAAAATGAAAGTGGAACACTTTCTAGCACCATACACAAAAATAAACTCAAAATAGACTAAAGACTTAAATGTATGACCAGAAACTCTAAAATTCTTAAGAGGAAAACATAGGCAGAACACTCTCTGACATAAATCACAGCAAGATCCTCTACGACCCACCTCCCAGAATTCAGTTCAGTTTATTCACTCAGTCGTGTCTAACTCTTTGCGAACCCATGGACCACAGCATGCTAGGCCTCCCTGTCCATCACTAACTCCTGGAGTTTACTCAAACTCATGCCCATTGAGCCGGTGATGCCATCCAACCATCTCATCCTCTGTCGTCCCCTTCTCCTCTCACCTTCAATCTTTCCCAGCATCAGAGTCTTTTCCAATGAGTCAGCTCTTTGCATCAGGTGGCCAAAGTATTGGAGTTTCAGCTTCAACAACAGTCCTTCCAATGAATATTCAGGACTCATTTCCTTTAGGGTGGACTGGTTGGATTCCCTTGCTTTCCAAGGGACCCTCAAGAGTCTTCTCCAACACCACAGTTCAAAGGCACTTATTTTTCAGTGCTCAACTTTCTATATAGTCCAACACTCACATCCATATACGACTATTGGAAAAACGATAGCCTTGACTAGACAGACCTTTGTTGGCAAAGTAATGTCTCTGCTTTTTTATATCCTGTCTAGGTTGGTCATAACTTTTCTTTCAAGGAGTAAGCATCTTTAATTTCATGGCTGCAGTCACCATCTGCAGTGACTTTGGAGCCCAAAATATAAAGTGTTCCACTGTTTCCCCATCTATTTGCCATGAAATGATTTGCCATTACATCCCAGAGTAATGGAAAGAAAAACAAAAATAAACAAAAGGGACTTAAACGTAAAAGCTTTTGCACAACCAAGGATACCATAAACAAGGTGAAAAGACATCCCTCAGAATGGGAGAAAACAATAGCAAATGAAACAACTGACAAGAATTAACCTCCAAAATATACAAGCTCAATACCAGAAAAACAACAACCCAATCAAAGAGTGGGCAGGAGAGCTAAACAGGCATTTCTCTAAAGAAGACATACCGATGGCTAATAGGCACATGAAAAAGTGCTCAATATCACTTATCATTAGAGAAATGCAAATCAAAACCACAATGAGGTATCACCTCACAGTGGTCAGAATGGCCACCAACAAAAAGTCTACCAACAAATAAATGCTGGAAATGGTGGGGAGAAAAGGAAACCTTCTTACACTCTAGGTGGGAATGCAAACTGGTATTGAAGAAGGAATTCATAGGGTCTGGACTCCATCTGAGGCTTGTTCGTGCTGATCGTGCACAGCCACCTCTCCAGTGGACTCTGAACTCTCTGCTTAGTGCCTGTGGGAACGACAGTGGAAGGAGAAGACCCCCTCCGGACAGGGGAACTTTGAAGATCGTATCCAGGTTACTCATTGCCTAAGAGAAAATATACCGTAATCACGCCTGCATCTGGACAGGTCATAATTTTTTTCCGTATCTATCAGGATGTAATCATAGGCTTATCGATTATTAACTGGTTGGAACTTGACCACGGGCTTATTGATTATTAACTGTTTGGAATGTAACTGCGGGCTTATTGATTATTAACTGTTTGAACACATAACACATGAATGATGGGGTTATTGTAGTTATATTTACCCTTCCTTTGTTTACATAAGTTTCAAGGAATTTGGGGTGGTGGGTTTGGACACGTACACATGGAGTATAAAAGACTTTCACAAATGCTGGTCAGGGTCCTTGGCTAAGAGGAGACTCTGCCTTGGGTCCGCCGGTGTAATAAACTGCACTCCACTATCTGCATTGTCCTTCTGAGTCAGTTTGTTTCCCAGAACGCATGGCTATAAAAGTATAGCCACTCTGGAGAAGAATGTGGGATTCCTTGAAAAACTGGGAATAGAACTGCCATATGACGTAGCAATCCCACTGCTGGGCATACACAATGAGGAAACCAGAACTGAAAGAGACACATGTACCCCAATGTTCATTGCAGCACTGTTTACAATAGCTAGGGCATGAAAGCAATGTAGATGTCCTTAAGAAGATGAATGGATAAGCAAGTCATGATATCTATACACAATGGAATATTAGTCAGCTATAAAGAGGAACACATTTGAATCAGTTCTAATGAGGTGGATGGACCTGGAGCCTGTTAGACAGAGTGAAGTCAGAAAGAGAAAGACAAATAGTATATATTAATGCATATATATGGAATTTAGAATGACGTTAGCAACAATCCTACAAGCAGGGCAGTAAAGGAGACAGAGATATAAAGAATAGACTTTTCAAGTAGGTAGGAGAAGGTGAGGGTGGGATGATTTGAGAGAATAGCAGTGAAACATGTTCATTACCGTAAGTAAAATAGATGACCGGTGCAAGTTCCATGCATGAAGCGGGGCACCCAAAGTCAGTGCTCTGGGACAACCCAGAGGGAGAGGGTGGAGGGGGGCTCAGGATGGGGGGACACCTGTATACCTGCGGCCAATTCATGTTGATATATGGCAAAAAAAAAAAATCATAATATTATAATTATTCTCCAATTATATTAATGATTAAAAAAAAAAAAAAAGAATCCACCTGCCAATGCAACAGGCAAGCATTCGATCTCTAGTCCAGGAAGATTCTACGAGTTGCGGGACAATTAAACCTGTGTGTCACAACTACTGAACTTTTGTGCTACAGCTACTGAAGCCCACAAGCCTAGAGCCTGTGTTCCGCAACAAGAGAAGTATCTGCAATGAGAAGCCCATGCACCGCCACCAGAGAGTAATCCTCCTTCTCCACAACTAGAGAAAGCCCTCGCACAGCAACAAAGACTCAGTCCAGCCAATGATAAACAAATAAATAGGAAAGAAAACCAGGCCAATTTTACTGTATGTTAATTTGAAAAATCCAGTGGTAGATATTGAAGTAGGTGCATCTCTCTGTATTCCTTGAATAATCATATCTTGGGTGAAGCTAACAAAAATTACACCACAGGCTATATTAAAACCTTAGATCAGCTTCCCAGGCACTGCTCTTTTCTAGAGAGCTACTTTTCTCAGAGAACTGTTACTTAGCAACTTGAGTAACCGGACCTGCAGCCTCCAGCACATTCAAGGGCAGGAAACAAAACACATTAGGAAGAAAGGGTTCAAATCTTATGAGTTGCCTGTGACCACAGGCTAGGAGGAACACACATCCCAGAAAGAGTCTCTTCAGATTTCAGTAACTGAAACCTGTATGTCGACCACTTAGTTCAGTTCTTGAGGGCTACTGTCCCCTTATACAAACATGTGGTGTGAAACATTTGGAAAATGACCTGAACCCAATTCACTCCCAACCACTTTTCACATGTCACAGGGAGTCTCTCACAATGATATTTCTTCACATACAAAGCCAGTTCTCAGATAAAGAAAAGATTTCACACACTCACACACACACACACCACACTCACTCACACACACACACACACACACCTTGTGAATAAACACTGAGATTTTAGAAATTGACTTACAACCGAGCATTCTCTTCTCTCGTCTCCCTCCATCCACTCTGAGAAATGAATATTTGACCATGCTATCTGATTTGCCCACCAAGTTTCTCATAAAGCACACATGATGTTGTTCCTAGTGAGCCTATACACAAGGCATTAACACCAGCCAGCCCTATTGAAGTCAGCTACCTGGGGGCAGGGAGGTGGCTGGAGCAATAAATTCATCATCTCATTTCCTTCATCACCCCATCCCATTTCATTCCCTGAAGTCACCTGGCTCATATGAATAAAGATCTTGCAACAAATCTCTGCTTCAGTCACCACTGCCTCAAGTTTCCTTCGTTATCTCATGTGGTTTCTGAGGCCAGGGAACAGATTTTACTTGAGATGAGTAAAGCTAGACAACCAGCCTATTGGCCAGAGATTCTGTTTGGGAGGTGATGCCTCTCAGTGTACTGCTTCCCCATGGTGATGAATAAAGTAAAAGTCATCTTGGCTTAGCTCTGGTGCCCCGTTGTTCAGATGTTAGCCACTAGATGGTGGGCTATGATGGTACTTGGTCTGTGATTCACACTGTAATAATTAGACTTTAATAGAAGTACATAATGGGGGGAGGGGCGGGCAGGAGGGTGCGGGACAGTCTGTTCATCCAATCAGTTGAAAAACCTTAAGAGCAGTAACTGAAGCTTCCTGAGGGTGATACAACTTAGCCTCAAGAGTACAGCCTGAGAAATCCTGCATGAGATTCAAAGTTTCTGGCCTGCTCTGCAGATTTCACAATCTGGATGGCAACTTGGATTTCCAGCCAACCGACTTGCCCTAAAGATATCAGAACTGCCAGCACCAACGAGTCCATGATCCAATTCCCTAAAATATGTCTCTCGCTATTTGGTTGTGTTTCTCTGCAGAAGCCTGACAGATACACCCCCAATATGTCACATCTTACTCAGTCCAATCCAAAGACATTGACTGAGTCACCGTACTACCCCACACCAGGTGCTGTGCATTGAAGAAACTGATAGATAGAGGGCACAGCCATTTATTTAGTGCCTTCCCCCTGCCAGGTCACGGGCGCTAGGTGTTTTACATCTGTTTTCTCCGGTAGGTCTCCCAAGAAACCTCACCAACAGGTAGAGTTATTGCCATTTTATAGATAACCAATTTGAGCGTGAAGGAGCCTGATTGGGCTGGTAGGGGCTGAACTGGAACACAGCTTGAGTGTTAACTGAACTGTGAGATGGAGGAAGATGACATGGGGAGAGGAGTTTGGGCACAGGCCCCAGAGAGTTTCAGTGCCATGGGGGAACAGGGAAACATCACACCCTTGTTATCAGTCCTGGGCATCCCCTTGCAATAGAAGCAGCCCCGATCCATCTGAGAACAAAACTGCCATGTAGAGAATCATGCGTGCAATAGAAGATCAAGTCCGGTGGTGGTTTCCAGGTGGGAGATGTGTAACAGAAAAGCCAGGCTCCTGTTGAGGGTTCATCCAGCTGTGAGGGAAAAGCTTGAGGACTGTGGGTGAGAAAGAAAGAGCCTCTAGGACTGGACACAGATATCTAATGTGACCTTGAAGTGCTTCTTGATGCTTGAAGGTAAGGTCTGACCTGCGACCTGCCCTGTGGCAGCTCAGTAGTTGTTACAACAGGGAACAAGCCAGCACATTTCTATGAACCTCATTCCATATTCACAATTAAAATCCGCTCAGTTCATGTTGTCATTAAGAATAATTCACCCGTTTTCAGGTGAGATAGTACGGCACAGCAGGCCAATTTAATTTCTCAAGACAATATGATAACAAGTGGCAGAACTGAGTTGAAAGCAAGGTTGTCTGAATCAGAGCTAGTGTCCTTACCCACAACACCATAATGTTTCCTCATAAAAGGAAAAAAAGGAAAAATTAAAAAAAGGAAAAACGAAGGAAGAAGAATAAAAGGAGACCCAAGATACTTACTGTATTTGGGCATCCACTTTGGGCTGCGAGTGAAGAGAAAACTCCTCAAAGTGGCCTAATCAGAAAGGTAACTGACAATCACACAACATGAAGTTAGGAGACAGCTCAGGCTCAGGCACAGAGTACATGTGCATGGAGAGCAGGGGGAGCACAAAGGAGGGCACAGGGAAGGGTAAGGAGTATAAGCAGCTATGAAAGCAAGAGGAAGATGAGGAGAGCAGAGTGACAGAGCTCCTGTGGACTTGCCCAGGGACACTGATCAGCGGGTTCAAACCGTCCATCCTACTGATGGTAGCCTGAGTGGAAGCTACACCTCTCACCAGTGAAATAAAGTAGCCTGGCTCTCTGAGCTGTATTCATCCAACAAGTATGCCTCCAGCGCCCACCTGGTCATCAATGCCCTCAGCACAGTGCTGAATGCAGCCATAACCTAGGAGACCTCAGCCTCAGGAGGCAAAGGGTTGTCCAAAACACAGAATAAAGGGCAAGCCAAGTGGGAAGAGATGGACACTAGACACTCCTGTCAGAGTGGGGATAGAAGACAGGATGCCCCTCACCCACTCGAAGGAACAAAACCTTGAGCTGAGGATTTTCAGGGCTCACTCACTGACAATTCAGTTAAGAAATGGCTGCTACATGAAAACTTCCCCAAAATACGTAAGGAAATAGCCACCCAAGTCCAAGAAACCCAGAGAGTCCCAAACAGGATAAACCCAAGGTGACACACCCCAAGACACATATTAATCAAATTAACAAAGATCAAACACAAAGAACAAATATTAAAAGCAGCAAGGGATAAATAACAAATAACACACAAAGGGATTCCCATAAGGATAACAGCTGATTTACCAATAGAACACCTTTCAGGCCAGAAGGGAATGGCAGGACATACTTAAAGTGATGAAAGAGAACAACCTACGACCCAGATTACTGTACCCAGCAAAGATTTCATTCAGATATGAAGGAAATTTAAAAGCTTTGCAGGCAAACAAAAGCTGAGAGAATTCAGCACCACCAAACCAGCTCTTCAACAAATGCTAAAGGATCTTCTCTAGACAGGAAACACAGAAATGTTGTATAAACGCGAACCCAAAACAACAAAGTAAATGTCAACAAGACCATACCTATCAATAATTACCTTAAAGGTAAATGGGTTGAATGCCCCAACCAAAAGACAAAGACTGGCTGAATGGATACAAAAGCAAGACCCCTATATATGCTGTCTACAAGAGACCCACCTCAAAGCAAGGGACACATACAGACTGAAAGTGAAGTTCTGGAAAAAAAATATTCCACACAAACGGAGACCAAAAGAAAGCAGGAGTTGCAATACTTATATCAGATAAAATAGACCTCAAAATAAAGGCTGTGAAAAGAAACAAAGAAGAACACTACAAAATGATCAAAGGATCAATCCAAGAAGAAGATATAAAAACTATAAATATATATTCACCCAACATAGGAGCACCGCATTATGCAAGGCAAATGCTAACAAGAATGAAGGGGGAAATTAACAATAAAACAATAAGAGTGGGAGATTTTAATACCCCACTCACACCTATGGACAGATCAACGAAACAGAAAATTAACAAGGAAACACAAACCTTAAATGACACAATGGTCCAGCTAGACCTAATTGATATCTACAGGACATTTCACCCCAAAACAATCAATTTCACCTTTTTCTCAAGTGCACATGGAACCTTCTCCAGAATAGATCACATCTTGGGCCATAAATCTAGCCTTGGTAAATTCAAAAAAAATTGAAATCATTCCAGTCATCTTGTCTGACCACAATGCAGTAAGATTAGATCTCAATTACAGGAGAAAAACTATTAAAAATTCCAACATATGGAAGCTAAATAACACGCTTCTGAATAACCAACAAATCATAGAAGAAATCAAAAAAGAAATCAAAATATGCATAGAAATGAATGAAAATGAAAGCACAACAACCCAAAACCTATGGGACACTGTAAAAGCAGTGCTAAGGGGAAGGGTCATAGCAATACAGGCTTACACCAAAAAAAAACAAGAAAAAAGTCAAATAAATAACCAAACTCTGCACCTAAAGCAACTAGAGAAGGAAGAAATGAAGAACCCCAGGGTTAGTAGAAGGAAAGAAATCTTAAAAATTAGGGCAGAAATAAATGCAAAAGAAACAAAAGAGACCATAGCAAAAATCAACAAACCTAAAAGCTGGTTTTTTGAAAAGGTAAATAAAATTGACAAGCCTTTAGCCAGACTCATCAAGAAACAAAGGGAGAAGAACCAAATCAACAAAATTAGAAATGAAAATGGAGAGATCACAACAGACAACTCTGAAATACAAAGGATCATAAGAGACTACTACCAGCAGCTCTATGCCAATAAAATGGACAACTTGGAAGAAATGGACAAATTCTTAGAAAAGTATAACTTTCCAAAACTGAACCAGGAAGAAATAGAAAATCTTAACAGACCTATCAAAAGCACCGAAATTGAAACTGTAATCAGAAACCTTCCAGCAAACAAAAGCCCAGGACCAGATGGCTTCAAAGCTGAATTCTACCAAAAATTAAGAGAAGAGCTAACACCTTTCGTACTCAAACTCTTCCAGAAAATTACAGAAGAAGGCAAACTTCCAAACACATTCTATGAGGCCACCATTACCCTAATACCAAAACCAGACAAGGATGCCACCAAAAAGAAAACTACAGGTCAATATCATTGATGAACATAGGTGCAAAAACCCTTAACAAAATTCTAGCAAACAGAATCCAACAACATATTAAAAAGATCATACATCATGACCAAGTGGGCTTTATCCCAGGAATGCAAGGATTCTTTAATATCTGCAAATCAATGTAATACACCACATTAGCAAATTGAAAGATAAAAACCATATGATTATCTCAATAGATGCAGAAAAAGTCTTTGACAAAATTCAACATCCATGTATGATAAAAACTCTCCAGAAAGCAGGCATAGGAGGAACATACCTCAACATAATAAAAGCTATATATGACAAACCCACAGCAAACATTATCCTCAATGTTGAAAAATTGAAAGCATTTCCCTTAAAGTCAGGAACAAGACAAGGGTGTCCATTCTCACCACTACTATTCAAGATAGTTTTGGAAGTGTTGGCCACAGCAATCAGAGCAGAAAAAGAAATAAAAGGAATCCAGATAGGAAGAAGAAGTAAAACTCTCACTGTTTGCAGATGACATGATCCTATACATAGAAAACCCTAAAGACTCTACCAGAAAATTACTACAGCTAATCAATGAATACAGTAATGTTGCAGGATATAAAATTAACACACAGAAATCCTTTGCATTCCTATATGCTAACAATGAGAAAACAGAAAGAGAAATTAAGGAAACAATACCATTCACCATTGCAACAAAAAGAATAAAATATTTAGGAGTATATCTACCTAAAGAAACAAAAGACCTATATATAGAAAACTATAAAACACTGATGAAAGAAATCAAAGAGGACACAAATAGATGGAGAAATATACCGTGTTCATGGATTGGAAGACTCAATATTGTGAAAATGGCTATACTACCCAAATCAATCTATAGATTCAATGCAATCCCTATCAAGCTACCAATAGCATTTTTCACAGAACTAGAACAAATAATTTCACAATTTGTATGGAAACACAAAAAACCTCGAATAGCCAAAGCAATCTTGAGAAAGAAGAATGGAACTGGAGGAATCAATCTGCCTGACTTCAGACTCTACTACAAAGCCACAGTCATCAAGACAGTATGGTACTGGCACAAAGACAGAAATATAGATCAATGGAACAGAATTGAAAGTTCAGAGATAAATCCATGTACCTACGAACACTTTATCTTCAACAAAGGAGGCAAGGATATACAATGGAAAAAAGATAACCTCTTTAACAAGTGGTGCTGGGAAAACTGATCAACTACTTGTAAAAGAATGAAACTAGAACACTTTCTAACACCATACACAAAAATAAACTCAAAATGGATTAAAGATCTAAATGTAAGACCAGAAACTATAAAACTCCTAGAGGAGAACATAGGCAAAACACTCTCTGACATAAATCACAGCAGGATCCTCTATGACCCACCTCCCAGAATATTGGAAATAAAAGCAAAAATAAACAAATGGGACCTAATGAAACTTAAAAGCTTTTGCACAACAAAGAAAACTCTAAGCAAAGTGAAAAGACAGCCCTCAGAATGGGGGAAAATAATAGCAAATGAAGCAACAAAGTATTAATCTCAAAAATATGCAAGCAGCTCCTGCAGCTCAATTCCAGAAAAAATTCCAATCAAAAAATGGGCCAAAGAACTAAACAAACATTTTTCCAAAGAAGACATACAGATGGCTAACAAACACATGAAAAGATGCTCAACATCACTCATTATCAGAGAAATGCAAATCAAAACCACAACGAGGTACTATTACACTCCAGTCAGGATGGCTGCTATCTACAACTCTACAAGCAATAAATGCTGGAGAGGGTGTGGAGTAAAGGGAACCCTCTTACACTGTTGGCAGGAATGCAAACTAGTACAGCCACTATGGAGAACAGTGTGGAGATTCCTTAAAAAACTGGAAATGGAACTGTCATATGACCCAGCAATACCACTCCTAGGCATACACACTGAGGAAACTAGATCTGAAAGAGACATGTGTACCCCAATATTCATCACAGCACTGTTTATAATTGCCAGGACATGGAAGCAACCTAGATGCCCCTCAGCAGACGAATGGATAAGGAAGCTGTGGTACATATACACCATGGAATATTACTCAGCCATTTAAAAGAATTCATTTGAATCAGTTCTAATGAGATGGATGAAACTGGAGCCCATTATACAGAGTGAAGTAAGCCAGAAAGATAAACACCAATACAGTATACTAATGCATATATATGGAATTTAGAAAGATGGTAATGATAACCCAATATGCAAAACAGAAAGAGACACAGATGTATAGAACAGACTTTTGAACTCTGTGGGAGAATGAGAGGGTGGGATGTTCTGAGAGAATAGCACTGAAACAAGTATTCTATCAAGGGTGAAACAGACCACCAGCCCAGGTTGGATGCATGAGACAAGTGCTCCGGGCTGGTGCACTGGGAAGACCCAGAGGGATGGGATGGGGAGGGAGGCGGGAGGAGGGATCGGGATGGGGAACACATGTAAATCCATGGCTGATTCATGTCAATGTATGGCAAAAACAACTACAATATTGTAAGGTAATTAGCCTCCAACTAATAAAAATAAATGGAAAAAAAAAAAACCAAAATGGCTGCTACAATGATTACACACTAGGAAGGGGAAAGGTGGGTGTTACTCTGGTATAATAAGGTTCTGGATAATGTGGGGATAAAAGACACAATGAGCCCTGGACCAAAAGAAAACTGAGGCGATCGGTTTGCTCTAGCCACTCGTTTCGTATATGTTGTTTGCAACAAATTGACAGCATAACAACAGCTGCACTGCTCTGTGTACCTCACCTTATCATCACTCAAAAGATGGTAAACGTGTTCTGAGCACCTGTGGGGCACCAGACTCCCAGACCGATGCTTTCCAAACTTTGTGCCCACAGGAATGTTTCATGTGGGAAAAGGGTCCTCAAGGAGCTCACCGTGGGCAGGGAGCCAGACTGAAGTCAATGGTGCAACAAGTGTGATGAGAGCCTTGGCCTCGGGAGCCAGCAAAGGCTGGCATCAGATGGTGAGGAATGGGATTTTCCTGTGAATGTGATAATATATATTATTGTCCCTATTTCAGACAAGGGAACCGAGGATCAGAGAGGGTGAGCATCTTACTCAAGGTCACACTGCTTGGTAGTGGTCCTGACCATTTTTCATCTATGTCTGCTAAAATTCATTACATATGCACTACTCACTACATATCTCTCTCTCTCTCTCTCTCTCTCTCTCTCTCTCTCTCTCTCTCTCAATATCGTCACCTATTTTAACTCACTATCACCACCTTATACATTCCCTTGGCACTGCATCCCCCTTTATTAGATAAAAAATCTACTGAACAAAGTATAGATTTTCTGTTAGCATATCCAGTCTCTCCACTGTATAAACAAAGTTTCCTCACAGGGCACATTGGCTCCACCAAAACTGATGGTTTACACTGGGTTTGTACTGCACCCATATGCAGGGTAAAGAAAATGCATCACTGAGATCTGTAGTTTTACTTACCTATTTCACAGAATCTCAAGCATAATTTTAAATGTAGCCAATATGCAAGTAAGAAGAGTATAACCATGGCTTTCCTAAAATGACCACTCACGAAAGAGTTCATTGAATGTCCATATGTTCTAAGCAGGAGAGTAAACCCCTTTCATAGGGAGATGTGGAAATTCTTTCCCTTAAGTTAAGGAAATCCTTTCTTTTTATACATTTTCTGTTGCTGATTCCCTGAGACACTCAAGCAAGCAAAGCCACTACACTTTTCTCTTTTTGACAAAACAAACAAGCAAAGCAAGCCTAACACACAGGCACACAGACATATGTAATACACCTAATAGAGGTATGTCAAATATAAGGCAATTTTATTGGAAATACAAGGGCTTCCCTGGTGGCTCAGTGGTAAAGAATTTACCTGCTAATACAGGAGACTGGGGTTTGATCCCTGGTTCATGAAGATCCATTGGAAAAGGAAATGGCAACCCACTCCAGTATTCTGGCTGGGAAATCCCATGAACAGAGAAGCCTGGTGGGTATAGTCCATAGGGTTGCAAAAGAGTGGGACATGACCTAGGGACTAATCAACAACAATTGAAATACAAATGGAAACCCCTAACAAATCATATACCCAAATTCCTGACCTCAGCAGAGGTCTACTGTCCAGAATCAGCTGTACTGCAGAAAACCAGACAAGCAGATACTTTTCTTTTTTAATTACTATACACTGCCTCTTGTCCAATCATGAGATGAATGTTTTCAAAAGCATTGCTCAGGAACACGGGGCTCAAGGAGCCTATTAAAAGTATGTACTTATTCCTATGTCACATCAGGGTCTGACTCACACACTTGGGAAAGGATGCCTGTTCTAATTTCAATACCCCTGACCAGTAATGCTGAAGAAGCTGAAGTTGAACAGTTCTATGAAGACCTACAAGAACTTTTAGAACTAACACCCAAAAAAGATATCCTTTTCATTATAGGGGTCTGGAACACAAAAGTAGGAAGTAAAGAAACACCTGGAGTAACAGGCACATTTGGCTTTGGAGTACAGAATGAAGCAGGGCAAAGGCTAATAGAGTTTTGCCAAGAGAACGCACTGGTCATAGCAAACACCCTCTTCCAACAACACAAGAGAAGACTCTACACATGGACATCACCAGATAGTCAACATCGACATCAGATTATATTCTTTGCTGCTAAAGATGGAGAAGCTCTATACAGTCAGCACAAACAAGACTGGGAGCTGACTGTGGCTCAGATCATGAATTCCTTACTGCCAAATTCAGACTTAAATTGAAGAAAGTAGGAAAAACAACTAGACCGTTCAGATATGACCTACATCAAATCCCTTACGATTATACAGAGGAAGTGGGAAATAGATTTAATGGACTAGATCTGATAGACAGAGTATCTGGTGAATTACAGATGGAGGTTCGTGACATTGTCCAGGAAACAGGGATCAAGACCATCCCCAAGGAAACAAAATGCAAAAAAGCAAAATGGCTGTCTGAGGAGGCCTTACAAATAGCTGTGAAAACAAGGGAAGTGAAAAACAAAGGAGAAAAGGAAAGCTATACCCATTTGAACGCAGAGTTCCAAAGAAGAGCAAAGAGAGATAAGAAAGCCTTCCTCAATGGTCACTGCAAAGAAATAGAGGAAAATAACAGATTTGGAAAGACTAGAGATCTCTTCAAGAAAATTAGAGATACCAAGGGAACATTTCATGCAAGGACGGGCTCAATAAAGGACAGAAATGGTAGGGACCTAACAGAAACAGAAGATATTAAGAAGAGGCGGCAAGAATACACAAAAGAACTATCCAAAAAAGATCTTCATGACCCAAATGATGACTAAGGTGTGATCACTCACCTAGAGCCAGACATCCTGGAATGTAAAGTCAAGTGGGCCTTAGGAAGCAGATTGAGTCCCACAGGCAAGGAATATTCAACGTGTCCAAGATGCAACCATCCCAGCCACTCCCCACACAGCTTTACCTCCTTTACTGTTGCCTGACTCAGTTGTTCAAGGCTGCCTTCTCCCCAGCTGCTTAGGACAGAGATGCTTAAAGCCATCCTTGCCTGCTGCCTGTCTCTCACTGCACTCTCAATCATCATCACCTCTCTGCCTCCTAAGTCTAAGTAAGATCCTGTTCTTTCTCTCCATCAGCACAGTGAGTTCCTTAGGCCAGGTCACCCTCGTCTCTCTCCTTGACAAGCACCATGTTGCCTAAGAACACACAGTTCATAAGCAAGGAAATGTCATGTATCTTGCCTGAGATCATACAACTCAGAAGTGGAAGCACAAAATGATCAGCCAACTTATGTAGGACCAAACAGCTGAAAAGTGTGGAAGCACCTAGTGGTTAGGCAAACTTCCATGGTCACACAGCTCAGATATGGATGCACAAGAAGTTTTGGTACTTCCCCAAGACCGCTAGCTCAGAAGTGTAAGCATAGGGAAGTTAGACAACATGCCTCGTGTCACATAGCTCCCATGTGGAAGCACAGAAATGTAAGGCAACTTCTCTAGGTCACACAGCTCAGCTGTGGAAGCCAGTAGTGGTCAAGCAATCTACCTAAGATATCAGAGCCCAGAAGTGGAAGGAAAGAAAAATCAGGCAAAAGAGCAAAGATCATGGAGCTCAGATATGGAAGCACAGAGAGATCAGGCAACTTACCTAAGTTCACACAGCTCAAAAGTGGCAGCACAGAGAGGTTAGCAAGCTTGCCTAAGATCACACAACCAACAAGGGGAAGCACAGAGAGAGCAGGCAAATTGTTAAAGTCACACAGCTCACATATGGAAGTACAAGAATTTAGGAAGCTTGTTGAAGACAACACAGCTCAGAATGGGAAGCACAGAGAGATTAGGAAACTTGCCTAAGATCACACAGCTCATAAATGGAAGTAAGGAGATGTCAAGCAACTTGACTAAGATCATACAGCCCAGAAGTGGAAGCACGGAGAGGTCAGGCAACTTACCTAAGTTCATGCAGTTCCGAAGAGGAAGCAGAGAGGTTAGCAAAATTACCTAAGATGACACAGCTCAGATGCAGAAGCACAGAGAGTTTAGGCAACCTGCCTAAGTTCACACAGCTCAGATATATAAGAACATTGCATACAGGCAACTTGCCTAAGATCACAGAGTTCAGAAGTGAACATACAGAGAGGTCAAGCAAACTGCCTAAGATCACACAGCTGAGATATAGAAGCACAGATAGGTTTGGCTACTTGCCCCTGATGGGATAGGTGCAATCTCAAAAATGACAAAATAATCTCTGTTCATTTCCAAGGAAAACTATTCAATATCACAGTAATCCAAGTCTATGCCCCAACCACTAATGCTGAAGAAGCTGAAGTTGAATGGTTCTATGATGACCTACAAGGCCTTCTAGAACTAACACCTAAAATGATGTCCTTTTCATCATAGGGGACTGGAATGCAAAAGCAGGAAGTCAAGAGATACCTGCCATAACAGGCAAGTTTGGCCTTTGAGTACAATATAAAAAGCAGGGTAAAAGCTAACAGAGTTTTGACAAGAGAATACACTGGTCATAGCAAGCAAACTGTACCAACAACACCAGAGATGACACTGCACATGGACATAATCAGATTGTCAATACTGAAATCAGATTGAATATGTTCCTTGCAGCTGAATATGGAGAAGCTGTAAATATTCAGCAGAAAGACCAAGAGCTGAGCCTAGCTCAGATCATGAACTCCTAACTGCCAAATTCAGACTTAAACTGAAGAAAGTATGGAAAACCATTAGATGATTCAAATATGACCTACATCAAATCCCTTACGATTTTACAGTGGAAGTGACAGATAGACTCAAGGGATCATATCTGATAGGCAGAGTGCCTGAAGAACTATGAACGGAGGTTCCTGACATTACCTAAGAGGCAGTGATCAAGACCATCCCCAAGAAAAAGAAACATAAAATGACAAAATATTTGTCTGAGGAGGCCTTACAATAAGTGAGAAATGAATAGAAGTGAAAGGCAAAGGAGAAAATGAAAGATATACCCATCTGAATGCAGAGTCCCAGAGAATAGCAAGGAGAGATAAGAAAGCTTCCTCAGAGATCAAGTCAAAGAAATAGAGGAAAACAGTAGATTGGAAAAGACTCGAGATCTCTTCAAGAAAATTAGTGATACCAAGGGAAAATTTCATGCAAACATAGGCACAATAAAAGATACAAATGGTATGGACCTAACAGAAGCAGAAGATATTAAGAAGAGGTGGCAAGAATACACAGAAGAACTACACAGAAAAGATCTTAATGACCCATATATCCATGATGGTGTGATCACTCACCTAGAGACAGACATCCTGGAATGCAAAGTCATGTGGGCCTGAGGAAGCATCACTGTGAACAAAGCTAGTGGATGTGATGGGATTCCAGTTGAGTTATTTCAAATTCTAAAAGATGATGCTGTGAAAGTGCTGCACTCAGTGTGCCAGCAAATTTGAAAAACTCATCAGTGGCCACAGAACTGGAAAAGGTCAGTTTTCATTGCAATCCCAAAGAAAGGCAATGCCAAAGAATGTTCAAACTACCGCACAAAGGCACTCATCTCACACACTAGGAAAGGAATGCTCAAAATTCTCCAAGCTAGGTTTCATCAGTACGTGAACTGAGAACTTCCAGATGTCTAAACTGGATTTATCAAAGGTAGGGAAACCAGAGATCAAATTAACAACGTCCATTGAATCATAGAAAAAGCAAGAGAGTTCCAGAACTACACCTACTTTTGCTTTATTGACTAAACCAAAGCCTTTGACTGTGTGGATTACTACAAACTGTGGAACTTTCTTAAAGAGATGGGAATACCAGACGACCTTACTTGCCTCCTGAGAAATCTGTATGCTTGTCAAGAAGCAACAGTTAAAAGCGGACATAGAACTACAGACTGGTTCCAAATTGGAAAGGAGTATCACAAGCTGTTTATGGTCACCCTCCTCATTTAACTTATATGCAGAGTTCTGCATGTGAAACACCAGGTTGATGAAACACAAGGTGGTATCAAGATTGCTGGGAGAAATAGCAATAACCTCAGATATGAAGATGACACCACCCTTATGGCAGCAAGCAAAGAGGAACTAAAGAGCCCCTTGATGAATGTGAAAGATGAGAGTGAAAAAGCTGGCTTAAAGCTCAACATTCAAAATGTGAACAGGGTGGCATCCAGTTCCATCACTTCATAACAAATAGATGGAGAGACAGTGGAAAGAGTGACAGACTATTTTCTTGGGCTCCAAAATGATTGCAGATGGTGACTGCAGCTAGGAAATTAAAAGACAGTTGCTCCTTGGAAGAAAAGTTATGACAAACCAGGAGAACATATGAAAAAGTAGAGACACTACTTTGCTGACAAAGGTCAAATCAAAGCTATGGTTTCTCCAGTAGTCATGGGTGGATGTGAGAGTCAGATCTAAAAGAAAGCTGATCACCAAAGAATTGATGATTTTGAACTGTGTTGTTAGAGAAGACTCTTGAGAGTTGCTTGGACTGCAAGGAGATCAAACCAGTGCATCCTAAAGGAAATCAATCCTGAATATTCATTGAAACGACTGATACTGAAGCTGAATTTCCCTTACTTTGGCCATGTGATGTGAAGAACTGACTTATTGGCAAAGACCCAGATGTTGGAAAATATTGAAGGCAGGAGGCCAAAGTGATGACAGAGGGTGAGTAGGTTGAATGGCATCACTGACTCAATGTACAGGAGTTTGAGTTGGTGATGGACAGGGAAGCCAGGCATGCTGCAGTCCATGGGGTCATAAAGAGATACTGCACTTAACTGAACACAGCACAGATAAGGAAGCACAGAGAGGTGAGGTAACTTGCCTAAGATCACAGAGCTGAGAAGGGGAAGAAGTAGTTGTCAGGCAACTTGTGTAAGGTCATAGAGCACAGAAGTGGAAGCACAGAGAAGTTAGCAAACTTGTCTAAAATCAGAAAGCTCAGAAGTAGAAGCACAGAGAGTTCAGGCAACTTGCATAAGATCATACAGTTCAGAACTGGAAGTAAGGCGATGTCAGGCAACGTGCCTTATATTGTCTATTTTGATTTTCTTATATACTGACTAGATGTTAACCAAATCCATATTAGTACCAGTTGTAGTTGAACTTGTTTACGTACCCTGAAGTTTTACTTACAAGCATATATGAATCTTATCAGAATCTTGACTTTATTATGTGTCTTCTTCGTATGGTTTTGATAAACTATATGCTCATTATTCAAGTTTTTAAATTGCCAGATGGTTAGCACATTCTTCATTACTACCCTTCTTGGGAATTGGGATGAGGATTGATATTTTGCAGTCCTATGGACACTGCTAGGTCTTCCAGATTTGCTGACACATTGAATGCAGCAACATGATGGCATAATCCTTTTGGGAACTGCATAGTTCCACTGGAATTCCATCGCATCCTCTAGCTTTATTAACAATAGTGCTTCCTAAGGTCCTCTTGACTTCACACTCCAGAATGTCTGGCTCAGAGTGACTGACCAAACCATCATAATAATCAGGTTCATTAGTATCTTTTTCATACAGTTCTTCCGTGTATGTTTTCCATCTCTTCTTGATCACTTCAGCATCTGTTAGGTCTCTACCGTTCTGTCCTTTATTGTGCTCATCTATGGCCAAAATGCTCCCTTGATATTTCCAGTTTTCATGAAGAGATATCTATTCTTTCTCCTTCTGTTGTTTTCTTCTAGTTTTATGCACTGTTCGTTGGTGAAGGTCTTCATGTTTCTGGGTGCTCTTACTGGAATACTGTCTATAGTTGGATGCACCTTTCCCTTTCTCCCTTGGTTTTTGCTTCTCTTCTTTCTTCAGCTATTTTAAAGCCTCCTGAGATAATCACTTTGCCTTCTTGCTTTTCATTTTCTTTAGAATGGCTTTGCTCACTGCCTCCTGTACAGTGTTACAGTCCTCCATCTGTAGTTCTTCAGGCACACTGTTAACTAGATCTAATCCCTTGAATCTATGTATCACCTCCACTCCATATTCATAGGGGATTGGATTTCAGTTGCACCTGGCTCTGCTAATGGTTTTCCCAGCTTTCTTTAGTTTAAGCCTGAATTTTGCTATGAAAAACTGATGTGCAGAGCCACAGTCAGCTCCAGGTCTTATTTTTTCTGACTGCATACAGCTTCTCCATCTTTGGCTACAAAGAATGTAATCAGTTTGATTTCAATATTGACCATTTGGTGATGTCCATGTGTTAACTCGTCCTTTGTGTTATTCAGAAAGGGTATTTGCTATGATGAGTGCATTGTCTTGGCAGAATTCAGTTAGCCTTTGCCTTGCTTCATTTTGTTCTCCAGGGTAAACTTGCCTGTTACTCCAGGTATCTCTTGACTTCCTACTTTGGAATACCAATCCCCACTGATGAATGCATCTGTTTTTGGTGTTAGTTCTAGGAGGTCTTCTAGGTCTTCATATGACTGATCAGCTTCAGCTTCCTTGGCATCTGTGGTAAGGGCATAGACTTGAATTACTTTGAGGAGAATGAAATAAAAAATACACCACACCTAAGTTAGGGGATGTAGCAAACTAAATACAAATAGGCAGCCATAGGAAAAAATAAACATTAGAGCAAAATAAAGGAAATAGAGAATAGAAAAATGACAGAGGTACTCAACAAATGAAAATTTTGTTATTTAGAAAGGTCTAAATATTGGCACAACTTTAGCTATATTGATCAAGCGAGGAAGAAGACTCAAATTACTAAAATGAAGAGTAAAACAGGAAAACATATTACCAACTTTAGAGAAATAAATATCATTGTAAAGGAATACCATGGCACTAATTAGAAAATTTAGTTGAAATGGATAAATTTCTAGAAATACACAAATGATGGAAATTGACTCAAGAAGAAAATGAAAATTTGAATAGCAAAGTGATAAAATTAGTATTTTTAAACATCTTGCCCAATCACCTCACAAAAGTCCCCCTACCATAACTAGACACAGATAGCCTCACTGCTGAATTCTACCTTACATTTAAACCAAAAGTCATGCCAATTGGCCACACATGCATTCAAAATGTATCCATAGAAATGGAAAGGGACATTTCCCAGCTCATTCTATAAGGCAGTATAACTTGAATGCTAAAACTAGAGGCCAGTTATTTTGAAGAATTCTCTTTAACTTTGCTCCATCCAGTATTTGCACATGATGAATATCATGTTTTTCATCTTTGACAGGAAAATGGTGGAAATGATACCGTGTTCATATCATCTCATTCTACCAGGTGGTTCATGATTTCAGTGTGTCCCAATATTGATGATGTTCCCTTGGATCACTTGATTAAAGTGGTTGCTGTCGAGCTTCTCCACTGTCAAGTTGCTCTCCCCTATGCTGTAATTAAAATATTATTTTCTATTTTAAAGTATATAAATATTTTATTCCTCACCAAACTTTAGATTTATTAATTTAATTAAATCTATTTGATTAATAGTATCTTATTTTACTAAAGGTATCATGAATTGTCAGTATCATTATTTATTTTGATATTCATATTGTTCCAGCCTCGGATAGTGGGGACCTCCTTAAACTGGGCTTTCTGTCCTTTTGAAATCTCCCCATCATTCTTTGAACAATTTGATCCTTTTGGTACAAGATATTCTAAGCATGCCTTGTACTTCCCTGACTGATTCATGGAATGAACAGTTTCTGTAGGAATTCCCAATATTTTTTAGTGGAAAATGAAATTTAGAATCCAATATATGAGACTTTTATGTACTCATTATTTCCCAGTTCCTCTCATTTGACAAAGTCTGGAAAGTGTACATGTGTGTGTGCATGCTTGTGTGTATGTGTATCCTTCCTATATGACTCTGACTCAGATATCACAAAATGCTGGATTGTCCTCAACCCATGTGAATGCCTTTCTCAACATGTTCAGACTCTGGCACCCACTCCGGGCAACCCTTTTTTAGATATACCCCTTTTACCCTGCTTGGGCTTAGATATTCTGCACTGGGTTACCCCCATGTGCAGATACTCTCCTTGTTCCACGCAGCCTCTAACTGCCCACACAGGACTGCCCCACTTCCATGCCCTTCTCCTCTTGCTTGGCGTCTGACTTCCTACACGAATCTGCCTCCTCTATGTGGATTTTCTCTTCTCTGGACTTAGGCTTTTACTCTGCATGCCTGGCCAGCCTCCTATTTAATATCTTCTGGACTAAACTGACTCTTGTGGCAGGCTTCTCTGCTCTGTGAAGGCCTCTTAATCCCACTTTGGTACTGAATACCCATGAAACGTCCTAGCACGGATATCCTGTTTTCTCTGCTCAAGTTCTCACATCTCATACTACACACCTCCCTTCCCTGTTCTTGTGGATCTTATCGTTTCATCCTATTTGAGTTCTGACTCTCCATACTAGGCTACTCTGTCTGCATGGATATCCTCTTCACCCCTACCATCTCACCTGGCCCACTATAGCACTATGCCCTCATGTCACGGATGCTTGTGCTGATGGATCTCACCTAATTGCTTTATGATTAGTTGCTTCATACTTTGAGATATAATACCAAAGAATGACTTACTAATTTATTATGCTGCTCATCCTGTTATAGTTTTGGCCATTGGAAGCTCATTCCTGTCTTCTTTGACATAACCCCATTATTCCAGGGCATTTTTTAGCACTTCCTTTTTGATACAATAAGAACCCCTGGACTCCTCTTCTATATTTCTTCTCTGAGACCTACAATCAGTAATTTCTCCTAGAAGCCTGGTTTCTTTTCTTAGAAAATAGTATTAGGAATGAAGATCTGTGCTTATTTCTACGTCGTTGTTTCTTTCATATTTTGGGAGTATCATTTCTCTTTGACCCTTTCAGCTAACAGAACAAAGAACTATATGTTATGTATGCTCATGTGCCATCTATTTAACTGTTAATTCAAGTATGCATGTGTAACAGTATCAAGATGGTTAACTAAACTAACTAAACTCTCTCATAACCCTATGAGAGAGAACACTAAAAACTAGATCAAGTGCTTTTATCTTGGCATTCAGTCTTGCAAACTCCAGTTCATTTCCAAAGTTACTTACGTCAGGAGATCTTAGTGAGGTGGTTGTATACATTTGCAATATAATTATATTGTTTAGTCAAATTCTGTATTCCATTCTTGATGCCAAAATTTTTTTTAAAATACATACATTGATTCATTTTTGGTACTGTAAGATTCTACTGGTTTTGACAAATATGCAGTGTCATGTATTTACCATAACAGCATACAGAATAGTTCCACTGCCCTTAAACATACTCTATGCCTGAAGAGAAGGAAATGGCAACCCACTCCACTATTCTTGCCTGGGAAATCCCAGGGAAAGGGGAGCTTGGTGGGCACAGTCCATGGGGTCTCATAAAGCCAGACACGACTTAGCAATTTAGCGCAGTCATTTTTTAGGAACAGCGTAGGCCACAGAAAACACATCAATGGTTCCTAGTTGGTGGCCTCTCCTTTACTATCTCTTTCCCACTTGGCCCTCTGCTCCACAGGGTCATATGCCCATGAGTCTGCTCTGCTCACCCAGTGTCTGGATTTTACAAATGGAAAAATAAAAATAGAAGATGAACTCACCCTCCCAGTAGAGCACCAGGTTCAGAAAGAATACACTGGCAAGGAGATGACATTCTATCATTCCCCACCTCTTTTTCGATTGCCCGCTGGAAATGTTGCCATTTCTCTTTAAGCCCTACTTCTAGTTGACCTCTGCAAGCCTCCTTATCCTGTGTCCTGAAGTCATCACAATGGCCACAGGGGTTCTGGCTGGGGAGGGGCCCTCTGTGACATCACCAAGGGCTCAGCCCTGACTGGTCCTCTGTCTTCAAGTGCCTGGGCAGACCAGAGCACCAGGGGCCTTTTCCTCTCTGCTTACCATGTGGTCCCTCAAATGGTTCCTGTGCTTATCCGTGGGTGTTACCTATGTCTCCACCTTAATGTTTACTTCTCTGAGAGAGAAAGCTGAAGAATTCCAGGGGAAGGTCCTGTGCAGAGGGCACTTTTTAATTTGGCAGAATCTACCAGAGCATGCCCAAAACTGGCTTGAGATCACGTTGCTCTGGATTTTCTTCACTGTGCTGATGTACCTGACAGTGAAGTTGGCAGGAGAGAGTGGCGAGAGTAATGTGCAGAATCCTCTTGCCCATCAGGGCAGTTCATTTGACTCTCCAGGAAAGGAAAAGGCATCTCCCAACAAAGACTACATGTTCCAAACCTTAATCCTGCTCGTGATGGTCCATGTAAAATTTGTGTCCAGCATGTGGAATCTGAAACTCGCCACGGCAAACGGTAGTTTCCTCAACCCTTCCAATGTCGACGTTCCTGTAGATGCACACAACATTACAGTATATGAGCTCTGGGGCAAAGAAGAATCCAAATAAGTGGATTTGTGCATCAAAGTAGGTGAAGAATTGTAGAGCGTTGGCATACCTTATCCAAAATAACAAAACTATTCTGAAGAAAGAGAGAAAAAAGCCTCTGATATGTTTTATTCGCTCTACAGTTTTACTTTTTCCAGAATGTCATGTAATTGGCAGCATACAGTGTGTAACCTTTTCCAGACGAGCTTATTTTACTTAATAACATTCATTCTGGTTTCATCCATTTCTATTTGTGATTTGATAGCTCATTTCTTTTTTATTTTTGAGTAATATTCTGTTATGTTGATGTACCATAATTTGTTTATCCCGTCGTGTATTAAAGGACACTTTAAGTAAGTAAAGTTGCTCAGTCATGTCCGACTCTTTGCGACCCCATGGACTATAGCCTACCACGGTCCTCCATCCATGGGATTTTCCAGGCAAGAGTACTGGAGTGGGTTGCCATTTCCTTCTCCAGAGGATCTTCCCGATCCAGGGATCGAACCTGGGTCTCCCATATTGTAGGCAGACACTTTATCGTCTGAGCCACAAGGGAAGACCAAAGAACACTTTGGTTGTTTCTAATTTGTGTGTGTGTGTGTGTGTGTGTGTGTGTGTGTGTGTGTGTGTGTGTGTGAGAGAGAGAGAGAGAGAGAGAGAGAGAGAGGATATAAATTAAGCTGTTATAAAATTCACGTGCTTTTCTTTTTATGTGGGCATTAGCTATCAAATCAATTGGTGAACTCTCCAGGAGCATAACTGTTAGATCATGTGGTATGACAATGTTTAGCTCTGTAAGAAACTGCTTCCAAAGTGACTACCATTTTGCATTCTCACTAACAACGAATGAGAGTTCCTGTTGTTCCTCATCTTTGTCAGTAATTGATTTTGTCAGATTTTTCTATTTGACCATTTTAGTAAGTATGTAGTGGTATCTCACTGTTTAATTTCACCAGTCTACTCTAAAAAGTTGTCTTATTTCCATATTTCCATTGCAGCATGTCTATTGTGTTTCATTACCATAAATTCTTCACGAGTTTTATCTTTAATCTGAGATTTAAATAGATCTTCTGCTCACCAGAATTCTGCTGCTGTTTATACCATCACTGATTACTTTGCTCAGTTAGTCTTCTAATTATTTTTTCATGAGGGACTGATAAGTTAAAATCCTGTATATTGGAAAATATTTATTCTTAATTGAACAACACTGACAACACTTTCTTTTACTGAGTATTGCTTTGTCCACTAATGTTTAGTGCCTCCACACAAAAGTTTAAGTTCAGCATGAACTTCTCCCCCCTCCCCGTTTTTTTTTTTTTTTTTTGGTTTCTTTTGATTCTCTTATATGCTTACTAGATGTTAACCAAATCTGTATTAGTACCAGTTGCCATTGCAGCTGCACATTGGCCCTGAAGTTTTACTACAACCATATATGTATTTTATCAGAATCTTGATTTTATTATGTGTCTTCTTCATGTAGTTTTGAAAAACTAGATGCTCATTATTCAAGCTTTTAATAGTCTGTGCCTCTTCTCCATTGAGATTTAAACGAATTCATTTATATAATTGAAGAAAATATATTAAAAAGAACAGTAACTAAATTGTTTGCTATTGGTAACAAAATAAATTTTCTCTCAGCATATTTTGTAATGATGAAAGACCAAATGCTTTTGCATATAGTCTATAAACAGAGAAGATAAGTTAGCAATCACCTCGATCAAACATTGATTTATAGAAAATCTAATGTTTGGTTTTAACTAGTTTAACTAAGATAACTTCAGTTGTCAACATTCTTGCTTATCTGTCAGTAAAGAGAATGTGCTAGTTCTCTTGGGAGGAAGACTATTTTAATTAATATTTTCTTATGCTTTTGATTTTTAAGAGAAGAGAAATCTTAAGACATTTGTTTTCGAATGTCTGGTACTATGCCTAATGAAGATATTTCTAATTCATATGTTATCATTAGTAAATGTTCATTCTGCTTACTTTCAACACAATTTAAAGTGAGTTATGAGAAAAGACATATTTCAGTTAAATATGTTTGGGATTGACATATACACACTGCTCTATTTAAATTTGATAATCAACAAGGACCTACTCTATAACACAGGGAACTCTGCTGAATTGTCTGTAATAACCTAAATGGGAAAATAATTTGAAAAAGAATAGATATATGCCTAACTGAATCACATTGCTATACACCTGAAGCTAAAACAACTTTACTAACAAATAATACTCTAATATAAAATAAAACATTAAAAAAAAAGAAAATAAACTTTCACAGAAGAGAAAAATAGAAATATAAACTAAGCAACGTTGAAAATGAGGCAAAAGATTATTATATTTCACAGTGTCCTAGTTTTATCAATATAAATATTAGCCATTGTTTAAAATGGACAGAAATTAATGCAGCATTACTCTTTCACATGAAGGCATATAAATATATATACAGATATAGATATAAGCATATAAAGGCATTTCTGTCAAACATTCATCTCCTTTTATGTAGCTCCATTATAAAAGAATCCGTGTTTGTTATCTCTCTTAATACAGAGGTATCATTTGTTTTCATACATCAGATGTTTTTTAACCAACTATTATGTGGTAGAGTTTTTCAGGTACTGGAGTTACAATGGAAAAAAAAATTACTTCTCATTGAATTTATATTTTATTCCCTAGTTAGGTATGGAATCAGAAAGAATAACTACTTGTTCTATATTTTTAATTTTTGTCACTAATATAGGAAATCTGAGACACTGTGGAACTGATGTTGAGAAAGTCATGCCCTGAATTAATTCTTGTTATTAATCAGTGCAGGGTTTAAAGTAGACATGGTGAGTTTTTAGCCAAATGCTCAAAATATACATGATCTCATGTATTTTTTAAAAAATCTTCTTTTTTTTAAGTTGAAGTACAGTCCATGGGGTTGCAAAGAGTCAGACATGACTGAGCAACTAAGCACAGCACATAGTTGGTTTAAAATTTGTTTTTTTTTTTGTTTGTTTTTGCTTTTTTTAACTTTTTATATGCAGCCTTAACCATGTTATTGAAGACAGATTTCTTTTGTCCTGATGGCTATCTCTTGGTAGAATCTTAATAAGTTTGAGACTAGAAACAATGACCTTCCTGAGATGCATGGGATCTTCTTTGGCACATTTCCTATTGGATGCTTTAAGTTATAGAAAAATAGCAGAGTAATCTTCTGAAAAATGATAATACATCTTATTCAGGATTAACTCTGGAACTTCACAAAAGAAGCCTATTTTCCTGCTGCTAATTTTTGCATGCCAAAAAGCTCATATCATTAGTCATTTCTTTGAATTATATCCTTGCAATTCTTAACTGAACTGAGTCTATGAATTTGATGATTTTCAACTAGAAAATAAGATCATGAGGGAATGAGACACCAAGAAAAATGTGGGGTTGGAGATAGTTTTGAGTATAGGTATAGGTCTAGGATACAAGATATTCCATAATATTTCAAAAACATGTGGGAGATACTAGTTTTGGAAGGACAAGCCTTGTGTAGTTTTTAAGGTTGTCTAGTGTTAGCTCATTTCTTGCTATGCAGTCAAAGTTAAAGTGTTAGTCACTCAGTTGTGTCTGACTCTTTGTGAACCCATGGACTGTAGGCCACCAGGCTCCTCTGTCCATGGAATTCTCCAGGCAAGAATAATGGAGTGTGTTGCCATTTCCTTCACCAGGGGATCTTCCCAAGCCAGGGATGGAACATGGCTCTCCTGTACTGCAGGCAGACTGTTTACCGACTAAGCTGCCAGGGAAGCCCTTGATACACAGAAGAATCAATATATCTTCATCCCCTCCCCCCCCAAAAAATAAAAAGAAAGTTAAGGAAAAGCTCATTTCTTCAGTCTCAAGAATGTGAGACAACTTTAAAAAACATGACCTTTAAGCTCCAGTTTTTTACTTTCTTTTTTAAATTTTTTTTCATTTATTTATATTAGTTGGAGGCTAATTACTTTACAATATTATAGTGGTTTTTGCCATACATTGATATGAATCAGCCATGGGATCTCCACAAGCTCGATGCATGAGACAGGGTGCTCAGGGCTGGTGCACTGGGATGACCCTGAGGGATGTGATGGGGAGGGAAGTGGGAGGGGGGTTCAGGATGGGGGACACATGTACACCTATGGCTGATTCATGTGAATGTATGGCAAAAACCACTACAATACTGTAAAGTGTCGGGAGCCGTTATGGGAGGTCCCGCCCGTGACGAGGTCATGAAGAAAATACCGGGCAGGCAAGGCCGTCCCGGACCCCATTCATGACGAGGTCATGAGGAAAAAACCTGACAGGCAAGGCCGTCTAGGATAAGGGACCCTCCAGGTTGGCCTCAACCTCTACCCCACCCTGTATCCTCCCCCCTTTTCTGCTGCTGTTCTTGTTTGCCCTGCTGCGGATTCTTGTGTTGCCTGCGGAGAGCTCTCCTGCTCCTCTTTCACTGAATGAGGACCAACTTAAAACCTTAATTAATAAATCTCCTGGACGCTGGTACACTATGAACGGGCCAGGGATGAAGGAAATGCTTCAATTCAAACCCTTTTGCTGGCATTCTGGCTTGTTTGATAAATGTGTGCTCTCATTGCACAAAATGCTCATAATTGTTCTAAACATCCTAAGCACAGTACGCTAACAAAAGAAACTATTAAGCATAGGCCCCTTCGCAGGGTGAGAAAAGCTCCACAAATGTTATAGCCACAAATGCGCCTAATAAAAAATAGTTTAGATAGAGATTAGCTGGTGACTTCTTGCAGGTAATTAACTTTTAGACTAAGAGCCTGTTTTGTGCCATATCTGCTGTTTTTGAAATCCTTTGCATTTCTGTTCTGTAAAAAATGTAATCCTATCTAGTTCCCATGGAGATGACACCTAATAGAAAGAAAATAGATTAACCACAAAAAAGACAGCGTCGGCTACTGAAGTTGCTTAAAGTTGCACCAGGTGCAAGCCATAAATTGTCGACAGGCCTGAAAGCCAAAAGATATTAAACATAGAGATAAAAAGGGCCCTAATAGGCACAGAGCCCTTTGGGGGTGAGGAAGCCCTATTAGAGAATACAAAAAATATTGTTTCAAAAGTGGTTATTAGATCAATGTTTGATTGATGTTAATGTGCTGAGGTTGTGCAGTGGAAACTATTGTTAATATAGTTAAAGATATAGTAAAATAAGAATTTAGCCCTAGTGTAAAAACAGTAAGATAATTGTTAATTTTAACCAAGAATGCTAAACAGGGGCTGCCTCACCAGAACCACAGAGTCTTTGTGTGTTAAACTTTTTAGATAAATTTAGCTGAGAATTTCTGCAAAAAGACTGTCTTTTATGTTAACAGGATTGTATTTCTATTATGTTACAACTTGCTGTACATGAGACTGCCAATTTTCTGTTTTCTGCTAACCTCAAGGCCAGAAGATAATGTACAAAAAGTCTATGGGAAAAGACTCTCATAAACAAAAAATATACAGAGCACACCTGGTTTCATGAAGGACAAGCTGATATAATGTTAAACTAAGTCTGTATGCTTATCTGCCCCTTAGAAATGTACCAACTTAGGGTATAAAGACTACGGTGAAAAATAAAGCAACTGCCAGACTCTGCTGCACATTCCTGGTCTGGTCTCTTTCTCTCCCTCTCTCTCTCCCTAGCAGACTTGGCCCTATCAAGGCCGGTCCTACGTGTCTCTCTCTGCCGACGCCGTTCATCCTGAGGGTTCCCCTGGATCCTGCTGGGGCTGGACTCCGGCAGTAAAGTAATTAGTATCTAATTAGAATAAATAAATATTTTTTTAATTAAAAAAAAAAGACTAGCTCCATTATTCGCACTGGGACTTTTATTAAAGACTAACTTTTACTCACTACAGCATTATATGATAAAAACATCTGACTTATTGAGAGTTAAGAGATACAGAAGGTATATTTATCTAATCACTTTGTTAATATTTTATCATTTTTTTATTATGAAAAATTCACAAGGACAAATTTGAGACAAAATCATTAAAGAAAATAAGAATGTGGGTACTTCTGCATAGACAGGGAAATGGTAGGCAACCCCATCCTTAGAAGCTAAGTGGGTCTTCAGGACCTAGTATTTCCATTTTCCCATTCAGAATATGCACAACAATCTCTTCTAATCAAACATTTATGGACTCCCTGCCAGAAATGTAGAGGTCCCCACCAGAACTGGCCCAATAAACTGGCTATGCCAACCATGTGGCACCAAATCTACAAGGGTTAGACACTGAAAAAGGACCCCTGGAAGTCCTGACCTGCTAGCTCTATAGATTTATTAATCTTTAAGTAACGTGACCACAAATTTTCAAAAACCGTAGTTTGTAATCACACTTCTAAAATTTGTTTTGCATTTTTATAGGGCTTTAAAGTATTGCATATTTCCCAAATGCTTGGTATATACACAAGGCCCTAAGCCATGGTCCCTCTCTTGTCTTTCTGTCTTTTGCCATCTAGGACTACCCTAGCCCCTTACTTTGAACTCTCCTCCCCCACCCCCACCTCTGCTTAGGCTCTTAGAACAACTAAGGGATAACAGGAGGAGTTCCCTAGGATCCTACCCTTGGGAAAAAATGAGTGAAGATGGGCTTCATGGGCTTGTGTTCTGTGCAATTACACCGGGCCATATTCTTGGGTACTTGGAAGGGCCTCAACTATGGTTTCATGATCTGCTGTGGCCATCTTGAAATTTTGAATCATTTTTGAAGTAGGGGCCCCATATTTTATTCTTTACCATATTCTGTCAGTTGTGTACCCACCCCTGAGATTCAGCATCCATTATAATTAGTCTGCTCAGTGAAATGAAGTGAAGTGAAGTGAAGTGAAAGTCACTCAGTCCTGTCTGACACTTTGCGACCCCATGGACTGTCCATGGAATTCTCCAGGCCAGAATACTGGAGTAGGTAATCTTTCCTTTCTCCGGTGGATGCTGCCACGTGTGAAATTTGTGATCTGAGGCAAGTTGCCTGACTTTGTGTGCACCCACATATACAGATTAAACAAGTGATTTTTTTTAATTTATTTATTTTAGTTGGAGGCTAATTACTTTACAATATTGTAGTGATTTTTGCCATGCATTGATATGAATCAGCCATGGATTTACATGTGTTTCCCATCCTGAGCCCCCCTCCCACACCTTCCCCATCCCATCCCTCTGGGTCATCTCAGTGCACCAGCCCTGAGCACTTACCTCGTGCATCAAACCTGGACTGGCAATCTGTTTCACAATTGATAATATACATGTTTCGATGCTATTCTCTCAGATCATCCCACTCTCTCCTTCTCCCACAGAGTCCAAAAGACTGTTCTATACATCTGTGTCTCTTTTTCTGTCTTGCATATGGGGTTATACTTACCATCTTTCTAAATTCCATATATATGCATTAGTATACTGTATTGGTGTTTTTCTTTCTCGCTTACTTCACTCTATATAATGAGCTCCATTTCATCCACCTCATTAGAACTGATTCAAATGTATTCTTTTTAATGGCTGAGTAATATTCCATTGTGTATATATACCGCAGCTTTCTTATCCATTTGTCTGCTGATAGGCATCTAAGTTGCTTCCATGTCCTGGCTATTATAAAGAGTCCCGTGATGAACATTGGGGTGCATGTGTCTCTTTCAATTCTGGTTTCCTCGGCGTGTATACCCAGCAGTGGGATTGCTGGGTCATATGGCAGTTCTATTTCCAGTTTTTAAAGGAATCTTCACACTGTTCTCCATAGTGGCTATACTAGTTTGCATTCCCACCAACAGTGTTAAAAGGGTTCCCTTTTCTCCACACCCTCTCCAGCATTTATTGCTTGTAGACTTTTGGATAGCAGCCATCCTGACTGGCATGTAATGGTACCTCATTGTGGTTTTGATTTGCATTTCTCTAATAATGAGTGATGTTGAGCATCTTTTCATATGTTTGTTACGCATTTGCATGTCTTCTTTGGAGAAATGTCTGTTTAGTTCTTTGGCCCAGTTTTTGATTGGGTCATTTATTTTTCTGGAATTGAGCTGCAGGAGTTGCTTGTATATTTTTGAGATTAATTCTTTAAACAAGTGAAAATCTTTAAACATTTGCTTTTGTGTATTTGCAGCTAGGAAACTGCAACTATGCTGTTGAATCAAGGAAGCATCCTGTCAAATTTTCCCTGGTTGGCATTGGAGGGCAAGACCTGAAAGATGGAAATCAAACTCTGACTTTAACTTTGGTCTGGCAACTGATGAGAAAATATGGTATACAATTTTAGCTATATAGCTTCACTATCGTACAGGTCTGTGATCTAGTACTAACTACTTTTAAGGAAATGTGTTGACTGCACCTTTGCAATTTTTGTGTTTAGACTCTGAAGTGCGCTTAAGTAATGTATATGTGTTGGATGGTCAATGGGAAATGCTTTCTTGAAAGTGAGGCATCAGAACTGTGAATATTTCCGTTTTTTCATAGGAAGCCTGACACAGGCTTGAGCCTCATTTAGTGTTGGTGAATAAAAATACCAACAGTTATAGACATGTATACATTTGAGAAAGAAGGTCTCTTAAGTGTAGTGCTAAGAAGCAATTCATTATAGGTGGGTTGCAGCCAAAGCACAACTTACTTTAAGTCGTTACCATGGGTTAGCCTAGTACAAAGTGAGCCTGCAAGACTGGTGGACTTACTCGTTAGAGCACTGAAAATCTTCCCGCCACCAGTGCAAATGGCATCTCAATGTCAAGACACTACTACTTGAGCTTTTTTTTTTTTTTTTTTTCATATAGTGTGAATCTCTTCCCATGAAATCTTTAATCTCTCAAACCTAAGGAAAGTAAATAAAAGATAAGGGCACAATAAAGGACAGAAATGGTATGGACCTAACAGAAGCAGAAGATATTAAGAAGAGGCAGCAAGAATACACAGAAGATATATTTTAAAAAAAATCATAATGACCCAGAACACCACCATGGTGTGACCACTCACTTAGAGCCAGACACTCTGGAATGTGAAGTCATGTGGACCTGAGGAAGTATCACTATGAACAAAGCTAGTGGAGGTGATGGGATTCCAGTTGAGCTATTTCAAATCCTGAAAGATGATGCTGTGAAAGTGCTGCACTCAATATGCCAGCAAATTTGGAAAACTCAGCAGTGGCCACATGACTGGAAAAGGTCAGTTTTCATTAAATCCCAAAGAAAGGCAATGCCAAAGAATGTTCAAACTACCACACAATGGCACTCATCTCACACAGTAGTAAAGGAGTGCTCCAAATTCTCCAAGCTAAGCTTCAACAGTACACAAACCAAGAACTTCCAGATGTTCAAGTTGGATTTAGGAAAGGCAGAGGAACCAGAGATCAAATTGCAAACATCATTGGACTATAGAAAAAGCAACACAGTTCCAGGAAAACATCTACTTCTGCTTTATTGACTACCAACGCCCTTTGACTGTGTGGATCACAACAAACTGAGGAACATTCTTAAAGAGATGGGAATACAAGACCACCTTACCTGCCTCCTGAGAAATCTGTAAGAGGGTCAAGAAGCAACAGTTGGAACCAGACATGGAACAGCAGTAAGGTTTGGAACTGGGAAAGGAGTACGACAAGGCTGTATACAGTCACCCTCCTCATTTAACTTACACGCTGAGTATATCGTGGGAAACACTGGGCTGGATTAAGCACAAGGTGGAATCAAGATTGCTGGGAGAAATACCCTTAACCTCAGAGATGCAGATGACACCATCCATATGTCAGCAAGTGAAGAGGAACTAAAGAGCCTCTTGATGAAAGTGAAAAAGGAGAGTGAAAAAACTTGCTTAAAACTCAACATTCAAAAAAACGAAGATCATGGCATCTGGTCCTATCACTTCATGGTAAATAGATGGAGAAACAGTGGAAAGAGTGACTGACATTACTTTTTTGGGCTCCAAAATGTCTGGAGATGGTCAGTGCAGCAAGCAAATTAAAAGATCACACAGCTCAGAAGTAAAACCACAGAGAGTTCAGGCAACTTGCCTATGATCAAAGCTCATAAGTGGAAGCACTGAAAGGTCAGATTATGGACTAAGATCCAACTGATTAGAAGGTGAAGCACAGGGAAGTCAGGAAACACAGCTAAGATCACAGAGCTCAGTGTTGAAGCACAGGGAAGTCAGGAAACAGCTAAGATCAAAGAGCTCAGATAGTGAAACACAGAGAGATCAGGCAACTAGCCTAAGATTTAAAAATTCAGATATGGAAGCACAGAGAGGTTAGGCTACTGTCCTAAGATAACATAGCTTAAAGGTGGAAGCACAGAGATTTCAGGCAACTTCTCTAAGAACAAACAGCTAAGAACTGGAAGCACAGAGAGGTTAGCAAACCCAAGGTCACAAGGCTAAAACAGGGAAGCACAGAGAGGGTCGGCAACTAGGTAAGATCACAGAGCCGACACATGGAAGCACAGAGAGGTCAGGCCTAAGATCATAGAGCTCAGATGTGTAAGCAGAGAGGTCAGGTAACTATCCTAAGATCACACAGCTTATATGTGGAAGCACAGAGAGTTTAGACAACTTGACTAAGATCACATAGCTCATAAGTGGAAACACAGAGAGTCAGGCAACCTCCCTAAGATCAAATAGCTCAGAAATAGAAGCACAGAGAGGTCAGGCAAATTGATGTAGATCACAGGGCTCTGAAGGGGAGGCACAGAGAGGTTAGGCAACTTGTCTAGGGTAATGCAGCTCAGCGGAAGCAAATAGAGGTTATGAAACCATCCTAAGGTCACACACCTCAGAAGTTAAAGCAAGGAAGAGTTCAGGCAACTTCCCTAAGATCAAACAGCTCAGACGTTGAAGCACAGAGGTCAGCCAACATTCCTAATATGACACAGCACAGAAGGGGAAGCACAGAGAAGCCAAGTAACTTACCTAAGATCACAAAGTTCAGAATTGGAAGCACAGAGAGTACAGCCAACATTCCTACGGACAAACAGTTCATAAGTGCATGCAAGGAGATGTCAGTCATCATGCCCAAGATGACACAGCTCAGAAGGGGAAGCACAGAGAAGCCAAGAAACTTGCCTAAGATAAAAAAGCTCTGAAGTGGAAGCATAGAGAGTTCCGGCAATTTGTTTAGAATCAAATATTGAGCCTTATATGTACTCATTATTTACCATTTCCTTACACTGAACAGAGTCTGGGAAATGTACATGTGCGTGTGCATGCCTGTGTGTGTGTGTATCCTCCCTATATAGCTCAGGTTCTGATATCACAAAGTGCTGGATTGTCCACAACCCATGTGAATGCCTTTCTCAACAAATTCAGGCTCTGACACAAACTCCAGACAACCCTTTTGTAAACATACTCCACTTATCCTGCTTGGGATTTGATACTCTGCACTGGGACACCCCAGTGTGCAGATACTGTCCTTGTTTCACTCAGCCTCTAACTGCCCACACAGAGCTGGCCTATCTCCATCCATGGATGCCCTCCTCACCTTGCTTGGCCTCTGACTTTCTGCACAAATCTGCCTCCTCCTTGTGGATTTCCTCTTCTCTGGACTTAGGCTTTTACTCTGCATGCCTGACCAGCCTCTGGACTAAACTGACTCTTGTGGCAGGCTGCTCTGCTCTGTGAATGCCTCTTAATCCCACTTTAGCACTGACTGCCCATGACACATCCTAGCATGGATATCCTGTTTTCCCTGCTCAAATTCTAACATCTCATACTACACACCTCCTTTCCCTGCTCTTGTGGATCTTATCATTTCACCCTATTTGAGTTCTGACTCCACATATTAGGCTACTCTGACTGCATGGACAGCTTCTTCACCCCTAGTTTACCTCTAGCATCTCATCTGGCCCACTATGGCTCTATGTTCCCCTGTCATGGATGCCAGTCTTGATTGATATCACCAAATTGCTTTATGATGAGTTGCTCAGCAAGAGAGAGAAGGGGAAGGGAGAGGGCAGTTTTTGAATTGAATTTTGATGCATAAGTGAGCATTGCCAATCAAAGACAGATAAACCACATTTCAGGTAGTGAACTTGTATGTGAAAAATGGGGTATAGTAAAAGAAATTCTTCAAGTTTTTATTTTTTTTCCAGAGGGTTACTGAATAATGCATCAAAACTTTTTGAAGAAACTTTCTTCCCCCAGTGTAAAATGACACCTTCTACTTTATCATATTCTTAATGTGTACATGTGTCTATGTATCTTAGTCTATCTGGGCTGCTATAACAACATACAAATCATGGAGGTGCTTGTCAACAACAGAAAAAATTTTTTTCTCACATTCAAGATCAGGGTAGCACTATGGCCAGATGAGTGTCCTTTTCTGAGTTACAGACTTCTCTCCTACAGGAAGTCTCCTGCATGACATGTCCCTATGACAACAGCTTCACAAGTTCATGGAATGCATTTTTCACACCTGCCCAAGAGGTAGATATTATGACTTCATTTTGCAAATGAGGAAACTATAATGGCCCAAGTTTTCAATGTAAGGATCTGGGATGGGAGCCACCAAACTAGACAGCCTATGTCACCAGTGCCTAGAATGAACAGGGCAAGTATTGAAGCACTTCAGACCTGGGTTGTCTCTGAGAAGACAGAGAGTTAGAGGGGAGGGAAAGAGAGGAAAGGCGAGTGGAGAGGAGTGTACCGGAGGGAAATTGGGAGGGTTCTGTTGGGGGGAGCCATGACGAGGAGAGGGAGCAGTGGGGTATATGTGGGGAGGGGTCTCCACATACTCACTTTCCTTGAACATCCCGTTGACAGAGAAGCAGAGCATCATTTCCTGAGAAAGAAGAGCCCAGTTACTCAGCACTCCCTAAACATCATCCCTACATGTGGCTTCCTGCCCCACCCCAAAAGGGAGGAGAAGATTCTCACCACCTGGAAACACATGTCCACCACAAAGAAGCTGAAGACAAGCTGAGTTTTGGGCAATGCACAGAGGGCATGCATAAAGTCATGTTTTGTGTGTTTAAGCAGCTGAACATGCAGGTCTGTGGGAGAGGACAAGAAAGTGAAAACCAGGCTTGCCATCCCATGGACACTGTGATTGGTTCCCTCACCACCCTTTTCAACCCAGTCTTCCCACTGGATCCTTGAACTTATTCATATTTCTTTTGTCCAAGAAATATGCACACATGCTGCTTTAAGGAGACACAGAAGAGCAGTGGGTGGTGATCTGGCCAGCATAGGTGTCAGCAGGAGCTAACCTGTGTCTTCTGGGAAACCACAAGACTTGTAGGAGTAGTCTGGACTGTGATACTCACAGGGCTGTGTCCTCTGGTTGGAATGGAATGGTCAGGGAAAAGCAGACCTCCTCGTGATAAGCACCCAGGAGACGGTCCCCATAGTCATGGATCAAGTAATACCTGAGGGGGGAGCAGTGAGAACAGTCTATCTTTCTGGTATAGAACTTGGGTGGCCTCCCTTGTCCTAGCCCTCCCCTTGCTCAGATTCTCAGGAGTAGTTACTGCTGCAGGAATTGCAGGATTAGACTCTTCAACTCTTCAGATCCAAAGAAGTTTCCCTGGAATCAAAGCAGTCCTCAGGACCAAGGCTGACATCCCCTCATGTACTACCTAGAACCCTGCTGGATCCTTTGTGCTCACCTTACATGTTGTTAAGAACTTGGGGGCTTCAACGGCACACTTAGACACTGAGGGTGTCTCCTGGCCACCCTGGGGGAGGGAAGAGGAAGTCAGCAGTTTATTCCAGGTTCTGGTTTTGGATGATCAGGCAAAAGGATGGACCCAGGATGGTGTGGGGGTCTGAGGTCGGGGGAGACAGGGTCCTCAAAATGCCAGCGGCTGGACTATATCTTCAATCATCTCCATGGTGTCCCCAAAGCCTGTGGCAAACATGGCTGAAAAAGATCCAGAGACTCAGATTCCCACAGAGAATAGTACACTCCCCTCCCCCAAGACATTCAAGGGTCAGGTTCAAAAATGGAACTTGAATAGGTCCTAATGGGTTTCAGAGTAGTTTGTAGGCACTGTCAATGCTATTTAGAGGAGTCTGTGATCAAGGAATGCACTTACCAAGCTTAGTAACCTTGGAAACAATTCCAAGGATGGTGCTGTCAAAATCAAGACAAAAGAGAAAGGTCAGTGCATCGGTGGAGATGATCCTCCTTATGGGAGCAAGTCACTTACAGCAATCACAGCCCTGTGTGCCCTCCACAGAGTCAAGTATCCTAGCATTCCAGCACCCAAAGGTCACCTCATCCAGGTCACAAATCCATGGACTGACCCAGAGGGAGACTGTTCCTTCCATTCCTTCCTACCATGCCCTCCTTCATCTCCTTTCCCCTGGGTAGCTCCCAGCCAGACTGTTCTGACTCCCTTCTTCAGTACCACAAGGGCCAGCACTTAAAATCCAGTCTGCTGGCCTTTATTCCACTCCCCCCCTTCTTCCTTCCCCCAGGGCCCAGTGAAGGCTGTGAAGAGAAGATGATATGGGGGGATTGGGGGGATAGCCCAGTGCTTTGCTACCTCACTGGGGACTCTGCATTCTTTCAAGTCAGGACATACCTCAGGGATGGCCCAGTATGCTGTGGCAGAGAGGTGAATGAGGTGGGGTTCAGGAGGTAGGGAGGGAGGTGGAGGGGAATGAAGACAGGGAGTGGACAGAGAAGTGGAGAGGTGAGAGAGACATAGGGGTGTAGACACAAGGCAGAAGATCTTAGGATGGTTGACATATCAGGGAAAGTGGTGCACACATCGTTTCTGCCTGCACACATCCCTTCTGGTTCCAGCTGCTGACCCTCATCCATCTCCCCTGCAGCCTTCACCTGGAATTATGGGGAACACTTACATGGACCAGATGGCTCTGCACCCACACCCTTCCTTTTCCTACAAACCCACTTCCGCTCCTCTGTCACTACCCCATGAGCCCTCCCACGATCCTTTCAAAGGAGGATCTGGGTGCCCTACCTCACCTCAGTGTTGGAGAGGTTCACATTCTTGGTGGTGGAAGCATTCTCCATAATGGTGGATAGGCCATGCACCAGGTAGTGCTTCTCGTTGCTCAGTTCCAAGGAGAAAAGCTATGATGAGAAAAGAGAGTAAGGATCCCAAAGGGAGTAACTGAAACCAATCTGCTTTTTCTACCTGATCTATCTGACCACCCTCACCATCAGGTCCAACACTGGGCCTAGGTCCTCAAGTTGGGCATGATCCCTGGATGGATGTGCAGTGAGCAGCCATGCCATTTCTATAGCTCCATGTCATTCCAATATTACAGGTCATCAAGACTCCTGAAAGCCAGAACGAGGGAGACAGAGGCTGAGAGGGTCCCAGCTGGTGCACTTTCAGCACAAACTCCTCCCCATGATTTTATCTCTGAGTGCTTTACCCAGACAGACCCTCTACCGTCACCTGCCCTACAATTACTGTTGTAGCAACACCAGGGCCAAAGTGGAGTCTCTGAATATCAAGAGATTGATGGCAGGCATTGTATCATTTGTTCATGGTCAGTGCAGAGTTAGGGATGGGGATCAGTGGCTTTGAGTCTGAGGGTGGGGGAGGGGAAGAGGAGTGTCTGAGTATGAGTGTACAGCTTGTGTTGAGTCTACATTCCCTTTATCTGCTCCACCTTTTCAGACTTAAGTGCCCTCTGCACAGATTGGGATGTGTCACAGGGCCCAACAGAGATAGATATCTACAGAGAACACAAGAGGGGCTGGGTAAGCATCAGGAAATATGTACACGGGATCAAGCAAAACCATGCCCCTCCCCTGCCCTTTTCATCCTCACTGAAAATCTTGCCAATGTCATTCTTCAATGCACAGGCAATGTTGGCATTCTCTACAAAGAATTGTGCTTGCATTTTCTCATAATGAAACTATAAGGAGAGTGACAAGAGAAACAGAATATGAGACTAGATCCAATCCTCTGTGCCTGCCACCTACCCCATTTCCTCTCATTGCCTCCACATCCTCTCTTACTTCAACTGTAATGAAGGGCACACCGCATTGCTTCTGAATCAAATTAAGCAGCCACTTCTCATCATATTTTATACCAAAGGGAATCTGGGAGCCAAAGAACAAATGGGAAACAAAACTGATACAATGGAATAAAAGGTTAATGTAAGACCTGACTCTGTCTTTCAATAAGACCTTTTATCAGGCTTTAAATCATTTTTGAAGGTAGGACAATATCTCTTATCATTAACTTTGGCACCAGACATGGATTTTCCGGGTAACTTTTTTTTTTTCATTCAACTACTTTCCCTGAAAAAATCAAGTTAGTAGGTTTCACAGGTGCTTCCTTTAATAAAGTTCCACATCAGGTACACCTCTGCCTGCTCCTCGGACATGGACCCCAGAGACTCAACTGCCTCCCACACCCATCTAGAGCCAAACACGTGATCTGGTGTGAAGTGCTCCATCTCCCTGGCAGTAGTTTCCTCCTTTGCTTTTAAACAAGCTCGCCCATGTTCCTCCTTACAGGCAGTCTGTTTCCTTTCTATTGCTTTTCTGAACTCACCCTTAGAAAAACTAAGAAGATACCCCCTAGTAATAACAAGAGGGATTACCAAATCTAATGTCTCAGAAAAGTTCCCAGCATTTCTACACAAACCCAACATGACTCTCTCATGTCATCTTCTACACATTAGGTCCATTTAGCCAGTACACTCACTGTGAGCTTGAACCAGCTCCCAAAGATCTTATCCTATCTGTTTCTCTCCATTCTTCTCTCTGGAGGCTTTTGCTTTGTCTTTATGTTAATATGCATTTAGTCTTGTTTCCGAAAACTACTTCTCTGAGGATGGGGCAGAATGGCATATGGAGCACTGTGGGGAAGTTGAGAGAAGAAAGTGGTCCATATAGGCTTGGAAAGTCTTCTCTACATATTCCTAAATTATTCCAGAGCTACAATGAAGAGTGTGCAAACACTAAGCTCATCCCATCATTTTTCATTCTGCCCGGTTGGAAAGAAGAATGACATGTTTAACTGTAAGGTTTTGATTTTCACTGATTGGTACATGTCACCCCAGCTGACTGGTCACTTACTATCTTGCTTGGTTGTCCATATGGGCATCACCTGCTTCTGAATGTCTATCTTGCTGCTGCCTGGAAGTAACCTATCCAGACCAATATTTGTATTGCCTTTGGTAAATACCCCAGCTTCATACTCTTCTTTGTAAAAGGTTCACTTTATCAGTGTGCTATAAAATTGACAACAGATCAGTGATCTCAGTACCAGAAGTCCTCGGTAAATATCATGGCTACTGAAAAAATATCATTGACTTTAGAATCTGAACAGAAATGTATCACAGTGCTAAAAATAAAGGCTGAGAGACCTCACTGTGGCTCCATTTTTCAGGAAATGAGAGGTAGGGAGAAATCACAGCCAATTAGAAAACAGGCACTGGGAAAAGGGTCTGGATCTAGAGTGTAGTCTGTGATGTTAGACCCTGCTCTACTTGGTTCAGGCTAGGTGACCTGGGATAAGTGGCTTTTCACCCCCATGTTTCATTTCTCTGCTCTGCTCTAGGAGGACAATAAAACATACCCTTAAATCTACCACAGTGTGATAGTTCAAGAGTCAAAGTGATCTAGCTCCCTGAAGGCAAAATTAGAGAAATGAAAGATAAGTCTGATGAAAAGATCCAGAATGGAGTCTGGAGAGATACAATATGGAGATTACAAAAGAAAAGTATAGAGAATTACAGGTGATGCAAGGAATATACCTAACACATGGCTAATGTGAGTCCCAGAGAGGAGAGGGAATAGTGGAGAATAGTTATTTGAAGAGAACTTGGTTGAGAACTTTCCAAAAGTAACAAGACATCAACTCAGTATAAGAATATTAATAAGAGAAAAAGTATAGTGGAGGAGAAATATTCTTAAAAGAATATACATTCCTTTCATAATCATGTAGCCAAAACTTGGAAATTTGGGACTAAAGGTTTCAATCAATCTAAAATAAATACTATAGACTCTTTTTGGGGCAGAAGAAATATCATCCCTAGTAGAGGCACACAAAGACTACTAAAAAATTACATTGTGAATATATAGGCAAATTTAAATGAGTATTGTCTATAGAACACGATTGAAATTTCCTCTGGGGATTTAAATATGTAGACAATGATAATGTGTGACAATAAATATGGAGACAGTTAAGGGAATCAAAGTGTCTCATGGTCCCATAACTGTCTGAGCAGTTTTTGTCTTTTTTTTTTGATCTGAGCAGTTTTTAAAAGATAATTAACTAGTATTAGATTGTGAAAATGCAAAAACGTCCATTGTAATCTGAGGGGTGAACACTACAAGAATAGTAAAAGAATGTTTACCTAGATAACCTTGTGAGCAAACGATTTAATACCTACAAAACATTAACCATATAAAAGGAAAGGAAAGGGAAAGAAACTTAGAAGAGGCAAAAATAAATATACAATAATATTATATATAAAAACAAATTATATCCATTTATATTAAAAGATTCAGGCTCAATACTACAAATAGAAAGGCATTTTACCAGACTGGACAAGAAACCTTTCATCAAATACTCCTGAAAGAAACACATGCAAAATTTAATCATCAAGAAAATTAGAACATAAAAAATGGCAAAATGTACACCTTTTCCACATTAACCTCGGAAAACTGGTATAACCATTTCAGTAAAAGGTATACTTTAAAGGGAAATTTCTTTATGATAACAAGTTCGGTGCAATAAGAAGATAATAATGCAGATTCTAAATTTGTGTGCATCTTAAAACCAACACAGAAAGCAAAAACTGACAGAAATAAATAATGGACAAATCCACAGTCACAGTGGGAAATTTTAAAACATCTCACTGAGTGACAAAATCTTGGCTAGAGGGAGAAGATTTTAAAATATGACTTTAACAAATTTATTGAATTGACATAGAACAATGCACATAAATATTCATCGAACATTCCAGAATAAATCACATGCCAGACAATAAAGCCTCAAAAAGTTTCTACGGACTAGTACAATTTACCTTGACTAGTTAATGTAATATTCAGTAGTAATGGTGAGTTTTCTGCCCCTCCCCACCTCTACTATAAATCCAGAGAATATTAGTTTATATAATCCTACCCTCCACCTAGGTGACCCTCGCCAGTGCCCAAACCTTACGCCTGAGAAGATCTCTTGTCTCATGCCTTTTCCTTAGCCAGGGAAAGATATTCATGTCAGCCATGGCCATTTTCACTAGAGGGAAGTTTTACCACATGGAATCAGAATGGGTGTGTCAGAGCCCACTTGGTCCATTTCCTCAAGAGACTAGAAAATAATCAGTCTGGGCCCTCTCCCCACTTTCCCTAAAGGACGTCAACTGGTAGGTGGGTCCTGTGGTTTGGGGAGGGGAGGGAACCCTGAAACCTTCCTACTTTCAGGAGTTCTGAAGAGAAGGTCTCATGCATACCATTCATCCATAGGGTGGCTTGAAGGCAGAGATCTGTCACCACCACCCTCACAGGCTGCCCTAGAAGAGAGCCTGTGAGTCTGAAACTGGAAGTTTGTAGAATATAAAGGAAGGCTGCTGAGGAAGGAGAGCACAAGCCCCAGACCACATTGTCATAGCCACACAAAGAAGATGGCATCCTGCATTCCATCAAAATGCAGAAAAATACACCTTTTTCTCAAGTGCACATGGTACATTCTCCATGCTAGACCACATCTTGGGTCACAAATCAAACCTCAGTAAATTTAAGAAAATTGAAATCATATCAAGCTTCTTCTCTGACCACAATGCTATGAGACTAGATAGCAATTACAAGAAAAACACTGTAAGAAACAAACTCACAGAGATTAGGCAACACATTTCTAAATAACCAACAGGTTACTGAAGAAATGAAAAGAGGAAAAAAAAATCTAAAAACAAATGACAATGAAAACATGACAACTCAAAATCTATGGAATGCAACAAAACAGTTCTAAGAGGGAAGTTTATAGCAATACAATCCTACCCCAAGAAATAAGAAAAACATTGAATAGACAACCTAACTTTACACATAAAGCTACTGGAAAAAGAAGAAGAAAAAAATCTAAAATTAGTAGAAGGGAAGAAATCGTAAAGATCTGAGGAGAAATAGCTGAAAAAGAAACGAAAGAAGCAAGAGTAAAGACTAATAAACTAAAAACTGGTTCTTTGAGAAGATAAACAAAATTAACAAACCCTTAACCAGACTCATCAAGAAAAAAAGAGAGAAGAATCAAATCAACAAAATTAGGACTGAAAAAGGAGAGGTTACAACAGACAATGCAGAAATACAAAGGATTATAAGAGACTATTATAAAAGTTATATTGCAATAAAATAGGCAACCTGAAAGAAATGGACAGATTCTTAGGAAAGTTCAATCTTCCAAGACTGAACCAGGAAGAAATAGAAATTATGAACAACCGAATTATAAGCACTGAAATTGAAGCTGTGATAAAAAATTTTCCCAAAAGACAAAAGCCCAGGACCAGATGGCTTCACAGGAGAATTGTATCAAACATTTAGAGAAGAGCTATGCCTATCCTTCTAAAAGTCTTTCAAAAAATTGCAGAGTAAGGAATGCTTCCAAACTAATTCTATGAGGCCACCATCACGCTGATACCAAAACCAGACAAAGATAACACACAAAAAAAGAAAACTACAGGCCAATATCACTGAAGAAAATAGATGCAAAAATCCTCAACAAAATTTTAGGCAACAGAATTTAGCAACACATCAAAAAGCTCATGAATCACGATCAAGTTCAGTTTAATCCAGGGATGCAAGGATTCTTCAATATAAGTAAATCAATCAATGTGATACACCATATTAACAAATTGAAAGGTAAAAACCATATTATCATCTCAATAGATGCAGAAAAAGCCTTTGACAGAATTCAGCACCCATTTATGATTAAAACTCTTCAAAAAATCAGCAGTAGAAAGAACCTACCTCAACATAGTAAAGGCCATATATGATAAGCCTACAGCAAATATTATTCTCAATGGTGAAAAAGAGAAGGCATTCCCCATAAGATCAGGAACAAGACAAGGGTGTCTACTTTCACCACTATTACTCAATATAGTTCTGGAAGTCCAAGCTACAGCAATAAGAGAAGAAAAAGAAATAAAAGGAATCCAGATCGGAAAAGAAGAAGTAAAGCTCTCACTGTTTGAAGATGACATGATACCGTACATAGAAAACCCTAATGACAGTATCAGAAATTTACTAGAGCTACTCAGTGAATTTAGCAAAGTTGCAGGATACAAAATCAATACATAGAAATCACTTGCATTTCTATACACTAACAAAGAAAAATCAGAAAGAGAAGTTAAGGAATCAAATCCATTCACCATTGCAACAGAAAGAATTAAATATCTAGGAATAAACTTACCTAAGAAGACAAAAGAATTGTACACAGAAAATTATAAGACACTAATGAAAAAAATCAAAGATGATATAAACAGATGGAGAGGTATTCCATGTTCCTGGGTTGAAAGAAGCAATATTGTGAAAGTGACTATACTACCAAATACAATATATGCAATCCCTAACAAATTACCAATGACAATTTTCACAGAACTAGAACAAAGTATTTCACAATTCATATGGAAACACAAAAGACCCCAAATAGCCAAAGCAGTCTTGAAAAAGAAGAATGGAACTGGAGGAATCAAGCTTCCTGACTTCAGGTTATACTACAAAGCTACAGTCATCTAGACAGTATGGTACTGGCACAAAAACAGAAATAAAGACCAATGGAACAAGATAAAAAGCCCAGAACTAAACCCATGCACCTATGGGTGCCTTATTTTGACACAGGAGGCAAGCATATACAATGGGACAAAGACAGCCTCTTCAATAAGTGGTGCTGGGAAAACTGGACAGCTACATGTCAGTTCAGTTCAATCGTTCAGTTGTGTCTCTTTGCGACCCCATGAACCACACCATGCCAGGCCTCCCTGTCCATCACCAACTTCCGGAGTCCACCGAAACCCATGTCCATTGTCGGTGATGCCATCCAAACATCTCATCCTCTGTCGTCCCCTTCTCTTCCTGCCTTCAATCTTTCCCAGCATCGGGGTCTTTTCAAATGAGTCAGCTCTTCACATCAGGTGGCCAAAGTATTGGAGTTTCAGCTTCAACATCAGTATTTCCAATGAACACCCAGGACTGATCTCCTTTAGGATAAACTGGTTGGATCTCCTTACAGTCCAGGGGATTCTGAAGAGTCTTTTCTCCAACACCACAGTTCAAAAGCATCAATTCTTTGGCGCTCAGCTTTCTTTATAGTCCAACTCTCACATCCATACATGACCACTGGAAAAACCACAGCCTTGACTAGACGGACCTTTGTTGACAAAGTAATGTCTCTGCTTTTTAATATGCTGTCTAGGTTAGTCATAACTTTCCTTCCAAGGAGTAAGCGTCTTTTAATTTCATGGCTGCAGTCACCATCTGCAGTGATTTTGGAGCCCAAATAAATAGTCAACCACTGGGTAAAAGAATGAAATTAGAACACTTCCTAACACCATACACAAAGATAAACTCAAAATGGATCAAAGACCTAAATGTAAGACCAGAAACTATAAAACTCTTAAGAGGAAAACATAGGCAGAACACTCGATGGCATAAATCAAAGCAAGATCCTCTGTGACGCACTTCCTAGAGTAATGGAAATAAAAACAAAAGTAAACAAGTGGGACCTGATTAAACTTAAAAGCTTTGGCACAGCAAAAGAAACTATAAGCAAGGTGAAAAGGCAACCATCAGAATGGGAGAAACTAGTAGCAAATGAAAAAAACTGACAAAGGATTAATATCCACAATATACAAGCATCTCATACAACTCAATGCCAGAAAAACAAACTGCCCAAACTCGTCAAAAAGTGGGGAAAAGACCTGAACAGACATTTCTCCAAAGAAGACATGTGGATGGCTAACAAACACATGAAAAAAAAAAAAATGCTCAACATCGCTCATTATTAGAGAAATGCAAATCAAAACTACAATGAGATATCACCTCACACCAGTCAGAATGTCACTCATCAAAAAGTCTACAAACAATAAATGCTGGAAAGTGTGTAGAGAAAAGGAAAGACTCTTGCACTGTTGGTGTGAATGTAAATTGATACAGCGACTATGGAGGACAATATGGAGAATCCTTAAAAATCTCGGGTTAAAACCACTATATGACCCAACAATCCCACTCCTAGGCATATACCCTGAGGAAACCAAAATTGAAAGAGACACATGTATCCCATTGTTCATTACAGCACTATTTACAATAGCTAGAACATGGAAGGAACCTAGATGTTCATCGATAGATGAAAGGATAAAGAAGTTGTGGTATATATGCACAATGGAATATTACTCAGCCATGAAAAGGAACACATTTGAGTCAATTCTAATGAGGTGGATGAACCTAGAACCTATCATACAAAGTGAAGTGAGTCAGAAACAGAAAGATAAATATTGTATTCTATCACATATATACAGAATCTAGAAAAATGGTACTGAAGACTACTTACCAGGCAACAATGGAGAAAAAGACATAGAGAATAGACTTATGGACATGGGGAGAGGAGAAGAGAGGGTGAGATGTGTGGAAAGAGTAACTTGGAAACTTACATTACCATATGTAAAATAGATAGCCAATGGGAATTTGTCGTATGGCTCAGGAAACTCGAACAGGGGCTCTGTATCAACCTAGAGGGATGGGAGGGATGGGAGATGGGAGGGAGGCTCAAAAGGGAGGGGATATATGTATACCTATGGCTGATTCATGTTGAGGCTTGACAGAAAACAGCAAAATTCTATAAAGCAATTATCCTTCAATAAAAAAATAAATTAATTAAAAAGACTAACAAAAAAAAAAGGAAGATGGCATCCTAACAGGAAGTCTTTTCCCCGAGGGCATTGAGGAGGGCTAGAGGAGACTAAACTTCCTGTAATTACTGCCCTCTGAGATCGCTACCAGCCTAACATCCAGGGGACTCTTTCCAACAGTATCACCCCTGCAGAGGAGGCCAACTAGAATCAGGAGGCTTAGGAGATCTTGATACTTGCAGCTACAAACACACAGAACTCTCTGTGCCAGACTCTGCACCAGCTACATTACACCGTGTTACTTCATTCTGCAGACCCAGAGAACTGTGAGGGTCAGCAGTAGGAAATGCTCAGTACTTGGTAGGTTGCATCTGTTCTTTCCTGTTTTCACCACAAGGAGATTCTGATATCAGAGTCATCAACTTTCCAAGGTTACTGAGGCTTTCAGACGTACTGCCCTTGTCTAGGTTCATTCAGATGCTACTAAGAGAAACACAGTGGAATTGAACTCCATGGAATTGAATATGACTTTTCCAAGCATAGCTTTACTAAATACTTGGTGCGATGTAGGGGATTTTCTGAAGTTTATGCAAAGTACCTGACTATTCTAAAAGTAATCAAATGTCTACGATTAACTTTAACCCACTCCAGAAAGATCATACCAAAACAACAGCAACAAAAACCTTGAAAATATAAAGGAAATACCAAACAGAGTTTGGTGGGTTACTGCAGTGACAGTAGGAAAAAAAAAAAAAGGTTGACTTTCCTTTAAAAAAAATAGCTGTCTACATTGACTGTCATAGCTGTCAAGTATCCCCTAGTGCAGGGCTCCCCAACTCCTATTGGGAACCGATCTGCACAGCAGAGAGTGAGCTGAGGAAGGAGTGAGCAAGGGAAGCTTCATCTGCTGCTCCCCACAGCTCCCCATCGCTGGCTTTACTCTCAGAAACACTCCCTTCCTTAGAACCAGAACTGAAGTTCTGAAAGTCTCAAATCAGAGGTTTTCTGAAGATTGAAGTAGGGAGAAGCCTGGGCTCTACTTCATGAGCCAGAATCTTCTGGACATTTTTTTTTCATTTATTTTTATTAGTTGGAGGCTAATTACTTCACAACATTGCAGTGGGTTTTGTCTTTTAAGATCTTCTTTCCTTTCCAGTTCTCTGGGACCTGAGAGACGTCCAATGCCTGGGAGAGGTGAGGAAAGACTTCATATGAGTGTGTGAACATCTGAGGTGAGGGAAATGTAAGATGCAAATGCATAAGAATACACAGATACATTGTCAAGTCAAAAGTTGAAATTTTTGACTTTTTATGAAACAACATCTTGTGAACATTTTTATAACATGGTAAATATATAGGGACTTTTTGTCAATTGCTTGTTATTTTCAAGTGTTCCTCTGAATAAATTAGCCTAATCACAAGATTGCAAACATTAAAAATGTATACTTAGAAAATAAAACTATTCCTAACCTTCCATCTACATGATCACCTTATCATGACTCACACATACATGAGATGTCCAATGTAAAAAGATTAGGGCATATTTTCCAGATGTTTTTCTCTTTGGGTAATGCATATACCTATGTTAAAGCATTTGTGTAGGTATGTAGTTCTAGATATAATGTTGTTTATAATTTTCAATTACAGGGACATCCCTGATGGTCCAGTGCTTAAGACTCTGCACCCATGATACAGGGGACACTGGTTTGATCCCTGGTTGGGTAACTTAGATCACACATGCAGCAAGGTACAAAAGTAAATAAATAAAATAAAAATGTAAGTTATATAAGTAAATATACACAAATTATTTTTTCATTTATTATGACATCTTCAGGTTTTCCCTTCTTCAGTTAATAGTTTGGCATCTTTCCAGATGATTACTGAAGAAGCATTTTGGTTTTTAGATGAATTGAATTGCTTGTGATTATTTTTTGTCTTTTCTCTATTGGTTATCAGAAATCCTGTTTGTTCTTGCATATGAGCAGAAAATCTGTAATTCTGCTTGAAATGATGTCTCCGAATTTTTCAATCTTTTAAGTTTTTTTCTTTTGACAGTAAAGGAATTCTTTTAATTTTCATGGATTTTTTCCAATATAAAAATAGCACATCTATGATTGAAAAGGGCATCCCAGGTAGCACAAGTGGTAAAGAACCTGCCTGCCTGTACAGGAGACATAAGACACAGGTTCGACCCCTTGCTTGGAAAGATCCCTTGGAGGAGGGCATGGAAACCCACTCCAGTACTCTTGTGTGGAGAATTCCATGGACAGTGGAGCCTGGCAGTGTTGCAAAAAGTTGGACATGACTGAAGCAACTTAGCATGTATGACTGAAAAAGTGAGTAGTGCATAGGGTGACATCAAATACTAGTCTACTGAGAATTCTAGATTCAAAGACTTGAACACCTCAGGGCAAAATGGAAAAGAGCTTTAGACCAAAATCTGCATTGTTGAATAATGGGAAATTATTTAAATATGTGTTTGTTTATAGAAGATACTATGTAAAGTGCATCTGGCCTAATATACCTCCATAAAGGATCATTTCCTTCCCGCCATTGAGTCTAACTTCCTCTGCTTCAACCTGAGACCCACACAAATCCCTCAGGACCTTTCAATTCCTGGGGCCTTATATCCAAGGAGTGGATTTCACCTACATCATCTTCAAGACCAAGACATGGGGGAGAGTGTTGTCAGAGGACACTATCAACATGGCATTGACACCAGGACAACCAAAACTAGATATGTGAAACAAGAAAAGCTTAGAGCTCTGTTACAAAGTTAATTAGAGCAATTGAAGGGGAGCTAGAAAAAAAGCCCAAGTCTTTTGCAAAGCAAAATGTCACATATAAAGGAAATCAAATTATTGGCAAAATATTTAGAACATATTTTAGATCAAAGGTTTATTATTATATAATATAAATAAATCTGATCAGTAAAGAAGGTCATTTAAAGTCTCTTAAAAATTTTGAATGAGAACTATGATTCACAAACATAAAATCAAACAAATACAGAAACAATTATATATGCAAGTATATATACGTGTGCAATGCTGGGAAAGATTGAAGGCAGGAAGAGAAGGGGATAACAGAGGATGAGATGGCTGGATGGCATCACCAACGTGATGGTCATGAGTTTGAGCAAGCTCTGGGAGTTGGTGATGGACAGGGAAGCCTGGCATATTGCAGTCCATGTGGTCGCAAAGAGTCGGGCAGGACTGAGTGACTGCACTGAACTGATATGTGTGTACATATACTTACACATGCATATATACATAAACATGCATATATGCAAATAGAACATAGTATTTATGCATACTGTGAGCAAAATTTGGAAGAAAAGTTGTTCATGGACACTTACTTATTGTACACAGAGAAATATATCTGTGGAACATAAACTAACTTATCAAGAATATACTTCTTGTTATGGAAAAAGACTGACTGAAAAAACATAAAACTTATTTTCTCTATCACATACACATCCCTGCACCTCATTAGTTTTGAAAAGAAAAATATTAATTTGAAATCAGAAAATTAAATAATGTAAATTTTATAACATTGCAGTATATACTTAGTTGTGAATTTCATTGCAAAAAATAATATATGTGACTTAACTGTATTTGGGACCTATTTTAATGGCCCACAATGCCACACATCATGTTCCTACTCATTGGCTGGTTCCAGCCTGGAACCCACTCCTTCTGAATCTAAACTTTACTCTTCCTACCAATTCACTCAGCTTTGCCTCAGTTATAGATACAAGTATATGTTGGAAATATTGTGAGTTGGTTGCACACCACTGCAAGAAAGCCCATATTGCAATAAAGTGAACAACAATTTTTTTGGTTCTCCATGTCATGTAAAATTTATGTTTATACTGTACTGTAGACTATTAAGTGTACAATAGCATTGTCTAAAAATTGAAGTATATATCTTAATTAAAAATACTTGATTGGTGAAACTTGCTAACGAATATCGGAAACTTCAGTGAACCATAATCTTTTGGCTTGTGGAAGGTCAGAAGGGATGGCTGCTGACTGATTAGGGTGATGGTCGTTAAAGGTTGGGGTGGCTGTGGTAATTTATTTAAATGAAACAACAATAAAGTTTGCTGTATCAATTGACACTGCTTTTTCAGAAACGATTTCTCTATAGTGTGCAATATTGTTTGATAGCATTTTACCCACTGCAGAATTTCTTTCAAATTGGAGTCTATCCTCTCAAAGCCTGCCACTGTTTCATCAACTAAGTTTATGTAATATTCTAAATCCTTTGTTGACAGTTCAACAGTCTTTACAGCATCTCCACCAAGGGTAGCTTCCTTTCAAGAAACCACTTTCTTCACTCTCGTAAGAAACAGATCCTCAGGGTTAAAGTTTTATCATGAGATTGCAAAAAACTCATTCACATATTCAGGCCCCTTTCCTGTTTCTAGTTCTCTTGCTATTTTCTTTTTTTTCTTTTTTTTTTTTTTAAATATTATTTTATTAGTTGGAGGCCAATCACTTCACAACATTTCAGTGGGTTTTGTCTTGCTATTTTCTTAAACCATAAAGCTCCCAGGTGATATATGCAAGACAGCAAAAGAGACACAGATGTAAAGAACTGACTTTTGGACTCTGTAGGAGAAGGCGAGGGTGGGATGATTTGAGAGATAGCACTGAAACATGTACATTACCATATGTGAAGTAGATTGCCAGTCCAGGTTTGATGCATGAGACAGGGCACTCAGGGCCAATGCACTGGGAGGACCCTGAGGGATGGGATGGGGAGGGAGGTGGGTGGGAGGTTCAGGATGGGGGACACATGTACACCCATGGCTGATTCATGTCAATGTATGGCAAAATCACTACAGTATTATAAAGTAATTAGCCTCCAATTAAAATAAATGAATTAATTTACACAAAAATATAAAACTCCCAGGTGAAAATATAAGAAAAACTCCTTGGCATTGGCCATGGCAATAATTTTTGGATATATTATAAAAGCACAAGTAACAAAAGCAGAAATCAATAAGTGGGAACACAAAAAGAAACATCTTGCACAACAAAAGAAACAGTCAACAAAATAAAAAGGCAACCTACGGAATTGAAGAAAATCCTTGTAAATTGTATATATAAGGAAATTATACAATTCAATATAGAAAAAATCTGATTAAAAATGGGCAAATGACCTAAAGAGACATTTTCCCAAAGATTATATACAAACAGTCAACATGCATATATAAAGGAGCTCAATATATTTACAATTGCATAAAGAATAAAATATATAGAAACAGATTTAACAAATGAGGTGAAACACCTCTACAGGGCAAACAGTAAGACACTGGTGAAAGAAAATGAAAAAGACACAAATAAATAGAAAGATATTCCATCTTATGGATTGAAAATCTTAATGACTGTAATTCCAAAGCAATCTACAGATTCAAATCAACCTATAACAAAATGACATTTTTCATAGAACCACATCAAATAATTCTAAAATTCACAGGGAACAACAAAAGAATCTGAGTAGACAAAACAGTTTTGATGCTCTCTGGAGTCATCAGAGACAACTGAAAGAGGAGCTGGGCCTGGGAAAGTGGGCAAGACTTAAGAGGGGGTGGATGGAAGGGAGGAGGTGAGGAGACCATTCTGATTGGAGTGAAGAGTGGGGGCTCGCAGGGGAGCAGATAAGGCTCAGAGGTAACTGGTGGGACACTCCAGGGAACTGAGGCCATCTGAGTATAGGACTGATTGGGGAAGGATCATATTTGCCTCCATGGACACTACACAGCCCCTTTATACACTGAAATGGCACAACAATGGTAAGGAGTAATGTGCCCCGCATGTCTGTCACTGGTCCACGGGGCAGAGAAGGATCAGGTCCACTGACAGTAGGGAAGCTGTACTGATACTCAGTTCCTCGAACCTCATTTAAAGTAGGAAGCAGACATAAAAGGGAAGGATTCATGATTAAGAGATCCCCCACACCATCTGGAAATCATACACCGACTTTAGTTTCTCTCTGACCCCAGACCCCATGGACTCCATCTGTCAGTGAGGTCCTACTGGCCTCCTGGAGTCACATTTCTAACCAGAACACTCTGTCCACCTGTTAGCTCTCCCCACACTCTGGTTTGTTCCATCTCTGCATCATCACTGACATCACTCAGGCTTTTCTCCTCTTTTGTTGTTTCAACACCTTTCATCAGCTCAGTGAAGTGTATCACAACACAGCACTGCTATGACAAGCTAACCCCAAATTTAATATTCACCTACACTCTCATTTACATATTGCTTTTTTGCATTTCCCATTTCTGTAGAGCTAAAATCTGACAGCCACAATCTGGCTGAAAAAGGCAGTGACTGCAAGGAATGTATTTTCCTGTGTCCAGACTAAACGCAAAACTTTTGTTCACTTTGTGGATGCCTCAGTTTTTAATGTGATCTAGTTTTGTATTACTAGTGTTGGGCATGTGTATACATTATGTTAGGTTGCCCAAAGAAGGTGTTCACTATACAAAAAGAAAAAAAGAAAAGATCTTAATGACCAGGATAACAACAATAATGTAGTCCCTCACCTAGAGCCAGACATCTTGAAGTGTGAAGTCAAGTGGACCTTAAGAAGCATTACTATAAACAAAGCATGTGGAGGTGATGGAATTTCAGCTGAGCTATTTAATATCATAAAAGATGATGCCATTAAAGTGCTGCCCTCAATATGCCATCAAATTTGGAAAACTTAACCATGGCCACAGGACTGGACAAGGTCAGTTTTCATTCCAATCCCAAAGAAAGGCAATGCCAAAGAATATTCAAACTACTGTACAATTGCACTCATTCCACATGCTAGCAAGGGAATGCTCAAAATCCTTCAAGCTGGGCTTCAACAGTATGAGAACCAAGAACTTCCAGATGTACAAGCTGCTTTGGCAAAGGAACCAGAGATCAAATTATAAACATAAGTTGGATCATAGAAAAAACAAGGGGATTCCAGAAAGACACCTACTTTTGCCTCATTTAATGCGCTAAAGCCTTTGACTGTGTGGATCACAACAACTCTGTGGAAAATTTTTAAAGAGATAGGAATACCAGACCACCTTACTTGCCACTTGGGAAACCCATATGCAGATCAAGAAATGACAGTTAGAATCAGACATGGAACATTGAACCGGTTTCAAATTGGGAAAGGAGAACATCAAGACTGTCTGTTGTCACCCTGCTTATTTAACTTATCTGCAGAGTACATCATGTGAAATGCTGGGCTGGATGGATTACAAACTGGAATTAGATTGCTGGGAGAAATATCAATAACCTCAGATATGCAGATGATACCACTCCAATGGCAGAAAGCAAAGAAAAACTAAAGAGCCTCTTGATGAAGGTGAAAGAGGAGAGTGAAAAAACTGGCTTAGAACTCAAAATTCAAAAAAATGAATAGCATCTGATCCTGCCACATTATAACAAATAGATGGGGAAAAAATGGAAACAGTGATAGATTTTATAGTCTTGGGCTCCAAAAAAATGGTGAGTGCAGCCTTGAAATTAAAAGACATTTACTCCTTGAAAGAAAAGCTATGACAAACCTATATAGCATATTAAAAAGCAGAGACATCACTTTGCCAACAAAGGTCCATATAGTTAATGCTGTGGTTTTTCCAGTAGCCATGTAATCATGTGACAGTTGGACCATAAAGAAGACTGAGTGCCAAAGAATTGATGCTTTTGAATTGTGGTGCTGTAGAAGACTCACGAGAGTCCCTTGGACTGCAAGGTGATTGAGCCAGTCAATCCTAAAGGTAATCAAGCCTGAATATTCACTGTAAGGACTGATGCTGAAGCTGAAGCTCCAATATTTTGGTCACAAGATGGGAAGAGCCAACTCTCTGGGACAGACCAAGATACTGGGAAAGATTGAAGGCAGGAGAAGGAGGTGACATAGGATGAGGTGGTTGGGTAGTATCACTGACTCAATGTATATGAGTTTAAACAAACTCCAGGAGATAGTGAAGGACAGGGAAGCCTGGCATGCTGCAGTCCATGGGGTCGGAAAGAATTGGACACGAGCAATGACTGAACAACAACCTCAAGAAAGGTACTTCAAAGGTGATTTCATTTGCCTCTGCTGACTGTTTCTGGGGACTTTGAATGATCCTTGGGCTAATCTTTTCCCCTGAACCCTGTCCTTTGAACACTTTCCCCTCTGGATGCTGTGGGGCTGGGTGATCTCATGGAGACTCTCAACTTTTCCCTTCTCTGTGGTGTTCACTGCTTGTCTAACTGTGTGGTTAAACACGTAAGCTTGCCTTCATTTTAAGAGAGTTTATTTGGATAGGACAGAGTGATGCATGTTGTGAAACTACTTTCAACTCAAGACCTTAGTTAAAATCCTGGGAAGAGGAGATACTTCCTAACTGTTGAATGTAACATTTGTTTAAATACAGATGCCCTTCTCTTACCCATGTGATTTCCCTGAATCTGCTCAACTGCAATGATCCACAACTATTACCTATCTCCTGTGTGAGCATGTATACCTCATCTTTGACCCTTGGGGTCCCCTTTCCTTGGGGTGCTTCCTACATGCTTGATCCTCATGGAAACTGCTGGTAGAGAGTGTGCTGGGCTGAATGTACCCCACATGCAGCATGTGGCCATCCTGGGGTCTGGGGGCCTGAGGGGATGTGTGAACAAATTGGGGCATCAGGTGTTTAGGGGGCTACTGGGGGGTGTGAAGGTGAGGCTAAAACTGGGGGACTGGTGACAGCTTTCCTTGGCAAAGCCATCTTGGCTGGGGGAGACAATCATGGCCTACTGAAGGGTTTGGAGACCCCCATAGTTCCCCCACTAGACAGAGAGCACACTACGCTGACTTGCTGGCCTCAGTTTTGTGGTCTATCCCATCCAGAACCATCCAGGATATTTCAAACCCTCATACACTCCCTTGATCTTTCGCCTCATGGAAGCTTCCAGATATGGGCAGGAGCATTGAAACGAACTTTCAATGAGTGCAAAGGACAGACCCAGAACTTCCTCTGCACCACAAGTCTCGGCAAGGCCCTCTAGTTTGCCCTCCAAGTCCCATTCCATGCAGTAGGTCCTGGCCCAACTCCCACAGGCAGCAGGTGGCCAGGCTGGTGGAGGGAACCAGAGAGTGGGAACAGCAGATGACTACCATGCTGGGAGCTTGAGGATTCCTTATGTAAAGGATTTATTATGGAAGTGCCCAGTAGCATCCTCAGAGTGGACTTTCTCCTGCCACGGAGACAGATATCACCCTTCAGCCCCCAGGAAGCCTCATTGGAGCCAGGGCAGACTGTTGGGGATCTCTGCCCCTGGAGGGGCCACCTAGGGGAAGGGTGGGTTTATTCCCCCAAAGAGATGCCTCCCGAGGCCTGACTTGCCCCCAGTCAAGGCCTTGTGAGACAGGAGTATATTTGGGACCCTCTAGGCCCCGACTAGCACAGTGATGACCCACTCAGGCCTTGGGCAGATACAGCAAGAGGGGACCTGGGGGCACATGGGTCAGCACCCATGACCTCCACTATCTGTGAGAATGGTGTTTGTGTGGCTGGAAGCTTCCATTCCCTGTAGGTATTCGGGCATGATTATTTCTGTGGGTGGGTTGGAGCCCAGGGGTCATCTAAGGAGTGGCTGGGCACTGATTGAGGGTTCCTGAGAGGTGGGTGGTCTAGGACCTGGGGACAGCAGACACAGTGGGCCCAGGAGGAAGCCCCCTGGGAGTGGCGGCTGGGTAAGGAGCTCAGGAGGTGGTAGGGGTGGGGAGGGGACATCCTTCAGAGGGTGAGAGCCCCTAGCACGATGGGGAACCCAGACCCTGGAGTGTGCCAGCTGCCCTATTCTCAAGCCCCTGAGACAAAGATTTCAGAACTCCAGGGCCTTGGGTTGAAATGAGGCTTTCACAGTTTTCTGCAAGGGGCCTTGGTCTTGCTGTTTATCTTCTTGAAATTTAAGATTGAAGAGTCTCAGAAAGTGCTGTTTACTCATTCATTAAAAACAATTAAAAAAAAAAAAAAAGAACTTACTAGCTGTTAGCACACCCCCCATACTCCTGGAAAAAAAAAAAAACAAAAACAAAGAAAAAGCAGAGAATGTTGTAATGTCCCAAGACCTTGCAGGACTTCTAGAGCACTGCCTCCAAGATTAGGCTTTTTAGCCAACCTAAGAGAGGGGAAGGTGGGCTCTATGCCCCAAGAAGTGCAGAAGCATATCCCCAAAGCAAAGTTCAAATGGAAGTCCCTTTGCTGAGGAACCCGGTGTACTGACAGAAGCAGTTCTCTTCATTGAGGGGTGTCACAGAGGCTTATGAGACTCAGCGGCATTGGGTTGGCTGCACCGAGCTAAGGGAGAATCTTCAGCTGGTAGGAAGGGAACTTGGTGCTTGCCTTCTGTCCCTCTCAGAATACATTACCTGGCATCTGCCCTACCACAATGGTGGTTAATGCCTGTGAGCAGCCAAGGTTCATGTGTTTCCTTTCTGGATACTTGTCTTAAACACATATACTGTTTCCCCTGCCCTCAGAACACCTTTTTAAGTCAAGTCGTTTGATGCTCCTAATCCCTGAATTGTGGTATTGATGTTAAATACACCTTATTAGCATATTGAAATGTCTGTACCAAGAGACACCATCCCTTGATTGTTGGAATGCCAGTGCCAGATCTGCATGGAAATCCTCATTGAGCCTGTGGCATTGCCTTGTAACCACACACTCTGTAAAGCACGCTTTGAATCGACTGTCAAAAAGACAAATGTGTGCTCTCCCTTCTGTTGCCACCGGATTGCTTTCTGGACTTGGCACCATATGCAAAGAAATTCTCTTGTCAATATGGAACTGTGGGAGATAATTCATAAACACTATCCAGAGGAATGCAAGCTTAGAGTCTCTAGGCAACAATCAGAGAAAATAGTTGATGACTATTAGCCAGTTACCTATTAAGTTCACCTGGGGAATTAAGAAGAGACTATGAAGAGGAGAGAAGCAAGGTGGAGGCAGAGCAACAAGCCAATCAGGAGAAAGAAAACAAAGCCAGTGAAGAATATATACAGATATTACTGGCAGAGGAGGAAGAAGAGGAAAGGAGACAGACAGAGAAAAGACACACAGAGAGGGAGGTACAACAGAAAAGTGATGAAGTGCTGGCAAGAAGGCTAAACCTTAATATTAGCAATTTCTGTGAGGAAAGTGTCTCGGCTTCCCCCTCAGATTCCAAAAAATCTGATCCTGAAAACAACCAAGTCACAAAAGAAAAAGGAAGAGCAAACAAAAAAAGACTGGTGATATTTAGAAGTATTTGTCACTGAATTCTCAACTTGGGTCAGCATCACAGTTTGAAGCTGTAGAAGAAGACACGAAAACCTCCATGTCTAAGGAAAGTGACTGTAGTCATGTGAAAAACCCTATGTGGCAAGACACAGAAATTGAGGAAGGTATGCCAGCACTTTCTCCACAAATGTGCCTTGAAGTTCAAAAGCAAGGTGCAGAATCTTCAGTGGATTCACCTAGACCTGAGTTATATGCAAGTGGTAGAGAATGGTGCCTTGAAGGAAAAGTCAAAATAAAACAAAGCAGTCATGAAAAAGGGTTATGTGTCATCAGTCAGGAAGAACCTAAAGCTAGAGTTCCCTCTTTTGGAGAAGCTGCAGTTAAGCCTTATGGTGAAACAGAGAATGGATGTACAGTATCAGAGATGACACAGACACTTAAAAATAACCCAGCTGTGGCAGAAAATGAGGAGTCTCACCTACTGACCAATAAAGATATCACCAAAATAGAAAACCAGGAATCTTTGTCTGAAGCAGTCAGCGATCCGTGTTGTTCTACAAAAGAAGAAAAATGTTCCCTAAAGCTTACTCAGACCAAGAGTAAACAAGTCCACTTTACCTCAAAACTGATAGATTTGGAACGTCTACATTTTGAGAGGCATAAACAAGAACAGGACAAGTTATTAGCATTACCTAATAACATCAGAAACTTTATAGCTTCAGAAAAAGGTGGCACAAGAACCAAACCTGACCTCATGAGGCCAACCTAGCAAAAGGGATCCCCAGATGAATATCAGTTACAGGCTGTGTCTTCACCTCCAGGCAAATTACTAAATGAACAAAGGAAAAATGCCAAAGAGAGAAGCTTCAAAAGACAAACTGATCTAAAGCATCCAGGACCTCGGCGAGCCTCAAAAAATGAAAATTGGCAAACTTCAAAGATCCAGTTGAAATGTTAAGATCCAGTTAATGGAAGAAAGACACCAAATTCTAATACAGAGAATTATTCCTAACGCTGCTCATTCCCTACAGCCTAGTAAGTCACAGAAGAGTATTTTTCAGATGTTTCAGAGATATACACAATAATGCTTGGGTAAGAAGAGTGTTTTATATTTTAGTAAAGCAGTACTCTCTATCATAGATTATTTATAAATTTTTCATTCTGCTGTGTGGGGACACTCATTGTCCCTAATTAAAGGGCTGTGTGATTACATGGGAGGAATATACAAATGTGTTTCTGCCAAAATCAGTTGTAAGCAAGAGTCCCATTCTTTTCCTTTTTTAATAACTGTGATGTAGTACGTTTTAGTTGAAAGTCCATATGGATATAAAAATGCCTTTCCCAACTGTCAAGAAAACTTCATTTCCATGCGTGTCCCCCAAATGCATATTTTTTTTTTGCCTTTGAGCACCTTCTTGTCCTGACTAGTAATCTAAGCAACATTATAATAAACCAAGTAGCTATGTAAACCAGGCAGGGTTTAAAGTCTGTTTTCTTGAAACATTTCCATTATATTTACAGAACACTTGAATGTTGTTAAAAGTGTTGTTTGTTTGCTCAGAGTTGTTGATGATAATGAAACAAAAAAGTAATAATAAACAGTATGAAACCTTCAACAACACTAATTTCCATCTCTACTTTCAGTATAACAGCATTTTATTTGACTTCAAGTGGCTTAAGATCAACATGAAGTCAGAAAAATCAGACTTACCTGGAAAAGTAGGACTTAGTATACAGAAAAGAAACTAGACCCTTGATGCAAAAGGAGTTAATCTTGGGGTGTGGCTGAGTGGGGTAGATTGAGAATTTGGAAGACTGGAACTGAGTGGATGATCAGACAACTAGGTCTAGGATGGAGCAGCAGGTGCAGTTTGGCAAAATATTCTTCCTTGTCCTTTCTTTGCTTTATGATACAGAAAATTTTGGATTTTACAGCTTTTCACACTGTTCTATGTAATCTGCTATTCTACAACACAAAATTAGAACTTACATTGGCAGAGTTATGTCACAGTATCCTATGTTGTAGAACCTGTGTAAGTGTGTATTTATTTTATTCTGTTATCATTTGTATTGATACTGACTTTGAGTCAAAAAATAGAAAGTATTATACTTGGATTTTGCATTGTCATACCTCAAAATGTTAAATCCGAAGGGAGCAACTATGTTATGTGAAATTTAGAGATTATTACTTTTTTGTTTCATTATCATCAACAACTCTGAGCAAACAAACAACACTTTTAACAGTATTTCTACTGATGTTTACTTTGTCATCCTTTTAAGGTCATAATACAATAAAATGTCCTAGAGCTAATAATTCTAGGTTAAGTTTGTCAGTGTTTTTATACATTATTAAGATTTTTTTCCTTCAAATTTTGAAACTAAAATTCTGTAATCTTTGCATACTTAATGGCATCTACTTCAATATCAATTAGGTAATTATGTGTAGAATTCTGATGCTAAATTAAAATTTAGTTTGCCCTCTCACATAAATGGTTATCCCATGAGCAATGATAGAGTTGAATTGTAGTTAGCAACTAACCACGTTTGTCTAAATAGACCAAATCTATCCTTTCACCAGACTGATGTTTTTTAAGGCCAATTTTGGTTTACATTTTAGGGACTCCTCAAATTTAGAGTGATGTAATTAAATCTTCCTGAAATAGTCCATGACCAAAAAGGAGGAAAATAGTATAATGTCTTAAGGTTTACATATATAACCACTTGTTTGTCTATGAAAAGTCTTCCTGACTATAGTTGGTTTGCAGATGATTTTCAATGTCTCAATTAGTCTTTCTGATACTCATACCTTATATGCATTTTTGTGAGACACTAGCAAATGTTATGTGTTAGTCATTAGAATGTACTGATAGTTTTCTTATCATTTTTTGTGCACGCGATATGAGAGTGTTTAATTTCTCAGGGATTGCTAAAACTGTAGAGGTTGAGAATCTGGTAATTAAAATAAGTGTTAAAGGGAAGGAGAGAGAGAAATGTCACACAGGAAAGAAAGCCATGTGAAGATGGAGGAAAAGATTGGAGCTCTGTGACTACAAACCAAGGATCCAGAAGCCATCAGACCCTAAAAGAGTCAAGAATGGATTCTCCCAAAGACCCATTGGAAGAAGCATGGTCTTGCCCAACACCATGATTTGGTCTTGAGGCCTCCAGAATTATGAGAAAACACCTTTTTGATATTTTAAACCACATAGTTTCTGGAGATTTGTTCAATGGTTTTTGGTGCCTGATACTCTCAACAACAGCATAACTAAATGTATTTTGAAAAATCATAACACTCTATTTTTCAGCCTATGTTGATAGAAGTGTCAATAGAGATATATAAAATGAAATAAATGTAGATAGTGTTTATTATTACCATTTTTTAAAATGTATTGTCACATTAAGTGCTCTCAACAACCCTATGAGATAGTCATTGTTGGTAATTCCTATTTTTAATAGTAAATCAAAAAAAAAAAAAGAAAAGAAAAGAGGAAACCTGAGAAACAATGAGAATAAGGGCTTGACCCAGGACTGCATATTTAGGGAACAGGACTGCTTGTACCCAGTAAGTACCTCATGCTCCAGAACCTGGGTAACTGTCAAAGATTTGTTAAGTGACGGGTGCAGTCTGCTCAAACATGGTTATGTCACATGGTCATTAAAAGTAATATGATGTGAATACTTGTACAAAATATCTGGACCTACAGACAAATGGGTCGCTTGTGACCTTGGTGAGAGCACGTTCTTTGCAATCATGAAGGCAGAATTGATTGTGCAGTGAGATGAGAGATTGGTGGCAATGAGAAATGTTTACAGGGAATGCAGAAAACTTTCTGATGTTAATAGGTAATGTAGAAAAATCTTTGTGAAATTTATATTTGAAAGGGTAGAGGGAGAGAGAGAAGGAGAAAGAGTCACCTTTGTCTCCCTAGGGATTAGGGGACATTAGAGGGTTTATTTTTTAATGTGCAATGTCAGTACTCCCCTGGTGGTCCAGTGGCTAATCTTCTATGCTGGCAAGGCTGAGGGACTGGGTTTGATCCCTGGATGGGGAACTAGATCCCACATGCCGTAATTAAGACTTCACATTTCACAACTAAGAATTCCCTGGCACAGCCACATAACAAGTAGTTTTGAAAATCCTCCATGCCAGGAAGTTGGAACAAGTTTAAAAATTAATACGAAATGGCCATCTTATGTCAGATTTAACCCTCGAATTTTCCTGTTTGTTCATGTCCCTCCTTATTTTCTTATGTTTTTTTTTTCCCACATTAGAGTTAATGAAACACTTTCAATGGACAAGATGGTTTCTAATATGTACTTGTAGTTATTAGTGGATAGAAGAATAGACAGTTGTGTTGAAAAAAAGCTAGTAATTCTTGGATTTTTGCCCCTCAGGTAGGCAGTACATAGCTGAAATACTGGTGTGACATGATCTGAGGTTCCCTGCACTGTTGAATGGGAGACAGGTCAGGAATTTTCCTATCAGTGCATTAACCTAGGGAGTAGTCCAGGAGCAGCAGCTAGGCTAACACCACAGCTCACTGCCCTAGTGCCATCTCTCACTGAGCTCAGCAGGCTTGTCAAAGGCAAGGCTGTCTTCTGGATTAGCATCAGCACACAGTTATGTCATGCAGCAGCACTTTGGAGCTTCAGAGTCTCCCAAGAAACTACAGATCTTTCTGTCATTAAAGCTTTCAAGTCAAGGCATATCAGAGAAATAGTTGCTTCCTGCATACATGAAGTGAAAGGTGCTCAGTCATGTCTGACTCTTTGTGACCCCATGGACTATGCAGTCCATGGAATTCTCCAGGCCAGAATACTGGAGTGGGCAGCCTTTCCTTTCTTCAGGGGATCCTCCCAATCCAGGGATGGAACCCAGGTCGCCTGCATTGCAGGAAGATTCTTTAGCAGCTGAGGCGCAGGGAAGCCCTCCTGCATAAAGATCATTAGGACATTAGGATCTTCTCATTAGGACAAATGATGAAAAACACCTTTCCACAATGCCTGCCTTAGCCACAAAACTTAGCCAAGCCCTACTACTGAGTCCTGAATTTGAAAGCGCCCTTGAGGTCACTCCCTATGCCATATGATTTGGGCTTTTTTTTTTTCATTTTCTCCTTGTGATAACCATGTGACAAAATGTCCAGAGTCCCATTTGACAGACAACAAAGTTCAGGCACATAGAGCCAACAGTACCTTTCCAGAAAAATGACAGGACTAGAAGGAAGTTACATACATACCTCGCCTTAAGCAGAGGACACAGAGCAAGCCTACCTTTTAGAAAATAGGCTTCCCAGGCTTGAGAACTGAAAATCTTACACGTCCCTGAAATTGTGGCCCTTTGAGGGTAAACACCCCCAAAATCCCACTTCACGATGAAGATGACTGCACATATATGTGCACGTAGAGTCTTTACATTATAAACATTCATTGTGTCCAATTTTATAGAACAAAGTAGATTTCAAAATTGAATTGTCACTATCTATGTGTGTGCGTGCTTGTCTCTATACCTCCTATAATTTGTACAGGCTTCCCTTGTGGCTCAGTTATTAAAAAATCTGCCCATAGTGCGGGAGGCCTGGGTTCAATCCCTGGGCTGGGAAGATCCCCTGGAGAAGGAAAAGGCTATCCGCTCCAGTATTCTGGCCTGGAGAATTCCCTGGACTGTATAGTCCATGGGATCACAAAGAGTCGAACGAACGTGACTGAGTGACTTTCACTTCACTTTATAGCTTGTACATGCCACATTTACAAGTGTAGATTTCTCTTCAGATCAGAATAGATTTATTCCAATTTCAGATTTAGATATGCCAGAAAATGGAAGATACAGAGAAACTGCTACCAGTATGAGAAAAGTTCTGGAAAACCTGGCTAAAACCATTAATCCACACCCCAAACTTCCTCCTCACTCTCCTTTGCCAAGTCCCCTGTTCTGAGCCTCAAATTGCAATCATGCCTCTGGCCTGCAGGTGGTTCCCATCTCCTTTTTTCTTTCAAGCACACACAACAATGAGCACACCCGTCATAGCAAACAACCACTTCCAACAACAAAAGAGGCACTTTACATATGAGCATCACCAGATGGTCAATACTGAAATCGGATTGTTTATGTCCTTTGTAACCGAAGACAGAAAAGCTCTATAGAGTCAGAAAGAAAAAAAAAAACATGCAAAAACATACACAGGGGTATTCTTAAGTAATTATCTGCTTGTAACTATTATAGTGTTTTCCATTGTAAATGTACTTGGTTGTTAGTGTATAGGAACACTATCCCATATATTATTATTTTTATCCAGCCATCTAGCTCAATTCCCTTCAAATACAGCTGTCACTTGATATCTGTGGGAGATTGGTTCCAGGACACCACTGCCAACCATCAGACACCCAAATCCACGTTCAAGTCCCTTAAAAAAGTAGCATAGCATTTTAGGATTTGCATATGAATTACACACATCCTCCCATATACTTTAAATCATCTCTAGATTACTTATAATACTTAGCACAATGCAAAATATAATACTTAGTACAATGCAAAAGATATGTAAATAGTTGCCAGCACATGGTAAATTTTACTTTTGATCTTTGGAACTTTCTGGAGTTTTTTTTTTTTTAATAAATACTTTTAATCTACAGCTGCCTGAATCCTTGGATGTGAAACCCATCAATAGGAAAGGCTGACTGTATGGAGTACGTTTCTCTTAGAGTCTCCAGATATACAATTATGTCATCAGCAAATACTGTTAAGGTTGCCTCTATTGCTATGTTTTAAAAATAAACTTTAAAAAACATGGAAACGATTTTAGATTTACAAGAAAGCAAAGATATCTTCCATATGTCAGAGTTCTGATAGATATACCATGCATATTGTTATTAACTAGAGTAGCTACTGTATCTCTAAGATTTCTCCTACTAAGATTTTCTTCAGTTTCAGTTCAGTCACTCAGTCGTGTCTGACTCTTTGGAATCCCATGGACTGCAGCACACCAGGCCTCCCTGTCCATAACCAACTCCTGGAGTTTACTCAAACTCAAGTCCATTGAGTCAGTGATGCCATCCAACCATGTCATCCTCTGTCGTCCCCTTCTCCTCCTGCCTTCAGTCTTTCCCAGCATCAAGGATTTTTCAAATGAATCAGTTCTTTTCATCAGGTGGCCAAAGTATTGGAGTTTCAACTTCAGCATCAGTCCTTACAGTGAATATTCAGGACTGATTTCTTTTAGGATAGATTGGTTGGATGTCCTTGCAGTCCAAGGGACTCTCAAGAGTCTTCTCCAACACCACAGCTCCAAAGCATCAATTCTTCTGCACTCACGTTTCTTTATAGTCCAACTCTCACATCCATACATGACTACTGGAAAAACCATAGTTTTGACTAGACGGACCTTTGTTGGCAAAGTACTGTCTCTGCTTTTTAATATGCTATCTAGGTAGGTCATAAGTTTTCTTCCAAGGAGTAAGCGTCTTTTCATTTCTTGGCTGCAGTCACCATCTGCAGTGATTTTGGAGCTCCCCCCCAAAAAATAAACTAATAAAATCTGTCACTGTTTCCACTGTTTCCCCATCTATTTGCCATGAAATGGTGGGACCAGATGCCATGATCTTAGTTTTTTGAACGTTGAGTTGTAAGCCAAATTCTTCACTCTCCTCTTTCACTTTCATCAAGAGGCTCTTTAGTTCTTCTTCACTTTCTGCCTTAAGGGTGGTGTCATCTGCATACCTGAGGTTATTGATATTTCTCCCGGCAATCTTGATTCCAGCTTGTGTTGGAATCCAGCCCAGCATGTGGACCAGGGCTGCAGTCCTGCTCGGTAAATTGGTGCATCAGTCACTTAAAGGAGCACCCTGGGTGGGGTCCTACTCTGTGGTTCAGTGCGTCAAGCCTTTGATGGGCCAGCCTCTCTATTGTTCAATTGCTGATGCTCGCATGTGGGGAGAGAGAGGCTATGGTGATGGCTCCATCCCCTATGCGTGACTCAGCAGTATCACCTTGCTTCCATGGCTGCCTAGCTTTCCTCCACAGGCATTTCCTACCACAATCTCCTCCCTCATATCCCTTCGATCTGCAGTCAACAACAGCCCTCATCCTGGGATTGCTCCACAATCCCTAAACTCCAGCTTCCAGCCGCTGTGCCTTCTAGGGGATCATCTGTTTCACTCTTAGCCTTAAATTTTCTCCTCTGACTCAGTTGCTCAGTTGAGGGGATCGGATCCCTGCTTCAGTTCCCCCACTCGCCAGGGGCAGGTCCTACGAGCACTCCAGTTTTTCCCCCTAGTTCCTTCATCCTACCGAGTTTTGTGTGGTTCTCTATGGTCTTTTCCGCTGGTCAGGTACTCCTGTCTGTTCTCAGCTGGTGTCCTGCATGCACTTCTGTGTCTGAAGGGGTATTCCTGATATATCTATATAGAGAGATGTACTCCATGTCCACTACTCCTCCACCATTTTGTCCTCCTTTCCTCTTCCTTTTCTAAACCTGGCTTTGGCATCTGGAAGTTCTTGGTTCTCGTAAAACCGAGGCCTAGAATGCAAGTATAGAAGCCTGATTTTTACTAGCTTGGGAGATGAGTGTAATTGTGTGATGGTTGGTAGACTCTTTAGTACTACCCTTCTTGGGAATTGGGAAGAGGATTTACATTTTCCAGTCCTGTGGCCACTGCTGGGTTTCCAAATTTGATGTATATTGAATGCAACACTATGATGGCATCATCCTTTTGTGTTTTGGATAGTTCTACTGGAATTCCATCGCATCCTCTAGCTTTATTAACACCAGTGCTTCCTAAGACCCTCTTGACTTTGCACTGCAGAATGTCTGCCTCTGGGTGACTGACCACACCATCATAAAAATCTGGTTCATTAGGATCTTTTTTGTACAGTTGTCTGTGTATTCTTTCCATCTTCTTGATCTCTTCAGCATCTACTAGGTCTTCATCATTGCTGTCCTTTATTGTGCCCATCTGTGAGCTAAATGATCCCTTGATATCTCCGATTTTCATGAAGAGATATCTATTCCTTCTCCTTCTGTTATTTCCTTCTTGTTTTATGCACTGTTCATTGATGAAGACCTTCTTTTCTCTCTGTACTCTCTGTACTCTCTGAACTTTGCGTTTAGTTGGATGTACCTTTCCCTCTCTCCTTTGGTTTTTGCTTCTCTTTTTTCTTTAGGTATTTGAAAACCTCTTGAGATAACCCCTTTGCCTTCTTGCTTTTCTTTTGCTTTGGGTTGGCTTTGTTCACTGCTTCCTGTAGAGTATAATGGATCTCTGTCCATAGTTCTTCAGACACACTGTTTATGAATTCTAATCCCTTGAAGCTGTTTGTTACCCCCACTGCATACTCTTAGGGGATTGAGTTTCAGTCTTACCTGGTTGTTCCAGTGGTTTTTCCTGCTGACTTTAGTTTAAGCCTGAATCTTGCTATGAGAAGCTGATGACTGGAGCCACAGTCAGTTCCAGATCTTCTTTTATCTGACTGCATACAGTTTCCCTATCTTGGCTACAAAGAACATAATCAATTAGATTTTGGTATTGACTGCTTGGTGATGTCCATGAATATACCGGTCTTGTGTTCTTGAGAAAGGGTATGTGCTATGACGAGTATACTGTCTTAGCAGAATCCAGTTAGCCTTTTCCCTGCTTCATTTTGTCCTCCAAGGCCAAACTTGCCTGTTACTTCAGGTATTTCTTTACTCTCTACTTTGGCATACCCATCCCCACTGATGAATAGAACATCTGTTTTTGGTGTTAGTTCTAGGAGTGCTGTGGCCAGCACAACAGGTAGAGATCGAAAGTGGTCAATACACAGTTTGGAAAAAAGAGCCTAGAGACAGAATTAAAGTTTCAAAGATGGGACCAGGGGATTCAAGACCTCTAGGGTCAAAGCCCTGTTCCCTGGAGCCTCATCACTCTTACTTAGTGTCTCGGTACGCAGAAAATATCTGTTGTCCTACAATAAAATCAGCCTCCTGTGTCTCTGGTCACGTCACCCATTTTACTGATTACTTTGAACCATCTTTGTTATTTTCCTGTTCAAAGGGTATCACCCAGCTGGAGACCATAAACCCACATATGGGGAAACATCTTGGTGTATGCACAAGCAGCATTCTGGCTTGAGCTGACCCAACGTTCCAAGGTCCACACTATGTTTTTCCTTAGCTCAGCAGGGCATGATGACCCCAACTAATCAACCCAATGTACTTTTGTTTAGATTATACTGAATTGCTATATCTTGCTTTTATTCTTTTCCCATGGTGTTTTCCTCATGGCTTAGCCAGAGCAACACGCGGCTTACTATTAACCCCTGCTAGGTGGTCTTCTAGGTCTTCACAGGACTAATTAGCTTCAGCTTCTTCAGCATCTGTGGTAGGGTCATGGACTTGAATTACTGTGGTGTTGAAAAGCTTGCCTTTGAAAGGAACCAAGATCATTCTGTCATTTTGGAGGTTGCACCCAAGTAGTGCATATCGGGAATCTTCTGTAGATTATAAGGGATAATCCATGAGATACTTGCCCACAGTAGTCAATATAATGGTCATATGAATTAAACTCTCCCATTCCTGTGCAGTTTAGTTCACTGTCATCCAGGATGTTGATGATTATTCTCACCGTCGTTAAGTGAATATTAATATGAAGTAGAGCTAATAAGTTAAAATGAATATGGAAAATCCTAGTGTAGTCAAAAAGAAAATAAAATTTTAAATATATCATTAAACAAACCAAATGCCACAATGAAAATATTTATTTACAAATGAAGGCAATAAATATGAAAAGGTCAAAAATATGAATTTTGGAAAAAACAAAAATAAAATGGTGGTCATAAATTTGATATTAATAATGATACAATAGATGAATTGAAATATGTAATCAAAAAGCAAATGTTTTGAGACTAGATAAAAAACAAAGATCCAACTATATGCTATCTATGGGAGACATAATTTAGTGTCAAAGACATAGATTTTAAATGAAATGACTGAAGAATATATATCATGCAAACATCAACCAAAGAGAAAATTGGCTACATTGTACTCACATCAACCAAAAATGATTTTTATTAAAAACTGTTACTAGAGATAAAGAAAGACAGTTTATAATGGTAAACAAAGGACTCTATCAGGAAGACATAACAATGCACCTAAGTCAACCAAAAATTGTAGTGAGGAGAAAAAACTGATAGAATTGAAGAGAGAAATAGACAATTCAACAATAATTGCTAGATGTTATTGATCCACTTTCAAAAAGGGATAGAAAGACTAGGCAGAAGATCAACTATGAAATGGAAAACTTGCTTGATAATATAAACCAGCTGGACCTAACAGACATCTGTAGAGCAATTTATCCAACACAGGATATGCATTCTTCTTAAGAGTGCAGGGAATATTCTCCAGGATCCCCTGTATGCTAGGACATAAGACAAACCTAAATAAGTATTAAAGGGTTCAAATAATGTCAAGTCTGTCCTCTGAATATAATGAAATTAGGAAACAAAACATTTTGAGAATGTTTTGAGAATCTTTCACAGAAAGATATGTGAAAAGTAAGTAACATACTCCTAAATAATCAAAGGGTCAAAGAAAGAATCACAAAAGAAAGAAGAAAATACAGTTGACCCTTGAATAATGTTCGGCTTAGCACACCAACCTTTTCTGCAGTTGAAAATTCATGTATAACTTATAGTCTGCCTTCTATGTGGCTCTTCCACACCTGCGATTTCACCTCTGCACATTCAACCCAGCAGCAGATCATGTAGTGCTATAGTATTTACTATTGGAAAAAAAAAAATCTTTGTATAAGTGGACCTGCACAGTTCATACTCCTGCTTTTCAAGGCTCAACTTTGAGAAGAATGAAAGCAAAAACATACCACACCTAAGTTAGAGGATGTAGCAAACCAAACTCAAATTAGCAGGCATAGTAAAAAAAAAAAAAATATATATATATATATATATATATATATATATATATATAATAATATTAAGCAAAATAAATGAAATAGAGAACAGAATAACCACAGAGGTACTCAACAAATGAAAACTTGGGTATTTAGAAAGGTCAATAAATTGACACAACTTTAGCAATATTGATTAAGGGAGGAAAAAGTCTCAATTTACTACAATTAGGAATAAAAAAGGAAAAATTACTGTTAGGGGAAGCAGGCTGATTGAAACCGCCCACCCTGGCCAGGCACCATAGTAACCATTTGCATGAGTTGTTTTATGACAGGAGATCATGATAAAGAATACAGAACTAATAAACCACCACCAATTGGAAGAGTTCGGGAAAGGTCAAAAGAAGACACTGCATGTCCGTACACTTCCCAGTATCCCTCTCACTAGCATCCATCTTGGCTGAGCAATGGATGCACCACCAGGAAAGACTCTGAATTACAGTGATTGGCCAAAGACCGCCTGGAAACTAATCCCATCAACATAAAATCTGAGACTGCGAGCCACGCGGCAGAGCAGTTCTCCTGGGTTTCCTTACCCTACTGCTCTTCACCTGGGTGCCCTTTCCCAATAAAATCTCTTGCTTTGTCAGCACACGTGTCTCCTTGGATAATTCATTTCTGAGTGTTAGACAAGAGCACAGTTTCGGGCCCTGGAAGGGGTCCCCCTTCCTGCAACATTACTATCAACTTTAGAGAAATAAACTTAATGGTAAAGGAATACCATGGTGCTAATTAGAAAATTTAGATGAAATCGACAAATTTCCAGAAATACACAAATGACCGAAACTGACTCAAGAAGAAAATGAAAATCTGAATAGCAAAGAGATAAAATTAGTCATTTTTAAAATTCTTGCCCGATCCACCTCACAAAAGACCCCCCCTACCCTACCTAGACCCAGAAATTCTCTTTGCTGAATTCTACCAAATGTTTAAACCAAAAGTCATGCCAATTCTCCACACATACATTCGAAATGTACCAATACAAGTGGAAGGGAACATTTCCCAGCTCATTCTATGAGGCAGTATTATTCGAATGCCAAAACTAGAGGCCAGTTATTTTGTAGAATTCTCCTCAATTTTTCTCCATCCAGTAGTTGTTCATGATGAATTTCATGTTTTGCATCTTTGACAAGAAAATGACAGAAATGATGCTGTGTTCATATCATCTCATTCTATCAGGTGGTTCATGATTTCAATGTGTCCCAATATTGACGGTGTTCCCATGGATCACTTGATTAAAGTGGTTGCTGTCAAGTTTCTCCCCATCAAGTTACTCTCCCCTATCTTTAATGAAAAATTTATTTTGTATCTTAAAGTATAAAAATTTGATTCCTCACCAAACTTTAGATTTATGAATTTATTTATATCTATTTAATTAATAGTCTCTTATTTTACTAAATGAATCATGATCTGTCTCTATCATTATTTACTTTGATGTTCATATTGTTCCAGTCTCAGATGGTGGGAACCTCCTTAAGCTGGCCTCTCTGTCCTTTTGATATCTCTACACCATTCTTTGAAAAAATTTGATGCTTTTAGTACAAGATATTCCAGGCTCATCTTGTACTTTCCCTGCCTTAGTAATGGAATTAAGAATTTCTCCAAGAAGTCCCAATTATTTTTAGTGGAAAGTGGAATTTAGAACACAATATATGAGAGCTTTATGTACTAATTATTTCGCAGTTCCTGTCATTGGACAGCGTCTGGGAAGTGTGCGTGCGTGTGTGTGTGTGTGTGTACATGCCTGTGTGTGTGTATCCTCCCTATATAGCTCAGGTTCTGATATCACAAAATGTGGGATTGTCCCCAACTCATGTGGGTGTCTTTCTCAACATATTCAGACTCTGACACCCACTCCAGGCAACCCTTTTATAAACACACCCTCCTTATGTTGCTTGGGCTTTGATACTCTGCACTGGGACATCCCCATGTGCAGATACTCTCCTTGTTCCACTCAGACTCTAAATGCCCACACAAAGCTGTCCCACCCCCATCCATGGATACACTCCTCACCTTGCTTGGCCTCTGATTTTCTACACAAATCCACGGATTTTTGGATTTCCTTTTCTCCGGACTTAGACTTTTACTCTGCAAGCCTGGCCAGCCTCCTATTTAACATCCTCTGGAACAAACTGACTTTCATGGCAGGCAGCTCTGGTCTGTGAATACCTCTTAATCCAACCTCGGCACTGACTTCCCATGACATGTCCTAGCATGGATATGCTATTTTCCCTGCTCAAGTTCTTACATCTCATACTACACTACCTCCCTTCCCTGTTCTTGCGGATCTTATCACTTTACCCTTTTTGAGTTCTGACTCACCACACTAGGCTATGCTGACTGCATGGATATCCACTTCACTCCTCCTTCACCTCTAACATCTCACTCTGGCCAACTATGGCTCCACACCCCACTGTCATGGATGTCTGTCTTGATCTATCTCACCAAATTGCTTTATGATGAGTTGCTCAGCAAAGAGAGAAGGGGAAGGGAGAGGGCAGTTCTTGAATTGAATTTTGTAGCATAAGTGAGCATTGCCAATCAAAGATATATAAACCACATTTCAGGTAGGGAACTTGTATGCAAAAATGGTGTATAGAGAAAGAATTCTTCAGGTTTATAATTTTTTTTCCAGAGGGTTACTAAATAATGCATCAAAATTTATTGAAGAAACTTTCTTCTCTTAGTGTCAAATGACACTTTCTACCTTTATCATATTCTTAATGTGTATGTGTGTCTTGCATCCTCTACAAGTGGTTTTGCTTTTGTGTATTTTACAAAACGATACTAGTGTACATGTATCTTAGTCCATTTGGGCTGCTATAACAAAATATCAGGCACAGAGGTGCCTGTGAACAACAGAGCACAAGCTCTGTTTATTTCTCACACTTTTGGAGGTTAGAGATACAAGATGAGGGTAGCAGTATGGCCAGATGAGGGCCCTCTTCTGAGTTGCAGTCTTCTCTTCTTTAGGAAGTCTCCTGCATAGGAACGAGTTCCATCCTGAGTGAAGTGAAGTGAAGTGAAGTGAAAGTCGCTCAGTCGTGTCCAACTCTTTCCGACCCCATGGACTGAGTCCATGGAACTCTCCAGGCCAGAACACTGGAGTGGGTAACCTTTCCCTTCTCCAGGGAATCTTCCCAACCCAGGGATCGAAGCCAGGTAGATTCTTTATCAGCTGAACCACATGGGAAGCCCTCAATTCTGAGAGTGCACTTCTAAGCCAAATTTGTTCGTAAGCCCAAGAAATTTATCCTTGGTTACCAAATAACAGAATCAGCTATATACTGCTGTTTCACACATAATTTTGGACATCCTGGGCTGGAAATAAACAGTACAGTACAGTACAGTACACTAGTACTGTTCTGTAAAATACACAAAAGCAAAAACACTTGTAGAGGATGCAAGCATGTGATAATGTCCACCAGACACTTGAACTGACTTACACAATTGAACATGGGAATGCAAGTTCGAATCTTTGAAAGTTGGCAGTTTGAAGATACCTATGTAAAGGACTTACTGCATTCTCACATGGCAAAAGGAGCTAGGGAGCTCTGTGAGTTCTCTTTGTAAGAGCATTAATCTCCATTCTTGAGGGCTCCACCCTCATAACCTAAATATCTCCCAAAGGCCCCACCTTCTAATATCATCACACTGGACATTAGGTTTACAACATGTGTTTTGGAGGTACCACATTCAGACAAAAGCTGTGTGTGTGTGTGTGTGTGTGTGTGTGTGTGTGTGTGTGTGTGTGTGTGTGTGTGTGTGGAGTTGAGTTGATTTTTGCACTCACCTCTTACCTCATGGGCTATAAGTCTTATCATATAGTACTAGTCATATACCAGTACTACTCAATGTAACTATGTAGGATAACCATATGCTGGGATGGGGAATTCATGTAACTCTATGGCTGATTCATATCAATGTATGACAAAACCCACTGAAAAATAAAAATTTATAAAAAAAAAAAAATCTAGTAACAACAGCCTTCATGCTCATTAATCTTATTTTTCAGAAATGTCCTGCCTCTTGTTACATGTTTATTTTTCCACAAATGTTTTAGAATTAGCTTATTTCCCACAGCAACCAAGTTAGTAGTTTTGTTGAGATCTTATTATAATTATAGAATAATTTGGGGACAATTGATATCTGTATGAAATCTATTCATATTCCCAAGAGAGATATCTTTCCATTTGTGATGCATTCCATTGCGTTTTTCAGGAGGATTTCAGAATTTTCTTCAAATGGTTATTGCATATTTGTCTCAAATATATTCTTAATATTTATCTGTTTGCAGCTATTATAAATGGTGTCTTCCATTATAAATGTAATTTGTTGTTAGTGTATAGGAAAACTGTTTTATATATTAATATTATCTAGCCATCTAGCTCAATTCACTTAAAATACAGCTGAACCTCGATATTTGTGGAAGATTGATTCTAGAACACCCCTGACAACAATCAGATACCCATCCACAGATGCCCCGCTCAGTTCAGTTCAGTTCGTTCGCTCAGTCATATCCGACTATTTGCGGCCCCATGAATTGCAGCATGCCAGGCCTCCCTGTCCATCACCAACTCCCGGAGTTTACTCAAACTCATGTCCATCGAGTCGGTGATGCCATCCAGCCATCTCATCCTCTGTCGTCCCCTTCTCCTCCTGCCCCCAATCCCTCCCAGTATCAGGGTCTTTTCCAATGAGTCAACTCTTCACATGAGGTGGCCAAAGTACTGGAGTTTCAGCTTCAGCATCAGCCCTTCCAATGAACACCCAGGACTGATCTCCCGCAGGATGGACTGGTTGGATCTCCTTGCAGTCCAAGGGACTCTCAAGAGTCTTCTCAAACACCACAGTTCAAAAACATCAATTCTTCAGCGCTCAGTTTTCTTCACAGTCCAACTCTCACATCCATACATGACCACTGGAAAAATCATAGCCTTGACCAGATGGACCTTTGTTGGAAAGGATTGTCTCTGCTTTTTAATATGCTATCTAGGTTGGTCATAACTTTCCTTCCAAGGAGTAAGCGTCTTTTAATTTCATGGCTGCAATCACCATCTGCAGTGATTTTGGAGCCCCCCAAAATAGTCTGCAACTGTTTCCATTGTTTCCCCACCTATTTCCCATGAAGTGATGGGACTGGATGCCATGATCTTAGTTTTCTGAATGTTGAGTTTTAAGCCAACTTCTTCACTCTCCACTTTCACTTTTATCAAGAGGCTTTTTAGTTCCTCTTCACTTTCTGCCATAAGGATGGTGTCATCTGCATATCTGAGGTTATTGATATTTCTGCTGCCAATCTTGATTCCAGCTTGTGCTTCCTCCAACCCAACTTTTCTCATGATGTACTCTGCATATAAGTTAAATAAGCAGGGTGATAATATATAGCCTTGACATACTCCTTTTCCTATTTGGAACCAGTCTTGTTCCATGTCCAGTTCTAACTGTTGCTTCCTGACCTGCATATAGGTTTCTCAAGAGGCAGCTCAGGTGGTCTGGTATTCCCATCTCTTTCAGAAATTTCCACAGTTTATTGTGATCCACACAGTCAAAGTCTTTGGCATAGTTAATAAAGCAGAAATAGATGTTTTTCTGAAACTCTCTTGCTTTTTCAATGATCCAGCAAATGTTGGCAATTTGATCTCTGGTTCCTCTGCCTTTTCTAAACCCAGCTTGAACATCTGGGAAGTTCCCGGTTCACGTATTGCTGAAGCCTGGCTTGAAGAATTTTGATCATTACTTTACTAGCGTGTGAGATGAGTGCAATTGTGTGGTAGTTTGAGAAGTCTTTGCGATTGGAATGAAAACTGACCCTTTCCAGTCCTGTGGCCACTGCTGAGTTTTTCAAATTTGCTGGCATATTGAGTGCAGCACTTTCACAGCATCATCTTTCAGGATTTGAAATAAGTCAACTGGAATTCCATCACCTCCACTAGCTTTGTTTGTAGTGATACTTTCTAAGGTCCCACTTGACTTCACATTCCAGGATGTCTGGCTCTAGGTGAGTGATCACACCATCGTGATTATCTGGGTCATGAAGATCTTTTTTGTACAGTTCTTCTGTGTATTCTTGCCACCTTTTCTTAATATCTTCTGCTTCTGTTAGGTCCATACCATTTCTGTCCTTTATCAAGTCCATCTTTGCATGAAATGTTCCCTTGGTATCTCTAATTTTCTTGAAGAGATCTCTAGTCTTTCCCATTCTGTTGTTTTCCTCTATTTCTTTATATTGATCGCCGAGGAAGGCTTTCTTATCCCTCCTCGCTATTTTTTGGAACTCTGCATTCAAATGGGAATATCTTTCCTTTTCTCCTTTGCTTTTCACTTCTCTTCTTTTCATAGCTATTTGTAAGACCTCCTCAGACAGCCATTTTGCCTTTTTGCACTTCTTCTCCATGGGGATGATCTTGATCGCTGTCTCCTGTACAATGTCACGAACCTCTGTCCATAGTTCATCAGGCACTCCGTCTATCTGATCTAGTCACTTAAATCTATTTCTCACTTCCACTGTATAAACAGAAGGGATTTGTCAGGTCATACCTGAATGGTCTAGTGGTTTTCCCTAATTTCTTCAATTTAAGTCTGAATTTGGCAGTAAGAAGTTCATGATCTGAGCCACAGTCAGCTCCCTGTTTCTGCTGACTGTATAGAGCTTCTTCATCTTTGGCTGCAAAGAATATAATCAATCTGATTTCGGTGTTGACCATCTGGTGATGTTCATGTGTAGAGTCTTCCCTTGTGTTGTTGGAAGAGGGTGTTTGCTATGACCAGTGCATTTTCTTGGCAAAACTCTATTAGCCTTTGCCCTGCTTCATTCTGTACTCCAAGGCCAAATGTGACTGTTACTCCAGGTGATTCTTGACTTCCTACTTTTGCATTCCAGTCCCCTATAATGAAAAGGACATCTTTTGTGGGTGTTCATTCTAAAAGGTCTTGTAGGTCTTCATAGAACTGTTCAGCTTCAGCTTTTCAGTGTTACTGGTTGGGGCATAGGCTTGGATTACCATGATATTGAATGGTTTGTCTCGGAAGCAAACAGAGATCATTCTGTCGTTTCTGACATTGCATCCAAGTACTGCATTTCGAACTCTTTTGTTGACCATGATGGCTACTTCATTTCTTCGAAGGGATTCCTGCCCACAGTAGTAAATATGATGGTCATCTGAGTTAAATTCACCCATTCCAGGGCTTCCCTTGTGGCTCAGCTGGTAAAGAATCTGCCTGCAATGTGGGAGACCTGGGTTCGGTCCCTGGGTTGGGAAGACCCCCTGGAGAAGGGAAAGGGTAATACCCACTCCATTATTCTGGCCTGGAAAATTCCATGGGGTCGAAAAGAGTCTGACAGATAGATGCTCTAGTCCCTTATAAAAAGTAGCACAGCATTTTAGGATTTGAATATAAACTACACACATTCTCACATATTTTTAAAATCACCTCTAGATTACGTATAATACATAATACAATATAAATGACAGGTAAGTAATTGCCAGCGCATGGTAAATTTGAATTTTGATCTTTGGAACTATCTGGAGTTTTTTTTTTTTTTTAATAAACATTTCTAATCCACGGTTCATTGAATCTTTGCATGTGAAACCCATGGATAGGAAAGGCTGTCTCTATAGAGTGTTTTTCTTTGGAGTCTCCAGATACACAATTATGTATCAGCAAATAATGTTAATATTGCCTCTATTGCTCTATGTTTTATAAATAAACTTTAAAAAACTTTAGAACGATTTTAGATTTGCAAAAAAGTGAAGATAGTTTCCATATATCAGAAAGTTCCCAAATAGCACGCATGTTGCTATAAACTAGAGTGCCTACATTATTTCTAAGATTCTTCCTATTAAGGTTTTATTAGTTTTTACCTAGTGTGCTTTTTCTGAGCCAGGACCCGAACCCAGATCCCATATTGCTTGTAGTAGCCATGTCTCTTTATGCTCTTCTTGGATGTGAGAATTTCCCAGACTTCCTTTATTTTTTTATGACCCTAATAGTTTTGAGGAGTACTAGTCAGGTATTTTATAAAATGTTCTTCAATTTGAATTTCTCTGATATTTTCCCTATTAGCCTGGGACCATGGACTTTTTTGTGGGGGGTGGGGGGGGAGGCAGCTTCCCTTGTGCCTCAGCTTTTAAAGAATCCACCTGCAATGCGGGAGACTGAGGATCGATCCCTGGGTTGGAAAGATTCCCTAGAGAAAGGAAATGCTACCCACTCCAGTATTCCGGCCTAGAGAATTCCATGGACAGTATAGTCCATGGGGTCGCAAAGAGTTGGACAAGACTGAATGACTTTCACTTTCGCTTCATGGATTTTGGGGGAGGAAGACAGCAGACATGGTGTGTCCTTTTCATAGCATGATACAATCAACATGTCTTATACCTGTTAATGTTGACCTTGAGCAGCTGGCTGAAGTAATGTTTGTCAGGTTATTCCACTGTCAGTTTTACTCTTTTTCTCCCTCTCCTTATTGTTGTATTTTTTGGAAAGAAGTCTTAAGGAATAGGGAGTTACATGCCACCTCCCTGAGAACACAATTACCTATGTCAATTATCTGAAATTCTTCTGCATGGGAAATTGGTCTGTTCTCTCACATGTATTCAATCATTTTTTAAATCAGTATAGACCCATAGATATTCATTTTATACTTTAGGTATAATCCCAAAAAGTGACTTACTTAATTTATTATGTTGCTCATCTTATAGTTTTGGCCCTTGGAAGCTCATTCCTGTCTTCTTTGACATAACCCCATTACTCTGGGGCTTTTTTTTTTTAAGCACTTACTTTTTGATGCAATAAGATCTCCCAGACTCTTCTATGTTTCCTCTCTGGGCCCTAGAGTCAGTAATTTCTCCAAGAAGCCTGGTACCTTTTATTGGAAAAGAGTACTGGGGACAAAGATCTGTGCTTATTTCTATGTCATTGTTTCTTTCATTTTGGGGGAGTATCATTTCTCTTAGACCCTTTCAGCAAACAAGACAAAGAAATATATGCATGTGTACTCATGTGCCATCTATTTAACTGTTCAAGTATGCCTGTGTAACAGTATTAGGATTGTTAACTTGTACCTCCAAGATTATAAACACTATCAACTAGATTACAATGCTTTTATCTTTTGCTTTCAGTTTTTCACACTCCATTCATTTCCAGTTACCTAAGTCAAGGGATCTTGGTGAGGTGGTTTCATACATTTGCAATATAATTAGATTCTTTAGTCAAATTCTTCATTCCATTCTTGATGTCAAAACGTTTTATTTTAAATATGCATACATTGATTCACTTTTTGTGCTGCAATGTTCCACGGGTTTTGAAAAATATTTAGTATCATATATTTACATAACATCATAGAGAGTAGTTTCACTGCCCTAAAACATCCTCTATGCCTGGAGAGAAGGAAATGGCAACCCACTCCAGTATTTTTGCTTGGAAAGTCCCGGGGACATAGGAGCCTGATGGACTACAGTTCATGGGGTCTCAAAGAGTCAGACACGACCTAGCAACTGGCCACAGTCATTTGTAGAAGCAGTGTAGTCCACACAAAACACATCAGTGGCTCCTAGTTTGTGGCCTCTTTTTTAAATATCTTTCTTTGCCAGGTGGCTATCTGCTTCACAGGGGCACATGTCCACGGATCTGCTCTGCTCATCATTGTTTGGATTCAATAAATGGAATAAGGAAAATAGAAGACAGAAGCACCCTCCCAAATGAGCACCAGGCTCAGAAAGAATGCGCTGGCAAGGAGATGGCATTTTGTTACTCCCCACCTCTTTTGCGATTGCCCACTTGAAATGTCCCCATTTCCCTTTAAGCCGTACTCCCAGTTGACCCCTGCAAGCCTCCTTCTCCTCTGCCCTAAAGCCATCATAATGGCCACATTATGGTTCTGGCTGGGGCGGGGCCCTTTATGACATTACCAAGGGCCCAGCCCTGCCTGGTCCTCATTCTCCAGGAGCCAGGGCAGACCAGCACACCAGGAGCCATTTCCTCTTGGCTCATCATGTGGTCCCTCAAATGGTTCCTGTGCTTATCCACGGGTGTTACCTGTGTCTATGCCTTAATTTTTACTTCTCTGAGAGAGAAAACTGAAGAAGAACTCCAGGGGAAGGTGTTCTGCAGAGGGCACTTTTTAATTTGGCAGAATCTATCAGAACATGCCCAAAACAGGCTTGAGATCACTTTGCTCTGCCTTTTCTTTGTTGTGCTGATATACGTGACAGTGAAGTTGGCAGGGAGAGAGTGGTGAGAGTAATGTGCAGACACGTGCTGCCCATCAGAGCTGTTCATTTGGCTCTCCTGGAAGGAAAAAGGAAAAGGCTTTCCCTGAAGAAGACTAATATCTTCCATACCTTAACCCTGCTCGAGATGGACCTTGTGAAATTTATGTCCAGGTTGCAGAATCTGAAACTCGATGTGGCAACTAGCAGTAACTTCAACCCTCACAATGTCCAGGTTCCTGCAGACACACAAAGTAACATTACAGATTATGAGCTCTGGGGGGATGAAGAATCTGACTGAGTGGATTTATGTGTCATGTAGGAGAGTAATTGTTGGGTGTTGACATACCATATCCAAACAAACAAAACTATTCTGAAACAAAACAAAAAAGTCCCTGATACTATTTTTATTATTATAATTAATAAAACCCTCCCTTGATATTGAGAGGGTTGAGGTTACCGCTGGTTGCTGTGTCAAGTTTCAGGTTCCACACCCTGGACACAAATTTCACAAGGTCCATCTCAAGCAGAGTTAAGATATGGAACATGTAATCTTCTTCAGGGGAAGCCTTTTCATTTTTCCTTCTGGGAGAACCAAGTGAATGGCCCTGATGGGCAATGGGAGTGACCTGGAGCTGCCAGAGAGGTGCCTAGCTGAAGCACTATGCCCTTGAGAGAGTAACAGCCAAGGAGACCAGGGGTCTCCAAAAGGAGGAAATAGGCTGCAAGTGTCAGACATTTTTTTATCTCTCTGTTACTAGGCAGGAGAAAGCAAACTCTCTATGGAAATGTTTTTCTTAATCTATGTTAATGAAACTATGTATTTGCTTTGGAATTTACATTTCTTCAAAATGGTTTCACCTAAGACTAACTTTTTTTTTCTTTTCTCAAACCTTGGGCTGATAATAGCTCAACAAACCAGTAATAATATCAATTGTTTTATGGCTGAGGGATGACACACTTCATGTCATCCTATCTTAAAAATGTATACTGTGGGAGAGAGGCCAGGTGAAACTCTGTCAGCCTTGAGGTGTCTCTCTTACCTGAATAACAGCTTTCTAACAGACATAAAACTTCTAGCTAAAGACTAGCAGGGGGACCACTCTTCATCCTCCTTCTGATGTCTATGTCAGAAGCTTTCGCTGTCCCTTTTTATACTTTATTAAAACTCTGCTATACAAAAACTCTTGAGTGATCAAGCCTGGCCCCTGGTCCTGAAGTTAAATCTTCTTCAGAGATCATGAATTCAACACTGTTCACTGTAAGCTGATCACCCTGATCACCTTCTCTGTCCATTGAAGGCCATCATAACTGTCCCTCCATTGCCTTCTATCTTCTCTTTGCTTCTGGGTATCTGAAAAGGTCCCCTTGTGGAACCTTCAAGACTTGACCCTTGAAGGGCTTCCACATGCAAATGATACTATATTTTCCCCAGTCCTCAAAAGTTGTCCTGCACACTAGTGAAAGGTTGTTGCTGAACCACGAAAGATGCCGGAATTCTTGGCCTCCAGAGGAGAAAAATTCTCACCTCCAGAGGGTGAGTAATGAGGCTTGATCACTGAGAGCTTTTGTGCAATAAAGTTTTACTAAAGTATAAAAGAGATAGAGAAAGCTTCTGACATCAGAAGGGGGCAGAAAGAATGCCCTCTCCCTGTTAGTCTTTAGCCAGATATTATGTAGCTACTAGCAGTCTGCTAATTAGAGAAAGGAAATGTCTCAAAACTCAGAATGGCATCAAGCCCCTCACCCACAACATGCATTTTGAGATAACAACTGGCACCACCAGAGTCATCCTGGCCCATAAAATGATTGACATGAATCTTGAAGAAAGGCAGATTTCTGAGCAAATATATAGTTTTATTAACATAGATTAGGAGAACAACGTAGGGGTAAAACATACTGGTTTGTCAAGTTCTGAGTCTTAGGAGGAACTGACTTGAAGACAGAGCCTAGGGTAAATACATAGTACATTAACATAGCTTAAGACAAGCATTTCCTTAAGAAAAACTCATTGGTTAGCTCAAGGTTTGAGAAAATTTAAATTCAGGTAGAGCCAGGTGTTGTTATGGCAACACAGAATTTTAAGAGGAACCTCTTTTTAAATTTGTATAGAGAAGGGGAAAAAAATCTAACACTTATTTGTTTCCTCCTGCCTCTTAAGAGAGAGATAAAAAATTCTCTGACACTTGCAGCCTATTTCATCCCTTTGGAGACCCCTGGCCTTCCTGCCCATTACCCTCTCATTCCCCCCTTTTCTTTTAGGAGAATTATGTTGCCTAGGGAAAGGGGTGTCATTCTTGTTTCATAATTGCTTCCAAGCTGATAAGGGGCGTTGTCCCTACACTGGTGAGATAATATATTCTCCTAACTCTCATATTGATGGTCTCTGAACCAGGGGCCCCAAGTAGTAGTTGAAGGAAGCTGTGGCAGTCGCAGGAGTTTGAGCAATCATTTGTAACTTAAAAGCCTTCATGTGACTAGAAACAAATCCAGCTACACAGTTACAGACGCAAGGAGTAAACAGCAAAAACAGAAGGATTAGCAAAGTTAAAAGCTACATTATGTCCATAGTTAAGGTACAAATTGTTGCACCACTGCACTTTAGGACTGTCAAATGTCATCAGATTAAGAAGAGGCATCACATATGATTGTTGTTGTTGAAGATATTCACAGACTTGGAGAAAGTCTTTTCCTTGAAGTGGAGATGTCCACCACAGGAAGCCTTCCACTGATGAAGAGGGGAGCGCTACTGGTGAAGGCACATACACAGCTTTGAGATCTTCCTTCCACTTCAACAACATACAATAAACAAGAGTACCCCTTAGTGCTCCACATGTTTACAGGCTCCCATGGTGGTCCTCAGTGAGGGTCTGACTTGACATTCATGCAGAGGGGACAGTTGTTCACTTGGGGAGATTGGGTGTCAGGAAAGGGGAGGGCAAATATAGGAGCAGTCTGCTCCCAGTGACATGTCCCCATGACAACCACTTCACAAGTTCATGGGATGCATTTTTCTCAGCTGACCAAGAGGTGAGTGTATGGGGAAATTGCAATATTAAGTACTGGCCAAAGTTCTCAGTGTAAGGATCTTGTATGGGAGCCACGAAACTCAACAGCTTATGTCCCTAGTGCCAAAGGTGGGCAGGGCAGATATGGATGCAGTTCAGACCTGGGTTGTCTGTGGGAAAACTGAGGACTGGAGGGGAGGGGAGGAGAGGGGAGGGAAGCTGGAAGGAAGGGTTCTGGTGAGGGGGAGCCTGACCAAGTGAGTGAGCAGTGAGACACCTGGGGAGAGGAGGCTACACATACTCACCTTCCTTGAACAGCCCACTGACAGACAAGCAGAGCATTGTTTCCTGATAGGGAAGAGCCCAGGTATTCAGTAACCGCTCATCCTCTTCCCCGCCTGTGGCTTCCTGTCCCCCTACCCACCAAGGGAGGAGCAGGTGCTCACCATCTGGAAAAATATGTCCACTACGAAGGAGCTGAAGTCATGTTGAGTTTAGGGCAATGCACAGAGGGCACGCACAGTGTCATGTTTTGTGTGTTTCAGCAGTTGGACATGCAGGTCTGTGGGGGAGGGGAAGAAAGGGAATGTTAGGGCAGCCACGCCATGGACATTATGATTGGCCCCCTCACTGCCATTCTTGCCCAGCCTTCCAACCACATACTCACTGGGGACCTTGACCTTCTCCATATTCCTGCTGTCCCTGAAGAATGTCACACGTTGCTTCTAGGATACACAGAGGAAACTTGGGTGGTGGTTTCGCCAGCATAGGTGTCAGCAGGAGCTGACCTGCATCTGCAAGGGAAGCACACAGACTAGGGGAGGACTCTGGGCTGTGAAACTCATGGGCTTGGGTCCTTGGGGTGGAATGTCATGGTGAGGAATAAAAAGACTTCCTCATGATAAAAATCCGGGGCTCCCTGGTTGTCAATGGATCAAGTAATAGCTGATGAGAGCAATGAGGATGGTATATCTCTGTGGTATGGAGCTTGGATTGTCACCCCTGTCCAAGCCCTCCTCTTGTTCAGATTCCCAGGGGTACTTACTGATGCAGAAATTGCAAGATTAGACTCTTCAACTCATCAAATTCAAAGAAGCTTCCCTGGAATCAGAACAGTCCTCAGGACCAGGTCTGAAACTCCCTCATGTACTACCTAGAACCATGCTGGATACTCTGTGTTGACTGTGCACGTTGTGAAGCACTTGGGAACTTCAACAGCACACTTAGACCTTGAGAGTATCTCCTGGCCATCCTGGGGGAGGGAAGAGGAAGTCAGCAGTACAGTCCAGGACATGGTGCTGGATGATCAAGGAAATGGATGTGCCCAGGGTGGGGTGGGGCCAGAGGTCAGGGGAGAAAGTGTTCCTGAAAATTCCAGGGCAAGAATACATTTTCAATCATCTTCATGGTTTTCCCAAAGCCTGTGGAGAACATGGCTGAGGAAAATCCAGAGCCTTTTCAGGTTCCCACAGAGGATGGTACAACTCCTCCCCCAGGACATTTAAGGGTCAAGTTCAAAAATGGAACTTGGACCCACTGAAGGCTATGGAGAGAAGAGGGAATGGGCAGAGAACCCAGTGCTTTGCTACTGAAGAAGGAATTCATAGGGCCTGGACTCCATCTTAGGCCTGTTCATGTTGATCATGCTCGGCCACCTCTCCAATGGACTCTGAACTCTGTTTTTAGTGCCTATGGAAACAACAATAGAAGGATAAGGACCCCTCCAGACAGGGGAACCTTGAAGATCATATCCAGGTTACTCATCGCCTAAGAGAGCACATACACTAATCACCCCTTCCTCCAGACAGGCCATAAATTTTCTGTACCTATTGGCATGTAACCTCGGGCTTATTGATTATTGGCTAATTGTTTAACTGTTTGAGCACATGGCACATGAATGATGGGGTTATTGGGATTGTATTTACCCTTCCTTTGTTTATGTAAGTCTTAAGGAATTTGGAGTGGTGGGTTCAGACATGTACACATGGGATGTAAAAGATTTTCACAAATGTTGGTTGGGGTCCTTGGCTAAGAGGAGACTCTGCCTTGGGCCTGCCGGTGTAATAAACTTCACTCCACTATCTGCATTGTCCTTCTGAGTTAGTTTGTTTCCCAGAACGCGTGGCTACAACACTACTTCACAGGTGATCCAGCATTCTGTCAAGTCAGGACACACTTCAGGGATGGCTTAGGTGCTATGTCAAGGAGGTGAGTGAGGTGGATCTCAGGAGGTAGGGAGGGGGATGAAGACAAAGGAAGTGGAAGGAGGAGGGGAGAGATGAGAGAGACATAGGGTGTAGAGAGAAGGCAGAGGGAGACCTTATGTTGGTTGACTGATCAGGAAAGCTGGTGCACACTTCGTTTCTGTCTGCAAACATCCCTTCTGGTTCCAGCTGCTGACGCTTGTCCATCTCCCCTGCAACCTTCACCTGGAATTATGGGGAACACCTACATCTACCAGATGTCTCTGTACCTGCAACCTTCCTTTCCCTAAAAATTCCCCTCAGCAGTCACCACCCCTTGAGCTCTCCCATGTTCCTTTCAAAGGATGATCTGGGTGCCCCAGCTCACCTCAGTGTTGGAGAGGTTCAAGTTCTTGGTGGTGGAAGCATTCTCCAGAATGGTGGACAGGCAATCCAGCAGGTACTGTTTCTTGTTGCATAGGTCCACAGACTAAAGCTACGATGAGGAAAGAGTGTGAGGACTCCAAAGGGAACACCTGAAACATATCTGCCTCTTCTATCTGATATCTCCCTCCCTCACCACCAGCCCCAACATTTGGCCTAGGTCCTCACCATGGACTTGATCCCTGGATGGATATGCAGTGAAAGAGCCACACCATTTCATCAATTCTGTGTCATCAGAATATCATAGGTCATTAAGTCTCCAGGAAGCCAGGACGAGGGAGACAGAGGCTGAGATGGTCCCAGCTGGTACACCTCCAGGACCAACCCTTCCCCATGATATCATTCCTGAGTGTCCTTTCCAGACAGACCCTCTACCCTCAGTTGCCCTACAATTACTGCTGTAGCCATAACAGGGCCAAAGCAAAGTTTCTGTAAGTCAAGAGATTGCTGGCAGGCATCATATGGTTTGTTCATGGTCAGCTGTAGAGTTTGGGATGGGGTTCAGTAGGCCTGAGATTGAGGGTGAGTCGGGGGAAGTGGTGCATCTGGTTGTGAGTGCACAGCTTATGTTGAGTCTGCATTATCTTTATCTGTTTCACCTTTTCAGACATCAGTGCATGGACTGTGGTGCATCACAGAGCTCAACAAAGATAAATATTTGTAAAGAACACAAGAGGGACTGGGTAAGCTCCAGGAAATCTGTGCATGGGATCAAGCAAGACCATGCCCCTCCCCTGCCCTTTTGTCCCTAGTCAGCCTTGAGCACGTCCTTGACACACACCCCTTCATTATTCTCATTGAAAATCTTGCTACTGACATTCTTCAATGCACAGGCAATGTTGGCATTCTCAAAAAAGAACTGGGCCTGCATTTTCTCATAGTGAAGCTGTAGGGAGAGTGACAAGAGTAGCAGAATATGTGACCAGAGCCATTTCTCATTTGGGCCTGCCATCTACCCCATTTGCTCTCATCACCTACATGTCCTGTCTTACTTTGAATGCAGTGAAGGGGACACTGCTTTGCTTCTGAATCAAATTCAGCAGCCACGTCTCATTATATTTTATACCAAAGGGAATCTAGGAGTCAAAGAACAAATGGGAAAGAGAATAGATACAAGGGAATCCACGGTCAAGATAAGACCCAACTATGTCTTGATTTAGGACCTTTTTTCAGGCTTTAAATCGTTTTTAAAGATAGGACAATATCTGCTATCATTAACTGTTGTACTAGACATGGACTTTCTATGTAACTTTTCTTTCATTCAAATACTCTTCCTGAACAAATCGATTAATATGTTTCAAATGTACTTCCTTTCAAAAACTTCCAAAAGATCCACATGAAGTAGACCTGGCCTGCCATTCTGATATTGACCCCAGAGACTCAACCTCCTCCCACACACTGCTTGGGCAAAACACATGATTTGATGTTAAGTGCTCCATCTTCCTGGCAGTAGGTTTCCTCTTTTGCTTTTAGTCAACCTCTCCCATGTTCCTCCTTGCAGGCAATCTGTTTCCTTTCTATTGCTTCTCTGAACTCGCCTTACATGATCTAGGAAGATAGCTCCTAGTAAAAACAAGGCAGATTACATCAATGCCCCAGAAAATTTCCTAGCATCTCTACACAAATCCAACATGATTCTCTGTCATCTTCTACATATTAGGTCCATCCATTTAGCCAGGACAATCACCATGATCCTGAACCAGCTCCCCAAGGTCTCATCCTGTTTGTTTCTCTCCATTCTTTTCTCTGGAGGGTTTTCTTTATCTCCATGTTAGTATTGTTAGGTAGTTAGAATAGGGAAGAGTCCAGAATGGCGGTGGCCAAAAGACCTGGAAGGGAACAGCCCGTGAAAATACAACAAAGGAAGGTCCGAGGACCGGAGTGAGAACCTCAGGTAAAACAAACAACACTCCTGGCTGGCCCAATTTACATAAGACAGGCCCAGGGACAGAGAAACATATAAAAAGAGGAGCCAAAGCCCTCTTCTCTCTCTCTCTCTCTCTCTCTCTCTCTCTCTCTCTCTCTCTCTCTCTCTCTCTCCTGTGCAATGGGGCGATCTTCTCTTCATGTCTTTGGATCGACGTGCCCTCATGCCTCAAAGATGGATTTTCCTGTTATTATCTAAATAAAATAGAGCTGTAACACTGAGCTGTAACACTGATTTATTTAAGAGCTATAATACGATCCATTTGAGACCTGAGAGCTATAACACAGTCTGTCCTCCGAGAGCTGTGACCTGCCAAGGGGGCTTTAATGTCCATCACTCCAAATCTTTGTTGTGACGAGACAAAGAACCGAGGAGCATACACTCGCCTGACAGTATTAATTGGTCTTGTTTCTGAAAACTACGTCTCTGATGATGGGGTGGAATGGCATACAGAGCACTGTGGGGAAGTGGAGAGAAGAAAGTGCTCCAGGTAGGCTTGGAAAGTCTCTACATTTTCCCACATGATACCAGAGTTACAATGATGATTGCTCAAACATTAAACTCATCCCATCATTCCTCAATCTTCCTGGTTATACAGAAGATTGACAGGTTGAACTACAAGGTTTTGGTTTTCACTGGTTGGTACATGTCAGCCATGCCATGGTCACTTACTCTCTAGCTTGGATGTCCATATGAGCATCACTTTCTTCTGAATCTGTATCTTGCTGCTGCTAGAAATTGACCTGTTCAGACAAATAGGTGTCCTGCCTTTGGTGAATACCTCAGCTGCATGCTTTTTTTTGTAAAGAGTTCACTTTATCAGTGTGATCTAAAATTGATGACAACAGATCAATGGACACACTACCAGAAGTCCTCAATAAATATCATGACTAATGAGGAATTATGACTGAGTTTGTAATGTATACAGAAATGTATCACAGTGCTAAAAAAAAAAAAAAAAAAGCCTGAGAGACTTCACTGTGGCTCCAATTTTTGGGAAATGAGACATAGGGGGAAGTCACAGCCAAAAAGAAAACAGCCATTAAGGAATAGTCTGGATATAGAGTATAGTTTGTGATGTTGGATCCTGTTCTACTAGGTTCAGTCTAGGTGACCTGGGACAAGTGACTTTTCACCCTGAAGTCTTATTTCTCTGCTCTACTCTGGGAGGACAATGAAACATACCCTTAAAACTAGTATGGCGTGATGGTTCATGCTTTCTGCCTCTCTGAAAGAATTAGAGAAATGAAAGATAAGTATGATGAAAAGCTCCATAATGGAGTCTGGAGAGATATAATATGGAGAATACCAAAGGAGTGGTGTACAGAATTATAGATGATGCAAGGAGTATACCTAACACATGGTTAATGTGAGTGCCAGACAGAAGGAGAGGAAAGGCTGGGGAAATTGTAGTTGATGAGAACTTGGTTGAAAAGTTTCCAAAAGTAGCAAAATATCAACACAAGAAAACATCTATTTCTGTTTTATTGACTATGCCAAAGCTTTTGACTGTGTGAATCAGAGCAAACTGCTCTGAACTGGAAAATTCTTAAAGTGATGGGAATACCAGACCATCTGACCTGCCTCCTGAGAAATCTGTATTCAGGTCAAGAAACAACAGTTAGAACTGGATATGGAACAACAGACTGGTTCCAAATCAGGAAAGGAATATATCAAGGCTATATATTGTCACCCTGCTTATTTAACTTGTATGCAGAGTACATCAGGAGAAATGCTGGACTGGATGAAGCACAAACTGGAATCAAAATTACCAGGAGAAATATCAATAACCTCACATATGTGTATGACACCACCCTTATTGCAGAAAGCAAAGAAGAACTAAAGAGCCTCTTGATGAAAGTGAAAGAGGAGAGTGAAAAAATTGGCTTAAAACTCCACACTCAGGGGCGGTCCTAAGATGGCGGAGAAATAGGACAGGGAGACCATTTTCTCCCCCACAAATTCATCAAAAGAACATTTTAATGCTGAGCAAATTCCACAGAACAACTTTTGAATGCTGTTCAGAAGGACATCAGGCACCCAGAAAGGCAGCCCATTGTCTTTGAAAGGAGGTAGGACAAAATATAAAAGATAAAAAGAGGTAGGGATGGAGATCCGTCCTGGGAAGGGAGTCTTAAAAGAGAAGTTTCCAAACACCAGGAAACGCTCTCACCGGCGGGTCTGTGGGGAATCTTGGAATCTTAGAGGGCAACCAAACAGGGAGGGGAAATAAATAAATAAATAATTAAAACCCACAGATTACGTGCCTAATGGCAACTCCCAGTGCTCCCAGCCGCCACCAGCATGCTGGGGCTGAACAGGGAGGCATGCGCTGCATCACTTGGGGTAAGGACTGGGTCAGAATGCCCTGAGGGCAATCTGAGGGAACTAACGTGAGATAGCAACCCAAACTGTGGGATAGCCAGAAAGAGAGAGAGAAAAAAAGAGAGAGAGAACTATCCAGCGAAAAGCCCTAACCTGAGGCACTTCCAGGCCGGCTCACAGAACAAAGGACTGAGCAAATACCAGAGGAGAGCTAGCAGGCTGTGGACCAGCCCATCCCCCGCTGGAGACAAGTAGGTGGGGGGGTGGGTGGAGCCAGAGTCAGAAAGGGGCAATCGCGGCCCCAGAGAGGCATCCTCTACCAAACTGCAAACAGGCTCTGTTGCTAACCAAGACTTCCTGGCATTCTGGACGGTTGACATCCGCTGGGAGGGTTGCAGCCAGAGATCAGCTCCCCAGAAGAGAGACACACAGCACACCTGAAAAGCATGCCCGTTGTACACCCAGAAAACCGGGTTACTGGGACCGGGGAGGTGATAAGACGCACTGCCCACCTGGGGGTGACTGTGCTCGCCAAGCACCTGGTCACCTGAGCTGCTCGGACCTGAGAAGGGCAAAAAACACAGGCCCAACTGAGTCTGCGCCTTTGGGGAGTACTCAAGAACGTGAACCTGAACGGCTTAAATCTGGAAAGTGCACGCAACCCAGGGCCGCCTTAGACAGTTCCTGGCAGAGCAACCTAGAGCCTGAGAAGTGTACACCATGAAAGCACACACGCGGTGAGTGGGGGCATACCCAGTGCGACTGAAACACTGTGAGCACTCCCCACACATGCCAGTAATATTTGTTTCCAGTGTTCCTCCATCCCCACAGCACGACTGAACAAGTGAGCCTAAATAAGTGACCATCTTTGCCCCATTGTGTCAGGGTGGAAAATAGACACTGAAGAGACGAGCAAACAGAAGAAACTAAAATACAGGGAACTGCTTTGGAAGTGACAGGTGCAACAGATTAAAACCTTGTAGTTAGCACTGAATACATTTGAACGGGCCTATAGATCATGAGAAGTATAAGCCGAATCAAGGAACTTACTGAAACTGAACTGACCCCATACTCTCCACAACAGCTTCAGAGAAATTCCTAGATATATTTTTACTATTATCATTTTTAAATTAAATTTTTTTATTTTTAAATCCTCTGTTACTCTTTTAATTTTCATTTTTATAATCGACTACTACCTTGCCAAAAAAGGGCCCTATTTTTAAAGCAAACTTCATATATATATTTTATAATGTTTGTGAGGTTTTTTTATTATTATATTTTTGCGAGTCTAACTTCTACTATAGATTTTTAGTCTCTGCTTTGTGGTATTTGTTATCAATTTTGTACCTTTAAGAACCCAATCTTCAATGCCCATTTTTATTTGGGAGTGTGATTACTGGCGTGATTGTTCTCTTCCCCTTTTGACTCTCCTTTTTCTCCACCAGGTCGCCTCTATCTCCTCCCTCCCCTTTCTCTTCTCTACCCAAATCTGTGAATCTCTTTGTGTGTTCCGGGCTTTGGAGAACACTAAGGGAACTGATTACTGGCTGGATCTGTCTCTCTTCTTTGGATTCCCCTTTTCTCCTCCTGGCCACCTCTGTCTCCTTCCTGCCTCTTCTCTTCTCTGTGTAACTCCGTGAACATCTCTGAATGTTCCAGACTGTGGAGAGCACATAGGGAATTGATTATTGGCTAGCTTGCTTTCTCCCCTTTCGATTCCCCCTCTTCTTCTCCCCATCACCTCTATCTCCCTCCTCCCTCTACTCTTCTCCATGTAACTCTGTGAACCTCTCCAGGTGTCCCTCACTGTGAAGAAACTTTTCATCATTAACCTAGATATTTTATCATCAGTCCTGTATAGATGGAGAACTCTTGAGGCTACTGTAAGAAGAAGACTGAAATCCAGAGGCAGGAGGCTGAGTTCAAAACCTGAGAACACCAGAGAACTCCTGACTCCAGGGAATATTAATTGATAAGAGATCATACAAAAGCCTCCATACCTACACTGAAACCAAGCACCACCCAAGAGCCTACAAGTTCCAAAACAAAACATGCCATACAAATTCTCCAGCAACACAGGAACTGTGTTTCAACATACAGGCTGCCCAAAGTCACACCAAACCCATATACATCTCAAAACTCACTACTGGACACTTCATTGCACTCCAGAGAGAAGAAATTCAGCTCCACCCACCAGAACACTGACACAAGCCTCCCTAACCAGGAAACCTTGACAAGCCTCTTCTCCAATCCTACCCACAGTGAGGAACCTCCACAATAAAGAGGAATCACAAACTGCCAGAATATGGAAAGGCCACCCCAAACACATCAATCTAAACAAAATGAAAAGGTAGAGAAATACTCAGCAGGTAAAGAAACAGGATAAATGTCCACCAAACCAAACCAAAGAGGAAGAGATAGGGAATCTACTTGAAAAAGAATTCAGAATCATGATAGTTAAAATGATCCGAAATCTTGAAAACAAAATGGAGTTACAGATAAATAGCCTGGAGACAAGGATTGAGAAGACGCAAGAAATGTTTAACAAGGACCTAGAAGAAACTTTTAAAAAGTCGATATATAATGAATAATGCAATAAAAGAAATCAAAAACACTCTGGAGGCGACCAACAGTAGAATAACGGAGGCAGAAGATAGGATAAGTGAGGTAGAAGATAGAATGGTAGAAATAAATGAAGCAGAGAGGAAAAAAGAAAAAAAGAATTAAAAGAAATCAGGCCAACCTCAGAGACCTCTGGGACAATGTGAAATGCCCCGACATTCAAAGCATAGAAGTCCAAGAAGAAGAAGACATAAAGAAAGGCCATGAGAAAATACTTGAAGAGATAATAGTTGAAAGCTTCCCTAAAATGGGGAAGGAAATAGTCACCCAAGTCCAAGAAACACAGAGGGTCCCAAACAGGATCAACCCAAGGCAAAACACCCCAAGACACATATTAATCAAATTAACAAAGAGCAAACACAAAGAACAAATATTAAAAGCAGCAAGGGAAAAACAACGACACACAAAGGGATTCCCATAAGGACAACAGCTGATCTTTCAATAGAAACTCGTTAGGCCAGAAGGGAATGGCAGGACATACTAAGTGATGAAAGAGAAAAACCTACAACCCAGATTACTGTACCCAGCAAGGATCTCATTCAAATATGAAGGAGAAATCAAAAGCTTTACAGACAAGCAAAAGCTGAGAGAATTCAGCACCACCAAACTAGCTCTCCAACAAATGCTAAAGGATCTTCTCTAGACAGGAAACAGAAAGGGTGTATAAACTCGAACCCAAAACAATAAAGTAAACGGAAATGGGATCATATTTATCAATAATTACCTTAAATGTAAATGGGTTGAATGCCCCAACCAAAAGACAAAGACTGGTTGAATGGATACAACAACAAGACCCCTATATATGTTGTCTACAAGAGACCCACCTCAAAACAAGGGACACATGCAGATTGAAAGTGAAGGGATGGAAAAATATATTCTATGTAAATAGGGACCAAAAGAAATCAGGGGTAGCAATACTCACATCAGATAAAATAGACTTTAAAATAAAGGCTGTGAAAAGAGACAAAGAAGGACATTACATAATGATCAAAGGATCAATCCAAGAAGATATAGCAATTATAAATATATATGCACCCAACACAGGAGCACCGCAATATGTAAGGCAAATGCTAACAAGTATGAAAGCGGAAATTAAAAATAGCACAATAATAGTGGGAGGCTTTAATGCCCACACACACCTATGGATAGATTAACTGAACAGAAAATTAACAAGGAAACACAAACTTTAAATGATACAATAGAACAGTTAGACCTAACTGATATCTATAGAACATTTCACCCCAAAACAATGAATTTCATCTTTTTCTCAGGTGCACATGGAACCTTCTCCAGGATAGATCACATCCTGGGCCATAAATCTGTTGCTACTGCTGCTGCTAAGTTGCTTCAGTCGTGTCCGACTCTGTGCGACCCCATAGACAGCAGCCCACCAGGCTTCCCCGTCCCTGGGATTCTCCAGGCAAGAATACTGGAGTGGATTGCCATTTCCTTATCAATGCATGAAAGTGAAAAGTGAAAGTGAAGTCGCTCAGTTGTGTCCGACTCTTAGCGACCCCATGGACTGCAGCCTACCAGGCTCCTCCATCCACAGGATTTCCCAGGCAAGAGTACTGGAGTGGGTTGCCATTTCCTTCTCCAGGCCATAAATCTAGCCTTGGTAAATTAAAAAAAAATTGAAATCTTTCCAAGCATCTTTTCTGACCACAATGCAGTAAGATTAGATGTCAATTACAGGAGAAAAACTATTAAAAATTCCAACATATGGAGGCTGAACAACACGCTGCTGAATAACCAAAAAAATCACAGAAGAAATAAAAAAAAAAATCAACATATGCATAGAAATGAATGAAAATGAAAACACAACAACCCAAAACCTATGAGACAGTGTAAAAACAGTGCTAAGGAGAAGGTTCATAGCAATACAGGCTTGCCTCAAGAAACAAGAAAAAAGTCAAATAAATAACCTAACTCTACACCTAAAGCAATGAGAAAAGGAAGAGATGAAGAATCCCAGGGTTAGTAGAAGGAAAGAAATCTTAAAAATTAGGGCAGAAATAAATACAAAAGAAACAAAAGAGACCATAGCAAAAATCAACAAAGCTAAAAGCTGGTTCTTTGAGAAGATAAATAAAATTGAGAAACCATTAGCCAGACTCATCAAGAAATGAAAGGAGAAGAATCAAATCAACAAAATTAGAAATGAAAATGGAGAAATCACAACAGACAACACAGAAATACAAAGGATCATAAGAGACTATTATCAGCAACTAGACTACTATCAGCAACTTAGAAGAAATGGACAAATTCTTAGAAAGGTACAACTTTCCAAAACTGAACCAGGAAGAAATAGAAAATCTTAACAGATCCATCACAAGCACTGAAATCGAAACTGTAATCAGAAATCTTCCAGCAAACAAAAGCCCAGGACCAGAAGGCTTCACAGCTGAATTCTACCAAAAATTTAGAGAAGAGCTAACACCTATCCTACTCAAACTCTTCCAGAAAATTGCAGAGGAAGGTAAACTTCCAAACTCATTCTATGAGACCACCATCACCCTAATACCAAACCCAGACAAAGAGGCCACAAAAAAAGAAAACTACAGGACAATATCACTGATGAAAATAGATGCAAACATTCGTATCAAAATTCTAGCAAACATAATTCAATAACATATTAAAAAGATCATACATCATGACCAAGTGGGCTTTATCCCAGGGATGCAAGGATTCTTCAATATCTGCAAATCAATTGATGTAATATACCACATTAACAAATTGAAAGATAAAAACCATATGGTTATTTCAATAGATGTAGAGAAAGCCTTTGACAAAATTCAACATCCATTTATGATGAAAACCCTCCAGAAAGCAGGAATGAAAGGAACACACCTCAACATAATAAAAGCTATATATGACAAACCCACAGCAAACATTATCCTCAGTGGTGAAAAATTGAAAGCATTTCCCCTAAAGTCAGGAACAAGACAAGGGTGCCCACTCTCACCACTACTATTCAACATAGTTTTGGAAGTTTTGGCCAGATCAATCAGAGCAGAAAAAGAAATAAAAAGAATTCAGTTTGGAAAAGAAGTAAAACTCTCACTGTTTGCAGATGACATGATCCTCTACATAGAAAACCCTACAGACTTCGCCAGAAAATTACTAGTGCTAATCAATGCATATAGTAAAGTTGCAGGATATAAAATTAACACACAGAAATCCCTTGCATTCCTATACACTAACAATGAGAAAACAGAAAGAGAAATTAGGAAACAATTCCATTCACCATTGCAATGAAAAGAATAAAATACTTAGGAGTATATCTACCTAAAGAAACAAAAGACCTATACATAGAAAACTATAAAACACTGATGAAAAAAATCAAAGAGGACACAAATAGATGGAGAAATATACCATGTTCAGGGATTGGAAGAATCAATACAGTGAAAATGAGTATACTATCCAAAGCAATCTATAGATTCAATGCAATCTCTATCAAGCTACCAACGATATTTTTCAGAGAACTAGAACAAATAATTTCACAATTTGTTTGGAAATACAAAACATCTCGAATAGCCAAAGCAATCTTGAGAAAGAAGAGTGGAAATGGAGGAATCAAAATGCCTGACTTCAGACTATACTACAAAGCTACAATCATCAAGACAGTATGGTACTGGCACAAAGACAGAAATACAGATCAATGGAACAAAATAGAAAGCCCAGAGATAAATCCACACACCTATGGACACCTTATCTTTGACAAAGGAGGCAAGAATATACAATGGAGATAAGACAATCTCTTTAAAAAGTGGTGCTGGTTAAACTGGTCAACCACTTGTAAAAGAATGAAACTAGAACACTTTCTAACACCATACACAAAAATAAACCCAAATGGATTAAAGATCTAAATGTAAGATCAGAAATTATAAAACTCCTAAAGGAAAACATAGGCAAAACACTCTCTGACATAAATCACAGCAGGATCCTCTATGATCCACCTCCCACAATAATGGAAATGAAACCAAAAATAAACAAATTAGACCTAAAAATGTTTAAAGTTTTTGCATAACAAAGGAAATTATAAGCAAGACGAAAAGGGTGATTTCAGAATCAGAGACAATAATAGCAAATGAAACAACTGACAAAGAATTAATTTCCAAAATATACAAGCAGCTCATGCAGCTCAATACCAGAAAAATGAACCCAATCAAAAAGTCGGCCAAAGAACTAAACAGACATTTCTCCAAAGAAGACATACAGATGGTTAACAAACACATGTAAAGATGCTCAACATCACTCATTATTAGAGAAATGCAAACCAAATTCACAATGAGGTAAAATCTCCTGCCAGTCAGAATGGCCACCATCAAAAAGTCTACAAATATAAATGCTGGAGAGGGTTGGAGAAAAGGGAACCCTCTTACACTGTTGGTGGGAATGCAAACTGGTACAGCCATGATGGAGAACAGGGTGGAGATTCCTTAAAAAACTGGAAATAGAACTGCCATATGACCCAGCAATCCCACTGCTGGGCACACACACTGAGGAAACCAGAACTGAAAGAGACACGTGCACCCCAATGTTCATCAGAGCACTGTTTACAATAGCTAGGACATGGAAGCAACCTAGATGTCCACTGGCATACGAATGGATAAGAAAGCTGTGGTACATATACACAGTTCAGTTCAGTTCAGTTGCTCAGTCGTGTCCGACTCTTTGCGACCCCATGAATCACAGCACACCAGGCCTCCCTGTCCATCAGCAACTCCTGGAGTTTACCCAAACTCATGTCCATGGAGTCGGTAATGCCATCCAGCCATCTCATCCTCTGTCGTCCCCTTCTCCTCCTGCCCCCAATCCCTCTCAGCATCAGGGTCTTTTCCAGTGAGTCAACTCTTCAAATGAGGTGGCCAAAGTATTGGAGTTTCAGCTTCAGCATCAGTCCTTCCAATGAACACCCAGGACTGATCTCCTTTAGGATGGACTGGACATTGGAATATTATTCAGCTATAAAAAAGAACACATTTGAGTCAGTTCTAATGAGCTGGCTGAAACTGGAGCCTATTATACAGAGTGAAGTATGTCAGAAAGAGAAACACCAATACAGTATATTAATGCATATATATGGAATTTAGAAAGATGGTAATGACAATCTTATATGCAAGGCAAAAAAAGAGACACAGATGTAAAGAACAGACTTTTGGACTATGTGGGAAAAGGCGAGGGTGGGATGATTTGACAGAATAGGATTGAAACATGTGTATTACCGTATGTAAAATAGATGACCAGTGCAAGTTTGATGTGTGAAGCAAGGCATACAAACCCAGTGCTCTGGGACAACCCAGAGGGATAGGATGGGGAGGGAGGAGGGAGGGGGTTCAGGATGGGGGGACGCATGTGCACCCATGGCTGACTCATGTCTATGTATGGCCAAAACCACCACAATATTGTAAAGTAATAATCCTCTAATTAAAATAAATTAATTCATTTTTTAAATGTAGGAACTTTAATTTACTCATAAATTAGGTGAAGATATTGAGAGCTGGAGAAGTAAAAGGATTTGTTCAAAATCTGAGGTCAGAGGTTGATGAGGTCATAAGGGGTTTATGATGCTGACCACCCTCTCTCTTCTCCCCTCATCTCTCCCTGCCCCAACTGCTGATTCAAAGAACATAGATGTCATAGAAAGCTACGATACAGCACACAAAGTCAATGTCTGCTGAACTCTCATCCACTCACCCACATCAACAGGAGAGTGTGCCAATGATACGGTCCAGAAGAGGTGACTGGCCAGTAAAACTACTAGAAAACAGTCTCTTGTGACTCCCCCATCAAACTAGTATAAATTTCTAAATCACCTGTATGTGTTACTACTAAAATCACAAAGAGGACATCATAAATAACAACCTATTACTCTTTCAATATTACCGTGCATGTCCTAAGCTATAAACCAGAGGAATAAGATAGAACAGGCATTTGACAGCTCTAGTTTTCTTCCTGTAATGAAACAAATGAGTTTCCGCTGGATCTTTCCCAATAGAGATTTCAACAAAGGAACAAAGCTTCCTAACTAGAAGGCCCTATAGCAAAGTATGTTTGCTATGGGAAAGTTACACATAGTATAACTTGGGAAGTTACACATAGTCTTCAGGGATTCCAGCACAGAATGAAAAAAGGTCCTTCCTTCAGCAACTGAGGGGACAAACATGATCACCTCAAATTCTTTCCTAGCTCTGGGGTTTGTGAAAATATCAGGATATTTTGATAGTTTTAAAAGGTCTCAGGTTTCTGAAATAACCCTGACTTTGCACAGTCTTATCATTAAGAACCCACCTCCATGGAATCAGTATAAAATCGATTAAAATCTTCAGAAACTCATCTTTATAACTCAAAGGAGTAAATACACACAAAGTAAACCTGGGAGTTCTATTCCATACCTATCAGATGTGTCAAATTAGCTCCAGTAAAATACTGGCCTTTTCTGGACTTTGAGTTTAAAATGAGTTCAGTGCTGTTGGAACGTACAAATAGGTCGATATTTGAATCCCACAGGCAGAACTCCTCTGACCATTACAATGAACAGCTATAGCGACTGAACACACTACTAACAAGACAATAACCTGAGGAAATTCGGTGAGAGACCTGCCTTGAGAGAGGAGCCTACTGTACAGAAGGGGGAAACAAAGCACAACTGAGGCCTGTATTACATACCTATCAGAAGTGTGAAGTTAGTGTCCGCTCTTCGTCTATGCTTGCACTCTGGGTCCACACCAAGGCAATGGATGAGCTATTGATCACACCCTTTGATTATCTTAACTGCACCTGAAAAGAGAGAAAATATGGTTGAATACCTTTGTCACAGATGCAAATTAATTTCCCTCAGTAGGAAGTCAGGAAGAAAAACATAAAAAACAAAACAAAAACACACCAGTCTTCTAGTTCCAAAAAAAAAAAAAAAAAATCCAGCCAGCCACTACCTACCCTGAGGAGAAATAAGCCTAAATGAACAGATGGTCTGGACTTTATACTGCAAAGCCATTGTGTTGTAACCCACTGTGTTGTAACCCATTTAGTCACTTCATAGAGTAATTTGCTGGGACTGAGGTTTGTGGTGAAACATACTGATATACCTGAATCTCACTGAGCTTACTTTTCAGTCTCCCCCACTAGAATGTGAGCCCCATGTGAGCAGGGATTTATGTCTCTTTCATGTCTGTATTTCCAGCATGAGGAAGAGTAGCTGGCCCATAGTAGGTGCTCAGCAAAGGATGAAGGTTACCTTTGGCCACCAGCCCCAGTTCATGCCATTCTCAGAGCTGACCCTGTTAAATGTACAGTGTGTATCTTCCAGAATTTCCTCCCCATATTTACATTCTTACACAGGGATCATTAGAAATAGATACCCTATACTATAATTAAGCAGTCGAATAATTCTATACTATTTAAAAATCACCTGTTTCCTGTCCTAACTGGAGATACAACCAACTACATCTTTGTAATGCAACCAGAATCAACTCTTTCAGGTTGGTATTTTCACCCATATTACTCAATAGCATACTCAAAATGCTATGACTTATCAGTTTTCATTGCATAGTTGCTTTTGGACAGTTTTAGCTCTTTATCATGAACCATTTCAAACAAAAACTATACAACAATATAACAAGAATTCTATGCCAGTTAAGCAGTTTTAACAACCAACATGTCTTCAATTTTTTTCTAACATATTCCAAAGCATATTCCTCGTATTTTACTATACCATGTGTAAACCTAAAGAAGTTATTATCTCCACATACTCTACTGTAACATAAACTATAACAAATAGGACTTTAAAATATATAACCAAAATACTATTACTACATTTAAGAAAAAATACAGTTATTCCCTAATGCCACATGAAGCCATTCATGTCCAATATACCTGTTTGATCTAAATATCTCTCTTAGTGAAGTAAGCCAGAAAGATAAACTCCAATACAGTATACTAATGCATATATATGGAATTTAGAAAGATGGTAATGATAACCCTATATGCAAGACAGAAAAAGAGACACAGATGTACAGAACAGACTTTTGGACTCTATGGGAGGAGGCGAGGGTGGGATGATCTGAGAGAACAGCATCAAAACATGTATATTATCAAGTGTGAAACAGATCACCAGCCCAGGTTGGATGCATGAGACAAGTGCTCGGGGCTGGTGCACTGGGATGACCCTGAGGGATGGGATGGGGAGGGAGGTGGGAGGGGGGTTCAGGATGGGGAACACATGTAAATTCATGGCTGATTCATGTCAATGTATGGCAAAAACCACTACAATATTGTAAAGTAATTAGCCACCAACTAATAAAAATAAATGGAAAAATAAATATCTCTCTTAAATTAGATTTGCTCTTATTAGGATCTGAACAGATAACTTACATAACATTAACTGAAATAGGACTTAGTCCTCTTTTCACCTATAACAGCCCCTGCTCCTCTTTTTTTTTTTTTTTTTGCTATTCTTTAATGAAAAGACTGGATTATTTGTCCCGTAGAATTACTCACATTCTGTATTTATCTATATGCATCCTGTCCTGAACAGGCTCCATTAGAAACAGAACATTCCCTAGTGAGATCTATGAACTTGGTTAGATGCAGGCTCAGTTATTTTAGCCAGAACATTTTAGATGTGATGCTTCGTACCCCTATTGTATCATATCTGAATACCCACATTGTAACTCACACTTTAATGTAAAGGCTGATTAGTGAGTTGTAGTATTCCAACCTTAATTCACCCACATTATAAAATTTTCCATCGACCTTTTACTGAAATTTTATTAAATGTATGTGCTGGCTTACTGTTTAAACTTTTGATATGCTCTTCACATACCATATAATTCACAATATTAAAATATACTGGTTACTGATTTTTAGTATATTCAGAAAATTGTGGATCCATGACCACAATACATTTTAGGATATTTTCAACACCCCCAAAGAAAGTCTATACTTATTATCAATGACTGCCAATTCTCCTGATTGGACTGATAACCCACCTGAATGGTACAAAGATAAGTTCAAGTTGAAAACATCTGAGCTACAAAAGAGGCAGAAATAAATCATTTCTGAACTTGCCTTTATCTGACTAAAGCTAAACTTTGTAAGAGACAGCTGTTACAACCTCACCCACATTGCCAGGAGGTGGGGATGGGGGTGGGATGTATGTATCTGATCAGGGAGGCCTGAACTTGGACATTGGTTTAGTGGTTTAGTTGCTAAGTCCTTCCAACTCTTTGTGACTCCATAGACTGTAGCCTGCCAGGCTCCTCTGCCCATTGGATTCTGTAGGCAAGAATACTGGAGTGGGTTGCCATCTCCTTCTCCAGGGGATTTTCAGACTCAGGTCTTGCACTGCAGGTGGAGTCTTTACCAACTGAGCCACCAGGAAACATTTCAAAAGACTGCATAAATAAGCCTCATCAGATGCTTTCATCCGTTGAAGTTCTAATCCACCAAGCCCCTTGAAAAGTTGGTATATAAACCCCTATCTCTAGCCCTTTAGGGACCCTCTTTCATCTGAAAGTTCCTACATAGTTAATAAACCTTTCTCCTATTAATTTACTGTTAATTAATTTTCAGGCCTCTAGCCAGTTGAACCTAAAATGGTAGAAAAAATTGTTTCTTCCCAACATTCCCTTCTCACCAGCCTCTGACAACCATGAGTTGATGTTTTATCTCTGTAGATTTCCCTGTTCTGGATAGTTTAAGTGAATGAGATCTTACAATGTGTGTTCTTCGGTATCTAGCTTTTCTCATGTATCACATTTCCAAGATTAATCCATATGTCAGCATGTATCACTGCTTTGTTTCATATTATGGTTATATGGTAGGGGTATAGCATAGTTTGCATAAAACCTCAAAAGTCAATGGACATCTGGGCTGTTTCCTCCCTTTTGGCTTTGAATAATGCTTCCATAAACACTCATGAACAACTTTTTTTGAATATTTGATTTCAATTCTCTGGGATATACCTCTAGGAGTGGAAGTGCTGCTCATGTGGTTATGCTAGGTTGAAATATTGGTGGAAGTGCCAAACTACTTTCTAGAGTTTCCCCATCATTCTACATTCTCACCAGCAGTGTATGAGGAGTTCAATTTCTGAATATCCTTATTACACTTCTTATTTTCATTTTTTAAATTAGAGCTGCCCTGGTAGATGTAAAGTGGTATCTCTTGGGATTTTCATGTTGATTTCTCTAGTGACTGTTGATGTTGAACATCTTCTCTTGCACTCAGTGGCCATTTACATGGAGAGAGCAGTGGATCTGCACCATGAGAGCCCCCTATGCGTGAAGCAGGTGACAAAACCATGTAGCCTCTTTGGACCTCGATTTCCAGGCACAATGAGTAGTTGTTGAATCTGTGTTCATGCAGGGAAGGGACACATTAAGAAAAGACTTTGACTTGGATCTCTGTGTGGAGAAACAGCCACTACTAACTAGAGTGAAGGAAGAGAAACTCACGGAGGAATCCAGAGGGGCAGCTGAGATCCAGAGCCCAGAGGCTAGTCAGGTAATTCCACCTGGAGAGGACGTGGACACTCCCTTCCCTTTCCACCCTCAATAAGGTGGGCAAATTGTAGCAGGGCATGAACCTTCTCTTCACTCCTTAGGAGTTGAAGGCTGCAGGGTTTTGTGAAATTTCCTGTGTTGACCTAAAATGCATGGAGGCAACTGCCTGGGCAAAACTAAGCACCTGAGGGTCCTCATTGTCCTTCTCCTTTCTGCCCTGGAAATCCCCACCACCTCTGCCCACAAAAATGGAATGGGGGAGAAAAGGGGCCGAAAGTCAGGTTCTAAGTCAAGATTGGGATTAGCCAGACAGCAGGTTGGTCTTGGGGGCCCTGAGTCTGCGCAGGGCCTGTGTGGGGGAGCAGAATGGGGGCAGGAAATCTTGAGGCATTAGGAGTAGGCAGCAGGCCAGTTGTGCTTCCCTGCAGTGGGTACAGAGCTCATGGGTTTACTTCAATTGTTTCTTTGAAGGCTGGTTACACTGGGGAATAGATCTGGGTAGGGGTGACTTCAGTTCTCCCTTGAAAAACTTCTGCATTTGTGATGATGTTTTTGCTTAAAAAGTAATCAAGCTTGAATTACATTTGTCAATGGAAATAATCAGTTAATAAAAACATCTTCACATTCTTGATCATTTTAACCAACAAAATGCTGCAGGTTACTCATGCTCCTAGAGACAATCTTTATTTGTATCAATCTCCTGCTTTCTAAGCTCCACTAACACCTCTGTAAGGAACAGAGGTGGACATAGAGGTATCCGGTGGACACAAGGCCTGATTTAACATCTGCCATCTCTGAGTGGAGGCATTATCTGTTATCTTCCTTTCTCGTCTGTGCTACACGTGTCTCCTCTGCCTGCCAAGTTACTTCAGGTGTATCTGACTCTTTGTGACACCATGGACTGTAGCCTGCTAGGCTCCTCTGTCCATGGGATTCTTCAGGCAAGAATACTGGAGTGGGTTGCCATTTCCTTCTCCAGGGGATCTTCCGTACCCAGGGATGGAACCCCCATCTCCTGATTTGCAAGTGGATTCTTTACTACTGAGCCACGGGGAAGCCCATGTCTCCTTTATTTGAATGCTATTTCACTAGAGGAGAATATTCTTTTCCTCCACAGGAAAAAATTAGACAAGGCACCCGTCAGGCAGGAGAAACATGTTTGTCACTGTGACTCTTTAGGACCCAGGACATCCCCCCAACCAAGGCGGTGTGGACACCACCTGAGAAAACGCCAGGAAAACCTGCTTAAGAGGCGGTGGCTCCCTAGCAGGCCCATGACAGAGTGGGAGGTGACAGAGGCCAAGGAGTTTCTGCTCATAGGACACTGCCTCTCACCTAAGGTCAGAGTAATTCAAGTAATAATGACCTCAATTATATGAAGGATACAATAAAAGACAAAGAGGGACACAATAAAGGACAGCAATGGTATGGATCTAACAAAAGCAAAAGAGGTGGGAAGAATACACAGTAGAATGATACAAAAAAGATTTTAATGACCTGGATAACAACAATAATGTGATCACTCACCTAAGGTCAGACATTCTGGAGTGTGACGTCATGTGGGCCTTAGGAAGCATCACTATGAACAAAACTAATGAAAGTGATGGAATTCCAGCTGAGCTATTTCAAATCCTAAAAGATGATGCTGTGAAAGTGCTGCACTCAATAGGCCAGCAAATTTGGAAAACTCAGAAGTGGCCACAGGACTGGAAAAGGTCAGTTTTCATTCCATTCCTAATGAAGGGCAATGCCAAAGAATGTTCAAACTACTGCACAATTATACTCATCTCACACGTGAGCAAATTGATGCTCAAAATCCACCATGCTAGGCTTCAACAGTACGTGAACCAAAAACTTCCAGATGTTCAAGATGGATTTAGAAAAAGGTAGAGGAACCAGAGATCAAATTGCCAACGTCTGTTGGATCATAGAAAAGGTAAGAGAATTCAAGAAAAACATTTACTTCTGTTTCACTGACTTTGCTAAAACTTTTGACTGTGTGGATCACAACAAACTGTGGAAAATTCTTAAAGAGATGGGAATACCAGACCTCCTTACCTGCCCCTGAGAAATCTGTATGCAGGTCAATAAGCAATAGAACCAGATGTGGAACAATAAACTGGTTCCAAATTGGGAAAGGAGTACGTCAAGGCTGTATATTGTCACCCCGCTTATTTAACTTATATGCAGAGTACATCATGTGAAATACCTGTACTTGGGATGAATCCCAAGTGGGAATCAAGATTAATCGCCAGGAGAAATATCAATAACCCCAGATATGCAGATGACACCATCCTTATGACAGAAAGCGAAGAGGAACTAAAGAGCCTCTTGATTAAGGTGAAAGAGGAGAGTGAAAAAACTGGCTTAAAATTCCACATTGAAAAAACAAAGATCATGGCATCTGGTCCCATCATTTCATGGCAAGTAGATGGGGAAAAAATGGAAGCAGTGACAAACTTTATTTTCTCGGGCTCCAAAATCATTGTGGACGGTGACTGCATCCATGAAATGAAAAGACACTTGCTCCTTGGAAGAAAAGTTATGACCAACCTAGACAGCATATTAAAAAGCAGAGACAATTACCCCACAATAAAAAAGTAAAAAAAAAAAAAAAAAAAAGCAGAGACATTAGTTTGCCGACAAAGGTCCGTCTAGTCAAAGCTATGGTTTTTCCAGTAGTCATGTAGGGATGTGAGAGTTGGACCATAAAGAAAGCTGACCACAGAAGAATAGATACTTTTGAACTATGGTGTTGGAGAAGACTCTTGAGAGTTCTTAGGACTGCAAGGAGATCAAACCAGTCAATCCTAAAGGAAATCAGTCCTGAATATTCATTGGAAGGAATGATGCTGAAACTGAAGCTCTGATACTTTGGTCACCTGTTGCGACGAAGTGACTCACTGGAAAAGACCCTCATGCTGGGAAAGATTGAAGGCGGGAAGAGAAAGGGACCACAGAGAATGAGATGGTTGGATGGCAACACCGACTCAATGGACTCAAGCTTGAGCAAACTCTGGGAGATGGTGAAGGACAGGCAAGCCTGACATGCTGCTGTCCATGGATCGCAGAGTGGAAGGGACTGAATGACTGAACGACTGATGAATGAACGACTGAGCGACTGATGAAGGATACAAACTTGTAAAGTCATCTGAAAGTATACTTACATAAACTGTTTCTCTAAATAGTTTTGAGACTATTGAACAGTAAAATTTCCGTTTTACCGTTCATTCACTTCTGTTGTTGGAGGCAGGGACCCTACAAGGGGGACAAGGTGGCTCTCGCGAGGTGTCCTGTCACTTTCCCAATCTCACCTCTTGCACTCGCGATTCCTGCTAGAGGCTGTCTCAGTTCTCCCCTGGGCGGGGCCAACAGCGAGGAATCCAGATTCCCAAGCCCTCCCACTTAAGCGCCCTACCTCCAGAGGAGAGGCCCACAACGCGGGGCGGGGGTCGTATTCTCGGGACAACGTAGGCGACGCTTTACGGCAGGGGTGAGCGGGGTCGCAGTCGAGTCTCGCTGTCTGCCGCGCGAAACTCTGAGGGGACCGACTCTTTCTCGCCGGAGCGTGGCCTCAGCCACGTTGGTCCCCTCAGCCTCCTTCGTGTCCTTTCCCTGGGGCAACGCGAGGCGACGCGGGGCCGGGACCGGCAGCCTTTCTGGTCCCAGGGACCCTCCCCATCCCCTAACGTCTGAGCAGCCTGTACCCTGCGTGCAATGTAGGCCTGTGTTGGCTGCAGCCCGGCCGGCCTGGGGGAGACGGAGACGGGCAGCGGGGCGCAGCGTGGTCCGGGCCGTGGTTTGGCGTTTAGGCTGGGCTGGGTGAGCGTGGGCACCGGGATTGTACTGCCGTGTGTGTTCTGTGCCCTCGCGCCAGTAGGGAGAGGGTCCAAGCAGAGCCCTCCGGGCCTCCCGTCGGTGGGCCTGGAAGCGGTTCCCAGTGGGCAGAGGGCGGGCGGGCCGGAGGAGTGTGGGAGGCTCGCCAGCTGCTTCTCCCTTCCTCCCCATTTATGTGGCCGCCCTGGAGTCCGCTTGGTCGGGTGAGATTGACGTGCTGCCCACGGGGACTGGGCATCTCGGAATGCATCCCTAGAGAAGTAACATTTCCTTTCATGAGTTTTTGACCTAAGAAAAAAAATGTAGCTCCATTCTCACGTATGGATTGAACCACGTGGAAGAATGTGCTGTGCTTAGACGCTCAGTCGTGTCCGACTCTTTGCGACCCCGTGGACTGTGCCCGCCAGGCTCCTCTGTCCATGGGATTCTACAGGCGAGAATACTGCAGTGGGTTGTCATGCCTTCCTCCAGGGGATCTTCCCGACCCAGAGATCGAACCGGGGTCTCCCGCATTGCAGGTAGATTCTTTACCAACTGAGCCATCGGGGAAGGAGGGCAATCGAAAGAAAAGAGTTACGAATTTTCATGTAAAGGACCGTACATTGTTTACAGTGGGATTATAAGCATTTCATGGGTAAAGGGGTTTTGGGGCCACTTGAGACAGTTATAGAGGTAAGGGATTGTCAGGTAATATAGGCCCGTCCGAAAGGGCAGGTCTTGGTTGGGAATTCATACTTTGTATGAAATTATACCATAGTGTAGTTTTTGTTTGTATTTTCTTTATATTAATATGTTATATAATATATATTCATATATGTGTCTGGGGAATATTTTTGTATATTTAAGAGCCTTTTGTGGCTCTTTTTTTGTGAACTATTAATTCTTTTTCTCTTGGTTGTTACTGTTTCTAAACGGATATCTAGAAGCTAGTTATCTATATGTTAGGAAGACTACTGAAGTGAATTAAATTTTTTTCCCATTTTTCAGTGCTTTTCTAACTTAGAGTATGCTTTTGTTGTTGTTGTTAGCATGGTAAATTTTATGTGTTCACATTTATCTTTTTTTTTTTAAACGGAATTTTGTGTCATGTACAATAGACTTTTCTTGCTCCACAGCTGTAAAGGAATGTTGCCCATTATTTCTGCGAATAGCTGTGTGGTTCTGTGTATTGTCCATTTAATTCTTGGATCCCTGTACAGTTTATCCTGGTTTATTGTGAGAGATGTGGCGCTATGAGCCTATTCTAAATGGGTATCACTTTGTCCCACAGCTGACTGTGCTCTCATTGATTTGGGAGGTTGCCTCGTTGTATACTCAATTCTGGTATGTTTTCATGTCTGTTCTTGAACGTTGTGTTCTACTATATATTTTCACGTATGGTATGAGTAGTTCTCGCACAACATGGCTATTCATTGTCATAACTCTCTTGGGTATCCCTGCCTATTTATTTTACCTTATGAACAATAGAAAATAACTAAGTGTTGAAAAGCCTTTAGATTTTCTTTGAGATTCGAATGCATTGCTTGATTTACTGATGAATCGATATGTTCTTGAGCCTAAGTATCTTTATTTGATAATATAGTACACCTTTATTCTTTTTGAGTCTAATTTTCTGTCTTATGGGAATTTTAAAGTTTTCTTCCTGTAAATCTTCATATTGTGTTTTTACATTATCCTAAGCATATACTCTTTCATCATTGGTCACTTAGAACCCTGTAAACGTTACTAACTGGATATTTATTTATGAAATTGGCTTATAAAAACCATCCACAAGACACTTAATTGCTAGCAATTTTATTAATTTTCTCAGCTTTACTGAATGGTATATTATCATGTTCTAATCAATGCTTTGAAAGGAGTCTGGAGCCACATAAACTTCCTACCCAAGGCTGTGAACAAGGTGTGCCTTTTTGACCAAAGTTAATGCCTGGGCATATAAAAATACACCAGATAGACCATCTGCTTGAGGTCCCAGATGTCTTTCCAAACAGGAGGATCTTGAAATAAGTCAGAAACAAGGAATTAGGCACTCAGTTGATAATTATGGACAAGAAATATTGATAATAAACTTTGATCCAGTGATTCCAGAAGAGGATGAATATCTCAATAAATGTATAATGAAAGCATAGAGACATCCTACCCAATACATCACAAAATGGGCTAAGAAAGTCTGGAGACTAAGACCCAGACATTAAAAAGGTCCAAACAAAATAACCTTGATATATTTGCATTACCCTTCCTTTGCATTGCTGAGAAAAAGGGGTAAAAATCTTCTCTATTGAAACAAATTATCAAATACTGGTGATTTTCTTCTTAAAAGACTTCCATTAATATTACCTGTTCTTTTATGATACATAGACTCTACATTAGTGATTAGGGGTGGATAGAGGGGGGAAACAAGGTGTTTTCAAACAGGAAATGCTAGAACCTTGCATTACCTAAGGGTGGGGCTTTTGACACTCCTTTAGAGGAATTTATATTTAATTTCTGGCACTGTGTTAAACAGTGGTAAACAGGGTGACCCTGCAGCAACTCTGGTTCCTTTGCTGTCTCTGATATGAACGTACCTTGTCTGGACAGACCGTGTGTAAAACCGTCAGGCTGGCCTCTCTGTGACTCTAGAGTCAGTACCTCAGCTGCACTAGTAAACGGGGTAGGACCATGCATGATGCGTCTCCTGAGGTCTCTTGTGCTGCCTCAGTGCTAAAGGCACAGTAACGGAAAGGGGATAGGTTCAGATCTACTGCTACCTTCCTGGATGAGGATCCTTTCCTCTTCTGGTCAGCAAGGCAGGCTGAGGACCCAACAGGGATGAGGCTCCACTCATCGACATGTGGAAAGGCTCCCCAAATGTGGCCAAGACAGTGAGCTGCCATGTTGGAGTCAATTTGGACAGGGGTTGGACAGGTTTTTTCCCCCTCGCATAGGGCAAAGGGACAGGTCTTAGGGATTGGGGGGTGGAGTGGAGAAGAGCAGAATGGCATTTTTTGTGCACTGCTGCCATCGTGAGGAACTCATCGTCACATCCCACTGTACTGTCTTTTAGAAACTATGCAGAATGAAGTCAGAGTCCCAGGCAGGACAGGGGACCAGCTCTGCCTCCACACCCCCAGGGTCCAAGCTTGGCCCGGCCTGGTGAAGTTTAGGCCAAGAGCAGCCGAAACTGGGAAAATTCCAGGCTCCAGGAATGTGCTACCGCATAACACATAGCCCAGAGATGAAGTAATTGGACCCTGATGGCCACCTTGTCTGGGCGGGACTAGTGGAAGCTGCTGTTTTGCAATGCCCAGTGCTGCTCTGTACTGACCCATGTGTGCCACCGTCCACACCTGAATCCCCCTGGGCCCCTGTAGGAGGAGAGCCAGGTCCTCGGTGGCCATCCATCCATCGTCCGACCAAAGAAAGTTGACGTCAACTGTTGACACCCGTCCAGTGCCTCTGGGCCGCCATCCTTTGTGTCCCTCTGTGACCCATGAGAATGGGACTCTCCAGCCACTGGCCAGGTGTGATTCGATCTGTGTGCCCACATTCAGGATGTTTCCTGAGGTCTTAGGCAGATGTAGGTGCTAAAGACACTGCTCCAGGTCCACTGCTGGGTGCCTGCATGGGGAATTTTCACTCTTTTGTGAAGAGGGCAGACTGAGAGGATGCTATGGAGACCTGGCCCTGCAGACTGGAGTGCCAGAGGCACACCCCTCTATAGTGGCCAGGCTGTTGAGCCATCTCTCTTTGGCCAGGTTGGACAGAGCTTGGTGTTTCTTTTTTACCTCAGCAAATGGCAGAGGGAAACATCTTAGGGTGAGGGAAGGGGAAGGGCAGGTGGCCATTTCTGGTGCAGTGTTGCCATCAACAGGACAACGGGTCCACCAAATCTGTGAACCCTGTACTGTCCCTTCCTGGGTAGGAGTTTTAAGGGATTGAAAAGACAAGGGACAGTGGCTTTCAGGAAGTGCAAAGCTCTGCCAGGGAGGTTTGAGAAGCAGGCCCCAGGGTTGGGTGGGGTTGTGGAAGCTCCCGTGACAATACCAGGACAAGGGGCATAGCCAGGGTGCCTTCCCTGTGGGGTACAGAAGGTGGAGTCTCCATGAACCCTGGTGGCCACCATGTCTGGGTGGCACTAGAGGAAGTTGCTCTGAAGGAACCCAGTGTGGGGCTGAGGACATTGACCCACTGGATCCTTCCCACTGGGAGCCAGAGCAGGATGGGCCTGGGTGGGCCCAGAGCCCCAGAAGCCTCTCTCTGGACTGCGGGCCAGGCAGAGACCACCCTGGACAACTGGAGTTCCGCTGCCATCAGGGGCGGAGGCAGGCCTAGTGACCTTCTGTCCAGTGCTGATGACATGTGGATCCTGGCTACCCAGTGCCAAAGGGACCCGAGGCCCAAGGATAGCTCCCAGTCAGCCTCCAAAGGGAACAGTACTCACCGGACACAGGAGGCACTGCAGAAGGCGCCCTTGTCCTGAGCTGAAGAATCTCATTGGCAGGTGCATTGTCATCTTCCAGGGTCTCCAGGATTCTGGCCCTGGCCAGTCTTGTCCCCAGGTCTCCCAGAGCCGCGTCCCAGAGAGCAGAGAAGAGCCCAGCCAAGTGGATCCCCGGGCCACGTCTTTGCAGGCTTCAGCTTTCTCCTCAAAAGGCCCTGAGCCTCAGTTCAGCGACGAGAGGACAGGCCCTACTTTCCATTCAGCCCTGGCTCTCCAGGTCTCAACCCTGTGCTTGCATCCGCAGCCCAGGCAGGACATCAAGAAGAAGAGGTCTGAAGAAGCTGCCTGGAGCTCACCTCTACTGGACCGAGAGAAACACCTCCTGCTTCCCTCTCTTTCAAGACCACCACTCTTCCAGCTTGTCTGCCAAGGCCAGGAGCCTGGTGCATCCTGCCGGGCACAGGGTTCTGCCTTCTAGTCCCCGGCTGACCCAAAATGCCACTTCTGGAGCAAGCTCTGGGGCAGCTCATGCCTGCCCTTTACTTGGCTCTAACCTGCCTGAGGGGTGGGGGTTGGGGTGGTTTTGTGGTGAGCGACAGGGCCGAGGAGGGATGGCTTCCAACTGGAAAGAAGTTTCCATGCGGGAACACTACCTCTTCCAAACATATCCCCTCACTTTCACCTCTCCTCGAAGGGTGCTGAATGCCACCCCATGCCCCTTCTTTCACACTACTGAGTTGCCCGAAATGTTGTCATGTGAGGTTATGTGGGCAGAGCCTCCCTTAGGACCAGGCCCTGACCAATCTATGGGGTCTGATGGGTCAGGTGGCACAGCTGGTCTCCTTGTGCCCCTGTGCCCAGGACCAATGTCTGCACATGCAGAACACAGAGCCCCTCAAGAAAAACCACAGCAGTCCTCCCCAAGAAGAGGACCTGGGTCCTCCACAGGGAGGAGGGCTGAGGAATAGGGGCTCCCCTGGTTTCACAGTTCCATTCCTGAAATAGAACGCCAAGGAAAACAGATCTTTATCCCCTCGCTGGCTGCAGATGGTGACACCCAACTCAGCGTACCACTCTGGGGCCAGTTTCATCCCACTGACTGTATACCCTGTGTCTAAGGGCATGGAAAGGGCCTCACGGGACCCCATTTGACGTGGGACCCAGACTCTCTTTGGCAATAACAAAAGTAAACAAAAACTCAACTTCCACCAGGACATAAAGTACACATACATTTGTCTGGGTCTGTGACCAAGCCTTCATCAGGCAAAATTCCACATCCTGTCTGCTGGATGTTCACCCCTGACGGGGTGGCCACCTCTTCCCCTTTTGGCTTCCTCCATGTCGCCAAGAACAGTGACTCCACCAGGGCAACAGTTCCTGTGTCCCCAGTGGCTCTGAGACCTGAGGTACCTCACTGGCGGTCCTTGCTCCTGCAGGACTGGTGAGGATATCCTGGCCAGAGGCCCTGGGGCTAGAGCTTCAGCTCCTTGTTCCTAAAAACAGCTGATGCTGAGGCCATGCCCCGGAGGCCCTGTCAGCCATGGGCTCCTCAATGGGCGAGCCCTGACCCAGAACACCACTGTTGCTTCCACACCAGCTCTGGAGGTATGCCCGGTGGCCAGGTTCTCCCAGAATCCTCTGTGTGCTCAAACCCTCCCTTCCTCCCCTCAAAAGCCTTGCTCAGCATATCCAGAGGCAGGACCTGGAGACGAAGCTCAAAAAAGCTTGCACTTGATGGCACTGTTGCTCCAGAAATGCCATCCACCCTCTGGAGCCTGGCCTCACCCTCCACCCTTTGCAGGTCAGAAAAGGCCCACGGAGGCCCAAGAGTCTTCCAAGCCCTCCACTGGAGTGTTATGGGAAGAGGTGTTTCCTCCATTGGGGGCTTCTGCTCTGCAGTAAGAATGTGCAGATAAGGACAAGCAAAGGAAGTCATCCATTTCTGGGTGCATGTTCATAACACTAAGAGATTCTGAGTCCGCATGGCTTGATCCCCATTTCCTGGAGACCCAGATGTGTTTTATTTTGTCACTTTGTTTTTATTGGTCAGGATTAGGATAGAATTAGCGTGATGTTTTACATAACTAATGATTAGTTGAAGACCTGTGCTACTTGGGATAAATCCAGGTTCTAGCCATGCATACAAAGTGTGCTCCTGTAATATGGATCCTTTTGGAATATGCGTCAAGATTGGTCCCTACAGAATATTCTTACTTAGTGTCTCCGTCCAGTTTTGTAACTTGTTTCTAACTAGGTGACAGAGAATGCTGAAGAAACCCCAAACTGTTATTTGTCCCTTGTGCCAGGACACTCATCCCTCATGGGAATCAACAAGTTGTAAGTGGGAGAACATTTCTGTATCTGTGGATGCAGGGCTAACAGGTTACTTATTTCGGGAACCTCAGGGCCAGTAGTTTAGGTAAGCAGAAAAGCTCATCATTGTGTTCAATCCTAGCAAATTACTGTGTGATACTAAATGCTCACAGTGGGTTATATCACAGATGGTTTGCTGTATAATCTCCAGTCTATCAATATATTTAGGCTTATTTCTTTTTTTTTTTTTTTTTTTTTTTTTTTTTTTATTGCACATCACTCCTTTATTTTATACTGATCTGGAAAAAAGTTTTAGTACAGTTATGCTGAAATGAGTACTGGGCCCAAGTGCTGGGCCAAGCAACTGGAACATGATTCAGAAGTCAGGCACAGTGAGAGACACACTTGGACATGATCAAGAGGCATTCCGCTGCCATAAAACAGTAAGGCAGGGGAGGGATTCTAAAACACACAGCAGGATGAAGGCTTATTTCTTTTAAGAGTAGGTAGTGGCTGGCTGGATATTTTTCTCTTTTTAATGGAACTAGAAGATGACATGTGTTGTTGTTTTGTTTCTTATGTTTTTCATGCTGAATTCTTACTGATGGATATTGATCTGCATCTGTGGAAAAGGTATTCAACAGTATTTTCTTTTCAGGTCAGTTTGGTAAGAAAATCAAAGGGTGTGATCAACAGCTCATACATACAGTGTCTTGGTGTGGACCCAGAGTTCAAGCACAGATGAAGAGCAGACACTGACTTCACACTTCTGATATATATGTAACACAGCCCTCACATATGCTTTGATTCTGTTTCCCTCTTCTGTACAGTAGGCTCATCTCTCAAGGCAAATCTCTCACCAAAATTCCTTGGGTTAGTGTCTGGTTAGTACTGTGTGCAGGTGTACTTAGTCGCTCATAGTTGTCCATCATAATGATGAGAAGATTTCTGCCTGTGTGATTCAAATATCAACCTATTTGTAAGTTCCAACAGCCCTGAACTCAGTTAAAACTCAGAGCCTTGAAAAGGCCATTATTTTACCGGAACCAATTTCACACATCTGATAGGTATGGAACAAAACTCCCAGGTGTACTTTGTGTTTTACTCCAGTGCTTTTTACAAAGATGACTGAAGTATTTTAATCCAGTTTATACTGATTCCATGGAGGTATATCATTAATGCTAACACTGAGCAAATGCAGGGTTACTTCAGTAACCTGAAACCTTTTAAAGGAACTTCAGTTCCTTGTTCCTGAACATGGCTGCTGCCGAGGCCACACCCCCGATGGCCTGGCAGCCAGAGGCTCCTTGGTGGGCAACCTGGGCCCCAGAACACTGTTGCCTGTCCCTTCCACACTTGCTCTGGTGGAGTGCCAGGGGGCCAGTTTAGCCCTGAATCCTCTGAGTTCTACAAACCCTCCCTTCCTCCCTCACAGGTCTTCCTCAGCAGATTCCACAGGAAGGGTCTGGACACCGTGCTCAAAAAACTGCCACTTGATGGCACTGTTGCTCCAGAAATGCCAACCACCCTCTGAAGCTGGGCCTCTTCCTCCTTTGCATGTCAAAACAGGCCCATGATGGCCCAAGAACCTTCCAAACCCTCCAAGTTGTGTTGGCTCCACTGGAGTACTGGGGAAGAGGTGTCTCCTCCTTTGGGGGCTTTTCCTTGGCAGTATGAATGGACTGAAAAGGACATCCAAAGGAGCCGTCCATCTCTGGGTCTGTATCCACAGCACTCTAGGAGATTCTGAGCCATTTGGCCTGGCTACTGCTTTCTGGTGAAAGGTTGTTGCTGAACCGTGAAAGATGCTGAAATTCTTGGCCTCCAGAGGCAAGAAATTCAATCTGGGGCCAGTGACGAGTCTTGATCGGTCAGAGCCTTGTAATAAAGTTTTATTAAAGTATAAAAGAGATAGTGAAACCTTCTGACATAGACATCAGAGGGGGGCAGAAAGAGTCTTTAGCAGTAAGTTGTATATCTACTAGCAGGCTGCTAATTAGAGAAAGGAAATGTCTCAAAACTCAGAGTGGCATCAGGCTCTCACCCACAATATGCATTTTGAGATAAAATTGGCACAAGGTGAGTCATCCCAGGCCATAAAGCAATTGACTTGAATCTTGAAGAAAGGCAGGTTTCCAAGCAAATACTTAGTCTCATTAACATACCTTAAGAGAACATTTGCATGAGTAAAACAGACTGTTTGTTGAGTAAAACATGCTGGTTTGTCAAGTCATTTCTGAGTCTTAGGCAGAACAGACTTGAAGAAAGACTGTCTAAGGTAAATACATAGTTCATTAGCAAAGCTTAAGAAAAACATTCCCATAAGAAAAATGCATTGGTTAGTTCAAGGTTTGAGAAAAGTTAAGCTCAGGTGGAACCAGATGTTGTCATGGTAATACTGAATTTTAAAGGAAACCTTTTATTTTGTGTAGAGAAGAGAAAAAAAAATCTGACACTTGTAGTTTGTTTGCTCCTGCTGCTTAAGAGAGAGATAAAAAATGTCTTGACACTTGCAACCTAATTCCTCCCTTTGGGGGCCCCAAGGCTTCCTACCTGTTACCCTCTCACTGGGGACCAGGATGTGATGTATTCTGTCACTTTGTAATGATTGGTCAGGGTAAGGGCCAGAATTACCTTGATGATTCACATATTAGGGTTTGGTTGAAGACCCTTGCCACTTTGATTAAATCCAGGTTCTAGCCATGCATACAAAGTTTGTGCTCCTGTAATAATGGATCATTTTGGATTATGTGTCAAGATTGGTCCCTACAGAGCATTCTTACTTAAGTGGCTCCATCGAGTTTTGTAAGTTGTTTCTAGCTACGTGACTGAGAGTGCTGAACAAACCCCAAACTGCCATTTGTCCCTTGTGCCAGGACACTCATCCCTCGTGGGAATCAATAAGTTTTAAGCGGGAGAACTTTTCTGTATCTGTGGATGCAGGGCTAACAGGTTATTTATTTCAGAAACCTCATGAGCAGTAGTTTAGGTAAGCAGAAAGGCTCCTCATTGTGTTAAATGACAAGCAACAATCCCAGCAAAGTACTCTCTGAAGTGACTAAATGGTCACAGTGGGTTACATCGCAATGAGTTTGCAATATAAAGTTCAGACCATCTGTAAATTTAGGCTTATTGCTCCTAAGGGTAGGTAGTGTGGCTGGATTCTGTTTTTTTTAATGGAACTAGAAGACTGCTGTGGTTTTTGTTTTGTTTCTTATGTTTTTCAAGCTGAGTTCTTACTGAAGGATATTGATCTGCATCTGTGGAAACGGTATTCAACAGTATTTTCTTTCCTTTTCAGGTCGCAGTTTGCAGAAATAATAAAAGCGCATCATCAACAGCTCATGCATTGCCTTCATGTGGGCCCAGAGTACAAGCACAGATGAAGAGCAGACACTGACTTCACACTTCTGACAGGTATGTAATACAGCCCTCAGTTGTACTTTGACTGTGTTACCCCCTTCTGTACGGTAGGCTCCTCTCTCAAGGCAGGTCTCTCACCAAATTTCCTCAGGTTAGTGTCTGGTTAGTACTGTGTTCAGGTGTATTTAGTCACTCATAATTGTTCATCATAATGATGAGAAGATTTCTGCCTGTGTGATTCAAATATCAACCTGTTTATAAGTTCCAACAGCCATGAACTCAGTTTAAACTCAAAGCCCAGAAAGGAACCAATTTCACACATCTGATAGGTATGGAAGAGAACTCTCAGGTGTACTTTGTGTTTTACTCCAGTGCTTTACAAAGATGATTTTCTGAAGTGTTTTAATCGAGTTTATACTGGTGCCTAGGAGGTGCGTCCTTAATGCTAAAAGGGAGCAATGGCAGGTTTACTTCAGTAACCTGAGACCTTTTAAAGCTGTAAAAGTAGCCTTCCTGCAGGAAGAGCTAAGGATCCCCTAGTCAGAGGCCCTGGAGGAGGAGCCTCAACTCCTTGTTCCTGAACATGGCCGCTGCCGTGGCCACGCCCCGTTAGTCTTGGCTTGCAGGGGCTCCTGGGTTGGCAAGCTGGTTCCAGAACACCACCACCTATTGCTTCCACACCTATCCTGGAGGGCTGCCCAGCATCCAGATTCACCCAGAATCCTCTGAGTGTGCCAACCCTCCCTTCCTAGCCTCACAGGACTTCCACGGAGGGATTCACAGGCAAAGCCTGGAGACCGTGCTCTAAGTGCATCCGCTTGATGGCACCATTGCTCCTGAAAAGCCAACCACCCTCTTTAGAGCAGCCTCTCCTTCCGCCCTTTGGGTGTTGTAAAACGCCTTTGGAGGCCCAACAGCCTTCTAAGCCCTCCAAGCCTGGTTGGCTCCACAGGGGTGTTGTGGGATGCAGAGTCTCCTCTTTGGGGACTTTTCCTCAACAGTAGGAATATACAGATTAGCACATGTAAAGGATGCTGTCCATCTGTTAAGTTAAAAGTGGGAGAACGTTTCTGTATCTGTGGATGCCGGGCTAGCAGGTTATTTGTTTTAGGAACCTCAGGGCCAGTAGTTTAAGTAAGCAGAAAGGCTCATCATTGTGTTAAGCCACAAGCCTCAATCCCAGCAAATTACTCTATGAAGTGACTAAATGGTCACAGTGGGTTACATCACAATGGCTTTGCAGTATAAAGTCCAGAGCATCTGTACATTTAGCCTTATTTCTACTAAGGGTAGGTAGTGTGGCTGGATAGGTTTTTTTTTTTTTTTTTTTTAATGGAAATAGAAGAAGACTGGTTTGTTTTTGTTTTGTTTTGTTTCCCGTATTTTTCCTGCTGCATTCTTACTGAGGGAACTTAATTCACATCTGTGGCAAAGGTATTCAACAGTATTTTCTTTCCTTTTCAGGTCACAGTTTGCTAAAATAATAAAAGGGCATGATCAATAGCTCATACATTGCCTTGGTGTGGATCCAGAGTGCTAGCACAGAGGAAGAGCAGACACTGACTTCACACTTCTGATAGGTATGTAATACAGGCCTCAGTTGTGCTTTGATTCTGTTTCCCCCTTCTCTACAGTAGACTCCTGTCTCAAGGCAGGTCTGTCACTGAATTTCCTTGGGTTTGTCTCTGGTTAATAGTGGGTTCAGGTATTTTTTGTTGTTATTCAGTCACTGAATCATGTCCAGACTCAGTTGCGTCTGACTATTTGTGACCCCATGGAATGTAGCTCACCAGAGTTCCTGGTCTTTCACCATCTCCCAAAGCTTGCTCAAATTCATGTCCGTTGAGTTGGTGATGCCATCCAACTATCTTATCCTCTGTTGTCCCATTCTCTTCCTCCCTTCAGTCTTTCAGGTATACTTAGTTGTGTGGCAGTTTTGCACTGAATAATTCTCACAAACACACAGGATTATGAGAGAGCAGGGAGAGCTCATGGAAAAGCAACTCCCAGAGAACAGGCTGAGTGCACATTTTATTGGTAATTTATCTTGTAATCCTTAACTAAGAGCAGTAAAGTAAGACAGACCAGAACTCTGGGATTAAGTAGGCTTCCTTCTGGAGGTCTGCAGGTAATCACATGAGAGTTGTAAAGAAAGGACTTGGTAGATAAGGGGGTTTGTTCTGCATGCAGAATAGCATCTAACTAGAACAGCATCTGACTAATGCTGATGTATCACCCAGAATGTCTAGCTTAAGGCTGGAGGTGGTGGTGGGGGGAGGGGGAGAACAAGCAAGGAAGAGGGAATAAATAAGATTAAATTCTAGGTGACATTTCTGAGAAAGCAGCAAAACATGGTTCCCACATAGTCGCTATGGTTATTTATCGTAATGATCAGAAGAGTTCTGCCTGTGCAATTCAAATATCAACCTATTTGTAAGTTCTGAACTCAGTTTAAACTCAAAGTCCAGAAAAGGTCATTATTTTACTTGAGCTGATTTCACATATCTGATAGGTATGGAACAGAACTCTCAGGTGTTGTGTTTTACTCCTGTGCTTTATACAAAGATGAGTTTCTGAAGTGTTTTACTCGAGTTTATACTTAATGCTAAGGTGGAGCAAAGGTAGGGTTACTTCAGTAACCTGAGACCTTTTAAAGCTATCAAAGTAGCCTCCCTGCAGGAAGGGCAAGGATCCCCTAGCCAGAGGCCCTGGGGCAGAAGCTTCAGTGCCTTGTTCCTGAACATGGCAGTTGCTGAGGCCATGCCCCCAAGGGCCTGGCAGCCAGGGGCTCCTTGGTGGGCGAGCCTGGTCCCAGAACGCCACTGCCTGTCCCTTCTACACCTGCTATGGAGGGGTGGCCAGTGGCCAGATTCACCCAGAATCTTCTGAGTGCTCCAAACTTTCCCTTCCTCCCCTCATAGGCCTTCCCCAGTGGGATCCACAGGCAGGGCCTGGAAGCATCTGCTTGATGGCACTGTTGCTCCAAAAATGCCAACCACCCTCTCCAGCATGTCCTCTGCCTCCGCCCTTGTGGAACAAAAAAGCGCATGGAAGCCCAGGAGCCTTTCAAGTGTGCCAAGCTGTGTTGGCCCCCCTGGTGTGTTGGGGGAAGCAGTATCTCCTCCTTTGGAGCTTCACCTTGGCGGGAGAAATGTGCTGATAAGGACATCCAAAGGAAGCTGTCCATCTGTGTGTCCATCTCCACAGCCCTCTAGGAGATTTTGAGTCCTCATGTCCTTCCACACACACCCCTACCCTGTTTCCTTGCAACCAGAACCTTGTTTCTGTACTCTTGGGGACGTGCATCCATCTGTGTCATCTCGGATAGAATCCTAGCTCTCTCGGGACACTGATTCAGAGCTGGAGGTGGCACAAGGACCTGAGTTTGTCCTCTTTGCTACTTGATTGCCTCTCTGCTTTTCTCATCCAGCTACCTCATGTGGCTTACACACTCAGGAGTAGGCCCAAGAAAGGGTCTAGACCACTATGACAGCTGGAGAAACTGACAGGGACCCAGGGAACTGTGGTAGATTGCTCACCTCCAGGGGTCTCTAGGCAGTCACTTTGCAGGGTTGGAGGGGCGTTGGTGGATTGAAGTTCATGGGACAGATGTAGATCCCGGTGGCTCCTGCCATCCACACAGACAAAAGGCCCTTGATGAGGGCCAGTTGTTCAGCAGACCCTTTTGGGGAGTTCTCCACGGGAGTCAGTACTCTAGCTTCAAACCCCCCACTTGTTGGTCAGTTCCTTCACTTGTTCCTTCCTCCATTCGTACAAACGAGTGAACCCAAATGTGAGTATGTTATATATATATGTCATATATAAACATATGTGTACACTTAGATAGCATGTACATGTGAGCATGTTATATGTATGTCATACGTAAACATATATATGTACACGTAGATAGCATGTACATAATGTCCCTTCTCCTATGTTCCGGGTGACCACCTGAGGGGTGCCACCATGGACAGAAATTTCTGCCAGTCAAAGCCAAGGCCCTCACCTTTGCCCGATGGCCATTCCCAAGTTGTCCCTCTGCCTTCCAAACATCCCACCCCACCCCGCAGTGGGAAACACACATAACTTTGCTGTGTGTGTGCTTTTGGGGTTGAATGTAGGTTAAAGCAAGGGGATGCAGAGAGCTGCGTGCATTTCTCCTGCTCCCAGGCTGCAGCAGGCTAATGTAGTGATGTGTACTCTCTTGTGTATGGCTGCTCTCACAGCATTATAAGTTCCCCTGGCCTGGGCATGTGTCTGCAGAGGCTGTGTCCTGTGCTGGTTGGTCCCCTCCATTTCTTTTCTGACACTTGCCCAGGGTCAGGTGCCCTTGTCTGTGCTTGGCGGTAGGAGCACGGGGTATTTCATGTGTCCCTTCTCTTTGGATGGGTGGGTGAGGGCTCCCATCTTGTTCCTTCCTCCCATCTTCTATCTTCCGCAGAACTGGCTACAAGGGGTTAGCCACAGAGTCGTGGTTGTCGGAGTGCCACTGAGGGTGAGTGGATTCATTTTCTAGCATCAGCATCTTACCCAGAGGAAAAAACAAGGGTGAATGATCACTTGGCCACATCCCAGAGCACACGCTCTTATCCCCAAAAAGTCAATATGATGGATCTGTGTGCAGCAAGATAGGAAATGCGTTGGTGCCCATATACCTGTGTCTCATAGGAGGTGCTGGTCACTTGTGGAGGACTCATGCAAGACATCTGTCGGTGTCCCAGTATAGTCCCACGGGTGCAGAGCCGAGGAGACAAGCTCTGCGCCTGTAAATGCCATGGCCGTGGCTGTGGTTCCCACTGAAAAGAGACTGTGGGGGAAGGTACCATCAAGGGTTTCACCCAACACGCTTCTTTCTGTATGAACTGCTTCTGTCTCATGGCCTGGGATGGATCTGTGCAATTTCCGAAGGATGGGTGGAGATGGCTTTTCACACTTGTGCTTTATTCAGAAGTTTTGGTTGACCCAGGGTGCTGGTATGAGTGAATGAATAGTAACCAAAGACACTCTCAAGGTTGCCTGGACAGGGGTGTACGCAGGGCCCCTTGTTAATAAGCTGCACCGGGGTGGTCCCACACTGAGTGAAGGGCGTTCGGCTCTTTTCGTTGCAGAGGAGGCAGAGTGAAGGAGAGGATGAGGAGGGAAATCGGGACGTCAGTCATCTCTGGGCGCTGGTGTTGGGTGAATGAGTGCTGTTTGTTCACTTCCCTACCCTCTTCCAAAAGAATCTGTTTCATCATAGGAGAAAGTCAGTGATGCTGGTAGTTCAGCAAGCCTCAAGGAGGGACTCCAGGTAGGGTTGTGGCATGGGGACATTGGTGTACGGTGCCAAAATTCTCAGCCACACTTGAAAAGGCTCTCGAGTCAGGGCCTGATTGGGGAGCTGGAAGAAGGAGATGCATGGGTGAGCATCTAGATCATCTGTGTAGCATTACCCTAGGTGATGGGTACATAGAAGTTGCAGTCAGCATCCTGCGGGCCTGGGGAGAGTGGAAAAGGATTGGGCCTGGGCCTCTGGCAGCTGCACCAGGACTTGGTTTGAGCTCCAGCCTCCATGAAGCCAGCCGCCTGGGACATGTTCACTCTGCTCACTCACGAGAAACAGCAGTCCCAGCCCAGCCCAACGTGGGGGTCGGGGTTGGAGATCCTTTAAGGAGAGCCAGGCCTCCTGAGCTTTGGGCCTCTTGAGCTTTGGGTCTCTGTTGCTGTGAGTGGAGCCCTTTACACCTATTCATTGCATCCTCTCCTGATGACTCTTAGGCCTAGTCTCTCCACTGTGGCCCTCTGCCAAGCAAGGTTAGGCCTTGGAAATCTGCTCTTGAAGGATTATTAAGAAGGTGCGCTCCGGCTGGGTGGCATGGAGGTTTGGAACAGTGTGTGAGGGAGGTTGGTGGTGGTGGTGTGCCCATCGAGGCAGCCCACTGTAGGTCTGTCTCCTTGTGCTCCCCGAGTCTGCCTCTGGACAAAGCGAGGAACGTGAAAGTGTGAAGCCTCCGGGAGGTGTACTTCCCTTCCTCAGGAAGGGAGGCCTTTTCCTTTCTGGCACACGCAACTGGATAGGAGTTGTACGGCGACCCAGACCTGAGGAGTCCAATGCCTCCTGGTCCCCAGAGCATTGAGGGGGTCCACGTGGAAATGTGGCCTGAGTGTGTGTGCACATCACCAGCAACCGGAGGTGTTTTCTTTCCATCTCTGTTTCTTCTTCCTCTTGTCTCCTCTTGAAACAGTCTTGCCATGAGGAGGATGCCTCCTGCTGTGGCTCAGAGTATTTGCAGGCCTCTCCAGGTGGGCTGGTGAGGGTGTGGCACCGTGGTTTAGCAAGGTGTTGGACACTGGTTGGCAGCCTGGCTGACATTTTGTGGTTAGGAAAGGGCAGAGGCAGGGTCCCAGCAAGGGCAGAGTGACATTTCTGGGGCACCTCTGCCTTCAAGAGGAACCCATTTGGCCATTCCAAGAGCCCTTCATGGGGAGATCTGGGCGTTGAGTCAAGTCCTTGGTCTAGGTTCTAGACTCTAGGCAGGAGGAGAGAAGCAGCCATGACACTTGCAAAAGGAGCCTTCGGCTGTGACCACTGACTCTCCCTTCCCTCCCCTGCACCCCGCCCCACTTGGCTCTCCTGTAGGGCAACTCAGGGACAGGGACGGAATACAAATGCTCCCTGCGCTCTGCTCTGGGGACCAGGAGGCATTGGACCCCTCAGGTCTGGGTCGCTGTACAACTCCTATCCAGTCGCATGTGCCGGAAAGGAAAAGGCCTCTCAAGATGTGAAGTTGCCTGTCCTATGCGGCATGGATCCCATCTGTGTGCAATAAAGGCTGCAGGCAGACAGCTGCATGTCTGCGTCTACACAGGTTGCAGTGGGAATAGAGAGAACACCCCTGAGCCAGGCTCACCTTTGTTGCGGAACACCTCCACCCAACATGATGGGGCTCTTTTGAGCTTTCCTCTCAGCTTGAGAGTCTGGCCAATGCCCAGAAGCACAGGACATTCAGAGTTAGAGAGAGGAAGACGTGCTCAGAGAAAATCGAGGGAAAAGGAAAGAACCTGCTCATGTCATGTCACATCACGTCATGTCATGCTGGTTTGATCCAATGGGAGGATGCAAGGCTTCTGGAGGATGCAAGGTGCTTCTGGAGGTGGTGGACCAGAGCTTCTGGTGGTGGATCAGAGCTCCAGTCTCTTTCCACAGCCTCCCAGCCGGAGCACTTGGCATCCAGAGTGTGTTCCTTCAGCCAATGTGGGTGGATACAGGGGGTGGCGGCAGTGCCTCCAATGGCAGCCCCTGCCCTGTACCCAATTGGGTAGGTGCTGAGAGGGCACGTAAGGGCAGGAGCTTGTGCCTACCCTACACACCCTGGTACACCAGAGAGAAACCAAGGTGCATCCCCAGTGACTCCTAGCCACCTGAAGTGTAAACCACACTGAGTTGGCAGGACCCTACCAACCACAAGCATACACACACACACACACAACACACACATCCACGTGTAAATCACACTGAGTTGCCAGGGACCTACCAACCATAACCACACATACCCTACCTTGGATGGCTCCCATCCCTGGCCTTACCCTGGGTGTTGTCAGAAGACTGACCTGCTCTGGGGTCTCTGGGGCAGCACCCATGGCCACTCTGGACTGACCCGTGTGTGCCACCATCCACACCTGAATACCCCAGGGCCCTTGTAGATGAACCAGGTCCTTGGTGGCCACCCATCATCACACCACAGTAAGTCTACACCACTGTTGACTCCTGACCAGTGCCACTGGGCCGACATCCTTTGTGTCCCTCTGTGACCCATGACTGGGCCTCTCCAAGCACTGGACAGGCGTGACTCTATCTGTGTGCCCAGACTCAGGATGTTTCCCGAAGTCTTAGGCAAATGTAGGTGCTAAAGACACTGCTGCGGGTCCACTGCTGGGTGCCTACATGAGGAGTCTTCGCTCTTTTGTGATGAGGGCAGACTGAGAGGATGCCATGGAGAGCAGGCACCACAGATGGGAGTGACAGACTTTGAGGAGTGCCCCTCTGAAGTGGCCATGCTGTTGAGACATCTCTCTTTGGCCAGGTTGGACAGAGCTTGGCGTTTCTTTTTTTCCTCAGTAAAGGGCTGAGAGAGACATCTTAGGTTGAGGTAAGGGGAAGGGCAGGTGGCCATTTCTGGTGCAGTGCTGCCATCAACAGGACAAGGGATCTGCCAAATACATGAACCCTGTACTGTCCCTTCCTGGGGAGGACTGATAAGGGATGGAAGGGGCAAGGGACAGTGGCCCCTGGAAAGTGGAGAGCTCTGCCAGAGGAGGTGCAAGAAGCAGGTCCCAGGGCTGGGTGGGGTCGTGGAAGCTCCAGGGATGCCACCAGGACAAGGGGCACAGCCAGGGTGCCTGCCCTGTGGGGTACAGGAAGTGGAGTCTCCATGGACCCTGGTGGCCACCATGTCTGAGTGGCACTAGAGGAAGCTGCTCTGAAGAAACCCAGTGCAGGGCTGCAGACATTGGCCCACTGGGAGCCAGAGCAAGATGGGCCTGGGTGGGCCCAGAGCCCCAGAAGCCTCTCTCTGGGCTGTGGCCCAGGCAGAGACCACCCTGGACAACTGGAGTTCCGCTGCCATCAGGGGCGGAGGCAGGCTTAGTAACTTTCTTCTGTCCAGTGCTGATGACATGTGGATCCTGGCTACCCAGTGCCAAAGGGACCCGAGGCCCAAGGATAGCTCCCAGTCAGCCTCCAAAGGGAACAGTACTCACCGGACACAGGAGGCACTGCAGAAGGCGCCCTTGTCCTGAGCTGAAGAATCTCATTGGCAGGTGCATTGTCATCTTCCAGGGTCTCCAGGATTCTGGCCCTGGCCAGTCTTGTCCCCAGGTCTCCCAGAGCCGCGTCCCAGAGAGCAGAGAAGAGCCCAGCCAAGTGGATCCCCGGGCCACGTCTTTGCAGGCTTCAGCTTTCTCCTCAAAAGGCCCTGAGCCTCAGTTCAGCGACGAGAGGACAGGCCCTACTTTCCATTCAGCCCTGGCTCTCCAGGTCTCAACCCTGTGCTTGCATCTGCAGCCCAGGCAGGACATCAAGAAGAAGAGGTCTGAAGAAGCTGCCTGGAGCTCACCTCTACTGGACCGAGAGAAACGCCTCCTGCTTCCCTCTCTTTCAAGACCACCACTCTTCCAGCTTGTCTGCCAAGGCCAGGAGCCTGGTGCATCCTGCCGGGCACAGGGTTCTGCCTTCTAGTCCCCGGCTGACCCAAAATGCCACTTCTGGAGCAAGCTCTGGGGCAGCTCATGCCTGCCCTTTACTTGGCTCTAACCTGCCTGAGGGGTGGGGGTTGGGGTGGTTTTGTGGTGAGCGACAGGGCTGAGGGGTGATGACTTCCAACTGGAAAGAAATTTCCATGCGGGAACACTACCTCTTCCAAACATATCCCCTCACTTTCACCCCTCCTCGAAGGGTGCTGAATGCCACCCCATGCCCCTTCTTTCACACTACTGAGTTGCCCGAAATGTTGTCATGTGAGGTTATGTGGGCAGAGCCTCCCTTAGGACCAGGCCCTGACCAACCTATGGGGTCTGATGGGTCAGGTGGCACAGCTGGTCTCCTCGTGCCCCTGTGCCCAGGACCAATGTCTGCACATGCAGAACACGGAGCCCCTCAAGAAAAACCACAGCAGTCCTCCCCAAGAAGAGGACCTGGGTCCTCCATGGTGGGGCAGTGGGGGCGAGGAGTAGGGGTTCACCTAGCAGTGCAGTTCCGTTCCTGAAATAGAACGCCAGGGAAAACAGACCTTGATTGCCTTGCTGTCTGTGGACGTTTTCACCCAATTCAGCTTCAACATACTGCTCTGGGGCCAGTTTCATCCCACCATGAGTACTGTCCGGATACCCTCTGTCATAAGGCAGAGGAAGGGCTTCACAGGATCCTGTGGGGCATGGGACCCAGACTCTTTGGCACAAGCAAATGTATACAAAAACTCAACTCCAACCCAGACATAAAGTGCACATGCATTTGTCTCAGTCTGGGACCAAGCCTTCGTCAGGCAAAATTCCACATCATGTCTGCTGGATGTTTGTCCCTGACAGGTTGGCCACCTCTTCCCCTTTTGACTTTGTTCATGGTAGCCAGGCACAGTGCTTCTGCCTGGGCAACAGTTCCTGGGTCGCCAGTGGCCCTGAGACCCCAGAGACTGTACTGGTGGACCTCCCTCCTGCAGGATGGGCAAGGATCCCCTGGCCACAGGCCCTGGGATAGAGCTTCAGCTCCTTGTTCCTGAATATGGCACCTGCTGAGGTCAAGCCACCAAGGGCCTGGCAGCCATGGACTCCTCCATGGGAGATCCAGGTCCCAGAACACCACTGCCTGTTGCTTCCACACCTGCTCTGGAGGGGTGTCCAGCAGCCAGGTTCACCCAGAATTCTCTGAGTGCTCCAGACACACCCTTGCTCCCCTCACAGGCCTTCCCCAGCAGGATCCACAGCCAGGGCCTGGAGGCCAAGCTCAAAAATCTTCCGCTTGATGGTGTTGCAGAAACCAGTACTCAAGAAACCAAGCACTACACTTGGAGAGTTGGAGAACTCAGGTTTACTATGCCGGTGGACCCAGGGGAGTTAACATTCCAAGCTCTGAGCCCCCACAAAGGGGTTACAGAGTTCTTATACACAGACAGGCATGATTAAGTGGGTTTGTGGGTTTGCAGGGGTGGGCGATTGCAAACAGCAGGACAAGGGTGAGTGAGATAAGCTCCAGTTCCTAGTATTGTGAGTCCCCACTTTCTGAGACCTACGTGATCCAGACTTTGCAAGGAGCAAGCTGAGTTACAGAGGCAGGAATAGGAGGTTATTTAAAATTTTAACCTTTCCTCTTCAATGCCACTGTTGCTGCAGAAATGCCATCCACCCTCTGGAGAATGGCCTCTCCCTCCACACTTTGCAGGTGAAAAAATGGCCCATGGAGGCCCAAGAGTCTTCCAAGTGGTCCACAGGAATTTTGTGAAAAGCGGTGTCTCCTCCTTTGGGGGCTGCTCCTTGAGAGTAAGAACATAGCTAAAGGTGAAGGAGGAAAGGAACAGGCCACACTGACTCCATCTTGAGAAGGAAACTCCCTCTTGCATTCTCGGTGAACTTTGAACTATATGCCTGGTAGCCATGGAGACTGGAGAAGGCAGTGGCACCCCACTCCAGTACTCCTGCCTGGAAAATTCCATGGACGGAGGAGCCTGGTGGGCTGCAGTCCATGGGGTTGCTAAGAGTTGGACATGACTGAGCGACTTCACTTTCACTTTTCACTTTCATGTATTGGAGAAGGAAATGGCAACCCACTCCAGTGTTCTTGCCTGGAGAATCCCAGGGACGGGGGAGCCTGGTGTGCTGCCTTCTATGGGGTCGCACAGAGTCGGACACAACTGAAGCGACTTAGCAGCAACAGCAGCAGCTATGGAGACAACATAGGTACAGCTGAACAGGCCTCCCGAACTGATAAACACCAGATTCCATACCAAGATTTCCTGTCACCAGAAGGAATGTAATAATGTAGTCAGTCACCTTTGTAATCTTTATGGCACCCATTGATGTAGGCTACAATATGTAACCAACTGACCCTTCTGATTATGAATCATGACTATAACCTGATTGTATCTCCCTCTGACATTTTCCAGAGTAGGATTGAGGAATTCAGGGATGTGCACTTGTGCACGTACACTTAGGGTGTATAAGGTTTTCACAAAAATTGTTCGGGGTCCCTGGCTAAAGAGGAAACTCTGCCTCAGACCTGCCGTTGTGATAAACTGCACTCTGCTATCCACGTTGTCCTTCTGAGTGACTTTGCTTCCTGGAGCATTCGGCTACAACAAAAGGACATGCAAAGGAAACCATCCGTCTCTGGGTCCATGTCTACAGCACTCAAGGAGATTCTGAGTTCACATGGCCTGATCCCCATTTCCTGGAGACTGGAATGTGATGAATTCTGTCACTTTGTTATTATTGGTCAGGATTAGGGCCAGAATTCCCTTGATGATTTACATAATTAGTAGTTCATTGAAGACCTATGCTTCTTGGAATAAATCCAGGTTCTAGCCATGCATATAAAGGGTGTGCTCCTGTAATATGGATCCTTTTGGAATATGTGTAGAGATTGGTCCCTACAGAGACTCTTAAGTGGCTCTGTTGTGTTTTCTAACTTGTTTCTAGCTACGTGACTGAGAGTGCTGAACAAACCCCAAACTGTCATTTGTCCCTTGTGCTAGGACATTCATCCCTCATGGGAATCAATAAATTAAAAGTGGGAGAATGTGTATCTGTGGATGCAGGGCTAACAGGTTATTTATTTCAGGAACTTCAGGGCCACTATTTCAAGTTAGCAAAAAGGCTCATTGTGTTAAATCACAAGCCTCAAACCCAGCAAAGTACTCTAGGAAATGATTAAATGATCACAGTGGGTTACATCACAATGGCTTTACAGTATAAAGTCCAGGCTGTCTGTACATTTGGGCTTACTTCTCCTAAGGATAGGTAGTGTGGCTGGATCTTTTTTTTTTTTAATGAAACAAGAAGACTGGTGTGTTGTTATGTTTTGGTTCTTATATTTTTCATGTTATATTCATGTTTCATGAAGGATATTGATCTGCATCAGTGGCAAAGGTATTCAACAGTATTTTCTTTCCTTTTTAGGAACCAGTTTGGTAATAAAATCAAAGCATGTGATCAACAGCTTGTACATTATCTTGGTGTGGACCCAGAGAGCAAGCACAGACGAAGAGCAGACACTAACCTCACACTTCTGATAGGTATGTAATATAGTCCTCAGTTGTGCTTTGATTGTTTCCCCTTCTGTAGAGTAGGCTCCTCTCTCAAGGCAAGTGTCTCACCCAATTTCCTCGGGTTAGTGTCTGGTTAGTTGCATTTTCAGATACATTTAATCGCTATAGTTGTTCATATTAATGATCAGAGGAGTTCTGCCTGTGGGGTTCAGTTATCAAACTGTTCTTAAGTTCCAACAGCCCTGAACTCAGTTAAAACTCAAAGCCGAGAAAAGGCCAGTATTTTACTGGTGCCGATTTCAGACATCTGATAGGTACGGAAAAAAACTCCCAGGTGTACTTTGTGTTTTACTCCTTTGCCTTTTACAATGATGATTTTCTGAAGTCTTTTAATGGAGTTTATACTGGTGCCATGGAGGTGTGTTGTTAATGCTAACACTGAGCAAAGGCAAGGTTACTTCAGTAACCTGAGACCTTTTAAAGCTATCAAAGTAGCCTTCCTGCATGAAGGGTAAGGATCCCCTAGCCACAGGCCCTGGGTCAGGAGCTTCAGCACCTTGTTCCTGAACATGGCCACTGTCCAGGCCATGCCCCCGAAGGCCTGGCAGCCATGGGCTCCTCGGTGGGCAAGCAAGGCCTCAAAACACCACTACCTGTTGCTTCCACATCTACTCTGGTGGGGTGCCAGGCAGCCAGATTCGCCCAGAATCCTCTGAGTGACCCAAACCTTCCCTTCCTCTCCTCACAGGTCTTCCTCAGTAGGATCCACAGAAAGGGACTGACGCCATGCTCCAAAAGCTTCCACTTGATGGCACTCTTGAGCCAGAAATGTCAACCACCCTCTGGAGCTGGGCCTCTCCCTCCACCCTTTGTGTATCAAAAAAGGCCCATGGTGGCCAAAGAACCTTCCAAACCCTCCAAACTATGTTAGCTCCAGTGGAGTGTTGGGGGAAGAGGTGTGTCCTCTGGGGGCTTCTCCTTGGTGGTAATAACATACTGAAAAGGACATTCAGGGGAGCCCTCCATCTCTGGGTACATGTCCACAGCACTCTAGGATTTTCTGAGTCATGTGGCCAGGCCCCTCTTTCCTGGGAACCAGGATGTGATGTATTTTGTCAACTTTGTTATTATTGGCCAGGGTTAGGGCCAGAAGTACCTTGATGATTCACATACTAGGGATTGGTTGAAGACCCTTGCCATTTTGAATAAATCCAGATTCCAGCCATGCATACAAAGTATTGCTCCTGTAATAATGGATCCTTTTGGAATATGAGTAAAGATTGGTCCCGAGAGAGCATTCTTAAGTGACTCCATCTAGTTTTGGAACTTGTTTCTAGCTAGGTAACTGAATAAGAGTGCTGAACAAACCCCAAACCATCACATGTCCCTTGTGCAAGGACACTCATCCTTCATCAGTTAGTTCAGTTCAGTTGCTCAGTCATGTCCAACTCTTTGCGACCCCATGAACTGCAGCACGCTAGACTTCCCTGTTCATCATCAACTCCTGGAGCTTGCTCATACTCATGTCCATTGCGTCGGTGATGCTATCCAACCATCTCATCCTCTGTCGTCCCCTTCTCCTCCTGCCTTCAAGCTTTCCCAGCATCAGGGTCTTTACCAGTGAGTCTGTTCTTCGCATCAGGTGGCCAAAGTATTGGAGCCTCAGCTTCAGCATCAGTCCTTCTAATGAATATTCAGGACTGAATAGTTTGTAGTAATCCCTTTTGCGTTGTCTGCTGTCCCTGGGGCCACTGGAGGGCGAAGCAACAATGGGTTGTGCCTGTTTTCATCCGTATCAAAAAGTGGCCTTATCAGCTCCAACCTGAACTCTTTGTCGGTGCCACCCTTCAGAGCTGGCACCTTTCCAGTGGGTCAACACACTCCCTCCCTCTCCCTAAATGTAGATGTCAGCCAGAGACACCTACTCCTATCTCCCCAAAAAGTAGAAGGGTGGAGCGAGACAGGCCCATTGAAAAAATGGAGGGGGAGGAACCAGGTGGGAATGGGGACAGGTATGGTACAGTGACAGGAAGACTGACAAAAACAAATGAATGCTGCCTCCTCTGGATACAGCCAGTTGAAAGGGGAAACCAACTCTAAAGAACTCAGGGAGCAGGGGTCGGCCAACACTGTGACTGTACTAAATGCCACTGAACTGTTCACTTTCAAATGGTCAATTGCAGGAACTTTGCTGGTGGTTAAGACTCTGCACTCCCAATGTAGAGGACATGGGTTGGATCCCTGGTCAGAGAACTAAGATCCCACAGGTCACACAACATGGCCAAAAAAAAAAAGGTTAATTACATGTTATATGAATTTTATTTCAATATAAAAAAGAATCCCTGGGCTCACGGCACCACAGTCCCAGAGAGAATTTTTTGCAGACATGGGCCCTGGCCTGGGGTTCAAAGAGCCTCTAACAGGCAATGAATGCCTACTTTTGTCTCTCCTGTAACCTGTCCTCTCTGGGATGCCCACTCGTGTGGTGATAGTGTATGTGTGTGTATGAGTGTGTGTGTGGTTTCTCAAAACAGCTCCTATGACTCTTGACTGCAGGAATTTTCACAAATAACACTTAATCCTTATTAAACCCCCATTCTAAGCCCATCTTTAATCCTCACAGCAATCCTCAGAGGTAGCAACTATTACCATACCCATTTTACAGATGAGAGAATGGAGCCCCAGGAAAGTTCAGGAGTTGCTACAAAGTCACCTAGTAAGTGAAGTGTACAGGTTCAAACCCAAAGCCAGGCACCGAAGCTCTCCACTTCCTGCACCAAACACCTACACTCTGTCAGGTTCAGAACAGTATAAAGTATGTTTATACATAGGGGTCTTCCCTAGTGGCTCAGACAGTAAAGAATCTGCCTGCAATGCAGGAGACCTGGGTTTGATCCCTGGGTCGGGAAGATCTTCTGGAGAAAGAAATGGCAACCCACTCCAGTATTCTTGCCTGGAGAATCCCAGGGACAGAGGAGCCTCGTGGGCTACAGTCCATGGAGTCGTAGAGTCAGACATGACTGAGCAACTAATACACACATATGTCTGTACAAAGAAGAAACTCAACAAATCCCCAACAAATGAATGCCTCTCTTCCATCTATGAAGCTCCTGCTCAGCTCTCTATCTCATTTGATGTTCAGAGCCCTATGAATTTAATGCTATCATCAGCCCCACTTTACAGATGAGGAACCTAAAGCTCAGAGATGTTAAATAACTTGCTCAAGTTTATACAGCTCTTCGATGGCAACACTCTGATCCAAACTCAGACCTGTCAGCCAGGTCTTTCTCACTTGTCTTCCAGAAACTTCTCTGGGGCTGCCTGCTCAGTAAAGCCCAGCTGGCTTCTTCTGTGCACCCATGTTAGTTGGCCTTGATTTGGATGTAAACAGGGGAGATACAAATAACAGACTGGCAGAGTGGAAGGGCATTGCCATGGGGGAAAGGAGGGAGGCAAGGCCTGGAAAATTCTGATGGAGGCAGGGGCTATTCTCCATCTGCTCCCACCAGGGGAAAGACATTTTGGCTCCTCTTATAAGCAAAAGCAACAAATTCAAAGCATGCCACAGTCAGCATGAAATGGGAATCTTCCTTGGACATCTGATTCTAAGAAATGAGTCTCCACGCTAGGGGAGGCAGCCAGGTTCAGACAGCCTGTACCCTGACACCTCATCAGAATTATGCTGCTCTCTGCCAGAGCCTCAGCTCGGCCCCAACTGCCACCCACCAGGAGGGGCTGAACTTCCCCTGTGACCTGTATCATGGGCTCAGTTTTGCTTCATACCCTCCTTCCATGTGCTGCCAGCCTTTATTTCAGCTTCTTCCATTGGGTGCTCCATTCTGTTCTGGGGATCAGAGTGATTCTCACAGGGCCAAACCACATGACTCACAGGGTGATGCCATAGTCCAGGGGTCAAGATGGATGGACGACATATCCACAAAGCTCTGCAAGCCCACCCTACTTCACTTAGAGCAGCAGTCCCCGACCTTTTTGGCACCAGGGACCTGTCTCATGGAAGATAATTTTTTCCATGGACTGGGGGGTGGGGGGAACAGTTTCTGGATGATTCAAGTACATTACATATTACATTAGTGGTGCAGTTTCCTTCTATTATTATTACATCAGCTCCATTTCAGATCATCAGGTGTTAGATCCCAGAGCTTGGGATTTTCCTACACTGCTGAGCGCAGAGGAGGAGATGGTTCCAAAAATTGTGTTGATTGATCCACCTGTGTTGACAGGTGGATGGCAGGGTGATTCAGTCTTAGAGTTTTGCTATTCCAGGTGTGGCCCATGGACCAGAGGCACTGGCATCACCAGAGAGTCTATTAAAAATGCCGAATCTCAGGCCTCAGCTCAGACTTCCTGAATCAGAAACAGTTTTTAACCAGACTCCCAGGAGATTTACATGACCATTAAAGAGAGAGATGAACTGATGTAGCACAGTAACTCAGAAAGGCTTGCACTGTAACCGCTGTTTAATAGGTACTCATTCTCTGCTTTTCTGAATCCAGCAGTTTCTAAATGTTGTTGTACATTACTTCATCTGGGGTAATTTTTAGAATTTTTTTTTAATTTGGAAATCATGTTAAACTAACAGAAGAGTTCTAAGAATAGTACAAGGAACCCTTGTCAGCTGGGTAAACCCTCACCCAGATTTGCCAAATGTTAGCATTTTGCCATATTTGGTGTATTCATCCCTTGTTATGTTTCTACATGTTATTTTCCCCTTTAATCCATTCACCTAAATTGCAGACATCATGTTCTTCACTCCTAAATACTTTGGCATGTATTTCCTAAGAACAAGAACATCCTCTTAGGTAACCACAATCCGGTTATCAAGTTCAGAAGTTTTAATACTGATACAGCAATATGACCTAATATACAGTCCATACTCAAATGTGGTCAATCAACTCAATGGTGTCCTTTATGGCAATTCTGGTTTTCATCTGGAGAGCTTTTTTTTTTTCATTCATTCATTCATTCATTCATCTGGAGAGCTTTTAAAGTGCTGATGCCATGGTCCCATCCCCACACCGATTAAGAACGATTCTCTGAGGAAGGGGCTTGTGCCTATAATAAATTTTTAATTGGAGAATAATTGCTTTACAATGTTGTGTTAGTTTCTGCTGTACAACACTGTGAAGCAGCTATATGTATACACACATCCCCTCCCTCTAGAACCTCCTTCCCACTTCCCCACATCCTACCCCTTTAGGTCATCACAGCACTGAGCTGAGATCCCTGTGCTATACAATTTTAGGCTTTCGGAGATTCTAATGGGCAGCCAGGGCTAAGAACCTGTGTGCCATAGGCTTTTTCTGTGGTCCCTAGAGATCACAGGGTAGGAACCGTTGCTAAAAGAGTGAGCCCTGAGTATAATTTGTCTAAGCTCCATGTCTTCTTTAATCTGAGTTCTTTACCAACTGAGCTATGAGGGAATGCAAATCAAAACCACAATGAGGTACCATTACACGCCAGTCAGGATGGCTGCTATCCAAAAGTCTACAAGCAATAAATGTTGGAGAGGGTGTGGAGAAAAGGGAACCCTCTTACACTGTTGGTGGGAATGCAAACTAGTACAGCCCCAATGGAGAACAGTGTGGAGATTCCTTAAAAAACTGGAAATAGAACTGCCATATGACCCAGCAATCCACTCCTGAGCATACACACCGAGGAAACTAGATCTGAAAGAGACATGTGCACCCCAATGTTCATCGCAGCACTGTTTATAATTGCCAGGACATGGAAGCAACCTAGATGCCCATCAGTAGATGAATGGATAAGAAAGTTGTGGTACATATACACAATGGAATATTACTCAGCCATTAAAAAGAATTCATTTGAATCAGTTCTAATGAGATGGATGAAACTGGAGCCCATTATACAGAGTGAAGTAAGCCAGAAAGATAAAGACCAATACAGTATACTAACGCATATATATGGAATTTAGAAAGATGGTAACGATAACCCTATATGCAAGACAGAAAAAGAGACACAGATGTACAGAACAGACTTTTGGACTCTGTGGGAGAAGGCAAGGGTGGGATGTTCTGAGAGAATAGCATTGAAACAAGCATACTATCAAGGATGAAACAGACCACCAGCCCAGGTTGGATGCATGAGACAAGTGCTCAGGGCTGGTGCACTGGGAAGACCCAGAGGGATGGGATGGGGAGGGAGGCAGGAGGGGGGATCGGGATGGGGAACACATGTAAATCCATGTCTGATTCATGTCAGTGTATGGCAAAAACCACTACAATATTGTAAAGTAATTAGCCTCCAACTAATAAAAGTAAACGAAAAAAAAATTTTTTTTTAATTTAAAAAAACATCTGAGTTCTGCCATCAGTCATTGCCTATAAGGTCCTTGGACCTTTCTTCACTTCTTCTGATGCCACCACCCTGATGGGAACAAAACAGTTATTTTTCCATGCTGCTATTTCCCCTACAGCCACTTGGCCCCATCCTTTTCTTTATGAGAAATGAAGCCTTGAATGGTATCTGCTCTGGGCTGTGTTCTCCACAAAGTTGTGTCTAACAAGTTGGCTACAACACCTGGAATTACAGAAGAGCAAGGGCAGATGGTGGAAAAGAATTCCAGAGATGCAGCAAATCAGTTAAGGAGAGGGCCAAATTTCTCTTTGGGCTAGCCACAAAGTTTCTCCAGAGTTCAGAGACTGCTTGATTAGAACTAGGCAGTCCTCAAATTACCTTGGTTTGGAAAGCAAGCCACTGAGGTGAGCAGATGTAGCAATCTGCAGCTAGAGTGGACACAAAGGTGATGTACAGATGGGGAGCAATTGAAAAACTCCAGCTAATCCCAGGAGCCAGCAGGCTTTTGCATTTCCTGAAAGAATTTGGGTCAATCTAACTGGTCAGTTTAATTGATTCAATGGATCTCTTCTGTTTCCAGCCATGAGCAGATGAAGGGGAAGCCTGGCATGTCTGTGAGGGAGTTCATGTTATTTAGTTGGCTGGGTCACCCATTTCCCCAGCCTTGAAATAGCACAGCCACCATCACCTCCACCCCTCCTCCCACCCAAACATCTGTGTCACTGCAGCCAAAGAAACTCAGTTTTCTTTGAAAAGGCTCCATCAGAGGAGGCTGAGTTCAGATTTGTATGTGTTGGTGAATATATTCTGGAAGAAAGGTAAAGGCACAAAGCAGATCATTTGGCTTCAAAGCAGCTTTGTCAATGCCTGACAAATTGACTCACTTTTAGGATATATTGACATTCTTTAATATTCGAGAGAACTAGTCTACTCAGATGGTTGGCTTTAACAGATACATCTTTGCAGTTACTCAATGACAAAATATTTGTGAGTGGTTAATGTCTTTCCTCTTCACAGGAACTCAGTAACGTGCCAAATGAGATCATTCCCCCTGGCCCAGGACTTGAGAACATTTTGAATTGTGCTCATCCTGACTGGGCTTCCCTGGTGGCTCAGCTGGTAAAGAATCCACCTGCAATGAGGGAGACCTGGGTTTGATCCCTGGATTGGAAAGATTCCCTGGAGAACTCTAGTATTCTGGCCTGGAGAATTCCATGGACTGTATAGTCCATGGGGTCACAAAGAGTCAAACACAATTGAGTGATTTTCATTTCACTGATTGGGAACTAAAGAATACTCAACTTATTGCCAAAGTCCAAATGGAGGGCACCCAGTATTACTAGACAACTGTTAGAAAATTCCTCAGTTAGGACCCCGTGTATACTGTCATTGCCATTTCTAACATCTCCCTCATCAGAGGACTCTGTGTCTGATTACAGATTTTGGTCCCTGCCAGTAAGACAGAATGTGCTTAAATTTGATCAAAGATGTGTGAATTGCACATATCTCAAATTTTTGTACAAAAAGGCCAGCTTCGGGAAATGTTTTCATAGAGTATATTTCACACAGCTTAATTCAAGCTAGCAAAGGGATTGTCTTTCACATTAGAACTATTAAAATTTGGTTAATATTCTCTCCAACCATGAATTTTCACTTTCTGGTTACTTAGTATGTATATTAAATATATACATTGTATGCATCCCCTGGAGAAGTAAGTGGCAACCCAACCAGTATACTTGCCTGGAGAATTCCATCGACAGAGGAGCCTGGTGGGCTACAGTTCATGGGGTCACAAAGAGTTGGACGTGAATGAGTGACTAACACTTACTTTCACTGCATAGCCAGAAATGAACCAACACTAAACAAACTTTAAAAGTACACAGGCTTGTCCTTCCAAAACTAGTATCTCCCACATATTTTTGAAATACTATGGAACATCTTGAATCCTAGGCCTATCAGTTCAGTTCAGTTGCTCAGTCGTGTCCAACTCTTTGCGACCCCATGAATCACAGCACACCAGGCCCCCCTGTCCATCACCAACTCCCCGAGTTTACTCAAACTCATGCCCATCGAGTTGGTGATGCCATCCAGTCATCTCATCCTCTGTCATCCCCTTCTCCTCCTGCCCCCAATCCCTCCCAGCATCAGGGTCTTTCCCAATGAGTCAAGTCTTCGCATGAGGTGGCCAAAGTACTGGAGTTTCAGCTTCAGCATCAGTCCTTCCAATGAATACCCAGGACTGATCTCATTTAGGATGGACTGGTTACTTGTACTCAAAACTATCTCCAATCCCACCTTTTTCTTGGTGTCTCATTTCTGAAGGATCTTATTTGCTAATAGAAAATTACTAAATTCATAGGCTCAGTTCAGTTAAGAATTGCAAGGATATATTTCAGAGAAATGACTAATGATATGAGCATTTTGGCATGAAAAATTAACAGTGGGAAAATAAGCTTCTTTTGTGAAGTTCCAGAATTATTACTGAATAAGATATGTTGTCATTTTCAAAAAACTTAGTGTGTTATTTTTCTATAACTTAAAACATCCAATAAGAAATGTGTAAAAGAACTAAGATCACATGCATCTCAGGAAAGTCTTTGTTTCTAATCTCAAACTTACTAAGATTCTACAAAGAGATTGCCATCAAGGCAAAAGAAATCCGTCATCAATAACAGGGTTAAGATTGCATATAAAAAGTTAAAAAAAACAAAACAAAACAACATTGTAAATCAACTATGTGCTGTGCTTAGTCCCTCAGTCATGTCCAACTCTTTGCAACCCCATGGACTGTATTTCAACTTTAAAAAAGAAGATTGCATGTCAAATACATAAAAGAATGTATATTTTGAGGATGTGGCTAAAAACTCACCATGTCCACTTTAAACACTGCATTGACTAATAACAAGATATAATTCTGGGCATGATTTTCTCAATGTCAGTTCCACAGAGTCTCAGATCTCTTATATTAGTGACAAATATGAAGAACACAGAACAAGTTAGTGTTCTTTCTCATTCCATATTTTTTTCCATTTATTTTTATTAGTTGGAGGCTAATTACAATATTGTAGTGGTTTTTGCCATACATTGACATGAATCAGCCATGGATTTACATGTGTTCCCCTTCCTCCATGTATGTTTAGTTAATTGACTTCTTTTTCTCTCTGTCTGTCTTATCTCCAAAGCCCTAAGTGATTACATGATATATTTGACTTCTTTGCTTACCTCTACCTAAATTGAGAACAAAATATAAATTCCATGAGGACAAGGAAATTTTTTTACCACTGTATCTCCAGTGCCTGAAACACTCTGACACATAGTAGGTGCTTAACTGATGTATGAAAGAGGATACCACTATATTGAGAGAGATAACAAACACAGATTCTATTATAATGAAACAACATAAAAGGAGATAAATGATTGACAAAAATGCCATTACTGTTTGTATCTATATCTGAATATGCATTTATAGGCCTTTATGTGAAAGAGCAATGCTGAGTTAACTTCCTTCCATTTCAAATAATGACTAATATTTATATTGATAAAGTTAGTATACCATGGAGTACAATAATATTTTGCCTCATTCTCAATATTTTTTAGTTTATATTGCTATTTTTGTCTTCTGTGAAAGTTTATTTTTTAAAAAAATTTTTATTTTATATTGGAGTATAATTAGTTAACAATGTTGTGTTAGCTTCAGGTGTACAGCAAAGTGATTCAGTTACACATGTATCTATTCTTTTTCAAATTCTTTTCCCATTTAAGTTATTACAGAGTATTCAGCAGAGTTCTCTGAGCTATACAGTAGGTCCTTGATGGTTATCCATTTTAAATGTAGCAGTGTGTACATGTCAATCCCAAACAAATATATCTTTTATCATAAGTCACTTTAAATCAGTGTTGGAAGTAAACAGAATGTATGTTTTACTAATGATAACATATTAATTAGAGAAATATTCATTAGGCACAGTACCAGACCCTTGAAAGCTAGTGTCTTGTTTAAGATTTCTGTTCTCTTGAAAATCAAAAGCAAATATTGATTAAAATAGTCTTTTCCCCAAGAAAACTAGCACATTCTCTTTACTGACTGAAAAACAAGAATGTTGATAACTGAACTATAACAAGACTCTAAATTAGACTAGTTAAAACTGAATATTAGATTTTCTATAAATCTATGTTCAATTGAGGTGCTTGCTAATATATCTTCTCTGATTATATAGACTATATGCAAGAATATTTGGACTTTCAAAATTACAAAATACACTGAGAGAAAATTATTTTTGCTAGCAAATAACAAGTAGTTTAGTTACGGTTCTTTTAAAAATTTATCTCCCTTAGTAACTATATCAACATATTTTATGATTGTTCCCTCTTTCTAACATTATATAAATGGATTCATTTGAATCTCAGTGGAGAAAAGGAACAGACTATAAAAATACTTGAATAATGAGCATATAGTTTTTCAAAACCATATAAAGAAGACATAAGATAAAGTCAAGATTCTGATAAAATACCTATATGCTTGTAAGTAAAACTTCAGGGTAAATGTACTACTGCAACTGCAACTGGTACTAATATAGCTTTGGTTAACATCTAGCAAGTATATAAGAAAATCAAAACAAACCAAAAAAAAAAAAGAAAAGGGAGAAGTTCATGTTAAACTTACACTTTTGTGTGGAGCCGCTAAACATTAGTGGACAAAGCAATACTCAAGAAAAGAAAATGTGGTCAGTATTGTTCAATTAAAAATAAGTATTTTCCAACATACATGATTTAAAGTTATGAGTCCTTCATGAAAAAATTATTAGAGGACTAATTTAGCAAAGTAATAACTGACGGTATAAACAGCAGCAGGAGTTTCCCTGAGCAGATGATCTATTTAAACCTCAGATTAAAGATAAAATGCCCGAAGAATTTATGGTAATAAAACACAACGGAAATATGGAAATAAGATAACTTTTTAGAGTAGACTGGTGAAAATAATGAGATACCATTACACACTAACTGGAATGGCCAAATACAAAAATCTGACAAAACCAATTACTGGCAAAGATGAGGAACAGCGGGAACTCTCATTTGTATTAGTAGGAATGCAAAATGGTACAGTCACTTTAGAAGCAATGCCTTACATAGCTAAACATTGTCATACTGTATGATCTAGCAATTTTGCTCCTAGATAGTTCACCAAATGATTTGAAAGCTAATGCCCACACAAAACCATGCATATGAATTTTATAAAGTTTAACTCATACGCTCTCTCACACACACAGACACACACACAAATTGGAGGCAACCAAAATGTCCTTTACTAGCTGAATGTTTAAACTAACTACAGAACATCAATATAACAGAATATTACTCAAGAACAAAAGGAAATGAGTTATCAAATCACAAAAAGAAATGGATGAAACCTGAATGAATGTTATTAAGCAAAATAGCTAGTCTGGAAAAGGTTATAAACTGTGAAAGTGAAAGTCGCTCAGTCATGTCCAACACTTTGAGACCCCATGGACTGTACTGCTGCTGCTGCTTGCTGCTAGGTCACTTCAACTGTGTCCGACTCTGTGCAACCTCATAGAAGGCGGCTCACCAGGTTCCCCCGTCCCTGGTATTCTTCAGGCAAGAACACTGGAGTGGGTTGCCATGTCCTTCTCCAATGCATGAAAGTGAAAAGTGAAAGTGAAGTAGCTCAGTAGTGTCCGACTCTTCAAGACCCCATGGACTGTAGCCTACCAGGCTCCTCCCTCCATGGGATTTTCCAGGCAAGAGTACTGGAGTGGGGTGCCATTGCCTTCTCCACCATGGACTGTACAGTCCATGGAATTCTCCAGGCCAGAATGTTGGAGTGGGTAGCCTTTCCCTTCTCCAGGGGATCTTCCCAACCCAGGGATCAAATGCAGGTCTTCCAGTCTGGAAAAGGTTATACACTGCATGATACCAATTACATGACATTCTAGAAAAGGTAAAACTGTAGCGCGAATAAAAAATATCAGAGGCTTTTTTCCTTTTGCTTCAGAACACTTTTATTAGTTTGGATACATTTTGTCAACACTCAACTACTCCTCTTCTTCGATGTGCGAATCCACTCCATCGGAGCCTCCGGTGTTCTGTACCCCACATACTGGAACTTTATTCTGTGCGTCAGCAGAAACCTCGATATTGGGACGTCGGCGTTTCTCACCGGTTGCCGCAGTGAATTTCAGATTCCGCACCCTGGACACAAGGTTCACAGGTTCTTTCTCGACCTGGGTTAAGGCACCGCACATAGAGTCTTTGTCGCGGGAAGCCCTTCTTTTCTTTCTTCCTGGAGAGCCAGATGAACGGCCCCGACGGACACGACGAGTGCACTCGTTACTCTTGTCACTGCCTCCTAGAAACCGCAGGATCACGAAAAACATGAAGAAGAGCAAAAGCCAGTATGACTTGCCCCCAAACCAGCCTGGGGCACGCTCTGGTTGATTCTGCCGAACCCGGAAGTGCCTTCCGCTGGGCACCATCCACGGAAGTTCTTCGGGTTCCTCTCTCAGAATGTAAAACAAATAGGCAAAGGTAAACGAGACAAACACAGGCCAAAAAACGAGCCATAGTACAGACCGCATCGTGAGCTGAGACCAAGTGGCTCCTGGTGCGCTGGTCTGCGCTGGCACCTGGAGACTGAGGACCAGGCAGGGCTGGGCCCTTGGTGACGTCACAGAGGGCCCCGCCCCACCAGAACCCACGTGGCCGGGGTATGACTTCAGGGCAGAGGGTAAGGAGGCCTGCAGGGGTCAACCGGGAGTGGGGCTTAAAGGGACATGGCGACATTTCCAGTGTGCAATTGAAAAAGAGGCGAGGAGTGACAGAATGCCATCTCCATGCCAGTGTATTCTTTCTGAACCTGCTGTTCTACTGGGAGGGTAGGTCCATCTTCTATTTTTATTTTTCCATTTGTTGAATCCAGACACTGTGCTGGGCAGAGCAGACCCACGGGCATGTGCCCCTGTGGAGCAGAGGGACAAGTGGGAAAGAAAGATAGTAAAGCAGAGGCCTCAAACTAGGAGCCACTGATGTGTTGTGTGGCCTACCGCTGTCCCTAAAAATGACTGTGCTCAGTGCTAAGTCCTGTCTGACTCTTTGCCACCCTATGGACTGTAGCCTGCCAGGTTCCTCTGGAGAAGGAAAGTCGGGGCATCACCAGTGATGCGGTAGAGGGGGGCAATGGGGTAGGTCCTCTCTAAGATCCCTCCCAGATCAGAGGTTCTATGATCCTGCATGGCAATTTCCCAGAGGGCAGGGATGCACCTCCCAGGCAACAAGCAGTGGAACTGGCACATCTCTGGGGAATTGCTGAGTTGGCAACACTACACTACCTCTGATGCACGTGTGGATGAGCAAGTACTAGCTGCACTCTCCCTCTGTGCATGTCTAACCGCCACATGTGTTTGAAGGTGACCTTGCTCTGCAGGTGTGGCTTGAGAGCTGTGTTCCTTTTCACTGTCCTTCCCTAGGAAGACGATCCTTCTTTGTGCGGTGCAAGTTGATGATCCAAACGCTTGTGTATGGCTGCAGCACTCGGCACTTTGCCTTTCAGTCTGGGCCGGTGGTTTGCACACTGGAGTGTGTATCAGAGTCACCTAGAGGGCTTGCAAAGTCCCATATTGCTGGATCTCAGTCCCCAGTCAGTCCTGGGTGAAACTTGAAGACTGGCCCTTCGGCAGGTCTCTGGGCCACACTGAGAACCACCCTCCAGACAATGGCTTCACTCACAAAGATGCGGCTTCCCTCTGACTGCTGTGCACTGAACCTGAGGCGCCAGTGGGAGTGGAGCGGCAGCAAGAGCACCGAACTGGAGCCTGAAGACCAGGGTTCTACCCTGCACCTGCGCTCTAGTGAGCTGTGTGACCTTAGGCAAGCCTCAGCACTTCTCTGTGCCTGTAGCTGCCTCACAGGCACAAGGATGCAATGAAGTTGGTGACTGCTACTCTGGGTGTTTCTGAAATTCAGAGTTGGTCTGTCACTCTTATCCCCAGCCCAGTCTTCCCAATTGGGAAGCCAGAGACCCCCCACAGCACCCCACCCCCAAGCATCCAAGTGCCCACTTCTGTCCACAGTCACTCCCAGCTAGAGTGGTCCACTTGCTTGGGGGTCTCCTTCTACAGTCGGCCCTGTGTATGGAGCCCAAAGAGTGAAACTGGTGTCTCCCTCTTAGAGATCCACGTCTACCACTTGGGGGTATGTGTGTCTTGCGTGTGCTATTTCAAACACCTTTTAGCACAGAGATAAGGATACAGAATCCTAGAGCTAGTCTCCTGCAAGTAAATTCTGATGTTAACGACTTACTGTGTTACCTTGGGCAAGTTAGTTAACATCTCTGAGCCTCATGTACCTGACTTTAAAATGGAGAAACAGTACCTACTTCATGGGATTGCTGTGAGGACTAAATGAGATCATGCATGCAAGGCCTTTACCATAGTGCTTGGCACATAGTAAGTGCTTAACATGGTAGCTGTTGTTTCTCAAAAATAAGATAATGGCCTCCTCTATAACATTAGAGATGCAGGAAAGCTGAAAATACTATGGTTGCAGGTGTTCTACTTCCTTAATACCTCCCATGGTACATAATAACAATAATAGTAATACATATATAGTAACACTAGGGCTTCCCAGGTGGTGCTACTGGTAACGAACCCACCTGGTAATGCGGGACACATAAGAGACTGGAATTCGACCCCTCAGGATTCAGTCCCTGGGTTGAGAAGATCCCCTGGAGAAGGGAATGGCAACCCACTCCAGTATTCTTGCCTGGAGAATCTCATGGAAAGAGGAGCCCGGCGGGCTACCATCCATAGGGGACTGCAAAGAGTCAAACACGACTGAAGTAACTTAGCATGCATGCATAGTAATACCTTACAGAAATGTAATATTTCACATTTTTGAGAACACTATCCACTACATCCTCTCATTCCATCTTTATCACACTATAAGGACAAGGCCACCATGTTTGTGTGGATCTCAGGATGAGCTGAGATGTTCTGAAAACACTACTGTCTACAAGCCACCCATCAGTAGGCTGCTTTTCCCTATGTGGATTTCTGCTCCTGCGCAGGTGAGAGAGCATCCTGGGCCATGGCTGCCAGCTGGAGAGGCTCCAGGGACCCCATCTGGTACTCGGCCCATTTTCCTCAGGTACACATCAGGCCTAGAGGCTGCTTCCCATGTGGCATTACTGCTTGCACTCTGTTTACTGCATGCATTACTAGGCCCCAAATATCCAAATGATGCTAACTGGATGACTCGGGGACTTTTGATACTACACATAAATGACACCAGAACAATGCTCTGGACTTTTTCATTTCCACTTATTAGTCCAAGAAAAATCAGACGACCCTTTTATGCTGCTAATGACACTTATTAAGGCAAAATCATGAAGATGGCTCCGGCTATGGTGTTACTGCCACACTCGGCATCAATTAGAGTTCACTGATCGTTGATGAATCAAGCACAGGAGATTCAGAAACTCATTATGGGGCTTAATAATGATTTGTTTCCTCACCAGAAATTGGATAAGGATTCTAGATTTCAGTGATTTCACTTCCCTGCTCTTTTCTTTCCCTTCATGCTTCTGTCATCACTGACTCAGCTGGAAAAAGAGGACAATGGCAGGTCCTCTGTGTGCGTGCTATGTCACTTTAGTCATGTTTGACTCTTTGCAACCCCATGGACTGTAGCCTGCCAGGCTCCTTTGTCCATGGGATTCTCCCGGCACGAATACTGGAGTGGGTCGCCAAACCCTCCTCCAGGAGATCTTCCTGATCCAGGGATCAAATCCACATCTCATGTCTCCTGCAGTGGCAGGCAGTTTCTTTACCTCAGTGCCACCTGGGAAGCCTGGCGGGTCCCCTATTTGGTGCCTATTGTTTGACTTCCCTGAGCCTTCCCCGGTGGCCACGTTCTGTCCATTATCTTTAAGATCCCAGCAAGAAGCAACCTTACCTTGTTCAGCTCTATTCTAGTCACATTAGGCTTCCTGCTATTCCTTTAACTGGTCTGGCCTCAGGACCTTTGCACTTGCTATTCACTGTGACTGACTTTGTGGGGCTCTTGTTCCCTCTCTTCTTTAAAGTCTTTATTCAAATGTCACCTTCTCAGGGAGGCCTGACATGACCAACATATTTTAAAACTGACCCTTTCTTGCTCCCTATCTGCCTTTCTTGCTTTATCCATAGTATCTATTTCCTTCTAAAATGCTAATTTCCCTATCTGGTGAAGGGCTCTGGCTGTCCAGATGAGAGGTAGTGTCTACCTCTGTGTTGGGATGCCAGAGGTCAGGATAGTACTCACAGCTTTACCAGGCCAATGGATTTGGAGAGAAGTGGTCCCTCCAAGTAAGAAAAGCAAAATAAACAACATATTTACTTTACCTCACATCCTCTGCTTTTTTCTCCTTACCCTGTCAAAGCCTTCAGAGTCCAATTTCTACCTGATAGTACAAATCAGCCAAGAAGGCATCTGTAGGGAGAGAGGATAAGACAAGAGGATTCTAACTGGAGCCCTTTTAGGCCAGAGAGTTTGAACACAGGGGACCTTGCCTGGTCAATGTTGTCCAGAGACTTCAGGCTAAGCATATTTCATTTCATTTTAATGTAATAAATATTTTAAAACAGAATGATTAATTTTAGATGATTAATGAATAAAATAATATTTCTAAACAAAAAAAATACTAATTTCCCAATTGCTTTAGTTATTCCCTCCTCCATATTCACTCTACCAAAAGGCAAGCCCCAGAAAGGCAGGGATATATTTACCTTTTTATTTTGAAATAATTTTATTAAAAAACAGTGTTTCGAGGGGATAGAGTTTTGAGATTTTTATTTCTTTGGGAGCTTCTATCACAAAAGTGAATACTCATAGTTTGCATTTTCATAATACTTCAAAACTAGGTTCCCATACAAATTCCTTGAGATACATTATTATTGGGTCTAATTCACAGATGAGGACACTGTGACTTAGGAGGTACAGCAGATACTGTCAATGTCCTTACCATATCCTTTGTCATTTATCATTTCTGTGCCTGCCAGTCTGCTTTCAAACTGCCTAAAATAATGTTTGACTTTACAGGAAAATAGTAAACATAGCACAGAGTTGCTGTACACCATTCACCCAGCTACCACTCACATTAAACTCCTTACATAATAATGGTAATAGTATCAAAACCAGGAAATTAATATTGATACAACACTGTTAACTAATCTACAGACCTTATTCAAATTTCCCCAGTTTTCCCACTAATGTCTTTTTCTATCCCAAGATCCAATTCAGGATCTCATGTTGTATTTATTGTCATGTCTCATTAGCGTGAGCTTCCCTGGTAGCTCAGCTGGTAAAAAAATCCACCTGCAATGCAGGAGACCCCAGTTTGATTCCTGGGTAGAGACAATCCCCAGGAAATGGGATCAGCTATCTACTCCAGTATTCATGGGCTTCCCCGGTGGCTCAGATGGTAAACAATCTGTCTGCAACACAGGAGACCTGGGTTCAATCCCTGGGTTGGGAAGATCCCCTGGAGGAGGGCATGGCAACCCATTCCAGTGTTCTTGCCTGGAGAATCCCCATGGACAGAGGACCCTGGAGGGCTACACAAAATTTTGGTGACCCCATGAACTGTAGCCTGCCAGGCTCCATTGTCCATGGGGGTTCTCCAGGCAAGAACACTGGAGTGGGTTTCCATGCCCTCCTCCAGGGATCTTCCCAACCCAGGGACTGAACCTGCATATCTTACACCTCCTGCACTAGAAGGTGGATTCTTTACCACTGAGTCACCTGGGAAGCCCTGTCTGAAGTTATTTCATGTTTAAATTAAGATTGGGCATTTGAAGCAAGAATACCACTGAAGTGAACTTGTGCACGGTGGGTTTTTTTTATTGTTTGTTCCTTGTGGTAGCCCGAGTTGACTAGATCAGGCCCTGACATATGGGAGGTGCTCAGTACTCATGAAGACACAAAGGAATCAGACCCCCAGGCACTCGCACTCCTTTCTGACCATGGGAAGATTATGTTCTTGGAACATCACATTCATTGGGAACCTCTCATAACTTTGAGGAAGAAGAAAGTAAGCAAACTGGGTAGGGAGAAGGTCCCCTACCACAAAGTTAAACAATAACAGGTGAAGGAACCCAAGTGGCGTATGGCCCAGTGAGAGGAAAAATGGTATAATACTTAGAGAAAATGACAGAAAAAGTATTTTTACTTTAAAAAGTAATAATAACCTCCTGCCGACTATAGACTGAAGGTTTGTATCCCCTCAAAATTGATATGTTGAAATTTAATCCCTAATGTGGTAGTATTTGAATGTGGGTCTTTGGGAGGTGATCAGGTAATGAGGATGGAAACGTGATAAATGGGATAGTGCCCTTATAAGAAAAGGCCCACAGAGCTCCTTTGTCTCCCTCTGCCATGTGAGATTATAGCCAGAAGATGGTCATCCACAACCAAGGAATGGCCTCACTAAATTTGCTGGTACCTTGATCCTTATACTGCAAAAAATAAATTTCTGTTGTTTAGAAGCCACTTGCTCTACAGTATCCCATTACAGCCACCAGAACAGATAAAACATTCCCCCAAACAAAACACATTACCTTACATGTGAAAGTAAGTGGCTCAGTCGACAGGTTCTGAAATCAGATTGGTGAATTCACAATTTGGCTCGGACACTTACTAGCTAGGTAATGATGAACAAACCTCTTAACCTCTCTGTGCCTCATTTTCCTCATCTGCAAAGTAGAGATACTATTAATAGTGATATAGTAGTGTTTTTCTGGGGAATGATGGAGGTAATACAGGTGAGCAGCTTAACGTGTTCAGTTGCTTCAGTCATGTTCAATGTTTTGTGACCCCAGGGACTGTAGCCCTCCAAGCTCTGGTCTATGGCGTTTTTCAGGCAAGAATACTGGAGTGGGTTGCCTTTTCCTACTCCAGGGGATCTTCCCAACCCAGGGATCAAACCCATGTCTCTTGCATCTCTTGAATTGACAGGCAGGTTGTTTACCACTAGCACCACCTGACCCGCTCCAGTACTCTCGCCTGGAAAATCCCCGTGGACAAAGGAGCCTGGCGGGCTACAGTCCATGGGGTCGCAAAGAGTTGGACACGACTAAGCAACTAAGCAGAACACAGCACAGCGCCACCTGAGAAGCCCTGCGCAATGTTATCTCATGGTTAAATTAAGGTTGGGTATTTGGAGCAAGAAGCTTAGAGCCACATTTGAAACATAGTAAGCACTCAACTTTCCAGAACACTATCCAATAAGTCATCTTATTAGATATTCAAAGCAATCCCTCAAGACCAGAGATTATGACTTTCATTGACCAATAAAGAAATTGAGCATTAGGGAGTTCCCTGGAGTCCAGTGGTTAGAATTCAGCACTTTCACTGCTGTGACCGAGGGTTCAATCCCTGGTCAGGGAACTACAATACCACGAGCTGCATGGCATGGCCAAAAAAAAGAAGAAGAAGAAAGAAATTGAGGCATAGAAAAGTGAAAGGATTCATCTCAGGCCTCCTAAGCTACTGAGCAAGAAAGCTGGAGTAAGGTATAGGTCATGCCTTTCCTAGTCCAGTGCTGTTTAGATTTATCTCTTAGCATCACACTCTTCTTGGTACTGGAGAGGATCTGGGATACTCTCAACCTTCTAGAATCTTCCAGCACAAGCGAGAAAGAGACAGCAAGCGTTCTAAGATAGCCCAGCAACTCTCCAGGGAACAATGGTCATACTGACAACCACAGGCAGTTTCCACCTTATATCGACAGGGCTTCTGGGATGGTTGTTTGAACCATGGGAGGTATTTTCCAAGGAAGGGAACACTGTGAGCAAGGGTAGGCACCCAAGTCAGCATACCAAACATACTTGTAGCAGATCACGGCTACTGATACAGAGTCCAACTACTGATACAGTTCCTGGGGCACAGGTTTTTACAGGGGTGGGAGAAGGAGGCAGAGGCTAGGGAGGAAGGTAAAGCCTGGGTTCTGCCAGGCCTTGATGGCCCAGGAAGAAAGTCGGATTTGGTTCTACATGTGATGGGAAACCACTGGAGGCTGTCAAGCCAAGGAATTATATTATCTGATTTGCTTTTGAAAGAGCACTTTGATGCTATAATAGAGAACCATGTAGAACTGATTCTGTTATGAGACAGACCTGGACTTGAATCTCAACTCTTTCCCTTCATAGATGGAACCTTTTCTGTGTAACAGAGACAATAATAGTATTAGGAGGGTGGGATTGACATGCACACACTGTTGTATATAAATTAAATAACCAATAAGGACCTCCTGTATAGCACAGGGAACTACACTCAATAATCTGTAATAACCTATATGAGAAAACAAACTAAAAAAGAGTGACTATATATTATATATCTCTATAACTGATTAACTTTACTGTATACTTGAAACTAAAATAACATTGTAAATCAATTTATAGTTCAGTTTTTAAAAATAGCATTCGCCTCACAGGTATGCAGTAAGGAGTATAACAGATAATGTATATAAAGTGCTTAGTCCAGTGACTGGTCCATAGTACATGTTCAGTGTGTGTCAGCTGCAATTATTATTATTATTATTAGTTGCTGTTGTTGTCTTATTATTACAGTAATGACTCTGAGAAAATACACAGGATGTGATCCAGATTAAGCGTTGAAATAAACGGGTTGCAATAAACTTCTTGGACTCCTAAGACCTGACACAGTGGTGGACTCTTCAGGCGCCAGGTGAGATGGAAAAGGTCTGTCTGGGGGTACTGCCAACTAACTACATCCTTTCTTCCCAGCCCAGGACATGCTCTTGCCTGTGGCTGTGTCCCTGCACAGGACTATGTCTGGGCACTGAGTGAAATGACAGGGAAGGCAGGATAAAGAAGCATTCTTTCCTCACCATTCGTATAAGTTCCCAGAGTCCCAAAGGGTCCATTCATTCAAAAGTGCCTCCTGTGTGCCAGGGCCGATGCTGGGCCATGCCATCTTTCTAGCAACAGCTGAGTCACAAGAACCCTGGGGAAAGCCCCAGTGGGCTGACCATCACCTTACACTGTGGGGATTATGCAATATGGCAACTGGGAGGAGCCAGGTCCAAGGCTTCTGGTGGCTGCTTGGCCATGGGCTTCTCCTCCTTGGGCTGTGGTTTAGCTATTCCTTGGCCTGAGCAACAGGAGGCTATGAATCACCCTTAGGAGGGGCAGACTGGGATAGCACTGCAGCGCATGTCTCACATGTGCCCTGTGCCACAGATAGACCACACCCAGAGAATGGTGATGAAGCACAGGGGTTTCTCTTCTGGCACGCTCCTGAGCTTTGCTGTCTCATCTGGCTGCACCTGGTTCTTACAGTCCCAAAGACTGTCTGCTTCGTGGAACGGAGGATTGCAGAGACACAGCATGCCCTCTCAGCAAAGGGAGTTGTGCCAGGCCAACCCATGTCTAGGCTGTCTGGCTTTTGGGTAAGCTTGCTGTGCCAGGAGTGTGGCAGGAATGACTGGGACTCAAGCCAAGATTCCGTGCAACTCACCTGCCACTTTATCCTGGTATTACTTCTTATTCAATGCTTTAACATTTACTTCCATTGATTTTGTTTTGTTTTGTTTTTTACTATTTGTTTGGCTGCATTGGGTCTTAGTTGCATCATGTGAGATCTTAGTTGAGGCATGCAGGATCTAGTTCCCTGACCAGGGATTGAACCTGGATCCCTGCATTTGGGAGCAAAGAGTCTTAGTCGCTGGATCACCAGGGAAGTCCCTAGTTCCATTAATTCTTTCCAACATTTGATCATTCACTTAATCAACAAGATTTAAAAATTTTTATTGTCATTGAAGTATGTAGTTGATTTACAGTGTGTTAGTTTCTGGTGTACAGCAAAGTGATTCAGTTATATATAGATATATATGTTCTTTTTCATCTTCTTTTCCATTATGGCTTATAACAGGATATTGGATATAGTTCCCTGTGCTATACAGTAGGACCTTGTTGTTGACCCATCCTATACATAATAGCTTACATCTGCTAATTCCAAACTCCTAATGTATCGCTCCCTCACTCCCTCCCCCTCGGCAACCACAAGTCGGTTCTCTATGTCTCAACAACATTTATGGAATGCCAACTCTGTGCTAGGCACTATGGGAGGTGGTGCAGACACATGAGACAAAATCCCTGCCCTCAAGGAACTTACATTCTGAGGTGTGAGACTGCATCATTCATATTATTTATTTCTCCCATCCAAAAAATTAATAAAACACTCTTTCAACTCTAACCCCACCTCCATATACTGCTACTGCCCCACTGCTGCCCTCCTCCTTATACTAAAACCTTGAAGCAACTGTTTATACTCATTGTCTCCAAATCCTCTCCTACCCCTCCTTGTTGTTGTTTAGTTGCTCAGTCATGTCCAACTCTTTCCAGCATGATGGACTGCAGCATGCCAGGCTTCCCTGTCCTTCATTATCTCCCGGAGTTTTCTCAAACTCATGTCTATTAAGTTGATGATGCCATTCAATCATCTCATGCTCTGTCGCCCCCTGCTCTTCCTGCCTTCAATCTTTCCCAGCATCAGGCTCTTTTCTCTCTTCCATGGAGTCTTCCCCCCTGTATACATGCACCTCCCAGACTAAGTTAGAAGCCACCTGCTCTGAACTTCCAGAACATGTTAAGAGTGTGGGCTTGAGAGTCAAACCTGTGTTTGAATATCACAGCTGTACCTTCCCAGTTCTGTGATCTTATGTAAGTCACCTATCCTTTCAGGGCCTGATTATCCTTATCTGTAGAATGGAAATAAAACTATATAAGATATTTCAAAACACCTAACTGAAAGTGAGTCAGTTCTTCACATCAGGTGGCCAAAGTATCGGAGCTTCAGCTTCAGCTTCAGCATCAGTCTATCCAATGAATATGCAGGTTGATTTCCTTTAGGATTGACTGGTTTGATCTCCTGGCTATCCAATGGACTCTCAAGAGCATCCTCCAGCACCACAGTTTGAAAGTATCAATTCTTCGGTGCTCAGCCTTATTTATGGTCCAACTCTCACATCCATACATGACTACTGGAAAAACCATAGCTTTGACTATACAAACCTTTGTTGGCAAAGTGATGTCTCTGCTTTTAAATATGCTGTCTAGGTTCGTCATAGCTTTTCTTCCCAGGTGATCTGATTTACTATTGTCTAATATAGCTCTTGCTGCTGTGTGGAGGGCATGAGTGAAAGTAGAGAAACAACTTCAGGGTGACCTAAACTAAGCTGGTGCCTGATGTCCCTTTCCATTTAGACAGAAGCCTGAGAGCAACATACAAATACATTCTGCTCAGATAACCATAGACTCAAGGCCATTGTTTTCTGGAAACCTTCCCAAAGCTATGATTCCATAGATTGCTAATTCTGTGATCAATGGCTCAGTGGTTGGAATATGTATGCCATGTCCTGCCCTACGGACAAGGCCCCCTTGATCAGTTAATGGGAAAGATGCTTTCTAACAAGAACACAATACAGTGATAAAGAGATTTTAAGATGTGATAGCAGCATTCATTCACCTAAATTTTAAAGAGCCCCACTAATCCCCAACACTGGGTCTTTTATGCTTTCTAGTTGGTAGAGGTGGTAGGGAGGAGAAGAAAGAGAGAATGGGAGAGAGAGAACTCAACTCACAAGGAAGCTTACACATTAGAGGAGGAGATCAAGACATGAACACAAACAGAAATCACACAAAATATATTGAGGTTAAGTATCCAAATGGAGATAGAGATACAATAAATAATTGTCATTTATTTAACACTCGATTTATGTGGGGCACTGTGTTGGGAGTTTTACATACATTCTCCTTTAATATTCATAAGTCTATGGAATAGGTAATATGATCACCCATGATGCTATAATAGCAGCTAACATTTATTAAGTGCTTTATATCAGCCAGGCATTGGGTTAGGTGTTTTGAAATATCTTATATAGTTTTATTTCCATTCTACAGATGAGGATAATCAGGTCCTGAAAGGATAGGTGACTTATATAAGATCACAGAACTGTGAAGGTACAGCTGTGATATTCAAACACAGGTTTGACTCTCAAGCCCACACTCTTAACATGTTCTGGAAGTTCAGAGCAGGTGGCTTCTAACTTAGTCTGGGAGGTACATGTACACAGGGAGGAAGACTCCATGGAAGCGAGAAAGTGTGAAGATGAGGAGGAAAGAAACTATACAGGGCCTGACAACTGACCTCACTTGGCAGAGCTGATGGTATGTGATGGGGAAAAACTGTCTATCACTCCAGACTTGATCTTGGGGTACCTTGGTTCTTGGTTCTCCTAAGGCCCCAGAGAGTTCAAACATCTTTAACTACCCTTCAAAGAAGGATAAGATTTAGATTTTCAAACTCAAAACATGATGAGCAAGGAGTTGGCAGACCCTTCCTTAGTTTATTTCTTCGGTAGAAGCAGCCTTTGGCATTTATAACATTGAAAACAAGATCCCAGACGGACAGGGAATCCAGGGGAGGCAAAACCCGGCAACCAACACCACATCTCAAGCCAGCAAAGTTCATCATGCATCACTGCTTACAGAACAGCAAAAATTCGCCAATGATGTAAACCTCCATCAATATGGGACTAATGAGTTAAGTTAGGATGCACTGGCAGAAAAAAACACTGTGCTGTTAAAAAGGATGAAGTGAAACTATATATTCTGACAAAGAAAGACATTTCCAAAAGCTTATAAGTTAAAAAAGTAGGTCACACAACATTCTCTGTAGTATGATTCGATTTATATCACAGATCTGTGTTATGAATACACAAAACCATGAAGCACAGTTATCTAGAAGTTGGTCAGCACAAAGAATTACAGAAGGACTTTCTAATTCATATACTTTTGTATGCTGCTGACCTTTACATGCTTATATTACTTTTATCATTGGAAAGAGTACAATAGTTTCCATTTTACAAAACAAAAGAAGCCTTCTTGGATCATCTTCCATCCATCCTGTCTTTTGTAACTACAACATATCTTAGGTTCAGCAGCGCATCTGAAATTGTCTCCTACAACTTTCCCACAAATGAGTTAAGACAAAGCAGCAATATATTAACCAGGTTATAACACAGGTGAAATAGACTGGCAATTGATAAAAAAAATTTTACACAAAGCATAGGTAGCAACCAGGAGAAAAGTCACCAGAGAAAGGCCACAGGGTTTTTCCACTTTTACTAGTAACTTAGATCAGTGGTCCCCAACCTTTTGGGCACCAGGGACTGATTTGCCAGAAGACCATTTTTCCATGGACTAGGGGGTGAGGAAGATAGTTTCAGAATGAATCACGTGCATAACATTTATTGTGCACTTTATTTCTAATGTAATGGTGCTACTGATCTGACAGGAGGTACCAGTCCATGGCCCGGAGTTTGGGGACCCCTGACTTAGATGACACAGAAAATGTACTTACCACGTCTGAAGATGACCCAAAACTGGTGGGGATATCAAATTTGTTGAAGAACAAAACTGAGATTCAGAATGAGCTCAGAATGGCTGGAGTACTGGGCTAAAATTAAAAGAAATAATAAGGTGAAAATTATAAGATAAATAAAAAATTCTCAAAAATTTAAAAGTCTATTTTGTGAGACCAGAATAAGGGAAGCATGGCTTGGCAGCAGGTCACATAAAAACAGACAATTCAAAAAAGATCTAGCAGTTCAAGTTGATCCATAGCATAATGTAACTAAATTATGTAGCTGCTAAAAACAGAGCACATTTTAGGTTGTATTAATTAAAGTATGGTTTATAGACCCCAGAATATAATTGTCACACTGCAGTCTCTGCTGTTCTCTCCCGGAGTCTCCTGTTCCAATCTATGCTCCACATTGCAAGAAGATCATTAACAAAGGGAAACACCTCCAGAGGATGGTCATGAAATTGACAAAGGATCTGGAAACCATCCCATAACAGGAGTGACTCTTGAAGGGACCAGAGACACAAGGTCTAAAAAAGAGAAACATCCCATATAGGATACCCACCTGCTTTCAAATCTCAGAAGCATTCCCAGATACATACTTAATCTGGGTTGCTCAGGTGACAGGACTAGAACTACTGCCACCTAGTGGTAGCATGGAGGCAAATTTTTCAGTAAACCTGTCAAAAAAGGCTTTCTGACCTTGAGAGGGTCCTGCAGGAGGTTGAGTAGCCTGGTGAGACAGTGTTATTTTAAGGCAAGGATGGATGAACAGATACCCAGTGGCAGAATCACATTAACCAGGGCCCTTTCAGCTCTAAAAGATTACATCTTTCTCCTATGAGATCTCCATGAACTCCCTGGACCAATGAACCTCTCTCTGTGGTCTACAGAGTGGTAAGGACAGATGGACAGGAACTATTGAATCTGTTCTCTCTTGATTATTGTTATCCAAGGCCTGGGTGGGCAAAACTCACTGCTTATCTTATATTTTTATTTGACTTATTTATTTTTATTTCCTAATCTCCTCTAATGGGCTATAAGTATAAGCAGGGATCCTGTATGTCCTGTTTTTGGCTAAATCTCAACCCCTGGAATATCAGTAGCAGATGGTATGTGCTCAGTAAATATTTAACGAAATGACTAGTGCATCCCAAACTGACATCATTTTCAGAAGGTTTAATTTTCTCAATAAAAGACATTTCAGATTTAAGAACCAGATCTCAAAATAATAACAAGCAGTTGTATCTTAGTAGTAAGATTTTGGGTGATTTTGTTTCAGTTTCTCAGTTTTCCTAATTTTTTGTTATGCAATCATATTGCATTACCTGGCCATCGTCATTGTATTAACTGACATCTACTGAGTGCTTTCCATGTGTCAGGCATGGGGATACGCACTTTATTTGGATTAATTCATTTAAGCTCACAATAGTCTTTTCAGTTGGCACTAGTATTATTCCCACTTTAAAGACCAGGAAACTGAGAAACAGGGAGGCGATATGACTTGCCCAAGGTAATGCAACTAATATCAGGCAGACTTCAAAGGCCATGTTATTACCCCCTGACATCAATGTAAGATGAAAAATGATTACGATGATAATGACAACTAACATTTCTTTAGTCCTAATCATGTATAATATGTGTTAGTCACTCAGTCATGTCTGACTCTTTGTGACCCCATGGACTATAGCTCTCCAGGCTCCTCTGTCCATGGGATTCTCCGGGCAAGAATAATGGAGTGGCTTGCCATTCCCTTCTCCAGGGGATCTTCCTACCCCAGGGATTGAACCCGGGTCTCTCACACTGCAGGCAGATTCTTTACCATCTATTTGTATAAGGTACTGTGCTGTTTCCAACACATTACCTCCTCCGGTGCCCAGAACAGCCCCTTAAGGTGGAGACTATTATTATGACCATTGTACAGTACTAGCCCCTTCTGTAATGTAATCAACCATGTCCACTGCCCCACCTGGACTCTACTTTGGTCTCATGAGAATCATACTTTTCTTGATTTTCTCTTCTGCATTCCAGCCAAGTGAAGAAGTGATTATCTGCGTCACTACTTGAACCCTCCGCCCTATGGAGATTAGGTTTCCAACATAGATAATTTCAGCCCTTCCCTGTGCTATTGTCCCCTTCCAGAAGGTCCTTCTTCCCTCTTTCACCACAATCCTACTAATATTTTTTTCCAAACACAGCTCAAATGCAACGCCTCCTTCAGTGATCAGCCCTTTCCACCACAATCTCTCTTATTATACAGTCTGTACATTTCATTCAGCCTGGTCATCTCTGGCTTTGCAGTGCTGGCTCTCCTTCAACTCACATATGTCCCTTTTCCTCAGTTAGATTAGAGCTCACAGAGGCAGCGAGGTCTTGAGTTTCTTGGCATGCCCTGAATAAATGGTCTGTTAGCTTCCCCTTAGTAGGTGCTCAATAATTTTGCTGATTTCATAATAATAATCTAACCTCACAGCTGTAAAACGTTGTCTTTTCAAATAGGTCTCACACATATTATCTCACTTTTGCTTCATAGCAGACAGACAAAATTTTACTTTTCTCATTTTCACAGTAAAGTAAGTTGAAAGCCAGGGAGGCTAAGTAAGCTGTCTCAGGTCACACATCTCAGAATTCAGCCCAGCCCTCTGGACTCAAAGCCCCAGATTTGTTATCCTAGAACACACTGATTCTACTGGAAGGTACCACTGGCTGGGAGTAATGCTAATAACATTCCTATAAAGACCTTGTCTTGATCCTATCACTGGAGCAAAAGCAATAAAGAGTGACAAGAGGCCATATCCACAGTTGAGATTGGGAAGGCAGGTAAATTCATACACTCTGTGCCGAGAAGTGCCTGGTGCTTATCAGATGGGCGGTGATGACTGTGTTGTATCCCCTGTGAGGAGGACACTCGGGACTGAACAAAATGTTGTCCTCCACAAAGGCCAGCGTGGCTCAACCCTCAGCAGAAGTGGGGCAGTCCAGCAGGCACGAGGAGAATGAGAGAGAGCACTAGGAAGCAAGAAAGGTGGGTTCAAGATCCAGTTCTGCTCCAATCTAGCTGTGTGACCACGCGGAAGGTAGCCAGCCTCTCTGAGGCAGTACTTCCTTCCTCACTAGTAGATGTCCAATGACAAGGCCTCTCATAGCCCCTATGTTCCACGAACTGGTGATCCACAAACCAAATTTGGGCCAGGAACATATTTTCTTTGGCCCAAATACTGTTTAAAATTGTTTTGATCTGGCAAGCAACACTTAAAAATCAGATTTTATAGAAATATTTAGATTTCCAAGCTATCTAGAAAAAACAGGAAGACCTAGCAACATTAAAAAAGTGGAAGACTTCACATAAAATTTGATTCCAATCTTTCTAGAAAACAATACCTGGACATACGCGATTATTTTTGTCAACTGTTTATTCTTTACAGTATAATATGATAAGTTTTGATAAGTAGCACAGAGAAAATATAAAGGAGATGGGGAGTTCTGAAGTAGTAGGGGAGGGGAATCCTGCAAGGCCTACAATTAACAGAGGCTGCTCTGAGAAAGCTTCTCTGCCAAAGGAGCTATTCCCAGGACCACAATGGGTTGGAGTCCAGGTGTTTCTGCTCCCTATAGATGGCGCATGTAGGAGAAAGGTTTAGGAGTGCTAATACCCTTTACATACCAAGTGGGGAGTAAGAAGACACTGACCTTGGCTGATGTGAATTGAAACAGATTTTTAAGCTTATTCTTTGATTTCACAAAGGCAACAAAATTTCAAATGGTAAAATAAGTATCAAACTCTGAGAGAAGAGGAGCCAATTGTATTTACAAAGCATTCACTAATCATGAGCAACTAAACACTGTCATCCAACCAGATGCATTTTTTGTCTAATGGGGGTCAAAGCAATTAGCCTGATACCTATAGCAATATCCTGCCTTGCCCTTACATCTGAGGTCAGGGCCATTACAAGGTATCAGAACTCATTCTAATTAGAAAACAACCAACTCTGTCAACCCAAGCACAGCATGGCAGAGACCCAAAGAGGAGAACTGGATCCTATTCCATTCTCTTGTTGGCCATTTATTGTCTGGGCTGGGACCTGACAGGTGATTTCTCTGGATACCAGTGTCTCCAAATGGAACAAAGTACCCATTAGTACACTCCAACATTTTGGATCATGATCTACAGTAAGAAATATGTTTGTCATTCATATAGCACACATTACTAAATAGATATATATATACAGGTAGACAGACAACAAACATATCATGAAGCAATCCTTACCCTTAGTGTGCATATTGCACATTATTATTTCCTAGCTCATCCCCCCTCCCTTTTTTTAATCCTTATCACTACTCACTAAATTGATTTTCTTAGCAGTGGGTAATAATTGGCAGCTTGAAAAACACTGCTTTAGACCAATGGTTCCCAAATCTGGTGCCACATCAGAATCCCATGGAGTCCTTGTTAAATATATATACTTGTGCTCCCTTCCTAACCTACAGAATCAGAATTTCTTCAGCGTGAGACCTAAGAAACTCTATTTTCTTTTACCAAGGACCAGCCATACACTGGCATTAAGACATCACAGTTCTCAAGATGCAGACGCAAATAACAGCAATAACAGTCATTAGTATCAAACACCTACTTCATGCCAGTGGAGCCAACATAAGAACTTTCCATTCGTTGACTCACTTAAATCCTTGAAGTAACTCCACTTTATAGATGAGGAAACTGAGGCTCACAGAGCCTCCACTTTATAGATGAGGAATTGAGCTCAGAGACATGGAGAGAGAGGTTAATGAAGTGATGGGGTTATGATTCATGGGGGCTCTGTTCCCACCCTTACTGATCCCTCCACCCTCTCCCCTCTGTAGTTCCAGAGACCTTGGATCTGTGCTAGATATTCTATACCAATTCAAGTTCAAGGCCATACCCCAAGGGGTCCAACCAAGAAAGGCAAAGAGAAGATGAAAACAAAACAATAACAGTTGCACTTTTATTGAATTTTAACTGTCCAAAGCATATGTGTGTCTATTTTCTCCACATTTATGCCTTTCGGGTATCCTGTGAGGCAGAAAGTGTTAGTCAAAGTGTTAGTTGCTCAGTTGTGTCTGACTCTTTGCAACCCCATGGACTGTAGCCCGCCAGGCTCCTCCATCCATGGAATTCACCAGGTAAGAACACTGGAGTGGGTAGCCATTCCCTTCTCCAGGGGATCTTCCTGACCCAGGTATCAAACCCAGGTTTCCTGAATTGCAGGCAGATTCTTTACCATCTGAGCCACCAGGAAAGATGGCAGAAGAGGCAGAAAAAAAAATACAGAGACACAAAGAGGGGAAGTGATTTACCCAAGGTCTGACAGCAAATGAAAGAAAAGCTATCCCAGGCACGGTCTACTACTGACTTCCCCAGGCAGGGTCTACTACTGCTCTTTCTCCAGAGTTTCTAGCTCCACCCCACTTCAAGTCTATCTCCCTTTAAGGTAGAAAAGGAAGAAGAGCTGGTACTTTCTACCTCCCTCTTTACAGGATTTACTATCAACTTCTGAAATGAGTACTCTGTATACACACTGCCTGAGGGACAGGTTGCCCCAAACCTCCTACACAAGGCTGTACTGAAAACTGGCAGTATTTCTGTTTTTGCCATGTAATTTGGAAACAGAAAACTCTGCACCATGCTTCAAAGAAAACTAATGGATTCAAGGATGAAAGGAAAAGGCATTATCCCTTCCATACAAGGTAAATGCCACCAGCCAAGAGTGAGGAAGTGTTTGGAAGTCACTGCCAAGCAAAATGTTGTGAGCCCACAGAAAGCCAAGGCAGTGGACTGGATCAATCTTTGTGATGGCAGAAAAGGGCTGGAGGGATGAATGACCCTCATTTAGCTTTCTTGGCTGAGACCCTTCCTCTGTTGAGAACATCCCTTCTGTTTCTGCCGTAGAAAGGGGTGTTGTTTGCAATGTGTATACATTTATGCGACACATAACTAGCTCTTTATCAAACACTCTTATTGATTCTAACATTTTTCTTCACCCCTTCACCTTCACAATACAAGTTGTTCCCTCTCTCCCCTTAACAGATCCCAAGGATCATCTAACACACACACTATTTAGTGAAAATAAAAGCAAGCCATCCTTCTTTTGGCCTCTGTCTCCCTATCTCAAAAGTCAATTATTGTTGTTGTTTAGCAGCTAAGTCATGTTCGACTCTGTAACCCGCCAGGCTCCTCTGTCCATGGGATTCTCCAGATAAGAATACTGGAGTGGTTTGTCATTTCCTTCTCCAGGGAATCTTCCCGACCAAGGGATCAAACCCGAGTTTCCTATGTCTCCTGCATTGGCAGTCAGGCTCTTTACCATGTGCCACCTGGGAAGCCCACATAAAGTCAATGAGTTAAACCAAATGGTCTGTTAGGTCCCTTCTCTAGTTCTAGGATTTGGATAAAATATGTAGGTAAAGCCCTACGTATAGCCCACAAATGTGACTCAGGATCTGAGCAGGGAGGGGCAAACTGATTTCAAATTGTGTTTTAAACAGTCGTCTTTTGTTAAAGGGGGTCAAAAAAGTGGGATAAAGAAAAAAAGAAACATTTCTATCATGCCCAGGGTCAGGCTAACATCCTAACAAGGAAAGTCACTCTCCTTTTTCTGTCTCTTGCTTTACTTTTTGTTCTCTTTATGCATGGCCACAGTTGCAAAGTCTGCCTTGTCAGTTGCCTCTTCCCTGCGTGTCAATTTCACATCCCAGGTGAAGATACAGGGAGCAATCTGGCCCTGTAATAGCTGAGGTTACAGCCACGCAGAGCTTCAAGTTAATGCCAGTCTCATCTCCACAGAAGCACTCCACTTGATGTCAGAAAAATTGGAAGAGGTGTTAAATTTGCTTTGTGACTGCAACTCCCTTTTAGTTGGGGGAGGCTGGCTTAGGATTTGATGGTTTTATAGATTTCAATATCAAGAAAGTAGAAAAGATCTCAGCTTTTTAATTTACACTGTCAATCACGGAGGTGGCTCCTTCCCCAAGGGGACGCTAACTAGATCTGCACTTGCAGTTTTGCCAACACAGCATGGGCACCTCTCCCACCTGCTTCCTGGGGCTGGGTTCAAGATGATGAGATTGCATAAGTGAAACATTTCCCGGGCATTTAAAAAAAACAGAAAAAATAAAAATACTCTCACCCTTCCACAGTACAGCAGATGCACTTCAGTCAAACTGCCACCATTTGAATCAAGTTACAGAATCTCCTGGGTCTCAGGTTGCTCATTATCAAATGGGAATAATATTAACAATACCTCCAAAGGTTATTGTGGAGAGTAAATGGGTAAAGTGCCTAAAGCAATGCCCCACCACATGCTAATACTTTGATAAATGCAGTTATGCTGACTATTATTATTTCTTTTGGCCAAATCGGTCTCTAACCAGCATTTTCTGGTCATCTCATTTCACCTGAGTGAAAGTCACTCAGTTGTGTCTGATTCTTTGCGACCCCAAGGAATAGCCCATGGAATTCTCCAGGATAGAATACTGGAGTGGGTAGCTGTTCCTTTCTCCAGGGGATCTTCCCAACCCAGGGGTTGAACCCAAGTCCCCCACATTGCAGGCAGATTCTTTACCAGTTGATCCACCAGAGAAGCCCTCTCACTTCACCAGAGGATCTAAAAGCACACTAGCGATAAGGTTGAGCTGAAATGCATCTTGGAGCCATTCGGGTGGGTTGAAGCTGCCCATTTTCCAGTTGCTGCCCTGATATTTATTCACTCAGCAAATATTTACCACCTATTACACAGCAGGCACTGTACTAGGTGATGACATACTAGTGAACAAGATAAAGTCCTTACTTCATAGTGTAAACACTCTAGAAGGGTCGGAGGGGGTGCACAGTATGTAGCCAAGAAATACAATGAATGAGACAGGGATGAGCTCTCATGATCTGGAGACCTAAAGCCAGTAATGGCTGGGGTGGGGATTGGGGCATGGGAAAGGGTGGTGTGAGATGAGACTGCAGAGGAAGGCAGGGGCCAGATCATTAGAGCCTTTCAGGCCAGGTGAGGAGTTGTATCTTCATCCTAAGAACACTGGGAAATAAATGGAAGGTTTCAAGCAAAGGATCAATACACTCTGTGTGGCTGAGAGGAAGAGGAACATTGTAGATGAAAAATTATAAGTCGTGCTTTGGACAGTGTGCATAGACTCTGGCTGCCCAGCTAAGTAGCTGATCAATCAGTTTCTGTATCTTAAGTTCCTTCTCACTGAGGATCTCAAAGCATGAGGGGCCTCTGGAAAATTAATAATCCCTGCTCCTTATCTCTGGCTCAGCAGGTTTCTTTTTGTGCCTCCTTTGACCGAAGATGAAATAATGACTTCAGTTAGTTCCTACCAGTTTTTCAAGATTCTTCATTTATATACAGGCTCCTGGTACCTCTTAATCAATCTCTCTCTCTCACATACATGCACGTGTGCACGTGCATGCTCACACACACACACACACACACACACTTATCATTTCCCAATGTCCCTTTTTATCTGATTGCTCTTTGTCATGACCCAAAAACCTTCCACTTTGGGGCATACACCTTCATTCAAGGACAAGGATTCTCCATCTGATGCCACCAAGAAATCATCTAGAGTTTCACAGCTTCACCCAAACCCTCTCCCTGTGACAGGAGAAAGGTACTTGGAGCAGAGCCAAGTGAGCTGAGAAAATGAGTCGAGCACTGAGAAATTAAAGAAAGTAATGTTGATGGGCAGGGGGATTAATCAGGAAATCTTAAGGTCACTGTGGAGAAAAGGGAACCCTCTTACACTGTTGGTGGGAATGCAAACTAGTACAGCCACTATGGAAAACAGTGTGGAGATTTCCTAAAAAACTGGAAATAGAACTGCCACATGACCCAGCAATCCCACTTCAGGGCATACACACTGAGGAATCCAGATCTGAAAGAGACACGTGCACCCCAATTTTCATTGCAGCACTGTTTATAATAGCCAGGACATGGAAGCAACGTAGATGCCCATCAGCAGATGAATGCATAAGGAAGCTGTGGTACATATACACCATGAAATATTACTCAGCCGTTAAAAAGAATTCATTTGAAGTAGTTCTAATGAGATGGATGAAACTGGAGTCCATTATACACAGTGAAGTAAGCCAGAAATATAAAGAATATTACAGCATACTAACACATATATATGGAATTTAGAAAGATGATAATGATAACCCTATATGCAAAACAGAAAAAGAGACACAGAGTACAGAAGAGACTTTTGAACTCTGAGGGAGAAGGTGCGGGTGGGATGTTTCCAAAGAACACCTTGTATATTATCTATGGTGAAAGAGATCACCAGCCCAGGTGGGATGCATGAGACAAGTGCTTGGGCCTGGTGCACTGGGAAGACCCAGAGGAATCGGGTGGAGAGGGAGGAGGGATGGGGAATACGTGTAACTCTATGGCTGATTCATATCAATGTATGACAAAACCAACTGACAAATTAAAAAAAAAAAAATAATAAAGTGAGAAAAACAATTAAAAAAAAAAAAAAAGCATCCATGATTCCAGGAGCCCACACCATCATGCGTGGCGAGAACCTGGATTTACTCCAACTGCCAAGGGTTTTCAACCAAACCCTAATACGTGAATCATCAAGTTAATTCTGGTCCTAACCCTGATCAGTAACAACAAAGTGACAGAATCCATCACAAGCCTGTCTCCCCAGGAAGCAGTGGCCAGGACACAGGGCTCAGAGTCTCAGACTGCTGTCTCAAGAGTCTCAGACTGCTGTCGATATGGACCAGAGCTGGACGGCTCCTCTCGATGTCCTTCTCTCTATGGACTTACTGCCCAGGAGAGCCCCCGAGAGACGAGACACTCTTCCCCCAACACTCCAGTGGAGACAACCGAGCTGGGAGGGTTTGGAAGGTTTTTTTGGCTCCCGTGGGCCTTTTTTAACACGCAAAGGGCGAAGGGAGAGGCCCAGCTCAAGAGGGTGGTTGGCATTTCTGGAGCAACAGTGCCATCAAGCGGAAACCTTTTGAGCATGGCATGCAGGCCCTTCCTGTGGGGGAAGGCCCGTGACTGGAGGAAGCGAGGGTCTGGAGCACTCACAAGACCCTGGGCAAACCTGGTGGCCAGCCACATCACCAGAACAGGTGTGGGACCAACAGGGAGTGGTGTGCTGGGGCCTGGCTTACCCACCAAGGAGTCCCTGGCTGTCAAGCGCAGGGGGCATGGCGTCAGCAGCGGCCATGTTCAAGAACAAGGCTCTGAAGCGCCTGCCCCCGGCCACCTGGCCCATGCTGCAGGAAGGCTACTTTTGCTAGGTTTACAAGGACTCAGGTTGCTGAACTAACCCTGCCTTTGCTCAGTCTTAGCATTAACGAAGCACCTCCATGGAACTAGGGTAAACTGGATTAAGATACTTTGGAAATCATCCTTCTCAAAGGCAAAGGAGTAAAACACAAAGTATACCAGGGAGTTCTCGTCCACACCCATCAGATGTGTGAAATCCCCTCCAGGAAAAAAACGGCCCTTGCCGGGCTTGAGTTTAAATTAAATTCAGGCACCTTTGAACTTGCAGATGAGTGATAGTTGAAACAAGCAGGGAAAACTTTGCTGATCATTACGATCACACAACTGCAGCCACTGAGTATACCTGAACACGCTACTAACCAGACAGTAACCTGAGAAATTCGGTGAGAGACCTGCCTTGAGAGAGGTGCCTACTGTACAGAAGCGGGTAACAGAACCAAAGGACGACTGAGGGCTGTATTGCGCACCTACGAGACGTGTGAAATCAGTGTCTGGTCTCGGTCAATTCCTCAACGCTGGCTCCACACCAAGGCAACGAAGGAGCCGTTGATCACACTCTTCTCTTACTTTAGCAAGCCCCCACCTGGAAAGGAAAGAAAATACCATTTTACACCTTTGCCACATATGCAGATTAACATCCTTCAGTAAGAACTCAGCTTGAAAAACATAAGAAGGAAAAAACGCACCAGTCCCCTCCTAGTTCCATTAACAGAAACCAAACAAAAACACCCTAGCGAACCACACTACCTACGCTTAGGAGAAGTCAGCCTAAATGGCCAGATGGTATGGACTCTATACTGCAAACCCACTGTGACGTACTTGACTGAGACCATTTAGTCGCCAGTAGAGACACTTCCTGGGACTGAGGTTGCAGTTCCACATACTAATGACCTTTCCTGCTTACCTAAACGAGTAGCCCTGAGGTTTGCGAAATGAGTAACCTGTTCGCCTTGCATCCACAGATACGCAAACGTTCTCCCGCTTACCACTTATTGATGCCCGTGGGGGATGGCTGTGCTGGCACAAGGGCCACGTGACATAAGTCTAGGGTTTCTTCAGCACGCTCAGTCACCTAGCTGGAAACAACTTACCAAAGTGGACGGAGCCCCATAACTAAGAATGCTCTGTGGGGACCAATCTCTACACCTGTTCCAAAAGGATCCGTTGTTGCAGGAGTGCACACTATGATGCACGGGTAAAACCTGGATTTATTCCACGTGGCAAGGGGTTTCTACCAAACCCCAATACGTGAATCATCCGGGTAATTCTGGTCCTGACTCTCATCAGTAACAACAAACTGACAGAATCCATCACATCCCGGTCTCCCTAGGAACCAGCTGGCCGGGACACAGGGCTCAGAGTTTCAGACACTGCTGTTGATGCGGACCAGCGCTGGCCGGCTCCTCTGGATGTCCTTTTCTCTACGGTCTTCTGGCCCAGGAGAGCCCCCGAGAGGAGACACCTCTTCCGCCAACATTCCAGTGGAGCCGACCCAGCTGGGAGGGTTTGGAAGGTTTCTCTGGCTACCGTGGGCCTCTGTGAACACGCAAAGGGCGGAGGGGGAGGTCCAGCTCCAGAGGCTGGTTGGCATTTCTGGGGCAGCAGTGCCATCAAGCGAAAACCTTTTGAGCATGGCGTGCAGGCCCTTCCTGTGGATCCTGCTGGGGGAAGGCCTGTGACTCTAGGAAGTGAGGGTCTGGAGCACTCAGAAGATCCTGGGCGAACCCGGAGGCCTGTCGCCTCACCACGTGTGGGAGGAACAGGTAGTGGTGTTCTGGGGCCTGGCATACCCACCAAGGAGCCCCTGGCTGTCAAGCGCTCGGGGGTGTGGCGGAGGCAGCAGCCATGTTCAGAACGGAACAAGGCTCTGAAGCGCCTGCCCCCGGCCACCTGGCCCATGCTGCAGGAAGGCTACTTTTGCTAGGTTTACAAGGACTCAGGTTGCTGAACTAAGCCTGCCTTTGCCCACTCTTAGGATGAAGGACACACCTCACTGGAAGCAGAGTAAACTGGATTCATATCCTTCAGAAAATCATCTTTCTCAAAGGCAAAGGACTAAACCAAACAGTACACCGGTGAGTTCTCTTCCATACCCATCAGACAGGTGAAATCGGCTCCAGGAAAATAATGGCCCTTGCCAGGCTCAAGTTAAAATTGAATTCAGGCGCCCTTGAACTTGAAAATGGTTGACAGCTGAATCAAGCAGGGAAAACTGTAGCCACTAAGGATACCTGAACACGCTACTAACCAGACAGTAACCCGAGATATTCGGTGAGAGACCTGCCCTGAGAGGGGTGGCCTACTGTACAGAAGCGGGTAACAGAACCAAAGCACGGCTGAGGGCTGCATTCCGCACCTACGAGAAGTGTGAAATCAGTGTCTGGTCTCGGGCTATGCCTCAACGCTGGCTCCACACCAAGGCAACGAAGGAGCCGGTGATCACACTCTTTTCTTACTTTAGCAAGCCGCCACCTGGAAAGGAAAGAAAACACCATGTTGCCCCTCTGCCACATATGCAGATCAACATCCTTCAGTAAGAATTCAGCTTGAAAAATATGAGAAGCAAAACAAAAAAACGTACCAGTCACCTCCTAGTTCCATTAACAGAAAACAAACAAAGAAACCGGATCGAACCACACTACCTACCCTGAGGAGTAAAAGTGAAAGTGAAGTCCCTCAGTCAAGTCCAACTATTTGCAAACCCATGGTCTGTAGCCTAGTAGGCTCCTCCGTCCATAGGCTATTCCAGGCAAAAATACTGGAGTGGGTTGCCATTTCCTTCTCCAGCAGCAGTCAGCCTCAATGTCCAGGTGGTCTGGACTTTATTCTGGAAACCCACTGTGATGTAACTCACTGTGACCATTTAGTCGCCCGTAGAGTCACTTCCTGGGACTGAGGTTGCAGTTCCACATACCAATGACACTTCCTGCTTACCTAAACGAGTAGCCCTGAGGTGTGCGAAATGAATAACCTGTTAGCCCTGCATCCACGGATACACAACCGTTCTCACGCTTACCACTTATTGATTCCCGTGAGGGATGGATGGGTATCCTGGCACAAGGGCCACGGGACATAAGCCTAGGGTTTCTTCAGCACGCTCAGTCACCTAGCTGGAAACCAGTTACCAAAGTGGACGGAGCCCCATAACTAAGAATGCTCTGTGGGGACCAATCTCTACACCTGTTCCAAAAGCATCCATAATTCCAGGAGCGCACACCAGGATGCGTGGCGAGAACCTGGATTTACTCCAACTGCCAAGGGTTTTCAACCAAACCCTAATACGTGAATCATCAAGTTAATTCTGGTCCTAACCCTGATCAGTAACAACAAAGTGACAGAATCCATCACAAGCCTGTCTCCCCAGGAAGCAGTGGCCAGGACACAGGGCTCAGAGTCTCAGACTGCTGTCTCAAGAGTCTCAGACTGCTGTCGATATGGACCAGAGCTGGACGGCTCCTCTCGATGTCCTTCTCTCTATGGACTTACTGCCCAGGAGAGCCCCCGAGAGAGGAGACACTCTTCCCCCAACACTCCAGTGGAGACAACCGAGCTGGGAGGGTTTGGAAGGTTTTTTTGGCTCCCGTGGGCCTTTTTTAACACGCAAAGGGCGGAGGGAGAGGCCCAGCTCCAGAGGGTGGTTGGCATTTCTGGAGCAACAGTGCCATCAAGCGGAAACCTTTTGAGCATGGCATGCAGGCCCTTCCTGTGGGGGAAGGCCCGTGACTGGAGGAAGCGAGGGTCTGGAGCACTCACAAGATCCTGGGCGAACCTGGTGGCCAGCCACTTCACCAGAACAGGTGTGGGACCAACAGGGACTGGTGTGCTGGGGCCTGGCTTACCCACCAAGGAGCCCCTGGCTGTCAAGCGCTAGGGGGCATGGCATCAGCAGCGGCCATGTTCAAGAACAAGGCTCTGAAGCGCCTGCCCCCGGCCACCTGGCCCATGCTGCAGGAAGGCTACTTTTGCTAGGTTTACAAGGACTCAGGTTGCTGAACTAACCCTGCCTTTGCTCAGTCTTAGCATTAACGAAGCACCTCCATGGAACTAGGGTAAACTGGATTAACATACTTCGGAAATCATCTTTCTCAAAGGCAAAGGAGTAAAACACAAAGTATACCAGGGAGTTCTCGTCCACACCCATCAGATGTGTGAAATCCCCTCCAGGAAAAAAACGGCCCTTGCCGGGCTTGAGTTTAAATTAAATTCAGGCGCCTTTGAACTTGCAGATGAGTGATAGTTGAAACAAGCAGGGAAAACTTTGCTGATCATTACGATCACACAACTGCAGCCACTGAGTATACCTGAACACGCTACTAACCAGACAGTAACCTGAGAAATTCGGTGAGAGACCTGCCTTGAGAGAGGTGCCTACTGTACAGAAGCGGGTAACAGAACCAAAGGACGACTGAGGCCTGTATTGCGCAGCTACGAGACGTGTGAAATCAGTGTCTGGTCTCGGTCAATTCCTCAACGCTGGCTCCAACCAAGGCAATGAAGGAGCCGTTGATCACGCTCTTCTCTTACTTTAGCAAGACCCCACCTGGAAAGGAAAGAAAATACCATTTTACACCTTTGCCACATATGCAGATTAACATCCTTCAGTAAGAACTCAGCTTGAAAAACATAAGAAGGAAAAAACGCACCAGTCCCCTCCTAGTTCCATTAACAGAAACCAAACAAAAACACCCTAGCGAACCACACTACCTAAGCTTAGGAGAAGTCAGCCTAAATGGCCAGATGGTCTGGACTCTATACTGCAAACCCACTGTGACGTACTTGACTGTGACCATTTAGTCGCCAGTAGAGACACTTCCTGGGACTGAGGTTGCAGTTCCACATACTAATGACCTTTCCTGCTTACCTAAACAAGTAGCCCTGCGGTTTGCGAAATGAGTAACCTGTTCGCCTTGCATCCACAGATACGCAAACGTTCTCCCGCTTACCACTTATTGATGCCCGTGGGGGAAGGATGTGCTGGCACAAGGGCCACGTGACATAAGTCTAGGGTTTCTTCAGCACGCTCAGTCACCTAGCTGGAAACAACTTACCAAAGTGGACGGAGCCCCATAACTAAGAATGCTCTGTGGGGACCAATCTCTACACCTGTTCCAAAAGGATCCGTTATTGCAGGAGTGCACACTATGATGCACGGGTAAAACCTGGATTTATTCCACGTGGCAAGGGGTTTCTACCAAACCCCAATACGTGAATCATCCGGGTAATTCTGGTCCTGACTCTCATCAGTAACAACAAACTGACAGAATCCATCACATCCCGGTCTCCCTAGGAACCAGCTGGCCGGGACACAGGGCTCAGAGTTTCAGACAGTGCTTTTGATGCGGACCAGCGCTGGCCGACTCCTCTGGATGTCCTTTTCTCTACGGTCTTCTGGCCCAGGAGAGCCCCCGAGAGGAGACACCTCTTCCGCCAACATTCCAGTGGAGCCGACCCAGCTGGGAGGGTTTGGAAGGTTTCTCTGGCTACCGTGGGCCTCTGTGAACACGCAAAGGGCGGAAGGGTAGGTCCAGCTCCAGAGGCTGGTTGGCATTTCTGGGGCAGCAGTGCCATCAAGCGAAAACCTTTTGAGCATGGCGTGCAGGCTCTTCCTGTGGATCCTGCTGGGGGAAGGCCTGTGACTCTAGGAAGTGAGGGTCTGGAGCACTCAGAAGATCCTGGGCGAACCCGGAGGCCTGTCGCCTCACCACGTGTGGGAGGAACAGGTAGTGGTGTTCTGGGGCCTGGCATACCCACCAAGGAGCCCCTGGCTGTCAAGCGCTCGGGAGTGTGGCGGAGGCAGCAGCCATGTTCAGAACGGAACAAGGCTCTGAAGCGCCTGCCCCCGGCCACCTGGCCCATGCTGCAGGAAGGCTACTTTTGCTAGGTTTACAAGGACTCAGGTTGCTGAACTAAGCCTGCCTTTGCCCACTCTTAGGATGAAGGACACACCTCACTGGAAGCAGAGTAAACTGGATTCATATCCTTCAGAAAATCATCTTTCTCAAAGGCAAAGGACTAAACCAAACAGTACACCGGTGAGTTCTCTTCCATACCCATCAGACAGGTGAAATCGGCTCCAGGAAAATAATGGCCCTTGCCAGGCTCAAGTTAAAATTGAATTCAGGCGCCCTTGAACTTGAAAATGGTTGACAGCTGAATCAAGCAGGGAAAACTGTAGCCACTAAGGATACCTGAACACGCTACTAACCAGACAGTAACCCGAGATATTCGGTGAGAGACCTGCCCTGAGAGGGGTGGCCTACTGTACAGAAGCGGGTAACAGAACCAAAGCACGGCTGAGGGCTGCATTCCGCACCTACGAGAAGTGTGAAATCAGTGTCTGGTCTCGGGCTATGCCTCAACGCTGGCTCCACACCAAGGCAACGAAGGAGCCGGTGATCACACTCTTTTCTTACTTTAGCAAGCCGCCACCTGGAAAGGAAAGAAAACACCATGTTGCCGCTCTGCCACATATGCAGATCAACATCCTTCAGTAAGAATTCAGCTTGAAAAATATGAGAAGCAAAACAAAAAAACGTACCAGTCACCTCCTAGTTCCATTAACAGAAAACAAACAAAGAAACCGGATCGAACCACACTACCTACCCTGAGGAGTAAAAGTGAAAGTGAAGTCCCTCAGTCAAGTCCAACTATTTGCAAACCCATGGTCTGTAGCCTAGTAGGCTCCTCCGTCCATAGGCTATTCCAGGCAAAAATACTGGAGTGGGTTGCCATTTCCTTCTCCAGCAGCAGTCAGCCTCAATGTCCAGATGGTCTGAACTTTATTCTGGAAACCCACTGTGATGTAACTCACTGTGACCATTTAGTCGCCCGTAGAGTCACTTCCTGGGACTGAGGTTGCAGTTCCACATACCAATGACACTTCCTGCTTACCTAAACGAGTAGCCCTGAGGTGTGCGAAATGAATAACCTGTTAGCCCTGCATCCACGGATACACAACCGTTCTCACGCTTACCACTTATTGATTCCCGTGAGGGATGGATGGGTATCCTGGCACAAGGGCCACGGGACATAAGCCTAGGGTTTCTTCAGCACGCTCAGTCACCTAGCTGGAAACCAGTTACCAAAGTGGACGGAGCCCCATAACTAAGAATGCTCTGTGGGGACCAATCTCTACACCTGTTCCAAAAGCATCCATAATTCCAGGAGCGCACACGAGGATGCGTGGCGAGAACCTGGATTTACTCCAACTGCCAAGGGTTTTCAACCAAACCCTAATACGTGAATCATCAAGTTAATTCTGGTCCTAACCCTGATCAGTAACAACAAAGTGACAGAATCCATCACAAGCCTGTCTCCCCAGGAAGCAGTGGCCAGGACACAGGGCTCAGAGTCTCAGACTGCTGTCTCAAGAGTCTCAGACTGCTGTCGATATGGACCAGAGCTGGACGGCTCCTCTCGATGTCCTTCTCTCTATGGACTTACTGCCCAGGAGAGCCCCCGAGAGAGGAGACACTCTTCCCCCAACACTCCAGTGGAGACAACCGAGCTGGGAGGGTTTGGAAGGTTTTTTTGGCTCCCGTGGGCCTTTTTTAACACGCAAAGGGCGGAGGGAGAGGCCCAGCTCCAGAGGGTGGTTGGCATTTCTGGAGCAACAGTGCCATCAAGCGGAAACCTTTTGAGCATGGCATGCAGGCCCTTCCTGTGGGGGAAGGCCCGTGACTGGAGGAAGCGAGGGTCTGGAGCACTCACAAGATCCTGGGCGAACCTGGTGGCCAGCCACTTCACCAGAACAGGTGTGGGACCAACAGGGACTGGTGTGCTGGGGCCTGGCTTACTCACCAAGGAGCCCCTGGCTGTCAAGCGCTCGGGGGCATGGCGTCAGCAGCGGCCATGTTCAAGAACAAGGCTCTGAAGCGCCTGCCCCCGGCCACCTGGCCCATGCTGCAGGAAGGCTACTTTTGCTAGGTTTACAAGGACTCAGGTTGCTGAACTAACCCTGCCTTTGCTCAGTCTTAGCATTAACGAAGCACCTCCATGGAACTAGGGTAAACTGGATTAACATACTTCGGAAATCATCTTTCTCAAAGGCAAAGGAGTAAAACACAAAGTATACCAGGGAGTTCTCGTCCACACCCATCAGATGTGTGAAATCCCCTCCAGGAAAAAAACGGCCCTTGCCGGGCTTGAGTTTAAATTAAATTCAGGCGCCTTTGAACTTGCAGATGAGTGATAGTTGAGACAAGCAGGGAAAACTTTGCTGATCATTACGATCACACAACTGCAGCCACTGAGTATACCTGAATACGCTACTAACCAGACAGTAACCTGAGAAATTCGGTGAGAGACCTGCCTTGAGAGAGGTGCCTACTGTACAGAAGCGGGTAACAGAACCAAAGGACGACTGAGGGCTGTATTGCGCACCTACGAGACGTGTGAAATCAGTGTCTGGTCTCGGTCAATTCCTCAACGCTGGCTCCACACCAAGGCAACGAAGGAGCCGTTGATCACGCTCTTCTCTTACTTTAGCAAGACCCCACCTGGAAAGGAAAGAAAATACCATTTTACACCTTTGCCACATATGCAGATTAACATCCTTCAGTAAGAACTCAGCTTGAAAAACATAAGAAGGAAAAAACGCACCAGTCCCCTCCTAGTTCCATTAACAGAAACCAAACAAAAACACCCTAGCGAACCACACTACCTAAGCTTAGGAGAAGTCAGCCTAAATGGCCAGATGGTCTGGACTCTATACTGCAAACCCACTGTGACGTACTTGACTGTGACCATTTAGTCGCCAGTAGAGACACTTCCTGGGACTGAGGTTGCAGTTCCACATACTAATGACCTTTCCTGCTTACCTAAACAAGTAGCCCTGCGGTTTGCGAAATGAGTAACCTGTTCGCCTTGCATCCACAGATACGCAAACGTTCTCCCGCTTACCACTTATTGATGCCCGTGGGGGAAGGATGTGCTGGCACAAGGGCCACGTGACATAAGTCTAGGGTTTCTTCAGCACGCTCAGTCACCTAGCTGGAAACAACTTACCAAAGTGGACGGAGCCCCATAACTAAGAATGCTCTGTGGGGACCAATCTCTACACCTGTTCCAAAAGGATCCGTTATTGCAGGAGTGCACACTATGATGCACGGGTAAAACCTGGATTTATTCCATGTGGCAAGGGGTTTCTACCAAACCCCAATACGTGAATCATCCGGGTAATTCTGGTCCTGACTCTCATCAGTAACAACAAACTGACAGAATCCATCACATCCCGGTCTCCCTAGGAACCAGCTGGCCGGGACACAGGGCTCAGAGTTTCAGACAGTGCTTTTGATGCGGACCAGCGCTGGCCGACTCCTCTGGATGTCCTTTTCTCTACGGTCTTCTGGCCCAGGAGAGCCCCCGAGAGGAGACACCTCTTCCGCCAACATTCCAGTGGAGCCGACCCAGCTGGGAGGGTTTGGAAGGTTTCTCTGGCTACCGTGGGCCTCTGTGAACACGCAAAGGGCGGAAGGGTAGGTCCAGCTCCAGAGGCTGGTTGGCATTTCTGGGGCAGCAGTGCCATCAAGCGAAAACCTTTTGAGCATGGCGTGCAGGCTCTTCCTGTGGATCCTGCTGGGGGAAGGCCTGTGACTCTAGGAAGTGAGGGTCTGGAGCACTCAGAAGATCCTGGGCGAACCCGGAGGCCTGTCGCCTCACCACGTGTGGGAGGAACAGGTAGTGGTGTTCTGGGGCCTGGCATACCCACCAAGGAGCCCCTGGCTGTCAAGCGCTCGGGAGTGTGGCGGAGGCAGCAGCCATGTTCAGAACGGAACAAGGCTCTGAAGCGCCTGCCCCCGGCCACCTGGCCCATGCTGCAGGAAGGCTACTTTTGCTAGGTTTACAAGGACTCAGGTTGCTGAACTAAGCCTGCCTTTGCCCACTCTTAGGATGAAGGACACACCTCACTGGAAGCAGAGTAAACTGGATTCATATCCTTCAGAAAATCATCTTTCTCAAAGGCAAAGGACTAAACCAAACAGTACACCGGTGAGTTCTCTTCCATACCCATCAGACAGGTGAAATCGGCTCCAGGAAAATAATGGCCCTTGCCAGGCTCAAGTTAAAATTGAATTCAGGCGCCCTTGAACTTGAAAATGGTTGACAGCTGAATCAAGCAGGGAAAACTGTAGCCACTAAGGATACCTGAACACGCTACTAACCAGACAGTAACCCGAGATATTCGGTGAGAGACCTGCCCTGAGAGGGGTGGCCTACTGTACAGAAGCGGGTAACAGAACCAAAGCACGGCTGAGGGCTGCATTCCGCACCTACGAGAAGTGTGAAATCAGTGTCTGGTCTCGGGCTATGCCTCAACGCTGGCTCCACACCAAGGCAACGAAGGAGCCGGTGATCACACTCTTTTCTTACTTTAGCAAGCCGCCACCTGGAAAGGAAAGAAAACACCATGTTGCCGCTCTGCCACATATGCAGATCAACATCCTTCAGTAAGAATTCAGCTTGAAAAATATGAGAAGCAAAACAAAAAAACGTACCAGTCACCTCCTAGTTCCATTAACAGAAAACAAACAAAGAAACCGGATCGAACCACACTACCTACCCTGAGGAGTAAAAGTGAAAGTGAAGTCCCTCAGTCAAGTCCAACTATTTGCAAACCCATGGTCTGTAGCCTAGTAGGCTCCTCCGTCCATAGGCTATTCCAGGCAAAAATACTGGAGTGGGTTGCCATTTCCTTCTCCAGCAGCAGTCAGCCTCAATGTCCAGATGGTCTGAACTTTATTCTGGAAACCCACTGTGATGTAACTCACTGTGACCATTTAGTCGCCCGTAGAGTCACTTCCTGGGACTGAGGTTGCAGTTCCACATACCAATGACACTTCCTGCTTACCTAAACGAGTAGCCCTGAGGTGTGCGAAATGAATAACCTGTTAGCCCTGCATCCACGGATACACAACCGTTCTCACGCTTACCACTTATTGATTCCCGTGAGGGATGGATGGGTATCCTGGCACAAGGGCCACGGGACATAAGCCTAGGGTTTCTTCAGCACGCTCAGTCACCTAGCTGGAAACCAGTTACCAAAGTGGACGGAGCCCCATAACTAAGAATGCTCTGTGGGGACCAATCTCTACACCTGTTCCAAAAGCATCCATAATTCCAGGAGCGCACACGAGGATGCGTGGCGAGAACCTGGATTTACTCCAACTGCCAAGGGTTTTCAACCAAACCCTAATACGTGAATCATCAAGTTAATTCTGGTCCTAACCCTGATCAGTAACAACAAAGTGACAGAATCCATCACAAGCCTGTCTCCCCAGGAAGCAGTGGCCAGGACACAGGGCTCAGAGTCTCAGACTGCTGTCTCAAGAGTCTCAGACTGCTGTCGATATGGACCAGAGCTGGACGGCTCCTCTCGATGTCCTTCTCTCTATGGACTTACTGCCCAGGAGAGCCCCCGAGAGAGGAGACACTCTTCCCCCAACACTCCAGTGGAGACAACCGAGCTGGGAGGGTTTGGAAGGTTTTTTTGGCTCCCGTGGGCCTTTTTTAACACGCAAAGGGCGGAGGGAGAGGCCCAGCTCCAGAGGGTGGTTGGCATTTCTGGAGCAACAGTGCCATCAAGCGGAAACCTTTTGAGCATGGCATGCAGGCCCTTCCTGTGGGGGAAGGCCCGTGACTGGAGGAAGCGAGGGTCTGGAGCACTCACAAGATCCTGGGCGAACCTGGTGGCCAGCCACTTCACCAGAACAGGTGTGGGACCAACAGGGACTGGTGTGCTGGGGCCTGGCTTACTCACCAAGGAGCCCCTGGCTGTCAAGCGCTCGGGGGCATGGCGTCAGCAGCGGCCATGTTCAAGAACAAGGCTCTGAAGCGCCTGCCCCCGGCCACCTGGCCCATGCTGCAGGAAGGCTACTTTTGCTAGGTTTACAAGGACTCAGGTTGCTGAACTAACCCTGCCTTTGCTCAGTCTTAGCATTAACGAAGCACCTCCATGGAACTAGGGTAAACTGGATTAACATACTTCGGAAATCATCTTTCTCAAAGGCAAAGGAGTAAAACACAAAGTATACCAGGGAGTTCTCGTCCACACCCATCAGATGTGTGAAATCCCCTCCAGGAAAAAAACGGCCCTTGCCGGGCTTGAGTTTAAATTAAATTCAGGCGCCTTTGAACTTGCAGATGAGTGATAGTTGAGACAAGCAGGGAAAACTTTGCTGATCATTACGATCACACAACTGCAGCCACTGAGTATACCTGAATACGCTACTAACCAGACAGTAACCTGAGAAATTCGGTGAAAGACTTGCCTTGAGAGAGGTGCCTACTGTACAGAAGCGGGTAACAGAACCAAAGGACGACTGAGGGCTGTATTGCGCACCTACGAGACGTGTGAAATCAGTGTCTGGTCTCGGTCAATTCCTCAACGCTGGCTCCACACCAAGGCAACGAAGGAGCCGTTGATCACGCTCTTCTCTTACTTTAGCAAGACCCCACCTGGAAAGGAAAGAAAATACCATTTTACACCTTTGCCACATATGCAGATTAACATCCTTCAGTAAGAACTCAGCTTGAAAAACATAAGAAGGAAAAAACACACCAGTCCCCTCCTAGTTCCATTAACAGAAACCAAACAAAAACACCCTAGCGAACCACACTACCTACGCTTAGGAGAAGTCAGCCTAAATGGCCAGATGGTCTGGACTCTATACTGCAAACCCACTGTGACGTACTTGACTGTGACCATTTAGTCGCCAGTAGAGACACTTCCTGGGACTGAGGTTGCAGTTCCACATACTAATGACCTTTCCTGCTTACCTAAACAAGTAGCCCTGCGGTTTGCGAAATGAGTAACCTGTTCGCCTTGCATCCACAGATACGCAAACGTTCTCCCGCTTACCACTTATTGATGCCCGTGGGGGATGGCTGTGCTGGCACAAGGGCCACGTGACATAAGTCTAGGGTTTCTTCAGCACGCTCAGTCACCTAGCTGGAAACAACTTACCAAAGTGGACGGAGCCCCATAACTAAGAATGCTCTGTGGGGACCAATCTCTACACCTGTTCCAAAAGGATCCGTTATTGCAGGAGTGCACACTATGATGCACGGGTAAAACCTGGATTTATTCCACGTGGCAAGGGGTTTCTACCAAACCCAATACGTGAATCATCCGGGTAATTCTGGTCCTGACTCTCATCAGTAACAACAAACTGACAGAATCCATCACATCCCGGTCTCCCTAGGAACCAGCTGGCCGGGACACAGGGCTCAGAGTTTCAGACACTGCTGTTGATGCGGACCAGCGCTGGCCGACTCCTCTGGATGTCCTTTTCTCTACGGTCTTCTGGCCCAGGAGAGCCCCCGAGAGGAGACACCTCTTCCGCCAACATTCCAGTGGAGCCGACCCAGCTGGGAGGGTTTGGAAGGTTTCTCTGGCTACCGTGGGCCTCTGTGAACACGCAAAGGGCGGAGGGGGAGGTCCAGCTCCAGAGGCTGGTTGGCATTTCTGGGGCAGCAGTGCCATCAAGCGAAAACCTTTTGAGCATGGCGTGCAGGCCCTTCCTGTGGATCCTGCTGGGGGAAGGCCTGTGACTCTAGGAAGTGAGGGTCTGGAGCACTCAGAAGATCCTGGGCGAACCCGGAGGCCTGTCGCCTCACCACGTGTGGGAGGAACAGGTAGTGGTGTTCTGGGGCCTGGCATACCCACCAAGGAGCCCCTGGCTGTCAAGCGCTCGGGGGTGTGGCGGAGGCAGCAGCCATGTTCAGAACGGAACAAGGCTCTGAAGCGCCTGCCCCCGGCCACCTGGCCCATGCTGCAGGAAGGCTACTTTTGCTAGGTTTACAAGGACTCAGGTTGCTGAACTAAGCCTGCCTTTGCCCACTCTTAGGATGAAGGACACACCTCACTGGAAGCAGAGTAAACTGGATTCATATCCTTCAGAAAATCATCTTTCTCAAAGGCAAAGGACTAAACCAAACAGTACACCGGTGAGTTCTCTTCCATACCCATCAGACAGGTGAAATCGGCTCCAGGAAAATAATGGCCCTTGCCAGGCTCAAGTTAAAATTGAATTCAGGCGCCCTTGAACTTGAAAATGGTTGACAGCTGAATCAAGCAGGGAAAACTGTAGCCACTAAGGATACCTGAACACGCTACTAACCAGACAGTAACCCGAGATATTCGGTGAGAGACCTGCCCTGAGAGGGGTGGCCTACTGTACAGAAGCGGGTAACAGAACCAAAGCACGGCTGAGGGCTGCATTCCGCACCTACGAGAAGTGTGAAATCAGTGTCTGGTCTCGGGCTATGCCTCAACGCTGGCTCCACACCAAGGCAACGAAGGAGCCGGTGATCACACTCTTTTCTTACTTTAGCAAGCCGCCACCTGGAAAGGAAAGAAAACACCATGTTGCCGCTCTGCCATATATGCAGATCAACATCCTTCAGTAAGAATTCAGCTTGAAAAATATGAGAAGCAAAACAAAAAAACGTACCAGTCACCTCCTAGTTCCATTAACAGAAAACAAACAAAGAAACCGGATCGAACCACACTACCTACCCTGAGGAGTAAAAGTGAAAGTGAAGTCCCTCAGTCAAGTCCAACTATTTGCAAACCCAAGGTCTGTAGCCTAGTAGGCTCCTCCGTCCATAGGCTATTCCAGGCAAAAATACTGGAGTGGGTTGCCATTTCCTTCTCCAGCAGCAGTCAGCCTCAATGTCCAAATGGTCTGAACTTTATTCTGGAAACCCACTGTGATGTAACTCACTGTGACCATTTAGTCGCCCGTAGAGTCACTTCCTGGGACTGAGGTTGCAGTTCCACATACCAATGACACTTCCTGCTTACCTAAACGAGTAGCCCTGAGGTGTGCGAAATGAATAACCTGTTAGCCCTGCATCCACGGATACACAACCGTTCTCCCGCTTACCACTTATTGATTCCCGTGAGGGATGGATGGGTATCCTGGCACAAGGGCCACGGGACATAAGCCTAGGGTTTCTTCAGCACGCTCAGTCACCTAGCTGGAAACCAGTTACCAAAGTGGACGGAGCCCCATAACTAAGAATGCTCTGTGGGGACCAATCTCTACACCTGTTCCAAAAGCATCCATAATTCCAGGAGAGCACACCATGATGCGTGGCGAGAACCTGGATTTACTCCAACTGCCAAGGGTTTTCAACCAAACCCTAATACGTGAATCATCAAGTTAATTCTGGTCCTAACCCTGATCAGTAACAACAAAGTGACAGAATCCATCACAAGCCTGTCTCCCCAGGAAGCAGTGGCCAGGACACAGGGCTCAGAGTCTCAGACTGCTGTCTCAAGAGTCTCAGACTGCTGTCGATATGGACCAGAGCTGGACGGCTCCTCTCGATGTCCTTCTCTCTATGGACTTACTGCCCAGGAGAGCCCCCGAGAGAGGAGACACTCTTCCCCCAACACTCCAGTGGAGACAACCGAGCTGGGAGGGTTTGGAAGGTTTTTTTGGCTCCCGTGGGCCTTTTTTAACACGCAAAGGGCGGAGGGAGAGGCCCAGCTCCAGAGGGTGGTTGGCATTTCTGGAGCAACAGTGCCATCAAGCGGAAACCTTTTGAGCATGGCATGCAGGCCCTTCCTGTGGGGGAAGGCCCGTGACTGGAGGAAGCGAGGGTCTGGAGCACTCACAAGATCCTGGGCGAACCTGGTGGCCAGCCACTTCACCAGAACAGGTGTGGGACCAACAGGGACTGGTGTGCTGGGGCCTGGCTTACTCACCAAGGAGCCCCTGGCTGTCAAGCGCTCGGGGGCATGGCGTCAGCAGCGGCCATGTTCAAGAACAAGGCTCTGAAGCGCCTGCCCCCGGCCACCTGGCCCATGCTGCAGGAAGGCTACTTTTGCTAGGTTTACAAGGACTCAGGTTGCTGAACTAACCCTGCCTTTGCTCAGTCTTAGCATTAACGAAGCACCTCCATGGAACTAGGGTAAACTGGATTAACATACTTCGGAAATCATCTTTCTCAAAGGCAAAGGAGTAAAACACAAAGTATACCAGGGAGTTCTCGTCCACACCCATCAGATGTGTGAAATCCCCTCCAGGAAAAAAACGGCCCTTGCCGGGCTTGAGTTTAAATTAAATTCAGGCGCCTTTGAACTTGCAGATGAGTGATAGTTGAAACAAGCAGGGAAAACTTTGCTGATCATTACGATCACACAACTGCAGCCACTGAGTATACCTGAACACGCTACTAACCAGACAGTAACCTGAGAAATTCGGTGAGAGACCTGCCTTGAGAGAGGTGCCTACTGTACAGAAGCGGGTAACAGAACCAAAGGACGACTGAGGCCTGTATTGCGCACCTACGAGACGTGTGAAATCAGTGTCTGGTCTCGGTCAATTCCTCAACGCTGGCTCCACACCAAGGCAACGAAGGAGCCGTTGATCACGCTCTTCTCTTACTTTAGCAAGACCCCACCTGGAAAGGAAAGAAAATACCATTTTACACCTTTGCCACATATGCAGATTAACATCCTTCAGTAAGAACTCAGCTTGAAAAACATAAGAAGGAAAAAACGCACCAGTCCCCTCCTAGTTCCATTAACAGAAACCAAACAAAAACACCCTAGCGAACCACACTACCTACGCTTAGGAGAAGTCAGCCTAAATGGCCAGATGGTCTGGACTCTATACTGCAAACCCACTGTGACGTACTTGACTGTGACCATTTAGTCGCCAGTAGAGACACTTCCTGGGACTGAGGTTGCAGTTCCACATACTAATGACCTTTCCTGCTTACCTAAACGAGTAGCCCTGCGGTTTGCGAAATGAGTAACCTGTTCGCCTTGCATCCACAGATACGCAAACGTTCTCCCGCTTACCACTTATTGATGCCCGTGGGGGATGGCTGTGCTGGCACAAGGGCCACGTGACATAAGTCTAGGGTTTCTTCAGCACGCTCAGTCACCTAGCTGGAAACAACTTACCAAAGTGGACGGAGCCCCATAACTAAGAATGCTCTGTGGGGACCAATCTCTACACCTGTTCCAAAAGGATCCGTTATTGCAGGAGTGCACACTATGATGCACGGGTAAAACCTGGATTTATTCCACGTGGCAAGGGGTTTCTACCAAACCCAATACGTGAATCATCCGGGTAATTCTGGTCCTGACTCTCATCAGTAACAACAAACTGACAGAATCCATCACATCCCGGTCTCCCTAGGAACCAGCTGGCCGGGACACAGGGCTCAGAGTTTCAGACACTGCTGTTGATGCGGACCAGCGCTGGCCGACTCCTCTGGATGTCCTTTTCTCTACGGTCTTCTGGCCCAGGAGAGCCCCCGAGAGGAGACACCTCTTCCGCCAACATTCCAGTGGAGCCGACCCAGCTGGGAGGGTTTGGAAGGTTTCTCTGGCTACCGTGGGCCTCTGTGAACACGCAAAGGGCGGAGGGGGAGGTCCAGCTCCAGAGGCTGGTTGGCATTTCTGGGGCAGCAGTGCCATCAAGCGAAAACCTTTTGAGCATGGCGTGCAGGCCCTTCCTGTGGATCCTGCTGGGGGAAGGCCTGTGACTCTAGGAAGTGAGGGTCTGGAGCACTCAGAAGATCCTGGGCGAACCCGGAGGCCTGTCGCCTCACCACGTGTGGGAGGAACAGGTAGTGGTGTTCTGGGGCCTGGCATACCCACCAAGGAGCCCCTGGCTGTCAAGCGCTCGGGGGTGTGGCGGAGGCAGCAGCCATGTTCAGAACGGAACAAGGCTCTGAAGCGCCTGCCCCCGGCCACCTGGTCCATGCTGCAGGAAGGCTACTTTTGCTAGGTTTACAAGGACTCAGGTTGCTGAACTAAGCCTGCCTTTGCCCACTCTTAGGATGAAGGACACACCTCACTGGAAGCAGAGTAAACTGGATTCATATCCTTCAGAAAATCATCTTTCTCAAAGGCAAAGGACTAAACCAAACAGTACACCGGTGAGTTCTCTTCCATACCCATCAGACAGGTGAAATCGGCTCCAGGAAAATAATGGCCCTTGCCAGGCTCAAGTTAAAATTGAATTCAGGCGCCCTTGAACTTGAAAATGGTTGACAGCTGAATCAAGCAGGGAAAACTGTAGCCACTAAGGATACCTGAACACGCTACTAACCAGACAGTAACCCGAGATATTCGGTGAGAGACCTGCCCTGAGAGGGGTGGCCTACTGTACAGAAGCGGGTAACAGAACCAAAGCACGGCTGAGGGCTGCATTCCGCACCTACGAGAAGTGTGAAATCAGTGTCTGGTCTCGGGCTATGCCTCAACGCTGGCTCCACACCAAGGCAACGAAGGAGCCGGTGATCACACTCTTTTCTTACTTTAGCAAGCCGCCACCTGGAAAGGAAAGAAAACACCATGTTGCCGCTCTGCCACATATGCAGATCAACATCCTTCAGTAAGAATTCAGCTTGAAAAATATGAGAAGCAAAACAAAAAAACGTACCAGTCACCTCCTAGTTCCATTAACAGAAAACAAACAAAGAAACCGGATCGAACCACACTACCTACCCTGAGGAGTAAAAGTGAAAGTGAAGTCCCTCAGTCAAGTCCAACTATTTGCAAAACCATGGTCTGTAGCCTAGTAGGCTCCTCCGTCCATAGGCTATTCCAGGCAAAAATACTGGAGTGGGTTGCCATTTCCTTCTCCAGCAGCAGTCAGCCTCAATGTCCAGATGGTCTGAACTTTATTCTGGAAACCCACTGTGATGTAACTCACTGTGACCATTTAGTCGCCCGTAAAGTCACTTCCTGGGACTGAGGTTGCAGTTCCACATACCAATGACACTTCCTGCTTACCTAAACGAATAGCCCTGAGGTGTGCGAAATGAATAACCTGTTAGCCCTGCATCCACGGATACACAACCGTTCTCACGCTTACCACTTATTGATTCCCGTGAGGGATGGATGGGTATCCTGGCACAAGGGCCACGGGACATAAGCCTAGGGTTTCTTCAGCACGCTCAGTCACCTAGCTGGAAACCAGTTACCAAAGTGGACGGAGCCCCATAACTAAGAATGCTCTGTGGGGACCAATCTCTACACCTGTTCCAAAAGCATCCATAATTCCAGGAGCGCACACCATGATGCGTGGCGAGAACCTGGATTTACTCCAACTGCCAAGGGTTTTCAAGCAAACCCTAATACGTGAATCATCAAGTTAATTCTGGTCCTAACCCTGATCAGTAACAACAAAGTGACAGAATCCATCATAAGCCTGTCTCCCCAGGAAGCAGTGGCCAGGACACAGGGCTCAGAGTCTCAGACTGCTGTCTCAAGAGTCTCAGACTGCTGTCGATATGGACCAGAGCTGGACGGCTCCTCTCGATGTCCTTCTCTCTATGGACTTACTGCCCAGGAGCGCCCCCGAGAGAGGAGACACTCTTCCCCCAACACTCCAGTGGAGACAACCGAGCTGGGAGGGTTTGGAAGGTTTTTTTGGCTCCCGTGGGCCTTTTTTAACACGCAAAGGGCGGAGGGAGAGGCCCAGCTCCAGAGGGTGGTTGGCATTTCTGGAGCAACAGTGCCATCAAGCGGAAACCTTTTGAGCATGGCATGCAGGCCCTTCCTGTGGGGGAAGGCCCGTGACTGGAGGAAGCGAGGGTCTGGAGCACTCACAAGATCCTGGGCGAACCTGGTGGCCAGCCACTTCACCAGAACAGGTGTGGGACCAACAGGGACTGGTGTGCTGGGGCCTGGCTTGCCCACCAAGGAGCCCCTGGCTGTCAAGCGCTCGGGGGCATGGCGTCAGCAGCGGCCATGTTCAAGAACAAGGCTCTGAAGCGCCTGCCCCCGGCCACCTGGCCCATGCTGCAGGAAGGCTACTTTTGATAGGTTTACAAGGACTCAGGTTGCTGAACTAACCCTGCCTTTGCTCAGTCTTAGCATTAACGAAGCACCTCCATGGAACTAGGGTAAACTGGATTAACATACTTCGGAAATCATCTTTCTCAAAGGCAAAGGAGTAAAACACAAAGTATACCAGGGAGTTCTCGTCCACACCCATCAGATGTGTGAAATCCCCTCCAGGAAAAAAACGGCCCTTGCCGGGCTTGAGTTTAAATTAAATTCAGGCGCCTTTGAACTTGCAGATGAGTGATAGTTGAGACAAGCAGGGAAAACTTTGCTGATCATTACGATCACACAACTGCAGCCACTGAGTATACCTGAACACGCTACTAACCAGACAGTAACCTGAGAAATTCGGTGAGAGACCTGCCTTGAGAGAGGTGCCTACTGTACAGAAGCGGGTAACAGAACCAAAGGACGACTGAGGGCTGTATTGCGCACCTACGAGACGTGTGAAATCAGTGTCTGGTCTCGGTCAATTCCTCAACGCTGGCTCCACACCAAGGCAACGAAGGAGCCGTTGATCACGCTCTTCTCTTACTTTAGCAAGACCCCACCTGGAAAGGAAAGAAAATACCATTTTACACCTTTGCCACATATGCAGATTAACATCCTTCAGTAAGAACCCAGCTTGAAAAACATAAGAAGGAAAAAACACACCAGTCCCCTCCTAGTTCCATTAACAGAAACCAAACAAAAACACCCTAGCGAACCACACTACCTACGCTTAGGAGAAGTCAGCCTAAATGGCCAGATGGTCTGGACTCTATACTGCAAACCCACTGTGACGTACTTCACTGTGACCATTTAGTCGCCAGTAGAGACACTTCCTGGGACTGAGGTTGCAGTTCCACATACTAATGACCTTTCCTGCTTACCTAAACGAGTAGCCCTGCGGTTTGCGAAATGAGTAACCTGTTCGCCTTGCATCCACAGATACGCAAACGTTCTCCCGCTTACCACTTATTGATGCCCGTGGGGGATGGCTGTGCTGGCACAAAGGCCACGTGACATAAGTCTAGGGTTTCTTCAGCACGCTCAGTCACCTAGCTGGAAACAACTTACCAAAGTGGACGGAGCCCCATAACTAAGAATGCTCTGTGGGGACCAATCTCTACACCTGTTCCAAAAGGATCCGTTATTGCAGGAGTGCACACTATGATGCACGGGTAAAACCTGGATTTATTCCACGTGGCAAGGGGTTTCTACCAAACCCCAATACGTGAATCATCCGGGTAATTCTGGTCCTGACTCTCATCAGTAACAACAAACTGACAGAATCCATCACATCCCGGTCTCCCTAGGAACCAGCTGGCCGGGACACAGGGCTCAGAGTTTCAGACACTGCTGTTGATGCGGACCAGCGCTGGCCGACTCCTCTGGATGTCCTTTTCTCTACGGTCTTCTGGCCCAGGACAGCCCCCGAGAGGAGACACCTCTTCCGCCAACATTCCAGTGGAGCCGACCCAGCTGGGAGGGTTTGGAAGGTTTCTCTGGCTACCGTGGGCCTCTGTGAACACGCAAAGGGCGGAGGGGGAGGTCCAGCTCCAGAGGCTGGTTGGCATTTCTGGGGCAGCAGTGCCAACAAGCGAAAACCTTTTGAGCATGGCGTGCAGGCCCTTCCTGTGGATCCTGCTGGGGGAAGGCCTGTGACTCTAGGAAGTGAGGGTCTGGAGCACTCAGAAGATCCTGGGCGAACCCGGAGGCCTGTCGCCTCACCACGTGTGGGAGGAACAGGTAGTGGTGTTCTGGGGCCTGGCATACCCACCAAGGAGCCCCTGGCTGTCAAGCGCTCGGGGGTGTGGCGGAGGCAGCAGCCATGTTCAGAACGGAACAAGGCTCTGAAGCGCCTGCCCCCGGCCACCTGGCCCATGCTGCAGGAAGGCTACTTTTGCTAGGTTTACAAGGACTCAGGTTGCTGAACTAAGCCTGCCTTTGCCCACTCTTAGGATGAAGGACACACCTCACTGGAAGCAGAGTAAACTGGATTCATATCCTTCAGAAAATCATCTTTCTCAAAGGCAAAGGACTAAACCAAACAGTACACCGGTGAGTTCTCTTCCATACCCATCAGACAGGTGAAATCGGCTCCAGGAAAATAATGGCCCTTGCCAGGCTCAAGTTAAAATTGAATTCAGGCGCCCTTGAACTTGAAAATGGTTGACAGCTGAATCAAGCAGGGAAAACTGTAGCCACTAAGGATACCTGAACACGCTACTAACCAGACAGTAACCCGAGATATTCGGTGAGAGACCTGCCCTGAGAGGGGTGGCCTACTGTACAGAAGCGGGTAACAGAACCAAAGCACGGCTGAGGGCTGCATTCCGCACCTACGAGAAGTGTGAAATCAGTGTCTGGTCTCGGGCTATGCCTCAACGCTGGCTCCACACCAAGGCAACGAAGGAGCCGGTGATCACACTCTTTTCTTACTTTAGCAAGCCGCCACCTGGAAAGGAAAGAAAACACCATGTTGCCGCTGTGCCACATATGCAGATCAACATCCTTCAGTAAGAATTCAGCTTGAAAAATATGAGAAGCAAAACAAAAAAACGTACCAGTCACCTCCTAGTTCCATTAACAGAAAACAAACAAAGAAACCGGATCGAACCACACTACCTACCCTGAGGAGTAAAAGTGAAAGTGAAGTCCCTCAGTCAAGTCCAACTATTTGCAAACCCATGGTCTGTAGCCTAGTAGGCTCCTCCGTCCATAGGCTATTCCAGGCAAAAATACTGGAGTGGGTTGCCATTTCCTTCTCCAGCAGCAGTCAGCCTCAATGTCCAGATGGTCTGAACTTTATTCTGGAAACCCTCTGTGATGTAACTCACTGTGACCATTTAGTCGCCCGTAGAGTCACTTCCTGGGACTGAGGTTGCAGTTCCACATACCAATGACACTTCCTGCTTACCTAAACGAGTAGCCCTGAGGTGTCCGAAATGAATAACCTGTCAGCCCTGCATCCACGGATACACAACCGTTCTCACGCTTACCACTTATTGATTCCCGTGAGGGATGGATGGGTATCCTGGCACAAGGGCCACGGGACATAAGCCTAGGGTTTCTTCAGCACGCTCAGTCACCTAGCTGGAAACCAGTTACCAAAGTGGACGGAGCCCCATAACTAAGAATGCTCTGTGGGGACCAATCTCTACACCTGTTCCAAAAGCATCCATAATTCCAGGAGAGCACACCATGATGCGTGGCGAGAACCTGGATTTACTCCAACTGCCAAGGGTTTTCAACCAAACCCTAATACGTGAATCATCAAGTTAATTCTGGTCCTAACCCTGATCAGTAACAACAAAGTGACAGAATCCATCACAAGCCTGTCTCCCCAGGAAGCAGTGGCCAGGACACAGGGCTCAGAGTCTCAGACTGCTGTCTCAAGAGTCTCAGACTGCTGTCGATATGGACCAGAGCTGGACGGCTCCTCTCGATGTCCTTCTCTCTATGGACTTACTGCCCAGGAGAGCCCCCGAGAGAGGAGACACTCTTCCCCCAACACTCCAGTGGAGACAACCGAGCTGGGAGGGTTTGGAAGGTTTTTTTGGCTCCCGTGGGCCTTTTTTAACACGCAAAGGGCGGAGGGAGAGGCCCAGCTCCAGAGGGTGGTTGGCATTTCTGGAGCAACAGTGCCATCAAGCGGAAACCTTTTGAGCATGGCATGCAGGCCCTTCCTGTGGGGGAAGGCCCGTGACTGGAGGAAGCGAGGGTCTGGAGCACTCACAAGATCCTGGGCGAACCTGGTGGCCAGCCACTTCACCAGAACAGGTGTGGGACCAACAGGGACTGGTGTGCTGGGGCCTGGCTTACCCACCAAGGAGCCCCTGGCTGTCAAGCGCTCGGGGGCATGGCGTCAGCAGCGGCCATGTTTAAGAACAAGGCTCTGAAGCGCCTGCCCCCGGCCACCTGGCCCATGCTGCAGGAAGGCTACTTTTGCTAGGTTTACAAGGACTCAGGTTGCTGAACTAACCCTGCCTTTGCTCAGTCTTAGCATTAACGAAGCACCTCCATGGAACTAGGGTAAACTGGATTAACATACTTCGGAAATCATCTTTCTCAAAGGCAAAGGAGTAAAACACAAAGTATACCAGGGAGTTCTCGTCCACACCCATCAGATGTGTGAAATCCCCTCCAGGAAAAAAACGGCCCTTGCCGGGCTTGAGTTTAAATTAAATTCAGGCGCCTTTGAACTTGCAGATGAGTGATAGTTGAGACAAGCAGGGAAAACTTTGCTGATCATTACGATCACACAACTGCAGCCACTGAGTATACCTGAACACGCTACTAACCAGACAGTAACCTGAGAAATTCGGTGAGAGACCTGCCTTGAGAGAGGTGCCTACTGTACAGAAGCGGGTAACAGAACCAAAGGACGACTGAGGGCTGTATTGCGCAGCTACGAGACGTGTGAAATCAGTGTCTGGTCTCGGTCAATTCCTCAACGCTGGCTCCACACCAAGGCAACGAAGGAGCCGTTGATCACGCTCTTCTCTTACTTTAGCAAGACCCCACCTGGAAAGGAAAGAAAATACCATTTTACACCTTTGCCACATATGCAGATTAACATCCTTCAGTAAGAACTCAGCTTGAAAAACATAAGAAGGAAAAAACGCACCAGTCCCCTCCTAGTTCCATTAACAGAAACCAAACAAAAACACCCTAGCGAACCACACTACCTACGCTTAGGAGAAGTCAGCCTAAATGGCCAGATGGTCTGGACTCTATACTGCAAACCCACTGTGACGTACTTGACTGTGACCATTTAGTCGCCAGTAGAGACACTTCCTGGGACTGAGGTTGCAGTTCCACATACTAATGACCTTTCCTGCTTACCTAAACGAGTAGCCCTGAGGTTTGCGAAATGAGTAACCTGTTCGCCTTGCATCCACAGATACGCAAACGTTCTCCCGCTTACCACTTATTGATGCCCGTGGGGGATGGCTGTGCTGGCACAAGGGCCACGTGACATAAGTCTAGGGTTTCTTCAGCACGCTCAGTCACCTAGCTGGAAACAACTTACCAAAGTGGACGGAGCCCCATAACTAAGAATGCTCTGTGGGGACCAATCTCTACACCTTTTCCAAAAGGATCCGTTATTGCAGGAGTGCACACTATGATGCACGGGTAAAACCTGGATTTATTCCACGTGGCAAGGGGTTTCTACCAAACCCCAATACATGAATCATCCGGGTAATTCTGGTCCTGACTCTCATCAGTAACAACAAACTGACAGAATCCATCACATCCCGGTCTCCCTAGGAACCAGCTGGCCGGGACACAGGGCTCAGAGTTTCAGACACTGCTGTTGATGCGGACCAGCGCTGGCCGACTCCTCTGGATGTCCTTTTCTCTACGGTCTTCTGGCCCAGGAGAGCCCCCGAGAGGAGACACCTCTTCCGCCAACATTCCAGTGGAGCTGACCCAGCTGGGAGGGTTTGGAAGGTTTCTCTGGCTACCGTGGGCCTCTGTGAACACGCAAAGGGCGGAGGGGGAGGTCCAGCTCCAGAGGCTGGTTGGCATTTCTGGGGCAGCAGTGCCATCAAGCGAAAACCTTTTGAGCATGGCGTGCAGGCCCTTCCTGTGGATCCTGCTGGGGGAAGGCCTGTGACTCTAGGAAGTGAGGGTCTGGAGCACTCAGAAGATCCTGGGCGAACCCGGAGGCCTGTCGCCTCACCACGTGTGGGAGGAACAGGTAGTGGTGTTCTGGGGCCTGGCATACCCACCAAGGAGCCCCTGGCTGTCAAGCGCTCGGGGGTGTGGCGGAGGCAGCAGCCATGTTCAGAACGGAACAAGGCTCTGAAGCGCCTGCCCCCGGCCACCTGGCCCATGCTGCAGGAAGGCTACTTTTGCTAGGTTTACAAGGACTCAGGTTGCTGAACTAAGCCTGCCTTTGCCCACTCTTAGGATGAAGGACACACCTCACTGGAAGCAGAGTAAACTGGATTCATATCCTTCAGAAAATCATCTTTCTCAAAGGCAAAGGACTAAACCAAACAGTACACCGGTGAGTTCTCTTCCATACCCATCAGACAGGTGAAATCGGCTCCAGGAAAATAATGGCCCTTGCCAGGCTCAAGTTAAAATTGAATTCAGGCGCCCTTGAACTTGAAAATGGTTGACAGCTGAATCAAGCAGGGAAAACTGTAGCCACTAAGGATACCTGAACACGCTACTAACCAGACAGTAACCCGAGATATTCGGTGAGAGACCTGCCCTGAGAGGGGTGGCCTACTGTACAGAAGCGGGTAACAGAACCAAAGCACGGCTGAGGGCTGCATTCCGCACCTACGAGAAGTGTGAAATCAGTGTCTGGTCTCGGGCTATGCCTCAACGCTGGCTCCACACCAAGGCAACGAAGGAGCCGGTGATCACACTCTTTTCTTACTTTAGCAAGCCGCCACCTGGAAAGGAAAGAAAACACCATGTTGCCCCTCTGCCACATATGCAGATCAACATCCTTCAGTAAGAATTCAGCTTGAAAAATATGAGAAGCAAAACAAAAAAACGTACCAGTCACCTCCTAGTTCCATTAACAGAAAACAAACAAAGAAACCGGATCGAACCACACTACCTACCCTGAGGAGTAAAAGTGAAAGTGAAGTCCCTCAGTCAAGTCCAACTATTTGCAAACCCATGGTCTGTAGCCTAGTAGGCTCCTCCGTCCATAGGCTATTCCAGGCAAAAATACTGGAGTGGGTTGCCATTTCCTTCTCCAGCAGCAGTCAGCCTCAATGTCCAGATGGTCTGAACTTTATTCTGGAAACCCACTGTGATGTAACTCACTGTGACCATTTAGTCGCCCGTAGAGTCACTTCCTGGGACTGAGGTTGCAGTTCCACATACCAATGACACTTCCTGCTTACCTAAACGAGTAGCCCTGAGGTGTGCGAAATGAATAACCTGTCAGCCCTGCATCCACGGATACACAACCGTTCTCACGCTTACCACTTATTGATTCCCGTGAGGGATGGATGGGTATCCTGGCACAAGGGCCACGGGACATAAGCCTAGGGTTTCTTCAGCACGCTCAGTCACCTAGCTGGAAACCAGTTACCAAAGTGGACGGAGCCCCATAACTAAGAATGCTCTGTGGGGACCAATCTCTACACCTGTTCCAAAAGCATCCATAATTCCAGGAGAGCACACCATGATGCGTGGCGAGAACCTGGATTTACTCCAACTGCCAAGGGTTTTCAACCAAACCCTAATACGTGAATCATCAAGTTAATTCTGGTCCTAACCCTGATCAGTAACAACAAAGTGACAGAATCCATCACAAGCCTGTCTCCCCAGGAAGCAGTGGCCAGGACACAGGGCTCAGAGTCTCAGACTGCTGTCTCAAGAGTCTCAGACTGCTGTCGATATGGACCAGAGCTGGACGGCTCCTCTTGATGTCCTTCTCTCTATGGACTTAGTGCCCAGGAGAGCCCCCGAGAGAGGAGACACTCTTCCCCCAACACTCCAGTGGAGACAACCGAGCTGGGAGGGTTTGGAAGGTTTTTTTGGCTCCCGTGGGCCTTTTTTAACACGCAAAGGGCGGAGGGAGAGGCCCAGCTCCAGAGGGTGGTTGGCATTTCTGGAGCAACAGTGCCATCAAGCGGAAACCTTTTGAGCATGGCATGCAGGCCCTTCCTGTGGGGGAAGGCCCGTGACTGGAGGAAGCGAGGGTCTGGAGCACTCACAAGATCCTGGGCGAACCTGGTGGCCAGCCACTTCACCAGAACAGGTGTGGGACCAACAGGGACTGGTGTGCTGGGGCCTGGCTTGCCCACCAAGGAGCCCCTGGCTGTCAAGCGCTCGGGGGCATGGCGTCAGCAGCGGCCATGTTCAAGAACAAGGCTCTGAAGCGCCTGCCCCCGGCCACCTGGCCCATGCTGCAGGAAGGCTACTTTTGCTAGGTTTACAAGGACTCAGGTTGCTGAACTAACCCTGCCTTTGCTCAGTCTTAGCATTAACGAAGCACCTCCATGGAACTAGGGTAAACTGGATTAACATACTTCGGAAATCATCTTTCTCAAAGGCAAAGGAGTAAAACACAAAGTATACCAGGGAGTTCTCGTCCACACCCATCAGATGTGTGAAATCCCCTCCAGGAAAAAAACGGCCCTTGCCGGGCTTGAGTTTAAATTAAATTCAGGCGCCTTTGAACTTGCAGATGAGTGATAGTTGAGACAAGCAGGGAAAACTTTGCTGATCATTACGATCACACAACTGCAGCCACTGAGTATACCTGAACACGCTACTAACCAGACAGTAACCTGAGAAATTCGGTGAGAGACCTGCCTTGAGAGAGGTGCCTACTGTACAGAAGCGGGTAACAGAACCAAAGGACGACTGAGGCCTGTATTGCGCACCTACGAGACGTGTGAAATCAGTGTCTGGTCTCGGTCAATTCCTCAACGCTGGCTCCACACCAAGGCAACGAAGGAGCCGTTGATCACGCTCTTCTCTTACTTTAGCAAGACCCCACCTGGAAAGCAAAGAAAATACCATTTTACACCTTTGCCACATATGCAGATTAACATCCTTCAGTAAGAACTCAGCTTGAAAAACATAAGAAGGAAAAAACACACCAGTCCCCTCCTAGTTCCATTAACAGAAACCAAACAAAAACACCCTAGCGAACCACACTACCTACGCTTAGGAGAAGTCAGCCTAAATGGCCAGATGGTCTGGACTCTATACTGCAAACCCACTGTGACGTACTTCACTGTGACCATTTAGTCGCCAGTAGAGACACTTCCTGGGACTGAGGTTGCAGTTCCACATACTAATGACCTTTCCTGCTTACCTAAACGAGTAGCCCTGCGGTTTGCGAAATGAGTAACCTGTTCGCCTTGCATCCACAGATACGCAAACGTTCTCCCGCTTACCACTTATTGATGCCCGTGGGGGATGGCTGTGCTGGCACAAAGGCCACGTGACATAAGTCTAGGGTTTCTTCAGCACGCTCAGTCACCTAGCTGGAAACAACTTACCAAAGTGGACGGAGCCCCATAACTAAGAATGCTCTGTGGGGACCAATCTCTACACCTGTTCCAAAAGGATCCGTTATTGCAGGAGTGCACACTATGATGCACGGGTAAAACCTGGATTTATTCCACGTGGCAAGGGGTTTCTACCAAACCCCAATACGTGAATCATCCGGGTAATTCTGGTCCTGACTCTCATCAGTAACAACAAACTGACAGAATCCATCACATCCCGGTCTCCCTAGGAACCAGCTGGCCGGGACACAGGGCTCAGAGTTTCAGACACTGCTGTTGATGCGGACCAGCGCTGGCCGACTCCTCTGGATGTCCTTTTCTCTACGGTCTTCTGGCCCAGGAGAGCCCCCGAGAGGAGACACCTCTTCCGCCAACATTCCAGTGGAGCCGACCCAGCTGGGAGGGTTTGGAAGGTTTCTCTGGCTACCGTGGGCCTCTGTGAACACGCAAAGGGCGGAGGGGGAGGTCCAGCTCCAGAGGCTGGTTGGCATTTCTGGGGCAGCAGTGCCATCAAGCGAAAACCTTTTGAGCATGGCGTGCAGGCCCTTCCTGTGGATCCTGCTGGGGGAAGGCCTGTGACTCTAGGAAGTGAGGGTCTGGAGCACTCAGAAGATCCTGGGCGAACCCGGAGGCCTGTCGCCTCACCACGTGTGGGAGGAACAGGTAGTGGTGTTCTGGGGCCTGGCATACCCACCAAGGAGCCCCTGGCTGTCAAGCGCTCGGGGGTGTGGCGGAGGCAGCAGCCATGTTCAGAACGGAACAAGGCTCTGAAGCGCCTGCCCCCGGCCACCTGGCCCATGCTGCAGGAAGGCTACTTTTGCTAGGTTTACAAGGACTCAGGTTGCTGAACTAAGCCTGCCTTTGCCCACTCTTAGGATGAAGGACACACCTCACTGGAAGCAGAGTAAACTGGATTCATATCCTTCAGAAAATCATCTTTCTCAAAGGCAAAGGACTAAACCAAACAGTACACCGGTGAGTTCTCTTCCATACCCATCAGACAGGTGAAATCGGCTCCAGGAAAATAATGGCCCTTGCCAGGCTCAAGTTAAAATTGAATTCAGGCGCCCTTGAACTTGAAAATGGTTGACAGCTGAATCAAGCAGGGAAAACTGTAGCCACTAAGGATACCTGAACACGCTACTAACCAGACAGTAACCCGAGATATTCGGTGAGAGACCTGCCCTGAGAGGGGTGGCCTACTGTACAGAAGCGGGTAACAGAACCAAAGCACGGCTGAGGGCTGCATTCCGCACCTACGAGAAGTGTGAAATCAGTGTCTGGTCTCGGGCTATGCCTCAACGCTGGCTCCACACCAAGGCAACGAAGGAGCCGGTGATCACACTCTTTTCTTACTTTAGCAAGCCGCCACCTGGAAAGGAAAGAAAACACCATGTTGCCCCTCTGCCACATATGCAGATCAACATCCTTCAGTAAGAATTCAGCTTGAAAAATATGAGAAGCAAAACAAAAAAACGTACCAGTCACCTCCTAGTTCCATTAACAGAAAACAAACAAAGAAACCGGATCGAACCACACTACCTACCCTGAGGAGTAAAAGTGAAAGTGAAGTCCCTCAGTCAAGTCCAACTATTTGCAAACCCATGGTCTGTAGCCTAGTAGGCTCCTCCGTCCATAGGCTATTCCAGGCAAAAATACTGGAGTGGGTTGCCATTTCCTTCTCCAGCAGCAGTCAGCCTCAATGTCCAGATGGTCTGAACTTTATTCTGGAAACCCACTGTGATGTAACTCACTGTGACCATTTAGTCGCCCGTAGAGTCACTTCCTGGGACTGAGGTTGCAGTTCCACATACCAATGACACTTCCTGCTTACCTAAACGAGTAGCCCTGAGGTGTGCGAAATGAATAACCTGTCAGCCCTGCATCCACGGATACACAACCGTTCTCACGCTTACCACTTATTGATTCCCGTGAGGGATGGATGGGTATCCTGGCACAAGGGCCACGGGACATAAGCCTAGGGTTTCTTCAGCACGCTCAGTCACCTAGCTGGAAACCAGTTACCAAAGTGGACGGAGCCCCATAACTAAGAATGCTCTGTGGGGACCAATCTCTACACCTGTTCCAAAAGCATCCATAATTCCAGGAGAGCACACCATGATGCGTGGCGAGAACCTGGATTTACTCCAACTGCCAAGGGTTTTCAACCAAACCCTAATACGTGAATCATCAAGTTAATTCTGGTCCTAACCCTGATCAGTAACAACAAAGTGACAGAATCCATCACAAGCCTGTCTCCCCAGGAAGCAGTGGCCAGGACACAGGCCTCAGAGTCTCAGACTGCTGTCTCAAGAGTCTCAGACTGCTGTCGATATGGACCAGAGCTGGACGGCTCCTCTTGATGTCCTTCTCTCTATGGACTTAGTGCCCAGGAGAGCCCCCGAGAGAGGAGACACTCTTCCCCCAACACTCCAGTGGAGACAACCGAGCTGGGAGGGTTTGGAAGGTTTTTTTGGCTCCCGTGGGCCTTTTTTAACACGCAAAGGGCGGAGGGAGAGGCCCAGCTCCAGAGGGTGGTTGGCATTTCTGGAGCAACAGTGCCATCAAGCGGAAACCTTTTGAGCATGGCATGCAGGCCCTTCCTGTGGGGGAAGGCCCGTGACTGGAGGAAGCGAGGGTCTGGAGCACTCACAAGATCCTGGGCGAACCTGGTGGCCAGCCACTTCACCAGAACAGGTGTGGGACCAACAGGGACTGGTGTGCTGGGGCCTGGCTTACCCACCAAGGAGCCCCTGGCTGTCAAGCGCTCGGGGGCATGGCGTCAGCAGCGGCCATGTTCAAGAACAAGGCTCTGAAGCGCCTGCCCCCGGCCACCTGGCCCATGCTGCAGGAAGGCTACTTTTGCTAGGTTTACAAGGACTCAGGTTGCTGAACTAACCCTGCCTTTGCTCAGTCTTAGCATTAACGAAGCACCTCCATGGAACTAGGGTAAACTGGATTAACATACTTCGGAAATCATCTTTCTCAAAGGCAAAGGAGTAAAACACAAAGTATACCAGGGAGTTCTCGTCCACACCCATCAGATGTGTGAAATCCCCTCCAGGAAAAAAACGGCCCTTGCCGGGCTTGAGTTTAAATTAAATTCAGGCGCCTTTGAACTTGCAGATGAGTGATAGTTGAGACAAGCAGGGAAAACTTTGCTGATCATTACGATCACACAACTGCAGCCACTGAGTATACCTGAACACGCTACTAACCAGACAGTAACCTGAGAAATTCGGTGAGAGACCTGCCTTGAGAGAGGTGCCTACTGTACAGAAGCGGGTAACAGAACCAAAGGACGACTGAGGCCTGTATTGCGCACCTACGAGACGTGTGAAATCAGTGTCTGGTCTCGGTCAATTCCTCAACGCTGGCTCCACACCAAGGCAACGAAGGAGCCGTTGATCACGCTCTTCTCTTACTTTAGCAAGACCCCACCTGGAAAGCAAAGAAAATACCATTTTACACCTTTGCCACATACGCAGATTAACATCCTTCAGTAAGAACTCAGCTTGAAAAACATAAGAAGGAAAAAACGCACCAGTCCCCTCCTAGTTCCATTAACAGAAACCAAACAAAAACACCCTAGCGAACCACACTACCTACGCTTAGGAGAAGTCAGCCTAAATGGCCAGATGGTGTGGACTCTATACTGCAAACCCACTGTGACGTACTTCACTGTGACCATTTAGTCGCCAGTAGAGACACTTCCTGGGACTGAGGTTGCAGTTCCACATACTAATGACCTTTCCTGCTTACCTAAACGTGTAGCCCTGAGGTTTGCGAAATGAGTAACCTGTTCGCCTTGCATCCACAGATACGCAAACGTTCTCCCGCTTACCACTTATTGATGCCCGTGGGGGATGGCTGTGCTGGCACAAGGGCCACGTGACATAAGTCTAGGGTTTCTTCAGCACGCTCAGTCACCTAGCTGGAAACAACTTACCAAAGTGGACGGAGCCCCATAACTAAGAATGCTCTGTGGGGACCAATCTCTACACCTGTTCCAAAAGGATCCGTTATTGCAGGAGTGCACACTATGATGCACGGGTAAAACCTGGATTTATTCCACGTGGCAAGGGGTTTCTACCAAACCCCAATACGTGAATCATCCGGGTAATTCTGGTCCTGACTCTCATCAGTAACAACAAACTGACAGAATCCATCACATCCCGGTCTCCCTAGGAACCAGCTGGCCGGGACACAGGGCTCAGAGTTTCAGACACTGCTGTTGATGCGGACCAGCGCTGGCCGACTCCTCTGGATGTCCTTTTCTCTACGGTCTTCTGGCCCAGGAGAGCCCCCGAGAGGAGACATCTCTTCCGCCAACATTCCAGTGGAGCCGACCCAGCTGGGAGGGTTTGGAAGGTTTCTCTGGCTACCGTGGGCCTCTGTGAACACGCAAAGGGCGGAGGGGGAGGTCCAGCTCCAGAGGCTGGTTGGCATTTCTGGGGCAGCAGTGCCATCAAGCGAAAACCTTTTGAGCATGGCGTGCAGGCCCTTCCTGTGGATCCTGCTGGGGGAAGGCCTGTGACTCTAGGAAGTGAGGGTCTGGAGCACTCAGAAGATCCTGGGCGAACCCGGAGGCCTGTCGCCTCACCACGTGTGGGAGGAACAGGTAGTGGTGTTCTGGGGCCTGGCATACCCACCAAGGAGCCCCTGGCTGTCAAGCGCTCGGGGGTGTGGCGGAGGCAGCAGCCATGTCCAGAACGGAACAAGGCTCTGAAGCGCCTGCCCCCGGCCACCTGGCCCATGCTGCAGGAAGGCTACTTTTGCTAGGTTTACAAGGACTCAGGTTGCTGAACTAAGCCTGCCTTTGCCCACTCTTAGGATGAAGGACACACCTCACTGGAAGCAGAGTAAACTGGATTCATATCCTTCAGAAAATCATCTTTCTCAAAGGCAAAGGACTAAACCAAACAGTACACCGGTGAGTTCTCTTCCATACCCATCAGACAGGTGAAATCGGCTCCAGGAAAATAATGGCCCTTGCCAGGCTCAAGTTAAAATTGAATTCAGGCGCCCTTGAACTTGAAAATGGTTGACAGCTGAATCAAGCAGGGAAAACTGTAGCCACTAAGGATACCTGAACACGCTACTAACCAGACAGTAACCCGAGATATTCGGTGAGAGACCTGCCCTGAGAGGGGTGGCCTACTGTACAGAAGCGGGTAACAGAACCAAAGCACGGCTGAGGGCTGCATTCCGCACCTACGAGAAGTGTGAAATCAGTGTCTGGTCTCGGGCTATGCCTCAACGCTGGCTCCACACCAAGGCAACGAAGGAGCCGGTGATCACACTCTTTTCTTACTTTAGCAAGCCGCCACCTGGAAAGGAAAGAAAACACCATGTTGCCCCTCTGCCACATATGCAGATCAACATCCTTCAGTAAGAATTCAGCTTGAAAAATATGAGAAGCAAAACAAAAAAACGTACCAGTCACCTCCTAGTTCCATTAACAGAAAACAAACAAAGAAACCGGATCGAACCACACTACCTACCCTGAGGAGTAAAAGTGAAAGTGAAGTCCCTCAGTCAAGTCCAACTATTTGCAAACCCATGGTCTGTAGCCTAGTAGGCTCCTCCGTCCATAGGCTATTCCAGGCAAAAATACTGGAGTGGGTTGCCATTTCCTTCTCCAGCAGCAGTCAGCCTCAATGTCCAGATGGTCTGAACTTTATTCTGGAAACCCTCTGTGATGTAACTCACTGTGACCATTTAGTCGCCCGTAGAGTCACTTCCTGGGACTGAGGTTGCAGTTCCACATACCAATGACACTTCCTGCTTACCTAAACGAGTAGCCCTGAGGTGTGCGAAATGAATAACCTGTTAGCCCTGCATCCACGGATACACAACCGTTCTCACGCTTACCACTTATTGATTCCCGTGAGGGATGGATGGGTATCCTGGCACAAGGGCCACGGGACATAAGCCTAGGGTTTCTTCAGCACGCTCAGTCACCTAGCTGGAAACCAGTTACCAAAGTGGACGGAGCCCCATAACTAAGAATGCTCTGTGGGGACCAATCTCTACACCTGTTCCAAAAGCATCCATAATTCCAGGAGAGCACACCATGATGCGTGGCGAGAACCTGGATTTACTCCAACTGCCAAGGGTTTTCAACCAAACCCTAATACGTGAATCATCAAGTTAATTCTGGTCCTAACCCTGATCAGTAACAACAAAGTGACAGAATCCATCACAAGCCTGTCTCCCCAGGAAGCAGTGGCCAGGACACAGGGCTCAGAGTCTCAGACTGCTGTCTCAAGAGTCTCAGACTGCTGTCGATATGGACCAGAGCTGGACGGCTCCTCTTGATGTCCTTCTCTCTATGGACTTAGTGCCCAGGAGAGCCCCCGAGAGAGGAGACACTCTTCCCCCAACACTCCAGTGGAGACAACCGAGCTGGGAGGGTTTGGAAGGTTTTTTTGGCTCCCGTGGGCCTTTTTTAACACGCAAAGGGCGGAGGGAGAGGCCCAGCTCCAGAGGGTGGTTGGCATTTCTGGAGCAACAGTGCCATCAAGCGGAAACCTTTTGAGCATGGCATGCAGGCCCTTCCTGTGGGGGAAGGCCCGTGACTGGAGGAAGCGAGGGTCTGGAGCACTCACAAGATCCTGGGCGAACCTGGTGGCCAGCCACTTCACCAGAACAGGTGTGGGACCAACAGGGACTGGTGTGCTGGGGCCTGGCTTACCCACCAAGGAGCCCCTGGCTGTCAAGCGCTCGGGGGCATGGCGTCAGCAGCGGCCATGTTCAAGAACAAGGCTCTGAAGCGCCTGCCCCCGGCCACCTGGCCCATGCTGCAGGAAGGCTACTTTTGCTAGGTTTACAAGGACTCAGGTTGCTGAACTAACCCTGCCTTTGCTCAGTCTTAGCATTAACGAAGCACCTCCATGGAACTAGGGTAAACTGGATTAACATACTTCGGAAATCATCTTTCTCAAAGGCAAAGGAGTAAAACACAAAGTATACCAGGGAGTTCTCGTCCACACCCATCAGATGTGTGAAATCCCCTCCAGGAAAAAAACGGCCCTTGCCGGGCTTGAGTTTAAATTAAATTCAGGCGCCTTTGAACTTGCAGATGAGTGATAGTTGAGACAAGCAGGGAAAACTTTGCTGATCATTACGATCACACAACTGCAGCCACTGAGTATACCTGAATACGCTACTAACCAGACAGTAACCTGAGAAATTCGGTGAGAGACCTGCCTTGAGAGAGGTGCCTACTGTACAGAAGTGGGTAACAGAACCAAAGGACGACTGAGGGCTGTATTGCGCACCTACGAGACGTGTGAAATCAGTGTCTGGCCTCGGTCTATGCCTCAACGCTGGCTCCACACCAAGGCAACGAAGGAGCCGTTGATCACGCTCTTCTCTTACTTTAGCAAGACCCCACCTGGAAAGGAAAGAAAATACCATTTTACACCTTTGCCACATATGCAGATTAACATCCTTCAGTAAGAACTCAGCTTGAAAAACATAAGAAGGAAAAAACGCACCAGTCCCCTCCTAGTTCCATTAACAGAAACCAAACAAAAACACCCTAGCGAACCACACTACCTACGCTTAGGAGAAGTCAGCCTAAATGGCCAGATGGTCTGGACTCTATACTGCAAACCCACTGTGACGTACTTGACTGTGACCATTTAGTCGCCAGTAGAGACACTTCCTGGGACTGAGGTTGCAGTTCCACATACTAATGACCTTTCCTGCTTACCTAAACGAGTAGCCCTGAGGTTTGCGAAATGAGTAACCTGTTCGCCTTGCATCCACAGATACGCAAACGTTCTCCCGCTTACCACTTATTGATGCCCGTGGGGGATGGCTGTGCTGGCACAAGGGCCACGTGACATAAGTCTAGGGTTTCTTCAGCACGCTCAGTCACCTAGCTGGAAACAACTTACCAAAGTGGACGGAGCCCCATAACTAAGAATGCTCTGTGGGGACCAATCTCTACACCTGTTCCAAAAGGATCCGTTATTGCAGGAGTGCACACTATGATGCACGGGTAAAACCTGGATTTATTCCACGTGGCAAGGGGTTTCTACCAAACCCCAATACGTGAATCATCCGGGTAATTCTGGTCCTGACTCTCATCAGTAACAACAAACTGACAGAATCCATCACATCCCGGTCTCCCTAGGAACCAGCTGGCCGGGACACAGGGCTCAGAGTTTCAGACACTGCTGTTGATGCGGACCAGCGCTGGCCGACTCCTCTGGATGTCCTTTTCTCTACGGTCTTCTGGCCCAGGACAGCCCCCGAGAGGAGACACCTCTTCCGCCAACATTCCAGTGGAGCCGACCCAGCTGGGAGGGTTTGGAAGGTTTCTCTGGCTACCGTGGGCCTCTGTGAACACGCAAAGGGCGGAGGGGGAGGTCCAGCTCCAGAGGCTGGTTGGCATTTCTGGGGCAGCAGTGCCATCAAGCGAAAACCTTTTGAGCATGGCGTGCAGGCCCTTCCTGTGGATCCTGCTGGGGGAAGGCCTGTGACTCTAGGAAGTGAGGGTCTGGAGCACTCAGAAGATCCTGGGCGAACCCGGAGGCCTGTCGCCTCACCACGTGTGGGAGGAACAGGTAGTGGTGTTCTGGGGCCTGGCATACCCACCAAGGAGCCCCTGGCTGTCAAGCGCTCGGGGGTGTGGCGGAGGCAGCAGCCATGTCCAGAACGGAACAAGGCTCTGAAGCGCCTGCCCCCGGCCACCTGGCCCATGCTGCAGGAAGGCTACTTTTGCTAGGTTTACAAGGACTCAGGTTGCTGAACTAAGCCTGCCTTTGCCCACTCTTAGGATGAAGGACACACCTCACTGGAAGCAGAGTAAACTGGATTCATATCCTTCAGAAAATCATCTTTCTCAAAGGCAAAGGACTAAACCAAACAGTACACCGGTGAGTTCTCTTCCATACCCATCAGACAGGTGAAATCGGCTCCAGGAAAATAATGGCCCTTGCCAGGCTCAAGTTAAAATTGAATTCAGGCGCCCTTGAACTTGAAAATGGTTGACAGCTGAATCAAGCAGGGAAAACTGTAGCCACTAAGGATACCTGAACACGCTACTAACCAGACAGTAACCCGAGATATTCGGTGAGAGACCTGCCCTGAGAGGGGTGGCCTACTGTACAGAAGCGGGTAACAGAACCAAAGCACGGCTGAGGGCTGCATTCCGCACCTACGAGAAGTGTGAAATCAGTGTCTGGTCTCGGGCTATGCCTCAACGCTGGCTCCACACCAAGGCAACGAAGGAGCCGGTGATCACACTCTTTTCTTACTTTAGCAAGCCGCCACCTGGAAAGGAAAGAAAACACCATGTTGCCCCTCTGCCACATATGCAGATCAACATCCTTCAGTAAGAATTCAGCTTGAAAAATATGAGAAGCAAAACAAAAAAACGTACCAGTCACCTCCTAGTTCCATTAACAGAAAACAAACAAAGAAACCGGATCGAACCACACTACCTACCCTGAGGAGTAAAAGTGAAAGTGAAGTCCCTCAGTCAAGTCCAACTATTTGCAAACCCATGGTCTGTAGCCTAGTAGGCTCCTCCGTCCATAGGCTATTCCAGGCAAAAATACTGGAGTGGGTTGCCATTTCCTTCTCCAGCAGCAGTCAGCCTCAATGTCCAGATGGTCTGAACTTTATTCTGGAAACCCACTGTGATGTAACTCACTGTGACCATTTAGTCGCCCGTAGAGTCACTTCCTGGGACTGAGGTTGCAGTTCCACATACCAATGACACTTCCTGCTTACCTAAACGAGTAGCCCTGAGGTGTGCGAAATGAATAACCTGTTAGCCCTGCATCCACGGATACACAACCGTTCTCACGCTTACCACTTATTGATTCCCGTGAGGGATGGATGGGTATCCTGGCACAAGGGCCACGGGACATAAGCCTAGGGTTTCTTCAGCACGCTCAGTCACCTAGCTGGAAACCAGTTACCAAAGTGGACGGAGCCCCATAACTAAGAATGCTCTGTGGGGACCAATCTCTACACCTGTTCCAAAAGCATCCATAATTCCAGGAGAGCACACCATGATGCGTGGCGAGAACCTGGATTTACTCCAACTGCCAAGGGTTTTCAACCAAACCCTAATACGTGAATCATCAAGTTAATTCTGGTCCTAACCCTGATCAGTAACAACAAAGTGACAGAATCCATCACAAGCCTGTCTCCCCAGGAAGCAGTAGCCAGGACACAGGGCTCAGAGTCTCAGACTGCTGTCTCAAGAGTCTCAGACTGCTGTCGATATGGACCAGAGCTGGACGGCTCCTCTTGATGTCCTTCTCTCTATGGACTTAGTGCCCAGGAGAGCCCCCGAGAGAGGAGACACTCTTCCCCCAACACTCCAGTGGAGACAACCGAGCTGGGAGGGTTTGGAAGGTTTTTTTGGCTCCCGTGGGCCTTTTTTAACACGCAAAGGGCGGAGGGAGAGGCCCAGCTCCAGAGGGTGGTTGGCATTTCTGGAGCAACAGTGCCATCAAGCGGAAACCTTTTGAGCATGGCATGCAGGCCCTTCCTGTGGGGGAAGGCCCGTGACTGGAGGAAGCGAGGGTCTGGAGCACTCACAAGATCCTGGGCGAACCTGGTGGCCAGTCACTTCACCAGAACAGGTGTGGGACCAACAGGGACTGGTGTGCTGGGGCCTGGCTTACCCACCAAGGAGCCCCTGGCTGTCAAGCGCTCGGGGGCATGGCGTCAGCAGCGGCCATGTTCAAGAACAAGGCTCTGAAGCGCCTGCCCCCGGCCACCTGGCCCATGCTGCAGGAAGGCTACTTTTGCTAGGTTTACAAGGACTCAGGTTGCTGAACTAACCCTGCCTTTGCTCAGTCTTAGCATTAACGAAGCACCTCCATGGAACTAGGGTAAACTGGATTAACATACTTCGGAAATCATCTTTCTCAAAGGCAAAGGAGTAAAACACAAAGTATACCAGGGAGTTCTCGTCCACACCCATCAGATGTGTGAAATCCCCTCCAGGAAAAAAACGGCCCTTGCCGGGCTTGAGTTTAAATTAAATTCAGGCGCCTTTGAACTTGCAGATGAGTGATAGTTGAGACAAGCAGGGAAAACTTTGCTGATCATTATGATCACACAACTGCAGCCACTGAGTATACCTGAACACGCTACTAACCAGACAGTAACCTGAGAAATTCGGTGAGAGACCTGCCTTGAGAGAGGTGCCTACTGTACAGAAGCGGGTAACAGAACCAAAGGACGACTGAGGGCTGTATTGCGCACCTACGAGACGTGTGAAATCAGTGTCTGGTCTCGGTCAATTCCTCAACGCTGGCTCCACACCAAGGCAACGAAGGAGCCGTTGATCACGCTCTTCTCTTACTTTAGCAAGACCCCACCTGGAAAGGAAAGAAAATACCATTTTACACCTTTGCCACATATGCAGATTAACATCCTTCAGTAAGAACTCAGCTTGAAAAACATAAGAAGGAAAAAACGCACCAGTCCCCTCCTAGTTCCATTAACAGAAACCAAACAAAAACACCCTAGCGAACCACACTACCTACGCTTAGGAGAAGTCAGCCTAAATGGCCAGATGGTCTGGACTCTATACTGCAAACCCACTGTGACGTACTTGACTGTGACCATTTAGTCGCCAGTAGAGACACTTCCTGGGACTGAGGTTGCAGTTCCACATACTAATGACCTTTCCTGCTTACCTAAACGAGTAGCCCTGAGGTTTGCGAAATGAGTAACCTGTTCGCCTTGCATCCACAGATACGCAAACGTTCTCCCGCTTACCACTTATTGATGCCCGTGGGGGATGGCTGTGCTGGCACAAGGGCCACGTGACATAAGTCTAGGGTTTCTTCAGCACGCTCAGTCACCTAGCTGGAAACAACTTACCAAAGTGGACGGAGCCCCATAACTAAGAATGCTCTGTGGGGACCAATCTCTACACCTGTTCCAAAAGGATCCGTTATTGCAGGAGTGCACACTATGATGCACGGGTAAAACCTGGATTTATTCCACGTGGCAAGGGGTTTCTACCAAACCCCAATACGTGAATCATCCGGGTAATTCTGGTCCTGACTCTCATCAGTAACAACAAACTGACAGAATCCATCACATCCCGGTCTCCCTAGGAATCAGCTGGCCGGGACACAGGGCTCAGAGTTTCAGACACTGCTGTTGATGCGGACCAGCGCTGGCCGACTCCTCTGGATGTCCTTTTCTCTACGGTCTTCTGGCCCAGGAGAGCCCCCGAGAGGAGACACCTCTTCCGCCAACATTCCAGTGGAGCCGACCCAGCTGGGAGGGTTTGGAAGGTTTCTCTGGCTACCGTGGGCCTCTGTGAACACGCAAAGGGCGGAGGGAGAGGCCCAGCTCCAGAGGCTGGTTGGCATTTCTGGGGCAGCAGTGCCATCAAGCGAAAACCTTTTGAGCATGGCGTGCAGGCCCTTCCTGTGGATCCTGCTGGGGGAAGGCCTGTGACTCTAGGAAGTGAGGGTCTGGAGCACTCAGAAGATCCTGGGCGAACCCGGAGGCCTGTCGCCTCACCACGTGTGGGAGGAACAGGTAGTGGTGTTCTGGGGCCTGGCATACCCACCAAGGATCCCCTGGCTGTCAAGCGCTCGGAGGTGTGGCGGAGGCATCAGCCATGTTCAGAACGGGACAAGGCTCTGAAGCGCCTGCCCCCGGCCACCTGGCCCATGCTGCAGGAAGGCTACTTTTGCTAGGTTTACAAGGACTCAGGTTGCTGAACTAAGCCTGCCTTTGCCCACTCTTAGGATGAAGGACACACCTCACTGGAAGCAGAGTAAACTGGATTCATATCCTTCAGAAAATCATCTTTCTCAAAGGCAAAGGACTAAACCAAACAGTACACCGGTGAGTTCTCTTCCATACCCATCAGACAGGTGAAATCGGCTCCAGGAAAATAATGGCCCTTGCCAGGCTCAAGTTAAAATTGAATTCAGGCGCCCTTGAACTTGAAAATGGTTGACAGCTGAACCAAGCAGGGAAAACTGTAGCCACTAAGGATACCTGAACCCGCTACTAACCAGACAGTAACCCGAGATATTCGGTGAGAGACTTGCCCTGAGAGGGGTGGCCTACTGTACAGAAGCGGGTAACAGAACCAAAGCACGGCTGAGGGCTGCATTCCGCACCTACGAGAAGTGTGAAATCAGTGTCTGGTCTCGGGCTATGCCTCAACGCTGCCTCCACACCAAGGCAACGAAGGAGCCGGTGATCACACTCTTTTCTTACTTTAGCAAGCCGCCACCTGGAAAGGAAAGAAAACACCATGTTGCCCCTCTGCCACATATGCAGATCAACATCCTTCAGTAAGAATTCAGCGTGAAAAATATGAGAAGCAAAACAAAAAACGCACCAGTCACCTCCTAGTTCCATTAACAGAAAACAAACAAAGAAACCGGATCGAACCACACTACCTACCCTGAGGAGTAAAAGTGAAAGTGAAGTCCCTCAGTCAAGTCCAACTATTTGCAAACCCATGGTCTGTAGCCTAGTAGGCTCCTCCGTCCATAGGCTATTCCAGGCAAAAATACTGGAGTGGGTTGCCATTTCCTTCTCCAGCAGCAGTCAGCCTCAATGTCCAAATGGTCTGGACTTTATTCTGGAAACCCACTGTGATGTAACTCACTGTGACCATTTAGTCGCCTGTAGAGTCACTTCCTGGGACTGAGGTTGCAGTTCCACATACCAATGACACTTCCTGCTTACCTAAACGAGTAGCCCTGAGGTGTGCGAAATGAATAACCTGTTAGCCCTGCATCCACGGATACACAACCGTTCTCACGCTTACCACTTATTGATTCCCGTGAGGGATGGATGGGTATCCTGGCACAAGGGCCACGGGACATAAGCCTAGGGTTTCTTCAGCACGCTCAGTCACCTAGCTGGAAACCAGTTACCAAAGTGGACGGAGCCCCATAACTAAGAATGCTCTGTGGGGACCAATCTCTACACCTGTTCCAAAAGCATCCATAATTCCAGGAGCGCACACCATGATGCCTGGCGAGAACCTGGATTTACTCCAACTGCCAAGGGTTTTCAACCAAACCCTAATACGTGAATCATCAAGTTAATTCTGGTCCTAACCCTGATCAGTAACAACAAAGTGACAGAATCCATCACAAGCCTGTCTCCCCAGGAAGCAGTGGCCAGGACACAGGGCTCAGAGTCTCAGACTGCTGTCTCAAGAGTCTCAGACTGCTGTCGATATGGACCAGAGCTGGACGGCTCCTCTCGATGTCCTTCTCTCTATGGACTTACTGCCCAGGAGCGCCCCCGAGAGACGAGACACTCTTCCCCCAACACTCCAGTGGACACAACCGAGCTGGGAGGGTTTGGAAGGTTTTTTTGGCTCCCGTGGGCCTTTTTTAACACGCAAAGGGCAGAGGGAGAGGCCCAGCTCCAGAGGGTGGTTGGCATTTCTGGAGCAACAGTGCCATCAAGCGGAAACCTTTTGAGCATGGCATGCAGGCCCTTCCTGTGGGGGAAGGCCCGTGACTGGAGGAAGCGAGGGTCTGGAGCACTCACAAGATCCTGGGCGAACCTGGTGGCCAGCCACTTCACCAGAACAGGTGTGGGACCAACAGGGAGTGGTGTGCTGGGGCCTGGCTTGCCAACCAAGGAGCCCCTGGCTGTCAAGCGCTCGGGGGCATGGCGTCAGCAGCGGCCATGTTCAAGAACAAGGCTCTGAAGCGCCTGCCCCCGGCCACCTGGCCCATGCTGCAGGAAGGCTACTTTTGCTAGGTTTACAAGGACTCAGGTTGCTGAACTTACCCTGCCTTTGCTCAGTCTTAGCATTAACGAAGCACCTCCATGGAACTAGGGTAAACTGGATTAACATACTTCGGAAATCATCTTTCTCAAAGGCAAAGGAGTAAAACACAAAGTATACCAGGGAGTTCTCGTCCACACCCATCAGATGTGTGAAATCCCCTCCAGGAAAAAAACGGCCCTTGCCGGGCTTGAGTTTAAATTAAATTCAGGCGCCTTTGAACTTGCAGATGAGTGATAGTTGAAACAAGCAGGGAAAACTTTGCTGATCATTACGATCACACAACTGCAGCCACTGAGTATACCTGAACACGCTACTAACCAGACAGTAACCTGAGAAATTCGGTGAGAGACCTGCCTTGAGAGAGGTGCCTACTGTACAGAAGTGGGTAACAGAACCAAAGGACGACTGAGGGCTGTATTGCGCACCTACGAGACGTGTGAAATCAGTGTCTGGTCTCGGTCAATTCCTCAACGCTGGCTCCACACCAAGGCAACGAAGGAGCCGTTGATCACGCTCTTCTCTTACTTTAGCAAGACCCCACCTGGAAAGGAAAGAAAATACCATTTTACACCTTTGCCACATATGCAGATTAACATCCTTCAGTAAGAACTCAGCTTGAAAAACATAAGAAGGAAAAAACGCACCAGTCCCCTCCTAGTTCCATTAACAGAAACCAAACAAAAACACCCTAGCGAACCACACTACCTACGCTTAGGAGAAGTCAGCCTAAATGGCCAGATGGTCTGGACTCTATACTGCAAACCCACTGTGACGTACTTGACTGTGACCATTTAGTCGCCAGTAGAGACACTTCCTGGGACTGAGGTTGCAGTTCCACATACTAATGACCTTTCCTGCTTACCTAAACGAGTAGCCCTGAGGTTTGCGAAATGAGTAACCTGTTCGCCTTGCATCCACAGATACGCAAACGTTCTCCCGCTTACCACTTATTGATGCCCGTGGGGGATGGCTGTGCTGGCACAAGGGCCACGTGACATAAGTCTAGGGTTTCTTCAGCACGCTCAGTCACCTAGCTGGAAACAACTTACCAAAGTGGACGGAGCCCCATAACTAAGAATGCTCTGTGGGGACCAATCTCTACACCTGTTCCAAAAGGATCCGTTATTGCAGGAGTGCACACTATGATGCACGGGTAAAACCTGGATTTATTCCACGTGGCAAGGGGTTTCTACCAAACCCCAATACGTGAATCATCCAGGTAATTCTGGTCCTGACTCTCATCAGTAACAACAAACTGACAGAATCCATCACATCCCGGTCTCCCTAGGAACCAGCTGGCCGGGACACAGGGCTCAGAGTTTCAGACACTGCTGTTGATGCGGACCAGCGCTGGCCTACTCCTCTGGATCTCCTTTTCTCTACGGTCTTCTGGCCCAGGAGAGCCCCCGAGAGGAGACACCTCTTCCGCCAACATTCCAGCGGAGCCGACCCAGCTGGGAGGGTTTGGAAGGTTTCTCTGGCTACCGTGGGCCTCAGTGAACACGCAAAGGGCGGAGGGAGAGGCCCAGCTCCAGAGGCTGGTTGGCATTTCTGGGGCAGCAGTGCCATCAAGCGAAAACCTTTTGAGCATGGCGTGCAGGCCCTTCCTGTGGATCCTGCTGGGGGAAGGCCTGTGACTCTAGGAAGTGAGGGTCTGGAGCACTCAGAAGATCCTGGGCGAACTCGGAGGCCTGTCGCCTCACCACGTGTGGGAGGAACAGGTAGTGGTGTTCTGGGGCCTGGCATACCCACCAAGGAGCCCCTGGCTGTCAAGCGCTCGGGGGTGTGGCGGAGGCATCAGCCATGTTCAGAACGGAACAAGGCTCTGAAGCGCCTGCCCCCGGCCACCTGGCCCATGCTGCAGGAAGGCTACTTTTGCTAGGTTTACAAGGACTCAGGTTGCTGAACTAAGCCTGCCTTTGCCCACTCTTAGGATGAAGGACACACCTCACTGGAAGCAGAGTAAACTGGATTCATATCCTTCAGAAAATCATCTTTCTCAAAGGCAAAGGACTAAACCAAACAGTACACCGGTGAGTTCTCTTCCATACCCATCAGACAGGTGAAATCGGCTCCAGGAAAATAATGGCCCTTGCCAGGCTCAAGTTAAAATTGAATTCAGGCGCCCTTGAACTTGAAAATGGTTGACAGCTGAATCAAGCAGGGAAAACTGTAGCCACTAAGGATACCTGAACACGCTACTAACCAGACAGTAACCCGAGATATTCGGTGAGAGACCTGCCCTGAGAGGGGTGGCCTACTGTACAGAAGCGGGTAACAGAACCAAAGCACGGCTGAGGGCTGCATTCCGCACCTACGAGAAGTGTGAAATCAGTGTCTGGTCTCGGGCTATGCCTCAACGCTGGCTCCACACCAAGGCAACGAAGGAGCCGGTGATCACACTCTTTTCTTACTTTAGCAAGCCGCCACCTGGAAAGGAAAGAAAACACCATGTTGCCTCTCTGCCACATATGCAGATCAACATCCTTCAGTAAGAATTCAGCGTGAAAAATATGAGAAGCAAAACAAAAAACGCACCAGTCACCTCCTAGTTCCATTAACAGAAAACAAACAAAGAAACCGGATCGAACCACACTACCTACCCTGAGGAGTAAAAGTGAAAGTGAAGTCCCTCAGTCAAGTCCAACTATTTGCAAACCCATGGACTGGAGCCTAGTAGGCTCCTCCGTCCACAGGCTATTCCAGGCAAAAATGCTGGAGTGGGTTGCCATTCCTTCTCCAGCAGCAGTCAGCCTCAATGTCCAGGTGGTCTGGACTTTATTCTGGAAACCCACTGTGATGTAACTCACTGTGACCATTTAATCGCCCGTAGAGTCACTTCCTGGGACTGAGGTTGCAGTTCCACATACCAATGACACTTCCTGCATACCTAAACGAGTAGCCCTGAGGTGTGCGAAATGAATAACCTGTTAGCCCTGCATCCACGGATACACAACCGTTCTCACGCTTACCACTTATTGATTCCCGTGAGGGATGGATGGGTATCCTGGCACAAGGGCCACGGGACATAAGCCTAGGGTTTCTTCAGCACGCTCAGTCACCTAGCTTGAAACCAGTTACCAAAGTGGACGGAGCCCCATAACTAAGAATGCTCTGTGGGGACCAATCTCTACACCTGTTCCAAAAGCATCCATAATTCCAGGAGAGCACACCATGATGCGTGGCGAGAACCTGGATTTACTCCAACTGCCAAGGGTTTTCAACCAAACCCTAATACGTGAATCATCAAGTTAATTCTGGTCCTAACCCTGATCAGTAACAACAAAGTGACAGAATCCATCACAAGCCTGTCTCCCCAGGAAGCAGTGGCTAGGACACAGGGCTCAGAGTCTCAGACTGCTGTCTCAAGAGTCTCAGACTGCTGTCGATATGGACCAGAGCTGGACGGCTCCTCTCGATGTCCTTCTCTCTATGGACTTACTGCCCAGGAGAGCCCCCGAGAGACGAGACACTCTTCCCCCAACACTCCAGTGGAGACAACCGAGCTGGGAGGGTTTGGAAGGTTTTTTTGGCTCCCGTGGGCCTTTTTTAACACGCAAAGGGCAGAGGGAGAGGCCCAGCTCCAGAGGGTGGTTGGCATTTCTGGAGCAACAGTGCCATCAAGCGGAAACCTTTTGAGCATGGCATGCAGGCCCTTCCTGTGGGGGAAGGCCCGTGACTGGAGGAAGCGAGGGTCTGGAGCACTCACAAGATCCTGGGCGAACCTGGTGGCCAGCCACTTCACCAGAACAGGTGTGGGACCAACAGGGACTGGTGTGCTGGGGCCTGGCTTACCCACCAAGGAGCCCCTGGCTTTCAAGCGCTCGGGGGCATGGCGTCAGCAGCGGCCATGTTCAAGAACAAGGCTCTGAAGCGCCTGCCCCCGGCCACCTGGCCCATGCTGCAGGAAGGCTACTTTTGATAGGTTTACAAGGACTCAGGTTGCTGAACTAACCCTGCCTTTGCTCAGTCTTAGCATTAACGAAGCACCTCCATGGAACTAGGGTAAACTGGATTAACATACTTTGGAAATCATCCTTCTCAAAGGCAAAGGAGTAAAACACAAAGTATACCAGGGAGTTCTCCTCCACACCCATCAGATGTGTGAAATCCCCTCCAGGAAAAAAACGGCCCTTGCCGGGCTTGAGTTTAAATTAAATTCAGGCGCCTTTGAACTTGCAGATGAGTGATAGTTGAAACAAGCAGGGAAAACTTTGCTGATCATTACGATCACACAACTGCAGCCACTGAGTATACCTGAACACGCTACTAACCAGACAGTAACCTGAGAAATTCGGTGAGAGACCTGCCTTGAGAGAGGTGCCTACTGTACAGAAGCGGGTAACAGAACCAAAGGACGACTGAGGCCTGTATTGCGCACCTACGAGCCGTGTGAAATCAGTGTCTGGTCTCGGTCAATTCCTCAACGCTGGCTCCACACCAAGGCAACGAAGGAGCCGTTGATCACGCTCTTCTCTTACTTTAGCAAGACCCCACCTGGAAAGGAAAGAAAATACCATTTTACACCTTTGCCACATATGCAGATTAACATCCTTCAGTAAGAACTCAGCTTGAAAAACATAAGAAGGAAAAAACACACCAGTCCCCTCCTAGTTCCATTAACAGAAACCAAACAAAAACACCCTAGCGAACCACACTACCTACGCTTAGGAGAAGTCAGCCTAAATGGCCAGATGGTCTGGACTCTATACTGCAAACCCACTGTGACGTACTTGACTGTGACCATTTAGTCGCCAGTAGAGACACTTCCTGGGACTGAGGTTGCAGTTCCACATACTAATGACCTTTCCTGCTTACCTAAACGAGTAGCCCTGAGGTTTGCGAAATGAGTAACCTGTTCGCCTTGCATCCACAGATACGCAAACGTTCTCCCGCTTACCACTTATTGATGCCCGTGGGGGATGGCTGTGCTGGCACAAGGGCCACGTGACATAAGTCTAGGGTTTCTTCAGCACGCTCAGTCACCTAGCTGGAAACAACTTACCAAAGTGGACGGAGCCCCATAACTAAGAATGCTCTGTGGGGACCAATCTCTACACCTGTTCCAAAAGGATCCGTTATTGCAGGAGTGCACACTATGATGCACGGGTAAAACCTGGATTTATTCCACGTGGCAAGGGGTTTCTACCAAACCCAATACGTGAATCATCCGGGTAATTCTGGTCCTGACTCTCATCAGTAACAACAAACTGACAGAATCCATCACATCCCGGTCTCCCTAGGAACCAGCTGGCCGGGACACAGGGCTCAGAGTTTCAGACACTGCTGTTGATGCGGACCAGCGCTGGCCGACTCCTCTGGATGTCCTTTTCTCTACGGTCTTCTGGCCCAGGAGAGCCCCCGAGAGGAGACACCTCTTCCGCCAACATTCCAGTGGAGCCGACCCAGCTGGGAGGGTTTGGAAGGTTTCTCTGGCTACCGTGGGCCTCTGTGAACACGCAAAGGGCGGAGGGAGAGGCCCAGCTCCAGAGGCTGGTTGGCATTTCTGGGGCAGCAGTGCCATCAAGCGGAAACCTTTTGAGCATGGCGTGCAGGCCCTTCCTGTGGATCCTGCTGGGGGAAGGCCTGTGACTCTAGGAAGTGAGGGTCTGGAGCACTCAGAAGATCCTGGGCGAACCCGGAGGCCTGTCGCCTCACCACGTGTGGGAGGAACAGGTAGTGGTGTTCTGGGGCCTGGCATACCCACCAAGGAGCCCCTGGCTGTCAAGCGCTCGGGGGTGTGGCGGAGGCAGCAGCCATGTTCAGAACGGAACAAGGCTCTGAAGCGCCTGCCCCCGGCCACCTGGCCCATGCTGCAGGAAGGCTACTTTTGCTAGGTTTACAAGGACTCAGGTTGCTGAACTAAGCCTGCCTTTGCCCACTCTTAGGATGAAGGACACACCTCACTGGAAGCAGAGTAAACTGGATTCATATCCTTCAGAAAATCATCTTTCTCAAAGGCAAAGGACTAAACCAAACAGTACACCGGTGAGTTCTCTTCCATACCCATCAGACAGGTGAAATCGGCTCCAGGAAAATAATGGCCCTTGCCAGGCTCAAGTTAAAATTGAATTCAGGCGCCCTTGAACTTGAAAATGGTTGATAGCTGAATCAAGCAGGGAAAACTGTAGCCACTAAGGATACCTGAACACGCTACTAACCAGACAGTAACCCGAGATATTCGGTGAGAGACCTGCCCTGAGAGGGGTGGCCTACTGTACAGAAGCGGGTAACAGAACCAAAGCACGGCTGAGGGCTGCATTCCGCACCTACGAGAAGTGTGAAATCAGTGTCTGGTCTCGGGCTATGCCTCAACGCTGCCTCCACACCAAGGCAACGAAGGAGCCGGTGATCACACTCTTTTCTTACTTTAGCAAGCCGCCACCTGGAAAAGGAATGGAAACACCATGTTGCCCCTCTGCCACATATGCAGATCAACATCCTTCAGTAAGAATTCACCGTGAAAAATATGAGAAGCAAAACAAAAAACGCACCAGTCACCTCCTAGTTCCATTAACAGAAAACAAACAAAGAAACCGGATCGAACCACACTACCTACCCTGAGGAGTAAAAGTGAAAGTGAAGTCCCTCAGTCAAGTCCAACTATTTGCAAACCCATGGTCTGTAGCCTAGTAGGCTCCTCCGTCCATAGGCTATTCCAGGCAAAAATACTGGAGTGGGTTGCCATTTCCTTCTCCAGCAGCAGTCAGCCTCAATGTCCAGATGGTCTGGACTTTATTCTGGAAACCCACTGTGATGTAACTCACTGTGACCATTTAGTCGCCCGTAGAGTCACTTCCTGGGACTGAGGTTGCAGTTCCACATACCAATGACCTTTCCTGCTTACCTAAACGAGTAGCCCTGAGGTGTGCGAAATGAATAACCTGTTAGCCCTGCATCCACGGATACACAACCGTTCTCACGCTTACCACTTATTGATTCCCGTGAGGGATGGATGGGTATCCTGGCACAAGGGCCACGGGACATAAGCCTAGGGTTTCTTCAGCACGCTCAGTCACCTAGCTGGAAACCAGTTACCAAAGTGGACGGAGCCCCATAACTAAGAATGCTCTGTGGGGACCAATCTCTACACCTGTTCCAAAAGCATCCATAATTCCAGGAGCGCACACCATGATGCGTGGCGAGAACCTGGATTTACTCCAACTGCCAAGGGTTTTCAACCAAACCCTAATACGTGAATCATCAAGTTAATTCTGGTCCTAACCCTGATCAGTAACAACAAAGTGACAGAATCCATCACATGCCTGTCTCCCGAGGAAGCAGTGGCCAGGACACAGGGCTCAGAGTCTCAGACTGCTGTCTCAAGAGTCTCAGTCTGCTGTCGATATGGACCAGAGCTGGACGGCTCCTCTCGATGTCCTTCTCTCTATGGACTTACTGCCCAGGAGAGCCCCCGAGAGACGAGACACTCTTCCCCCAACACTCCAGTGGAGGCAACCGAGTTGGGAGGGTTTGGAAGGTATTTTTGGCTCTCGTGGGCCTTTTTTAACACGCAAGGGCGGAGGGAGAGGCCCAGCTCCAGAGGGTGGTTGGCATTTCTGGAGCAACAGTGCCATCAAGCGGAAACCTTTTGAGCATGGCATGCAGGCCCTTCCTGTGGGGGAAGGCCCGTGACTGGAGGAAGCGAGGGTCTGGAGCACTCACAAGATCCTGGGCGAACCTGGTGGCCAGCCACTTCACCAGAACAGGTGTGGGACCAACAGGGAGTGGTGTTGTGGGGCCTGGCTTACCCACCAAGGAGCCCCTGGCTGTCAAGCGCTCAGGGGCATGGCGTCAGCAGCGGCCATGTTCAAGAACAAGGCTCTGAAACGCCTGCCCCCGGCCACCTGGCCCATGCTGCAGGAAGGCTACTTTTGATAGGTTTACAAGGACTCAGGTTGCTGAACTAACCCTGCCTTTGCTCAGTCTTAGCATTAACGAAGCACCTCCATGGAACTAGGGTAAACTGGATTAACATACTTCGGAAATCATCCTTCTCAAAGGCAAAGGAGTAAAACACAAAGTATACCAGGGAGTTCTCGTCCACACCCATCAGATGTGTTAAATCCACTTCAGGAGAAAAACGGCCCTTGCCGGGCTTGAGTTTAAATTAAATTCAGGCGCCTTTGAACTTGCCAATGTGTGGTAGTTGAAACAAGGAGGGAAAACTTTTCTGATCATTACGATCACACAACTGCAGCCACTGAGTATACCTGAACACGCTACTAACCAGACAGTAACCTGAGAAATTCGGTGAGAGACCTGCCTTGAGAGAGGTGCCTACTGTACAGAAGCGGGTAACAGAACCAAAGGACGACTGAGGGCTGTATTGCGCACCTACGAGACGTGTGAAATCAGTGTCTGGCCTCGGTCTATGCCTCAACGCTGGCTCCACACCAAGGCAACGAAGGAGCCGTTGATCACGCTCTTCTCTTACTTTAGCAAGACCCCACCTGGAAAGGAAAGAAAATACCATTTTACACCTTCGCCACATATGCAGATCAACATCCTTCAGTAAGAGCTCAGCTTGAAAAACATAAGAAGGAAAATACGCACCAATCACCTCCTAGTTCCATTAACAGAAACCAAACAAAAACACCCTAGCGAACCACACTACCTACGCTTAGGAGAAGTCAGCCTAAATGGCCAGATGGTCTGGACTCTATACTGCAAACCCACTGTGACGTACTTGTCTGTGACCATTTAGTCGCCAGTAGAGACACTTCCTGGGACTGAGGTTGTAGTTCCACATACTAATGACCTTTCCTGCTTACCTAAACGAGTAGCCCTGAGGTTTGCGAAATGAGTAACCTGTTCCCCTTGCATCCACAGATACAGAAACGTTCTCCCGCTTACCACTTATTGATGCCCGTGGGGGATGGCTGTCCTGGCACAAGGGCCACGTGACATAAGTCTAGGGTTTCCTCAGCACGCTCAGTCACCTAGCTGGAAACAACTTACCAAAGTGGACGGAGCCCCATAACTAAGAATGCTCTGTGGGGACCAATCTCTACACCTGTTCCAAAAGGATCCGTTATTGCAGGAGTGCACACTATGATGCACGGGTAAAACCTAGATTTATTCCACGTGGTACGGGTTTCTACCAAACCCCAATACGTGAATCATCCAGGTAATTCTGGTCCTAACTCTCATCAGTAACAATAAACTGACAGAATCCATCACATCCCGGTCTCCCCAGGTACCAGTTGGCCGGGACACAGGGCTCAGAGTTTCAGACACTGCTGTTGATGCGGACCAGCGCTGGGCGGCTCCTCTGGATGTCCTTTTCTCTATGCTCTTCTGGCCCAGGCGAGCCCCCCCAGATAAGAGACACCTCTTTCACCAACATTCCAGTGGATTCAATGCTGCTGGGATGGTTGGAAGGTGTTTTTGTTTAATGTGGGCCTTTTTTAACATGCAAAGGCCAGAGGGATAGGCCCAGCTCCAGAGGGTGGTTAGCATTTTTGGAGCAACAGTGCCATCAAGCGGAAACCTTTTGAGCATGTCATGCAGGCCCTTACTTTGGATCCTTCTGGGGGAAGCCCCATGACTGGAGGAAGTGAGGGACTGAAGCACTCAGAACATCCTGGGCGAACCTGGTGGCCTGCCACTTCACCAGAACAGGTGTGGGACCAACAGGGAGTGGTGTTCTGGGGCCTGCCTTACCCACCAAGGAGCCCCTGGCTGTCAAGCGCTCGGGCCCGTGGCGTCAGCAGAGGCCATGTTCAGGAACAAGGCTCTGATGGGCCTGTCCCAGGCCACCTCGCCCATCCTGCAGGAAGGCTACTTTTGATAGGTTTACAAGAACTCAGGTTGTTGAACTAACCCTGGTTTTGCTCATTCTTAGCATTGACGACGCACTCCATGGAACCAGCGTAAACTGGATTAATATACTTTGGAACATCATCTTCCTGAAAAGCAAAGGAATAAAACACAAAGTATACCAGGGAGTTCTCGTCCACACCCATCAGATGTGTGAAATCCCCTCCAGGAAAAAAACGGCCCTTGCCGGGCTTGAGTTTAAATTAAATTCAGGCGCCTTTGATTTTGCAAATGTGTGATAGTTGAAACAAGCAGGGAAAACTTTTCTCATCATTTCGATCATACACTGTAGCCACTTAGTATACCTGGACAAGCTAGTAACCATACAGCAACCCAAGATATTCGGTGAGAGACCTGCCTTGAGGTCTTGAGAGAGGTGCGTACTGTACAGAAGCAGGTAAGAGAACCAAAGCACGACTACAGGCTGTATTCCACACCTACAAGAAGTGTGATTTCAGTATTTGCTCCTGGTCTATGGCTCAACGATGGCTCCACACCAAGGCAACGTACGAGCCGTTCATCACACTCTTTTCTTACTTTAGGAAGCCTCCACCTGGAAAGCAAAGAAAACACCATTTTGCACCTTTGCCACATATGCAGATCAACATCCTTAAGTAAGAATTCAGCTTGAAAAATATAAGAGGCAAAACAAAAAACACACCAGTCACCTCCTAGCTCCATTAGCAGAAAGCAAACAAAACAACCTGATCGAGCCACACTACCTACCTTTAGGAGAAGTCAGCCTAAATGTCCTGATGGTCTAGACTTTATACTTCAAACCCATTGTTATGTAACTGACTGTGACAATTTTGTTGCCCGTAGAGTCACTTGTTGGGACTGAGGTTGCAATTCCACACACTGATGATGTTTCCTGCTTTCCTACACTAGTAACCCTGAGGTTTGCGAAATGTATAACCTGTTAGCCCTGCATCCACTGATACTCAAACGTTCTCCCGATTACCACTTATTGATTCCCGTGAAGGATGAGTGTCCTGCCAGAAGGGAAAAATGACAGTTTGGTGTTTGCTCAGCACTCCCAGTCACCTAGTTAAAAAGAAGTTACAAAACTCGATGGAGCCACTTAAGTAAGAATGTTGTATAGACACACCAATCTCCATACCTATTCCCCAAGGATCTGTATTACAGGAACCCAGCCTTTGTATGTGTGGCTAGAACCCAGATTTATTCCATGTAGCATAGGTCTTCAACCAGCCACTACTTATGTAAATCATCAAGGTTAATTCTGGCCCTAATCCTGATCAGTAATAGCAAAGTTACAGACTGAGGAGCTAAGATGGCAGAGTAATAGGATGGGGAGACCACTTTCTCCCCCACAAATTCATCGAAAGAACATTTGAACGCTGAGCAAACTCCACAAAACAATTTCTGATCACTAGCAGAGGACATCAGGCAGATATCCCAGAAAACCACCCATTGTCTTCAAAAGGATGTAGGACCAAATATAAAAGATAAAAAGAGAGACAAAAGAGTTAGGGACAGAGATCTGTCCCGGGAAGGGAGTCTTAATAGAGCAAGTTTTCAAACACCAGAAACCCTCTCACCGGGATTCTGGGGGAAGATTTCAAATCTCGGAGGGCAACCTAACCGGAAGGAAAAATAAAAACAATAAACAAAGTTACAGAATACATCACATCCCAGTCACCAGGAAATGGGGATCAGGCCATGTGGACTCAGAATCTCTTAGAGTGCTATGGACATGGACACAGAGATGGATGGCTTCTTTTGCTCATCCTTATCTGTACATTCTTACTGCAGAGCAGAAGAGGAGACATCTCTTTCCACAACACTCCAGTGGATGGCTTGGAAGACTCTTGGCCTCCATGGGCCTTTTTACACCTGCAAAGGGTGGAGGGAGAGGCCAGGCTCCAGAGTGTGGAGAGCATTTCTGGGGCAAGAGTGCCATCAAGTGGAAACTTTTTGAGCCTGGTCTCCTAGTTCTTTGGTCAATCTTACAGGAAATCAGTCCTGAATATTCATTGGAAGGGCTGATGCTAAAGCTGCAACTCCAATACTTTGGCCACCTGATTCAAAGAACTGACTCATTGGAAAAGACCTTGATGCTGAGAAATATGAAGGCAGGAAAAAAGGTGAGGACAGAAGATGCGATGGTTGGATGGCAACACCAGCTTGATGGACATGAGTTTGGGCAGTCTCCAGGATTTGGTGATGGACAGGGAGACCTGGTGTGCTACAGTTCATGGGGTCGCAAAGAGTGACTGAACTGAACTGAACTCCTGGTCCTACCCCTGGATCCCGCTGGGAAAGGCCTGTGAAGGGAAGAAGGAGGGTTTGGAGCACACAGAGGACTCTGGGAGAACCTGGCCGCGGTGCACCCCTCTAGAGCAGGTGTGGAAGGGACAGGCAGTGGTGTTGAGGGCGGGCTAGCAGGCCCGGTGAGGATACCAAGGCTGCAGGCCCTCCGGGGTGTAGCCTAGGCAGTTGCCATTTTCAGAAACAAGGAACTGAAGCTACCACCCCAGGGCCTCTGGCCAGGGGATCCTCGCCAGTCCTGCAGGAGCAAAGTCCGCCAGTGTAGTCCCTGGGGTCTCAGGACTACCAGGGATCCAGGATCCATTGCCCAGGTGCAGGCGCAGTGCTTCGCCACTATGCACAAAGCTGAAACGGGAAGAGGTGGCCACCCTGTTAGGGGTAAACATCCAGCAGACAGGATGTGGAATTTTGCCTGATGAAGACTTGGTCCCAGACCCAGACAAGTACATGTGCACTTTATGTCTGGCTTGGAGTTGAATTTTTGTTTACTTTTGCTACTGGCAAACAGAGTCTGGATCTCATGCCCCACAGGATCCCGTGAGGCCCTTCCTGTACCTTATGACACAGGGTATCCAGACCCACTCGCGGTGGGAAGAAACTGGCCCCTGACTGGTACGCTGAGTTGGGCGTCACCATCCGCAGCCAGCAAGGGGATCCAGGTCCATGTTCTGCCTGTACTACCGGACATTCCCTCACCTCTAGAATTGTTTCAAGTGGCCCCAAAACCTTTTTACCCATGAAATGCTTATAATCCCACTGTAAACAATGTACAGTCCTTTACATGAAAATCTCTGACCCTTTTATTTCGATTGCCCTCCTTCCCCGATGGCTCAGTTGGTAAAGAATCTACCTGCAATGCGGGAGACCCCGGTTCGATCTCTGGGTTGGGAAGATCCCCTGGAGGAAGGCATGACAACCCACTGCAGTATTCTCGCCTGTAGAATCCCATGGACAGAGGAGCCTGGCGGGCACAGTCCACGGGGTCGCAAAGAGTGGGACACGACTGAGCGTCTAAGCACAGCACATTCTTCCACGTGGTTCAATCCATACGTGAGAATGGAGCTACATTTTTTTTTTTTAGGTCAAAAACTCATGAAAGGAAATGTTACTTCTCTAGGGATGCATTCCGAGATGCCCAGTCCCCGTGGGCAGCACGTCAATCTCACCCGACCAAGCGGACTCCAGGGCGGCCACATAAATGGGGAGGAAGGGAGAAGCAGCTGGCGAGCCTCCCACACTCCTCCGGCCCGCCCCGCCCTCTGCCCACTGGGAACCGCTTCCAGGCCCACCGACGAGAGGCCCGGAGGGCTCTGCTTGGACCCTCTCCCTGCTGGCGCGAGGGCACAGAACACACACGGCAGTACAATCCCGGTGCCCACGCTCACCCAGCCCAGCCTAAACGCCAAACCACGGCCCGGACCACGCTGCGCCCCGCTGCCCGTCTCCGTCTCCCCCAGGCCGGCCGGGCTGCAGCCATCACTGGCCTACCTTGCACGCAGGGTACAGGCTGCTCAGACGTTAGGGGATGGGGAGGGTCCCTGGGACCAGAAAGGCTGCCGGTCCCGGCCCCGCGTCGCCTCGCGTTGCCCCAGGGAAAGAACACGAAGGAGGCTGAGGGGACCAACGTGGCTGAGGCCACGCTCCGGCGGCAAAGATCCGATTCCCTCTGAGCTTCGCGCGGTAGCCGGCGAGGTTCGGCTGTGACCCCGCTCACCATTGCCGTAAAGCGTCGCCGGCGTTACCCGGCGAATACGACCCCATCCCCCACCCGCCCACCGTCGTGGGCGTCTCCTCGGAGACGCAATGGAGGTAGAGTGCTGAGGTGGGAGGGGTTGATCTTCGCCCCGCGACGTGGGCGTCTCCTTGGAGACGCACTGGAGGTGGGGCGCTGAAGAGGGAGGGGTTCGGAATCGGGTTCCTCGCTGTTGGCCCCGCCCAGGGGAGGGCTGAGACAGCTCTCAGTTGGTCCCAGGAGTGTGAGCGGGAGAGGAGAGATTGGGAAGGTGACAGGAAACCTCTGGAGAGCCCACTTGTCTCCCCTGTAGGGTCCATGCCGCCAGCGATGAAAGTGAAGGAATGGTAAAAACGGAAATTTTACCATTCGGCAGTCGCAGAACTATACAGTGGAAGTGAGAAATAGATTTAAGGGGCTAGATCTGATAGAGTGCCTGATGAAATATGGATGAAGGTTCGTGACATTGTACAGGAGACAGGAATCAAGACCATCCCCAAGAAAAAGAAATGCAAAAAAGCAAAATGGCTGTCTGAGGAGGCCTTACAAATAGCTGTGAAAAGAAGGGAAGCAAAGGAGAAAAGGAAAGATATACCCATTTTAATGCAGAGTTCCAAAGAATAGAAAGGAGAGATAAGAAAGCCTTCCTCAGTGATCAGTGCAAAGAAATAGAGGAAAACAATAGAATGGGAAAGACTAGAGATCTCTTCAAGAAAATTAGAGATACCAAGCAAATATTTCATGCAAAGATGGGCACAATAAAGGACAGAAATGGTATGGACCTAACAGAAGCAGAAAATATTAAAGAGGTGGCAAGAATACACAGAAGAACTGTACAAAAAAGATCTTCATTACCCAGATAATCACGATGGTGTGATCACTCACCTAGAGTCAGACATCCTGGAATGTGAAGTCAAGTGGGCCTTAGGAACCATCACTATGAACAAAGATAGTGGAGGTGATGGAATTCCAGTTGAGCTATTTCAAATCCTGAAAGATGATGCTGTGAAAGTGCTGCACTCAATATGCCAGTAAATTTGGAAAACTCAGCAGTGGTCACAGGACTGGAAAGGGTCAGTTTTCATTCCAATCCCAAAGAAAGGCAGTGCCAAAGAATGATCAAACTACCGCACAATTGCACTCATCTCACACGCTAGTAAAGTAATGCTTAAAATTCTCCAAACCAGGCTTCAGCAATACGTGAACCGTGAACTTTCAGATGTTCAAGCTGGTTTTAGAAAAGGCAGAGGAACCAGAGAGCAAATTGCGAACATCTCCTGGATCATCAAGAAAGCAAGAGAGTTCCAGAAAAACATCTATTTCTGCTTTATTGACTCTGCCAAAGCCTTCGATTGTGTGGATCACAATAAACTGTGGAAAATTCTGAAAGAGATGGAAATACCAGACCACCTGACCAGCTTCTTGAGAAACCTATATGCAGGTCAGGAAGCAACAGTTAGAACTGGACATAGAACAACAGACTGGTTCCAAATAGGAAAAGGAGTACATCAAAGCTATATATTGTCACCCTGCTTATTTAACTTATATGTAGAGTACATCATGAGAAATGCTGGGCTGGAGGAAGCACAAGCTGGAATCAAGATTGCTGGGAGAGAAATATCAATAACCTCCGATATGCAGATGACACCACCCTTATGGCAGAACGTGAAGAGGAACTAAAAGGCCTCTTGATGAAAGTAAAGGAGGAGAGTGAAAAAGTTGGCTTAAAACTCAACATCCAGAAAACTAAGCTCATGGCATCTGGTCCCATCACTTCATGGCAAACAGATGGGGAAACAGTGGAAAGAGTGGCTGACTTCATTTTTCTGGGCTCCAAAATCACTGCAGATGGTCATTGCAGCCATGAAATTAAAAGATGCTTACTCCTTGGAAGGAAAGTTATGACCTACCTAGATAGCATATTAAAAAGCAGAGACATTACTTTGCCAACAAAGGTCCGTCTGGTCAAGGCTGTGGTTTTTCCAGTGGTCATGTATGGATGTGAGAGTTGGACTATAAAGAAGGCTGAGCACAGAAGAATTGATGCGTTTGAATTGTGGTGTTAGAGAAGACTCTTGAGAGTCCCTTGGACTGCAAGGAGATCCAACCAGTCCATCCTAAAGGAGATCAGTCCTGGGTGTTCATTGGAAGGACTGATGCTGAAGCTGAAACTCCAATACTTTGGCCACCTGATGTGAAGAGCTGACTCATTTGAAAAGACCCTGATCCCGGGAAAGATTGAGGGCAGGAGAAGGGGATGACAGAGGATGAGGTGGTTGGATGGCATCACTGACACAATGGACATGGGTTTGGGTGGACTCCAGGAGTTGGTGATGGACAAGGAGGCCTGCCATGCTGTGGTTCATGGGGTCGCAAAGAGTGGGACATGATTGAGCGACTGAACTGAACTGAATTGCGAAACTATTTAGAGGAAAAAGTTTAAGTAAGTACAATATCAAACGATGTTACAAGTTTGTATCCTTCATATGCTTGAGGTTATTATTACTTACTTGAATTATCTCTCCTCAGGTGAGAGGCAGAGTCCCAAAAGGAGATGCTCTTTGTGCCTGGTCACCTTCTGCTCTTTGTCAAGGGCCTGTTAGGGAGCCACTACCTCTTAAGCGCCTTTTCCTGGGGTTACCTCAGGTGGTGTCCACACCGGCTTGGTGTGGGGATGTTATGTATCTGAGAGTCGCAGCGACACACAGGTTATTCCTGTCTGACGGGAGCCTTGACTAATTTTTCCTGTGGAGGAAAGTTACATCCTCCTCTAGGGAAATAACTTTCAAATAAAGGAGACATGGGCTTCCCCGGTGGCTCAGAGGTATAGAATTCGTCTGCAGTGCGGGAGACAGGGGTTCAATCCCTGAGTTCAGAAGATCCCCTGGAAAAGGAAATGGCAACCCACTCCAGCCTCCTTGTCTGAAGAATCCCATGAACAGAGGAACCTGGTGGGCTACAGTCCATGGTGTTGCACAGAGTCCCACACGACTGAAGCGACTTAGGCAAGGCAGAGAAAACACATGTAGCACAGATAAGAAAAAGAAGGTAACAGATAATGCCTCCACTCAGAGATGACAGATATTAAATCGGGGCTTGTGTCTACTTGGTACCTTGTTCCTTACAGAGGGATTAGTGGAGCCTAGAAGGTGGGAGATTGATACAAATAAAGATTATCTTTAGAAACAATGGTCTCTTGGAGCTTGAGTAACCTGCAGCATTTTGGTGGCTAAAACGATCAAGACTGTGAAGATGGTCTTATTAGCTGGTTATTTCCATAGACAAATGTAATTCAAGCTTGATTATTCTTTATGGAAAAACATCTTCACAAATACAGAAGTTTTTCAAGGGAGAACTGAAGTCACCCCTACCCAGATCGATTCCCCAGTGTAACCACCCTTCAAAGAAACATTTGAAGTAAACCCATGAGCTCTGCACCCACTGCAGGGCAGCACAACTGCCCTGCTGCCTACCCCTAATGCCTCAGGACTTCCTGCTCCCATTCTGCTCCCCACACAGGACCTGCACAGGCTCAGGGCCCCCAAGACCAACCTGCTGTCTGGCTAGTCCCAATCTTAGCTCAGGATCTGACTCTTGGCCCCTTTACGCCCCCATTCCCTGTTTTGTGGGCAGAGGTGGTGGGAATTTCCAGGGCAGAAAGGAGAAGGACAATGAGGGCCCTCAGGTGCTTAGTTCTGCCCAGGCAACTGCCTCCTTGCGTTTCAGGTCAACAAGGAAATTTCACAAAACCCAGCCACTTGCAACTCCTAAGGAGTGAAGGGAGGAGTTCATGCCCTGCTACAACTTACCTACCTTGTTGAGGGTGGAAAGGGAAGGGAGTGTCCATGTCCTCTCCAGGTGGAATTACCTGACCAGCCTCTGGGCTCTGGATCTCAGCTGCCCCTCTGGATTTCTCCGTGAGTTTCTTTTCCTTCACTCTAGGCAGAAGTGACTGTTTCTCCACACGGAGATCCAAGTCAAATTCTTTTTCAATGTGTTCCTTCCCTGCATGAACACAGATTAAATAACGACTCACTGTGCCTGGAAATCAAGGTCCAAAGAAGCTGCATGGCTTTTCCACCTGGTTCACACACAGGGGACTCTCATGGTGCAGATCCACTGCTCTCTCCATGCAAATAGCCACTGAATGCAAGAGAAGATGTTCAACATGAATAATCATTGGAGAAATCAACATGAAAATCCCGAGAGATACCACTTCACATCTACCAGAGCAACTCTTTTTTTTTTTTTTTTCAGGCTTCTTTCATTTTATTTTTTTTCTTTTTAAAAAAAAATTATTTATTTTGATTGGAGGTTAATTACTTTACAATATTGTAGTGGTTTTTACCCAACATCGACATGAATCAGCCACAGGTGCACATGTGTTCCCCATCCAGAAGCCCCCTCACACCTCCCTCCCCATCTCATCCTCCAGGGTCATCCCAGTGCACCAGCCCTGAGCACTCTGTCTCATGCCTTGAACCTGGACCAGTGATCTGCTTCACATATGATAATATACACGTTTCAACACTACCCTCTCAAATCATCCCACCCTCGCCTTCTCCCACAGAGTCCAAAAGACTGTTCTTCACATCTATGTCTCTTTTGCTGTCTCAGATCTAGGGTCATCGTTAACCATCTTTCTAAATTCCATATATATGCATTAGTATATGATATCGGTGTTTTTCTTTCTGACTTACTTCACTCTGTATAATAGGCTCCAGTTTCATCCACCTCATTAGAACTGATTCAAATGCATTACTTTTAATGGCTTAGTAATATTCCGTTGTGTATATATATCCCAATTTCCTTATCCATTCATCTGCCGATGCACATCTAGGTTGCTTCCGTGTCCTGGCTATTATAAACAGTGCTGCGATGAACACTGGGATACACGTGTCTCTTTCAATTTTGGTTTCCTCAGTGTGTATGCCCAGCAGTGGGATTGCTGGGTCATATGGCAGTTATATTTCCAGTTTTTTAAGGAATATCCACACTGTTCTCCATAGTGGCTATACTAGTTTGCATTCCCACCAACAGTGTAAGAGGGTTCCCTTTTCTCCACACCCTCTCCAGCATTTATTGCTTGTAGACTTTTGGATAGCAGCCATTCTGACTGGCGTGTAATGGTACCTCATTGTGGTTTTGATTTGCACTTCTCTGATAATGAGTGATGTTGAGCATCTTTTCATGTGTTTGTTAGCCATCTGTGTGTCTTCTTTGGAGAAATGTCTGTTTAGTTCTTTGGCCCATTTTTTGATTGGGTCGTTTATTTTTCTGGAATTGAGGTGCAGGAGCTGCTTGTATATTTTTTAGATGGATTCTTTGTCAGTTGCTTCAGTTGTTATTATTTTCTCCCATTCTGAAGGCTGTCTTTTAATTTTGCTTATAGTTTCCTTCGTTGTGCAAAAGGTTTTAAGTTTAATTAGGTCCCATTTGTTTATTTTTGCTTTTATTTCCATTACGTGGGAGGTGGGTCATAGAGGATCCTGCTGTGATTTATGTCAGAGAGTGTTTTGGTATGTTTTCCTCTAGGAGTTTTAGAGTTTCTGGTCTTACGTTGAGATCTTTAATCCATTTTGAGTTTATTTTTGTGTATGGTGTTAGAAAGTGTTCTAGTTTCATTCTTTTACAAATGGTTGACCAGTTTTCCCAGCACCACTTGTTAAAGAGATGTCTTTTCTCCATTGTATACTCTTGCCTCCTTTGTCAAAGATAAGGTGTCCATAGGTGTGTGGATTTATCTATGGGCTTTCTATTTTGTTCCATTGATCTATATTTCTGTCTTTGTGCCAGTACAATACTGTCTTGATGAGTGTAGCTTTGTAGTATAGCCTGATGTCAGGCAGGTTGAGTCCTCCAGTTCCATTCTTCTTTCTCAAGATTGTTTTGGCTATTCGAGGTTTTTTGTATTTCCATACAAATTGTGAAATTATTAGTTCTAGTTCTCTGAAAAATACCGTTGGTAGCTTGATAGGGATTGCATTGAATCTATGGATTGCTTTGGGGAGTATACTCATTTTCTTTTATTGATTCTTCCAATCCACGAACACGGTATATTTCTCCATCTATTTGTGTCATGTTTGATTTCTTTCATTAGTGTTTTGTAGTTTTCTATGTATAGGTCTTTTGTTTCTTTAGGTAGATTTATTCCTAAGTGTTTTATTGTTTTCATTGCAATAGTGAATGTAATTGTTTCCATAATTTCTCTTTCTGTTTTCTCATTGTTAGTGTATAGGAATGCAAGGGATTTCTGTGTGTTAATTTTATATCCAGGGTAGCTCTAATTTTAAAGATGAAAATAAATGAAATAAGGATATGCAGAAATTGAAACCCTCATACACTGCCGTATGAGAATGTAAAATGGTGGGGACACTATAGAAAGTAGTTTGGCACTTGCACCAAAATTTCAACCTAGAGTGACCACATCAACAGCAATTTCACTCCTAGATATATATCCCAGAGAATTTAAAACAAACATTCGAATGGAAACTTGTACATGAATATTTATGGCTGCATTATTCACAAAGCCAAAGTGGAAACAACCCACATGTCCACCGACTGTTGAATTTTTATGCACAATGTGCTATATACCCCTACCATGGATTTTATTTAGCTATAATATGAAATGAAGTAGTGATACATACTGAAATATGAATGAATCTTGAAAACACTATGATAGATGAAAAAAGCTAGACACCAAAGAACACATTTTGTAAGATCTCATTCACTTAAAATATCCAGAACAGACACATCTACAGAGATGAAAAAATTTACTTGTGGTTTTCAGGGGCTTGTGAGAGGGAGTGTTGGAAAGAAAACATTTTTCTCTACCATCTCAGACTCAACTGGCTTGAGTCCTGAAAATTAATTAACAGTAAATTAATAGGAGAAAGGTTTATTAACTATGTAGGAACTTTCATATGAAGAGGCTCCTTAATGGGCTAGAGATAAGAGTTTATATACCAACTTTTCAAGGGGCTTGGTGGATTAGAACTTCAAAGGATGGAAGCATCTGATAAGGCTTATTTATGCAATCTTAAAATGTTCCCTGGTGGCTCAATTGGTAAAGACTCAACCTGCAATGTAAGAGACCTGAGTCTGATCCCTGCATCAGGACGATCTCCTGAAGAAGGAGATAGCACCACACTCCAGATTCTTGCCTGGAGAATCCCATGGATAGAGGGGCCTGGCAGGCTACAGTCCATGGGGTCACAAAAAGTTGGACAGGACTTAGCAACTAAACTGCTAAACCAATATCCAAGTTCAGGCCTCCTTGATTAGAGACACACATCCCCACCTCCCATTCCCACCTCCTGGTAATGTGGGTGGGGTTGTAACAGCTGTCTCTTACAAAGTTCAGCTTTAGTCAGATAAGACAGGTTCAGAAATGACTTATTTCTGTCTCTTTCAAGGACTTCCTGATAGCTCAGTTGGTAAAGAATCCGAATGCAATGCAGGAGACCCCAGTTCGATTCCTAGGTCAGGAAGATCTGCTGGAGAAGGGATAGTCTACCCACTTCAGTATTCTTGGGCTTCCCTTGTGGCTCAGCTGGTAAAGAATCTGCCTGCAATGTGGGAGACCTGGGTTCGATCCCTGGGTTGAAGAAGGGAAAGGCTACCCATTCCATTCTGGCCTGGAGGATTCCATGGACTGTATAGTCCATGGGGTCACAAAGACCAGGCACAACTGAGCAACTTTAATTTCACTTCACTGCCTCTCTTGTAGCTCAGATGTTTTCGATTTGAACTTAATCTCTGTACCATTCAGGTGGGTTATCCGTCCTATCAGGAGAATAGACATTCATTGATAACAAGTATAGACTTTCTTTGGGGGATGTTGAAAATGTCCTAAAATTTATTGTGGTCATGGATCCACAATTTTCTGAAAATACTAAAAATCAGAAACCAGTACATTTTAATATTGTGAATTATATGGTATGTGAAGAGCATATCAAAAATTTAAATAGTAAATCAATGATACATTTAATAAAATTTCAGTAAAAAGTCGATGGGAAATTTTATATTGGGGGTGAATTAAGGTTAGAATACTACAACCCACTGATCAACCTTTACATCAAAGTGTGGGATACAACGTAGGTGTTCAGATATGATACAATAGGGGTACGAAGCATCATCTAAAATGTTCTTGCTAAAATAACTGAGCCTGAATTTAACCAAGTTCATAGATCTCACTTCAGGATGTTCTGTTTCTAATGGAACCTGTTCAGGACAGGATGCATATAAATACAGAATGTGAGTGATGCTACGGAACAAATAATCCAGTCTTTTCATCAAGAGAATAGCAAAAAGAAAAGAGGAGCAGGGGCTGTTATTGGTGAAAAAAGGACTAAGTCCTATTTCAGTTAATGCTATGTAAGTTACCTATTCAGATCATAAGAATAAATCAAATTTAAGAGAGATATTTAGGTCAAATATCTATATTGGACATGGATAGTTTCATGTGGCATTAGGGAATAATTGTAATTTTTCTTAAATGTAGTAATCATATTTTGGTTATATATTTTAAAGTCCTATTTGTTACAGTTTATGTTACAGTAGATATATATATCTACTATATGTGGATGGAGGAAGGCTTCCCTTGTACTAAGTTGGTAAAGAATCTGCCTGCAATGCAGGAGACCCTGGTTCAATTCCTGGGTCGGGAACATTTCCTGGAAAAGGAAATGGCAACCCACTCCAGTATTCTTGTCTAGAAAATCCCATGGATAGAGGAGACTGGCAGGCTACAGTCCATGGGGTCACAAGAGTCGGACACAACTTAGTGACTAAGCCACCACCACCACATGTGGAGGAAATAACTTCTTAAGGTTTAGACATGGTATCACAAAATACTGGGAATATGCTTTGGAATATGCTAGAAAAAAAAAAAAAGAAGACTTGACAAAATGTTGATTGTTAAAACTACTGACTGACATATAGAATTCTTATTATATTGTTATATATTCTTTGTTTGAAATGATTCATGATAAAGAGCTAAAACTATCCAAAAGCAACTATGCAAACAAAACTGATAGGTCATTGCATTTTGAGTATGCTATTGAGTAATATGGGTGGAAACATCAACCTGAAAGAGTTTATTCCAGTTGCATTACCAAGATGTAGTTGGTTGTATCTCCAGTTAGGACTGGAAACAGGTGATTTTTAAATAGTGTAGAATTATTCAACTTCTTAATTATAATGTGGAGTATCTATATCTAATGATCCCCGTGTAAGAATATAAATATGGAGAAGAAGTTCTGGAGGATACATACTGTACATTTAACAGGGTCAGCTCTGAGAATGGCATGAACTTTTAGGGCTGGTGGCCAAAGGTAACCATCATTTGCTGAGTACCTACTATGGGCTAACTACTCTTCCTCATACTGGAAATACAGACACAAAAGAGACATAAATCCCTCTTCACATGGGGCTCACATTCTAGTGGGGGATACTGAAAAGTAAGCTCAATGAGATACAGGTGTATCCTGATAGATAATGACACCTGCTGTCACCACAGAAAAGCAGAGAAGGGGAATTGGACATGGGGAGGGGGAGGGACCTGCACTTGCAGGCAGGTTGTCTGGCCAGGGCCTCCCTGAGAAGGAGACATAAAGGCCTGAGGAAGAGGCCAAGTGGTGTGGGGATGTCCCTGTGGAAATCTGGGGCATCATCCTGTGAGGATCACATCCTGTGTGCCGCTTATGAAGTTATGCTGTTAAATCATTTAGATAGTTATGAATACAAATAGTCTTTTACCCTCCAGTTTTGAAGCAAGAGGAACCGTGATGTATTCTGTTAGTTTGTTATTGGTCAGGGTTATGGCCAGAATTACTTTGATGATTCACATAATTAGGGTATGGTTGAAGACCTTTGCCACTTTAAATGAATCCAGGTTCTAGCTATGCATACAAAGTGTGTACTCCTGTAACATGGATCCTTTTGGAACAGGTGTAGAGATTGGTCTCTACAGAGCATCTTACTTAAGTGACTTCTTCCAGTTTTGTAACTTGTTTCTAGCTAAGTGACTGAGAGTGCTGCACAAACCCCAGTCATTTGTCCCTTGTGCCAGGACAATCATCCCTCATAGGAATCAATAAGTTATAAGCAGGAGAACGTTTGTGTATCTGTGGATGCAGTACTAACAGGTTATTTACTTCAGGAACCTCAGGGCAAGTAGTTTAGGTAAGCAGAAAGTCTCATCAGTATGTTTGACCACAAGCCTCAATCCCAGAAAATTACTCTATGGAGTGACTAAATGGTGACAGTGGGTTATATCACAATGGGTTTGTAGTATGAAGTCCAGACCATCTGTACATTTAGGGTTATTTCTCCTAAGGGTAGGTAGTTTCTGGCTGGATTTTTTAAAATGGAATTAGAAGACTGGTGTGTTTTTGTTTTGTTTCTTATGCTTTTCTTGCTGAATTCCTACTAAGGGAAATTAATTTGTATCTGTTGCAAAGGTATTCAACAGTATTTTCTTTCTTTTCAGGTGCAGTTAAGAAAATCAAAGGGCTTGATCAACAGCTCATGCATTGCCTTGGTTTGGACCCAGAATGCAAGAGCAGACACTGACTTCACACTTCTGATAGGTATGTAATACGGGCCTTAGTTGTGCTTTGATCCTGTTTTCCCCTTCTGTACAGTAGGCTCCTCTCAAGGTAGGTCTCTAACCAAATTTCCTCAGTTAGTGTCTGGTTAGCAGTGTGTTCATGTATGTGCTCAGTCACTTCAGCCGTGTCCGACTCTTTGTAAACCCATGGGCTGTAGCCCACCAGGCTCCCCTGTCCATGGGATTCTCCAGGCAAGAATACTGGAGTGGGTTGCCATTTCCTTCTCCAGGGGTGTTCATGTATACTTAGTCACTATAGTTGTTCATCATAATGATCAGAAGAGTTCTTTCTACCTGTGTGGTTCAAATATCAGCCTATTTGTAAGTTCCAACACCCCTGAACTCAGTTTCAACTCAAAGCCCAGAAAAGGCCATTATTTTACTGTAGCCAATTTCACACATCTGATAGGTATGGAAGAGAACTCCCAGGTGTACTTTTTGTTTTATTCCCATGCTTTTTCCAAAGATGGCTTTCTAAAGTGTTTTAATCTAATTTATACTGGTTCCATGGTGGTGCATTCTCAATGCTTAGACTGAGCAAAGGCAGGGTTATTTCAGTAACCTGAGACCTTTTAAAGCTATCAAAATAACCTGATAGTTTCACAAATGCTAAATCTAGGAAGAAATTTGAGGTTAAACTGTTCCCTGGGTTGCTGAAGAAAGGACCTGTCATTCTATGTTGGAATCTCTGAAGGATGATGTGAAATTTCCCATGTGAAATGTACTTTGCTGTAGTGCCTCCTAGTTAAGAAGCATTGTTTATACATTATTAAAATCTCTATTAGGAAGGATACAGCAGAAACTCACTTGTTGTTCCTTACAGAAAGAAACTAGAATTGTCAAATGCCTGTTATGTATTATTCTTCTGGTTTATAGCTTAGGGCATGCTCAGTATTATTGAAAGAGGAATAGGTTATTATTTATGATGTACTGTTTGTGATTCTAATAGTAATACACACACAGGTGATTTAGAAAGTTTTACTAGTTTAATGGGGGAGTCATAAGGGACTGTTTTCCAGTAGTTGTACCGACCTATCACCTCTTATGGACCATATCATTGGCACACCCTCCTGTTGATGTGGGTGAGGGTGAGCATTCAGCAGACTTTGACTTCATATGGTGTATCCTAGCTTTCTATGACATCTATGTTCTGTGAATCAGCAGTTGGGGCAGGGAGAGATGAGGGGAGGAGAGAGAAGGTGGTCAGCTTCATAAACCCCGTATGACCTCATCAACCTGTGACCTCAGATTTTGAACAAATCCTTTTACTTCTCCAGGTTTTGATATCTTCACCTAATTTATGAGTAAGTAAATGAAAAATTCCTACATTTTGTGGTCAAATTCCTTTTTGAGAAGCTGATGAATAGTATGGAAATTAATTTTTAAAAGTGTGTATCTGTACATATGTATACAATTAGCAGCTACTTTAGGAAGTTTAAGGACCTATGACCCTCTCTTAAGAGCACCTGGACTTAGGGAGGTCACTGTCTTTTCCAGTTTCACACATCTGTCATTTTAGTGCCTTCCATAATTCAAGTCATATCCGACCCATGCCTGGAACTCTCCAATAATTTCTCACTGAAATTAGAATGAAAATATTTACCAAGCATGGCCAGCAATGAACAAGATTTGGCTACTCTTTGCCCTGATTACTTAACCTCTTTCCTCCTTGGTTACTTTGCCCTGGACACACAGGTTTGTTCCTTTGGGGCTTTATTAGTAGGAGTATAATTTACAGAAGATAAAGTGTCCTGTTTGAAATGTACAATTTGATAATTATTGACATGTTTCACCTGAAATGTGACTACCACCCTAAGAATAATAAACACATCCATCACACCCCAAAACCTTTTTGCTTCCCTTGGTATAAATGTAAAGAGAACTAAATTTTCCTACAGAGAGGTTCTCAAGTTCTTTTTTTCATGCTGAACTAGGGATACTTTATTATCATGAAAATTACATATGTTGGGAAAAAACTTGATCCTGGTTTATTTAAATATGTCTGAGAAATTTCTTTCTTATGTTTTTGATACTTTATGTCCCAGATCAAATATTACTCAAGTAAAATCTTTTGTAGGATTCTCATATTAATGAGTGTTATGATATATTCTCCTATCAATGCTTTCATTTTAGGCATTTTGAATGTTAATCCTAGTACATTTGTAGTCCCTGGCATATTTCTACCCATAACAAATATTAAAAGAAATTTTATAGAATTTTGTATTCATAAAAGTTGAAAAATCCTTAATCATTTAAAAATGGTAAAAATATGCTTAAAATATATTTATGGATGCTTGCTTATGGTCCTCAACAAGCCAAAAGTTGAATTCAACAAGTTAGCTAAGGAAAGAGTATATGGTAGCTTATGATTTGTGTGGGATAGGCCAATTTTTCTTTAATGGCAATAGACATAAAATGATCATCTACAAAACAGTTAATTTTATGTTACATATTGTAGGAAAGTAAAAAGTTTTTTTTCAACCTTCTTAGGGTCCCTGGCTAGGTCTGAAAATGAAACTGATAAAGATAGGTGGACAGGAGAAAGGCATAGAGATTTATTTGGCAGAAGGTTTATGTGAGATGAGAGTCTTCATAAGAAAATGAAAACCTGAGGAAATGGTTAGATTTGTGTAGTTTATGCTAGGTGTGAGAAAGAATGGAAAATCATGGAGGAATATGATAGGTTAAGGAAAATGAGGTAACTCTAATAAATGGGAGTCATTTCATCAAGGCCTCTTTGTTTGGATTCTTCTTGGTGTCCCTTCTAATTGAGATAAAGATGCTCCTTTCCTCCAGGTATGGGCTTCCCTGGTGGCTCAGATGGTAAAGAATCCACCTGCAATTCAGGAGACCCAGGTTCCATCCCTGGTTTGGGAAGATCTTCTGGAGAAGGGATTGGCTACCCACTCCAGTATTCTTGCCTGGAGAATTCCTCCCAAACAGAGGAGTCTACAGTCCATGGGGTCACAAAGAATCAGACACAACTGAGTGACTAACACTTCCTCTAAGTATAAGAAGGGTACCTGTCACATAAAGGTTTTATTACCTGTTTCAGGGGAGAAAAGCATGTCAGAGAGGTGATCAAAGAGGCCAATTTGTTTCTACCTTTTCTCAAACCTCTTCAACTTAAAATATTCAATATTGTCAGTGTGCCATATTTTAGGATATCATGTCCTAAACACCCATCATTATACTTTACCACAGTAAAACAAATGATACCCTGCATCGAATAATTATAGGATGGTGGCAGCCACCTAAGGGGTAGGATTTAATGTTATAATTTCTAATCACTTTTGTTTAATTTTAATGAATTCTTGTGTGGACTAGTCAAAATTTGGCGAAAATAAATATTTTAAAAAATGATAAGAATTATTAAATGTTAGATTAAAATAGTCTAAATTTTTATCACACCTCTTCTTTCTCTTTTGCAAGATCTTTTAAATATTGTTTCAGTTATGCAATACTTTATACTTCTGGACCCAAAACATAACCTCTGAAATTTCTTTTCCCTGTAAATTAAACTTACTGTAATCTATATACTTTACTCTTCACCTTCAATACTTATAAAAGACAAACACTAGCCATATTAAAGTAATAAATGAAATGAAATAAAAGTAGGTTGTCGAAAGGATATGATTAGAAGCAATCAACCTCAATACATCCCTATTGCATTCCTTCAGCTTTCACTTGCTTACAGTGGGTAGATCCTTGGAGATCTGCGAGATGGCTGTCTAGTTCTATCTATGTTCTATGGTCTTCTTCTTGATAACAATGAAAGCCAAGTCCCCCCACCCCCTTTTCTTAGAGTGAGATCATTCAGCTTCTTCGGATTTTCTACTGCACATTTAAAAATGAGATTCTAATTCATATGGCTTGGTGAAATTTGAGGTTGTCTTCTTTTTAATGTCTTACACAAATCCTTTTGAGCATTTGCCAGCTTTGTAAATACCTAGATTGTCTTTTGCTTGTTTCATGAAAGCATAGCTACAGTTATGCTAGATCCTACTGGAAGTTTCATGCCTTTTCTTTCTACATACTATGAATCTTTAATATAGTATTTCTTTCCTGTTGGTGGAAGGGAAAAGGATTGAAGCAGAAGCCAAAAGCTCTAGCTTTCATCTGTCTGACTAAAGTGCTTTCATCTTGCTATTTCTTTAAATTTTACTTTTCATGGAGATTAAATTATCACTTTTCCTCTATCACTCAAGACATTACAGAGCCTCACAAAAGTTACTTAAGGGTTTCTGAAGAAATGTCTTTGATTTTTATGTCATGAGAATAAATTCTAACAACTTGAGCATCACATGTTTGCATGATGCTGTCAGTTTTATTGGTGATAAAAATGCAAGCTTTCAGATTAATAGACCTTTATGTATCTATTGTTCTTATTTTAAGTAGCACATTCAACACTCACTTTGAGAATATTGGCATCTACTTAGTTTTAGGCAATTTGACCAGTCACAAAGACAGGAGCAAATTGTGACTGTGTCTGCCAAGGCTTTCTGTAAGGATATATTTTGGGGAAAGGAGCACTTAAAAATAATAACAAAGTTAATACAGTGTTTGATGCTTTATTCTCTTCACAAATATTTAGAATGAAACCATCTATGTTCTCCCAGAGACTATTTGTACCCCTTTATTGTTCTGAATCATTTAAAGAAGCAGTAAAAAGCAAAAGAAGTAGCAATAGTAGTAGTTACAGAATGATAAGCAGTAAAATCTGATCTCAGTTACACTTCTTAGATCTTAGCTTCTTCATCATCAAATGTGGAGGACAAGATTAGTGGACTTCTAAGAAGACCTCTTCCCACTTACATATTTCAGGCTTGTGTGATTCTACGTGTGGTTAGTTTTAAATTGTAAGCAGAATGATTGTGTGCTTCTCTGAAAAGGTAGCAATGAAACATTTACATTAGAAATTTGTGGACAATGTGCTTGTGTAGGCACTATGCTCAAAAGGCCCAGGGGAGAAGCCAATTTCAGGAGAGGAGATGGGAATATGGATTCAGAGAAATCATGACATTAATAGTAGTGAAGTTGAACAGGGTGGCGCTTGTGGTAAAGAACCTGCCTGCCAGTGCAGGTAAACCTAAGAGACTCAGGTTTGATCCCTGGATTGGAAAGATTCCCTGGAGGAGAGCACGGCAACCCACTCCGGTATTCTTGCCTGGAGAATCCCATGGACAGAGGAGCCTGGCTATGGTCCATAGGTTCACAGAGAGTTGGACTCAACTGAAGTGAAGTTGAACAAGCTGACATCTTCCCAGTGCACTAGGAAATCAGATCATTGATCAAGAAAGCTCTGGGGAAGGTTTAAAATTTAATGAAACTAGAGAAGATTTGGATCATCCACTGTGGCACATTTTCCAAGGATTCAAGTATGAATGGATAAAACAATTATTAAGTATTTAGTATTTCAGGTTTGACCCCATATTGCTCACCAACTCTCTCTTCAGACTTGACTCTGAATGCCTTTTATAATTTCTAAAGTTCAAATATACTCTAAGAATGAATATTTACTAACAGTTAAGGTAATTTTTATTGTTCTACATAAACTGAAGACAATTCTAGACAAGATCTATCGCTTTTAGAAACATAAGTAGAATTGTTATGATATGCGTCCAGCCTTCTAAAATGACTTGAGGTAACATAGAAACAAAGATGAAATAAGATGAATATGGTCCTTCTTTAGCTGAACTTAAGAAGTGATCATGCTAAGTATGCAGGCTTGCTTAGACTTGTTTAGAGGCTTGAATGAGATAGGAGCTTTGGCAGGACACAAGTGTTTTAATATGCCATCTCGGGGAGAATGCTGTTATGGCAAATATCATTCTACTGTCTGATTTTGTGGTGTATATCTTTTAGAATGCTAGAAAATCAAGGTGAAATGTATTTAAGTAGTTGAACTGATGGCTTATCTTTAGTCTTCATTTTCTAATTTATTAAACTTAAATATGTGGTATACAACATTAAAAAACAGCATAAATTATTGATATCTAATTTTCAACAGCAAACAATAAAAATGTCTGATACTTGAAGAAAAATATGGCCCATCCACTTAAAAAAATTTTACAATTTTTCTTTTTCAGGGGTAAAAATGGTTTTGTCTGTCTTGAGTTAGGGCATGTTTCTTCATTACTACCACTACCACCACCAGCATTAGCCCCATATTCACATAGGGGTTTTAAATTGTCATGAAAATAATCTTGAGTGAGGGGCTAGGAACAAGAAAAGAATGTTCCATTTAGTTCATATGTAATATTGTTTAATACTGTCATAAAATTATGTTATGAAGTGTGTGTTTATGGTGATGATCATTGAAGAACATAACCTAAGCTGAAAACATGGTGCCAGGGCTTCCCTTATGATTCAGTGGTAGAGAATCCACCTGCCAATGCAGGAGGCATGTGTTTGATCCCTGATCTGGGAAGATCCCACATGCCACAGAACAGCTAAGCCCATGAACCACAACTGTTGAGCCTGTGCTCTAGGGCCTGGGAGCTGCAACTACTGAGTCCACGTGCTACAACTACTGAAGCTCATGTGCCCTAGAGCCTGTGCTCTGCAGCAAAAGAAACCACCACAATGAGAAACCCGTGCACTGCAATTAGAGAGTAGCCCCAGCTTGCTGCAACTAGAGAAAAGCCCACACTGCAGTGAAGATCCAGCAAAGCCAATAAATAAATAAAATTACATTTATGAAACAACCAAGATGCCAAAAAAAAGGAATAAAAGATTAAAAAAAACTTGGAACAGAATTCCAGCAAATTGAATCTAACTGAATGATGCTTGCTCCTTGGAAGAAAAGCTATGATCAACCTAGACAGCATATTAAAAAGCAGAGACATTACTTTGTCAACAAAGGTCCATCTAGTCAAAGCTATGGTTTTTCCAGTAGTCATGTATGGATGTGAGAGTTGGACTATAAAGAAAGCTGAGCACCAAAGAACTGATGCTTTTCAACTGTGGTGTTGGAGAAGACTCTTGAGAGTCCCTTGGACTACAAGGAGATCCAACCAGTTCATCCTAAAGGAAATCAGTCCTGAATATTCATTGGAAGGACTGATGCTGAAGCTGAAAGTTCAATACTTTGGCCACCTGATGAGAAGAACCTACTCATTGGAAAAGACCCTGATGCTGGGAAAGATTGAAGGCAGGAGGAGAAGGGTATGACAGAGGATGAGATGGTTGGATGGCATCACCAACTCGATGGACATGAGTTTGAGCAAGGTCTGGAAGTTGGTGATGGACAGGAAAGCCTGGCGTGCTGCAGTCCATGAGGTCACGACTGAGTCGGACACGACTGAGTGACTGAACTGAGCTGAACTGAATGAAACTATATGTATATTGTATCATATCAAGATGTGGTACAAAATTATCTGTTAAATGGAAGGAAAATGTGACCAGTAACAGACTTTCTGGTATATTAACATTTTAGTTTAAATAACTTTACAAATATGATTTCCCCAAGACAGAGTATTTCCATGTATGGAAAGACTTAAGCATTAGTTTTTTTTTTTTTTAAGTTGCCTAAATATTTTGTGACAGGATGTATTATACAAGCAAAACTGTTTTTGATAGAAAATTTTCATTTTAATTTGAAAACTTAGGCCTGCTTTTGTGTTACTCTCAGTTCTCCAGAGAAACAGAATCAATAGGATGTATGGATATCTATATATATATGAATTGGCTCACATGATTATCATGGCAGGCAAGTCCCAAGATCTGCAGGCTGAGATGGCAAGCTGGAGACTCAGGAAAGCCTTTGCCATAGTTCTAGTCTGAATGCAAAGGGATGAGAACCGTGAAGCCAATGGTTTATAGTTGGAAGACCAACACTCTTTGAGACCCAGGAAGAGCCAGTGTTTCAAGTCCTAATGCATGAAAAAAGATGATGTCCCAGTTCAAAGGCAGTTAGAGAGGAAGAATTTTCTTATTGGTGGATCAGTATTTTTGTTGTAATCAGACCTTCAACTTTTTGGATGAGGCCCACCCACATTAGGGAGAACAATCAGTTTCACTCAGTCTACCAATTAAAATGTTAATCTCATTCATCCAATAACACCCTCACAGAAACACCCAGAATAATGTTTGACCAAATATCTGGGTGCCCTGTTGCTCAGTTATGTAGACACATAAAATTAACCATTAGAACCACATTTCCATTCATGAAGAAAATCTTCAATTATTTTTAATGATCCAAAAGGCTTTTGTAGTCTTCTGTTATCTTGACTACCATCATTTCAAGACCTATCAATGTTACATTCCCACCTGCATTCTCTTTGAGGAAGGCTTTCATATATACCTAAAGTCTTTATTACATAGTCTACAGTTTACAACTAAGTACTCTCCTTAAGACAGCTTATGTTTGAAGAGAATAGTCAGAATGTGAAGACTGTATCTTAAAATAGTGGATTCTCAATAGGCATTTCTTGCTTGAACTGGTCTGTTTCTACCATTCTACTGAAAGGTTATGTAAAAACTCAACAATGAACTCCAAATGACCCTATCTGGTGGCCCTTTCTTAGCCTAACTCTGCTTTACTATATCTGGAATATTTGTTAATTTTTTTGGTAAAGTTTTGCTTCTCTGGTAGCTCAGTCAGAAAAGAGTCTGACTAAAGTGTGGCAGACCCAGGTTCAACCCCTGGGTTGGGAAGACCCCCCTGGAGAAGGAAATAGCAACCCACTTCAGTATTCTTGCCTGGAGAATTCCGTGAACAGAGGAGCCTGGTGGGCTCTGTGACCATGGGGTCACAGAGAGTCAGACATGAGTGAGTGATTAACACTTCAACACACAGAAGTCCTAGTCACAGTTATTAGACAAGGAAAAGAAGTAAAAGGAATCCAAAATGGAAAGAACAAGAGGCATGTGGCATGACACTTTACATATCATGTACTACATAGAATATGTCAATAAATTCAGTAATGTTGCAGGATAAAAAATTAATATACAGAAACTTGTTGCATTTCTATGTACTAACAATGAACTATCAGGAAGTGAAATTAAAACAATCCTGTTTAAAATCATGTGAAGAAGAATAAAATACCTTTGAATAAATCTAATGAAGGCAGTAGAAGATCTGTACTTGGAAGCCTATAAAATACTGATGAAAGAAATTGAAGATGGAAAAATATACCTCATTCATGATTGGAAGAATTAATATTGTTAAAATTACTGTACTACCCAAGGCAATCAACAGATTCAATGCAGTCTCTGTTAAAATACCAATTTTTCACAGAACTCAAATAATTCTAAAATTTATATGGAAACATAAAAGACCCCAAATAACCAAAACAATCTTGAGAAAGCAAAGCTGGAGGTATCACACTTCCTATTTCAAACTGTACTACAAGCTGTAGTAATCAAAACTATATAGTACTGGCACAAAAGCAAATATAAACCAATGGAACAGAATAGAGATCTGAAAAATTGATCCACACTTATATGGAAATTAATCTGTGACAAAGGCAAGAATATACAATGAAGAAAAGATGGCCTCTTCAGTAAATGGTGTTGGGAAAATTGGATAGCTACATGCAAAATAGTCAAGTTGGATTATTCTCTCATACCATGCACAAATATATATTCAAAATAGATTAAAGGTTTGAATATAAGACCAGAAACCATAAAACTTCTAGAAGAAACACAGGCAGTAAACTCTTTGACATTGGTTTTAATAAAAATTTTTTGCATATGTCTCCTCAGACAAATTGGAGAAGGAAATGGCCACCCACTCAAGTATTCTTGCCTGGAGAATCCCAGGGACAGAGTAGCCTGGTGGGCTGCCATCTATGGAATCACACAGAGTCGGACACAACTGAAGTGACTTAGCAGCAGCAGCAGCCTGAGACAAGGAAAACAAAAGCAGTAATATACATTTGTCACAATCCGTAGAATGTACAATAAAAGAGTGAACAATAATGTAAACTATGACTTTTAATGCTTCAGTATTGCTTCATCAGTTATAACAAATGAACCACACTGTTACAAAACATTAATAATGGGGTACCTGAATGTACATGTGTAGAGGGGATGTATTGAGGTAGATGAGAATTCTGTACTTCCCACTCAAGTTTTAGGTAAAACTAAAACTGCTCTAAAACATAAATTGTGTTAGTTTAAAAAAGCCAACAATCCTAAAAATGATTCAGAAAGAAAAAATTAGATCAAAAATAAGGGAATTAAATTTAGATTGCTATCCAACTTTTCAATAGTATTCTGGATGCAAGAAGGCAACGGAGATATCTTTGTTTAATATTGAGGAAAAGAACTTTGAGCCTAGAATTTTTACCTACCTAAACTGTTATTCAAATGTGAAGGAATGATAAAAATATTCTTTGGGATACTAGGCCTTACAGGGTCTGCTACACAAGAATCCATATTGGAAACTTGATCAAAAGAAGTCTTTAAATGAGAATAGAAAAAAAATTCAAATGATAGATCTAGAAATATAGCAAGTTAATATGATCACATTTCTTTGCTAGGTTTATTTATGCCTTAAAAATAAAATAAACATAATTCAAGTACTAGAGAAGGAAAAATGTATATTCATCATAGCCTATAACTAAAATTACAGACAACGGTAACATAGTGGAGATGAGATGTGACAAAATTAATTTGACAGCATCCTGAATTTCTCATTTTAATTGGGAGAAGTTATCATTAATGGGCTTCCCAGATGGCTTAAGTGGTAAAGAATCTGCCTGCCAAGTCAGGAGACACAGGCAGGAGACTTGGGTTTGACCCCTGGGTCGGGAAGATCCACTGGACTAGGAAATGGTAACCCACTCCAGTATTCTTGCCTGGAAAATCTCATGGACAGAGGAACCTGGCAGGCTACAGTCCATGGAGTCTCAAAGAGTTAGACATGACTGAACACACAGACACACACAAACACATACAGATGTTAATACTGTTAAACAATTAAAAAAAATAGACATGTGCATGATTCTTAAGTTAAGGGCAAATACCACAGAACATTTAAAAAACCTTCACTTTTAAAACAACATGGAGAGGAAAAGACTGGTCAATAGAAAGCACTTAGTGGAAACAAAAAGAAACTCTGTAGTATAATCTGATTTCAGGCATTTCATAAAAAGTAAATTCATTTAGTCCAATAGCTAGAAAGTCAGATTTTTCTCTTCTTTCACACACCATTTTACCAAACACTGAATTCTCCAGTTCCCGAGGTTTTAATATTTTTTAAGGCTGGCTATATTCAGTTCAGTTCAGTTCAGTCACTCAGTTGTGTTCGAATCCTTGCGACACCATGTATCGCAGCACGCCAGGCCTCCCTGTCCATCACCAACTTCCAGAGTCCACCCAAACCCATGTCCATTGAGTCGGTGATGCCATCCAGCCATCTCATCCTTTGTCGTCCCCTTCTCCTCCCGCCCCCAATCCTTCCCATAATCAGGGTCTTTTCCAATGAGTCAACTCTTCGCATGAGTTGGCCAAAGTATTGGAGTTTCAACTTCAGCATCAGTCCTTCCAATGGACAATCAGGACTGATCTCCTTTAGGATGGACTGATTGGATCTCCTTGCAGTCCAAGGGACTCTCAAGAGTCTTCTCCAACACCACAGTTGAAAAGCATCAGTTCTTCGGCGCTCAGCTTTCTTCACAGTCCAACCCTCACATCCATACATGACTACTGGAAAAACCATAGCCTTGACTAGATGGACCTTTGCTGGCAAAGTAATGTCTCTGCTTTTAAATATGCTATCCAGGTTGGTCATAACTTTCTTTCCAAGGAGTAAGTGTCTTTTAATTTCATGGCTGCAATCACCATCTGCAGGGATTTTGGAGCCCAGAAAAATAAAGTCTGACATTGTTTCCACTGTTTCCCCATTTATTTCCAATTAAGTGAAGGGACCAGATGCCATGATCTTAGTTTTCTGAATGTTGAGCTTTAAGCCAACTTTTTCACTCGCTTCTTTCACTTTCATCAAGAGGCTTTTTAGTTCCTCTTCACTTTCTGCCATAAGGGTGGTGTCATCTGCATATCGGAGGTTATTGATATTTCTCCCAGCAATCTTGATTCCAACTTGTGCTTCCTCCAGCCCAGCATTTCTCATGATGTACTCTGCATATAAGTTAAATAAGCAGGGTGACAATATACAGCCTTGGCATACTCCTTTTCCTATTTGGAGCCAGTCTGTTGTTCCATGTCCAGTTCTAACTGTTGCTTCCTGACCTGCATACAGGTTTCTCAAGTGACAGCTCAGATGGTCTGGTATTCCCATCTCTTTCAGAATTTTCCACAGCTTATTGTGATCCACACAGTCAAAGGCTTTGGCATAGTTAATAAAGCAGAAATCGATGTTTTTCTGGAACTCTCTTGCTTTTTCAGTGATCCAGCAGATGTTGGCAATTTGATCTATGGTTCCTCTGACTTTTCTAAAACCAGCTTGAATATCTGGAAGTTCATGGTTCATGTATTGCTGAAGCCTGGCTTGGAGAATTTTGATCATTACTTTACTAGCGTGTGAGATGAGTGCAATTGTGTGGTCGTTTGAACATTCTTTGGCACTGCCTTTCTTTGGGATTGGAATGGAAACTGACCTTTTCCAGTCCTGTGGCCACTGCTGAGTTTTCCAAATTTACTGGCATATTGAGTGCAGCACTTCCACAGCATCATCTTTCAGGATTTGAAATAGCTCAACTGGAATTCCATCACCTCCACTAGCTTTGTTCGTAGTGATGCTTTCTAAGGCCCACTTGACTTCACATTCCAGGATGTCTGGCTCCAGGTGAGTGATCACACCATCATGATTATCTTGGTCATGAAGATCTTTTGTACAGTTCTTCTATGTATTCTTGCCACCTCTTCTTAATATCTTCTGCTTCTGTTAGGTCCATACCATTTCTGTCCTTTATTGAGCCCATCTTTGCATGAAGTATTCGCTTGGTATCTCTAATTTTCTTGAAGGGATCTCTAGTCTTTCCCATTGTGTTGTTTTCCTCTATTTCTTTTTTTCCCCTCTGTTTCTTTGCATTGATCACTGAGGAAGGCTTTTTTTAAATCTCTCCTTGCTATTCTTTGGAACTCTGCATTCAGATGGGAATATCTTTCCTTTTCTCCTTTGCTTTTTGCTTCTCTTCTTTTCACAACTATTTGTAAGGCCTCCTCAGGCAGCCATTTTGCTTTTTGCATTTCTTTTCCATGGGGATGGTCTTAATCCCTGCCTCCTGTACAATGTCATGAACCTCTGCCCATAATTCATCAGGCAGTCTGTCTTTCAGATCTAGTCCCTTAAATCTATTTCCCTCTTCCACTGTATAATCATAAGGGATTTGATTTAGGTCATACCTGAATGGTCTAGTGATTTTCCCTACCTTCTTCAATTTAAGTCTGAATTTGGCAGTAAGGAGTTCATGATCTGAGCTGCAGTCTGCTCCCGGTCTTGTTTTTGCTGACTGTATAGAGCCTCTCCATCTTTGGCTGCAAAGTATATAATCAGTCTGATTTCGGTGTTGACCATCTGGTGATGTCCATATGTAGAGTCTTCTCTTGTGTTGTTGGAAGAGGGTGTTTGCCATGAGCATTGTGTTCTCTTTGCAAAACTCTATTAACCTTTGCCCTACTTCATTCTGTACTCCAAGGCCAAATTTGCCTGTTATTCCAGGTGTTTCTTGACTTCCTACTTTTGCATTCCAGTTCCCTATAATAAAAGGATATTTTTTGGGTGTTAGTTCTAAAAGATCTTATAGGTCTTCATAGAACCATTCAGCTTCAGCTTCTTCAGCGTTACTGGTTGGGGCCTAGGCTTGGATTACCACGATATTGAATGGTTTGCCTTGGAAACGAACAGAGATCATTCTGGCTATGTTCAGCAATAAGCAGTTAGTGCATATGTAGGTGGTATCCACAGCATCCATAATTTGTCTGTGTTCTAATTTTGCTCCAGTCTTGTAGTCTAGTCATAAAGAAACAAAAGAGATACATATACATATACTGTGTGTATGTGTTTAGTTTGCTAAGGATACGTATGAACATTTTTACACTTAGGTTGTTGAAAAGGAGAAAAAAAGGAACTCAAAATAGTCTGGTGGCTACTCTCCTTTAGGTCACTAGAGGGGGATCATGCTTCACTTTTACTCAATTGAAAAAATGCAACTTTTCAAAGTGGACCTGGTTTTTCCATGCTTCCTACTCAGAGCCAATATTTTCTTTCCAGGGAATCCTGTTCCTTCTACTTGTTTCAGAGGCTCTGAAAGTCTAGATATGCTTGAGAGGATTAATCTGTGCCTGAGAACCTAATGGAAGCTAACAAAGTTTACATTCCTTCATATGTTCATTAGTCACCAGAGTTAATGACTAGAGTCCTGCTCAAGTTATAGTAGCAACGACAGTGCTTTCTGGCTTCCTGAGCTACAGAGGCCCCTTTCTCTTCATATAACACACACACACACACACACACACACACAGAGCTATTTCTGTAGGATCTTGGATTTAGTGAGGCAGCCAATGGTGAAAGAAATTTGCTTTTTTCCAATTACTACCACCCAAATGCTTCAGTTTGAAATATTTCAGTTCAACATCTGTTGAAGTTTAATAATCTAAAATGCAGTGGGAAAGCAAAGACTGAGTCTTTTTTAAATAGTTTATAATTGTGAAATGATTTTTTCTTTATTAGAAGTTATTATTTGATTGTCTAGATGTAGCCATGTCTAGAAAATAAAGAACATAGGAAGATCCAAAAGAAACATTCATGACCTTCAAATTAAGAGTATAAATTAGAATTCAGTTAAGGAAACAGAATTTCACATACAAAACTGGTCTGAGACTCAGAAAGTACAAAGGAGTCTTGGCCCTTTACCCATAAGACACTTTGGAACACAGAAAATTTATGCTTAGGTGAGGCTGGAACCTGAAATATTTGGAATGGGACAGATGCTGGAGGAAAGGCCTAGCTTCAGGTGATAAAAATAAGCCCAGCTGAGAAGGCAGAGGTTCAGAAGCCTTCCTTGTTTGTTTTTTAAAAAGATTTTTTCTTTCTTTCTTTCTTTTTTTTTTTTTTTTGATGTGAACTATTTTAAATTCTTTATTGAATTTGTTACAATATTGCTGTTTTAGGTTTTTTGGTTTTTTTTTTTTTGACTGGGAGTCATGTGGGATCTTAACTCCCTGCAGAGATCGAAGCTGCACCCCCTGCATTGAAAGGTGAAGTCTTAATTAACCACTGGACCCACAGGGAAGTCTCACCTTGTTTCTAACATTAGAGGGAGGGTACCAAAGGATGGGCTTGTATGGAAGTTTATGTGATGTTAGCTGGTAGGGGAGTGAGCAGTTTTTTTTTAAGACAATATTTGACTCCCTTCTCTGTATCTCAAGACTTAAAAATAGTCTTGTCAATATATAGCACGTTAAAAATATTGCTGAATAGCAATCACTTCACTTTTGGAGAATGCTTTTCTCTTGTTCTTTCCTTATTCAGAACAGGCAGTGACAGATAGGTGTAGTCAAGGCCACACCTGGGTGTACATTAGAATCTTATCTGGTGCTTTAAATATATAACCATTTTGGAAAATTCTTTGATAGTATATATAAAATTGAACATATACATACAATGCAATTTCACTCTTAAATATAAAACGATGTTTCCCAACCTATTTTTCATTATCATCTCCCAAGAATCTTTTTAGATCCTTTGTCCTTATCATACCCACCCCAACATGATACTACAGACATAGTCTATATAGGTTTATTGTGTATTGGGGCCTTTTAGAGGGCCACAAACCACTTTAACACCTTAAGATTTCTTTTGCCTCCTCAAAATCAGTTTTTATCCTTTTGAGGGTGCTATTGCTTCGCTGGATGGTTTCAAGCCTAGCAATGTGGGCCTATGTTCATTAAAAGGCATGCGTGAGAATGTTCTTAGTAGCTTTATTCTTATTTGCCCCAAACTGTACATCAACCAGTGAGTGGTTTAAAGTATTGTGAGGGAATTCCCTGGTGGTCCAGTGGTTAGGAATCTGTGCTTTCACTGGTTGGGGAACAAGTATCCCACCAAAAAGAAAAAAAAAAGCCTTGTGGTACATACATACATACATCTAAACTACTACATAGCAAAAAAAAAAAAAAAAAAGGAAATGGACCACTGATTCATACAGCTGTACATTTGTTTTATGCATTTTCTCTACGTATGTTAAGAAAAATATATTGATGCCCGTGTCCTGTCTCTTCTCAGATAGACAATTGAGTCAGAGTCTCTGGGAGAGAGGTCTGAGCAGTGGCAGGTTTGAAAAGCTCCTCAGGTGATTTTAATGTACACATTAAATGTAAGAGACACTGAGGTGGTGGTTGAAGCATGGATTTTAGAATCAGAGAGTCATGGGTTCAAATCCTGCCATTTACTAATTGTTGTGTCTCAGACATTTTTCTCATGTGTAAAAAGGGCATAAACATGCTATCTATCCTACAGGGCTGTTGTATGGATGTGTCAAAGAAGTCCCAGAATATAGAAAGTGCTCCATAAATGCTAGTTTCCAATCTCTTTACACCTCTCCACTACTCTTGAATACTAGGAAGAGCTTAAAACTATTGCAATTACTGTGGCTGCCCAGGAATCTTGCCCTGAGTTAGAAGTGCTCATATACACACATGGCTTGAATTATTAAATGTGGGTGTTGTACTACAGCACCTTCAGCCCCTTCCCAAACATATATTGTATATGGAGTATCTTCTTCATCAGTGATTTACTTTGTGGGCTGGTGTTATTTCTCCCTGTTCTTATTCTTACTTATTGTCTATCTCATTGCCATTCTGTTTTCTAACCTCTGCCACATGATGAAAGCAGGTGACGACTAGCCTCAAGCACTAAAACTTGTCAGGTATAGGTCAGATGTCCTCATCCATAGTAATTCTTTTTCTATTGCCCCTTCAAATTAGACCAAGCAACCTCTTTTGTCTAGACTCTCTTTCCATGGACTCTCAGTACATAGTTTTTCAGAATATTTTTCAGTTCATTTGGGATAATTTTAGTTTAAATTTTTTAAAAAATAATCACCCCCATGATCTGATAGGTTGAGAGATAGTATTATTTCTATTTCTGAGAATGGGATTTCTGACTTTTCCCAGAGCTAGCAATAATATAATCTCAGACATGAAACTTTCCTAAAGATCACACAGCCTAACTTCCCTATGTGATATGTGAAATCCCATTACAGTTTTCTTGCTAAGTAGTTATTGAGTTTCTGCTGGAACACCTTCAGTAATAGGCTGTTTACTGCCTCCCAAGGGTGGCCCACATCATTTTTTTTTTTTTTCTGACTCTGACTGTTGGAAGTGATTTGGGAGTCTCTGGGGACCTTCTATTTCTAGGATTCTATGATTATTATGATTTTATTATTTTCTGAGGCAGTGCTTCTTAAAGCATGACCTATGGACCCCCTGCATCTGGATCATCTGGGAGTGCTTGTGATAGATGCAGATTTGTAAGCCTCCTCCAAAATTTGTGAGGCTACTAGTCATTTGTGCCATCTCCATATTTATATAGGGTTCGGATTGAGATATTGCCTTTCCCTTGGATTGGCCTTGGTGTTTAACTGGTCAATCTAATCAGGATGTGCTTGAGAAGGGGGAGTGCAGAAAGGGTCAGAGTTTGATTTGCTCCAAACTCAGAGCCTCTAAGACTACCATGCCCTTTTTGTTCTTCTCTGGGAGTATTATATCCTGCTCTACAGTTGGTGGCTATGTCCAGGGCCTTGCCCCACTTTTATTTGCTCTGGCTGTACTCTTCTCAGGGTGGTTCTAGCCTTCCTTTCTGGGATAGTATGAATCCAGCATAAGCTCTCAAGGCCTCTCTTGAATTTTTTGTGTTAATAATTAACTAGAGAGAAATGCCTCATCTGATTCATGATTTATGCAGTTATTCAAGCACTAGTGTTTAGCAGCCCCCAAATCAACCCGGTGTTAAATTATATACCTTTAGCTTTGGGTCCATTTATATGTACGGGAATCCTGGGTCCATTTATACATATGCTCCTGCAGATGTTTATGCTATAACTGAGTCTTGGGAACCAACATTTACTATTGTTTAGTCGCTAAGTCACGTCCGACTCTTTGTGACCCCATGGACTGTAGCCCCCCCAGGCTCCTCTGTCCAAGGGATTTGCCATGCAAGAGTACTGGAGTGGGTTGCAATTTCCTTCTCCAGGAGATCTTCCTGGACCAGTAATTGAACCCATGTCTTCTGCATTGCAGGCGGACTCTTCACTGACTGAGCCACTAGGGAAGCCCAACCAACATTTATAAAGAGTTACTAAATTACTCATTGATAGTTTTACAATAGTTTAAGTTTCTTTACCCAACAAAGCATCTTATTGTCAAAATAAAATGATAGGGGTGGGGAGTGGTTTATTTTCGCAGTGATTTTTTTTTTAAAGAAAACATTTTAAACCTTACAGTTCAGTATCTTGAAAAGTACAGTGAAAGTGAAAGTTGCTCAGTCGTGTCAGACTCTTTTCGACCCCATGGAATTCTCCAGGCCAGAATACTGGAGTGAGTATTACCCTTTCCCTTCTCCAGGGGTTCTTCCCAACCCAGGTGTCGAACCCAGGTCTCCCACATTGCAGGCAGGTTCTTTACCAGCTGAGCCACAAGGGAAGCCCAGGAATACTGGAGTGGGTAGCCTATCCCTTCTCCAGCGTTTCCCAACTCAGGAATCGAACGAGGGTCTCCTGCACTGCAGGTGGGTTCTTTACCAACTGAGCCATCAGGGAAGCCCATAAAGTACAGTAGTACAGTAAAACACCTGGCATATGGGGACTGCCACTGAGTGAACAGGCACAAAGAGCGAAGAGGGAGAGCAGGTGGGAGATGGTAGAGCTGAAAGATCATCAACAATAGGAGATGGAAAGCAAGCTGCAGTTTCACTCACGTCTGACATCGACGGCACAGGTTCTGGTTCATTGATGGATTCGATTCCATCTACCCACTTGAAAAAATGATTCAGTGATGTCTGGGTAGTACTGTACCAGCTACACCACTGCTGCTCTTATGCTTGCTTCTGGACATCCTGGGCTTGAAATAGGGATACTGTACTACTGTACTCTATACAGTAGTATACAGTAAAGTACACAAAAGCACAACCACTTGTAGAGGATGCACACATGTGACAATGTATGCCAGACACGTGAACTAACTTACGTGATTGGACATGCAAATGCATGTTCGCATCTTTGAAAGTTCAAAATTTGACAGTTCATATGTAGGGAACTTACTGTATTATTAGACTTCCCTATCCTACCCTAGCCCTGAGAATCATCTAAGTAGTTGAATCCCACTCCTCTTACCCCTTTCACCCTCAGAAAATGCTTAATCGCTCAGTCTAACATCTCAATTATACAATGTTTCCATAGTGATTCTTGAAAGAAATATATAATTTATAAAATATTTGTCACACTCAACTGAAGCTGGTCATTTGCATTCAGGAAATAGCTTGTCAGGTCCCAACCCTAATGCTGAACATGCCAGATGAAGGCAATAATAAATAATCTGTGAACAGCAGCAGGTAGAATGGAAGCTGTGGTTATAGGGATGTCTTCCTACTCATCTTTTTCTAAGATGTATTTTATTTTATTTATTTATTTTTTTGCCACACCATGTAGCCTGTGGGATGTTAGTTCCCCAACCAAGGCTCAAACCCAGGCCCTTGACAGTGAGAGTGATGAGCCCTAACCACTCACCCGCCAGGGAATTCCCCTTCTATTCATCTTAAACTGCTAGTTAGAAAGGCAGCAGGGTGCTGCTTGAGTCCTGAGCCAGACCCAGTGGTTGACATGAAATAATAGCTCAGGACAGTTCCTCTCCTATGCCTTCTTTCCACTGACACAGTCCAGCCAATGTATAGACACAGTTCTAATAACTGGAGCTTTGAAAAGCACATATCTCTGCTTAGGTAAATTTGGGGATCAGATGACTTGGAAGGCCACTTTCGTTACTTTTGCCTGAAGAAAGAGACATGTGATTTTTATTAGATGGGAAAACATAAAATGGGGGATTTTCAGAACTCATTTTTCTGTTCAGATTTAAATTTTTCACATCAATCAAATTGCTAAAAAGGGAATGAATTCTGACAATTTAGTTAGCTTTAAGATTTGAACTTTCTAGTTTGATCAAACAACAGAAAATCCAATTAGTAAGCTTGGTGATTTGGTCATGGCCTAAATTTAACATGGAAAGCATTAAGCTTTAATAGGCTGCATATTTCAGCTTGAATTATCTATCTATATCTAACTATATTCAGGAATATTTGAGAGAATATTTACAGATATTTGTAACAAATGTTTCCCTATGGCTTCAATATAATTATTTGGCTTTTTGAAGAGACTTGATATTTGAGAATTTCAAAGACTCATGAGAATTTATAATATCTGAATAGGGACTAAATCAAAAGTTTTGGAACAGAGATTTGAAAATGCCAAAAAGAAAGATTTCGTGGTTACTAGAGTGGTTAATTTGATTTATTTAAATAGAGCATTTAAGGTATTAATATGAAGATATGTCAACAGGGAATTTTTGCTCAGATGCAACTTTTGAAATCTTAAGGGTATTAACTTAGAGTAAAAGAACATCACAATGTGGACTAATGAAAGAGTGTAATGAGGAGTCAGGTAGATGAATGTACTGGCTTTCAAAAGTACTGGCAAAACTATTCATGTGACTTATGGAAAATAATAGATATGACAATTTTGGCAGCAGGATGCCTATTTTTTTTTTAACAGAGAAAAACACCTTCTGAAAACACGTATGTTACAAGTAGAAGCACATAAATAGTTGTAGGAAAGAAAGTCACACCCAAGATAATGCAGAAATGGTAAGCTAGAACATTTTGAAGGGTTGAGTCACTCAGTGGATTTTTGTCAATGTGTGACAGGTGGCTTGTGCCTATTGTGGGCCAGTGAGATTCACCTGTGTTGCAAGAGGAATAGTCCAGAATCTTTTTATTATTTCTGGCTATATAAAATTGATAAATGTCCCTCCCTAGACAGAAACCACATTCTCACTCTGGGCAGGGCCTTTAGCATAACTGGACAGTGCACACCTGCCTTAGAACAGGCAGGAAAGGAGCAGAGTCTACCTCCTTACCCATTCCTTGAAAAGAAAAGGAGAGATCTGAATTAGGCTATTCATTGGCAAGAAGGTGTTGATTTTGGAGGTAGGATATGGGGGGAGTGTGTAGTAAAGGGAGCAGAAGCACAACTATTAAATTTGTTCCAGGCACAAAAGGAGGCTTTGAGTGAGTTTAGCAGTGATTTTGATTAGTAGAGCTTGTGATTTAACAATCATTTTGCTCTTCTGGGAAACTGTTCTCACATTGCTTGGGGATCCTGATTGGCTCATTCTATTAAAGTGGCAGGTATAAATAGCAGCAAGAATGAATAAGATGAGGCAAGGCAGGCAGAGGGGTGGCAGAAGACTCCTGGAAGCATGGTGACTGGGGCACAGTTTGCCTTGACTTTCTTTGTAAGATGGTAGAGGATTGGCAAATGAAAGAGAAATTCTTGGTGACATAATGTAGCCTGCATGCATCCCTGCTCAGTCATGTCTGACTCTGTGCGACCCTATGGACCACAGCCTGCCAGGCTCCTCTATCCATGGGATTCTCCAGGCAAAAATACTGGAGTGGGTTGCTGTGCCCTCCTCCAGGGGATCTCCCAACCCAGTGATCAAACCTGAGTCTCTCAGAAAGTCTCTTGCATTGGCAGGCAGGTTCTTTACTGCTAGTGCCACCTGGGAAGCCCATATTGTAGCCTACTTACCCTAAATGGACCCATCAGCATCCAGTCAGGTAGCACTTCAGTTATGCAAAGTACAGTCTAACTTCACTCATGATAAAGTAACACAAAGGTGACCATAGGTATAAATTCTTTTTTTTTTTAAGGTATAAATTCTTATAAATCCTCAATTACCTCTCACATGTACATAACTGAAACAAAAATCCCTGATTAAAATATAAATTTGATGTTAGTGTAAAAAAGAAATCATAGATGTATACATTTCTAGTCTCTTCTATTCACTAATTACCTTTCCATTCATGTTTTTTAATTTTTATTTATAAAAAATTGAGCATCTGAAAAGTGAAAGTATTAGTCACTCAGTCGTGTCTGACTCTTTGTGACTCCATGGACTGTAGCCCCCTAGACTCCTCTGTCCATGGAATTCTCCAGGCAAGAATACTGGAATGGGTTGCCATTTCCTTCTCCAGGATATCTTCCTGACCCAGGGATTGAACCTGGGTCTCCTACATTGCGGGCAGACTCTTTACCCACTGAGTCACCAGGGAAGACCCTTTTAATTAAGCATCTACTATGTACTAAATAATGTACTAAGCAGTAGAGATGCAGAAATATCAATGAAAAAGTCCCTGCCTTTGGACCTTTACTGTGTGATAGAAGAATCATACAAGTAAATCAGTATTCATAAGTCAGTGTAATAAGGTGCTGTAATAAACATTATACACAGAGTACTGAGGGTACAGAAAAGGAGGAGGAAAAATAATTTTCCCTGTACCCTTCTAGATTTTTGACTGAGACGCCCCTGAAATAAAGATTATCAGGAGAAAAACAACAAAGTTTAATAGCATATGTACCTCTTATATACAGGGGAGATAGCCAGGAAAACTAACTCCCTGAAATGGCCCAAGTCATCATAGTAAATACTATCTCCAACTAAAAACAAAAGATGTTGGGGAGTAGGGGAGCCAGTCACAGCGACTTTTGGGAAAAACACAGTAAACAAGAGTAAGGTTGTCATGCAGATTTAGGTCATGACCTTCTCCATTGATAAGAATTTCCAGAGATTTAGTCATCCCACTCTTCTTTAAGGACAGAGGAGGAGACACCCCTACAAATGTAGATTTCCCTTATAAATGGAAATGTCTCTTACAAAAGGATAACTTCTACTCAGTTTTCAGAGCTTTTCCAATGTCTACCATTTCTTAAAAAGTGTTAGTCTCTTAGTTGAATCTGACTCTTTGCAGCCCCATGGACTGTAGCCCACTAGGTTTCTCTGTCCATGGAATTCTCCAGGCAAGATACTGGAGTGGGGTGCCATTTCCTCCTCCAGGGGATCTTCCTGACCCAGGGATCAAACCCAGGTCTCCTGCATTGCAGGCAGATTGTTTACCACCTGAGCCACCAGGGAAGCCCTTTTCTTAAACATAATCAGCCTAAAACAATCCTTAGGATAAAGAGACATATTTTAGGGTGGCAATTTCTCCTCCCCTTCAAGGGTCAGGGAAATCTTCTTGGAGGAGTTTATATTTGAGTTATGTTTTGAAGGAAAAGTTTAGAGTTAGCCAGCAGACAAGGGGAAAAAAAAAAAAAGATTAGGAATGTGGGCTAATTCTAAGCAGAGAGAACTGCATGAGTGAAAGTACAGATATGAAGCAGTGCAATACATTCAGGAAAGTGCAAGCAGTTCCATATAGCTAATGCATAGAGGGCATGTGGAGAAGAGGCAAGAAGTGGAGCTAGCTGTGTTGGTAAGGACTGGTTCAGGAAGGGCCTGCACTCTAAATTACTGCTTTAGCTTTATTCTGAAATCTATGTGCAGTCATTGTAAAGAAGTGATATGATTAGATTCATATTTCAGGAATTTCAAGTAGGAGTTCTATGGGAGAATGGATTCCTCAGGGCCAAACTACAATCAGGTTTCACAAAGTTATCTTGTTTCTCTTATTGCCAAGATGGTGTCTTCACTGTTTCTCTCTTGTACTGCTTACATTTAAGATCTGGAATACTAGGACTTGGGTGAGGAAGAGAAGGGTGGACCTTCACAATGACTCATACATCTTTGGCTTGAGAGACTGAGTGGGTATTGATGTCATTAATGGAGAGAGAAATCAGAACTGGAGAAAGAAGAGTTCAATTTGAGACATGTGGAATTCTCAGTGTCTTTAGATTATCCAAATAGAGATATCTAAGACACTTGGATATGTGAGTTTTGAGCTTGAGAGAGAGATATAGGTTGGATGCCACTCCTTACAGGTAAATTTTGTGTAAGTGCATGGGAAAACAAGGGAAAGTGTATAATATGAGAAGAACATAGAGCTGACATTGGAATCCTGGGTAATGACAATATTTAATCAATGAACAAAAGCAGTGCTTTCAAAAGTGTTAAATGACAGCCTTCTAGTACATTTGTAGGTGGTAGAGGAGCAAACTATGGAACTTCTCTCATCTGATGGCCTTGATTTTCTCAGCAAGTAGAAAACAAAAGTTGCCTCTCAAAGCAATGCAAGCAAAAATAGACTATAGTTTGAGGAGAGTAGCAACTCTTTGAAGTAGGTATTGAGGGGAGTAGGAGAAGGTAATATTTAGTGACTTAAGCCTCATTGAGATTGAAGATCAGGAATTTGTAGGGTGATTTTATCCAGCAGTGCCCATTACCCTAGAGAAGCTGAGTGATTGGATTGATCCAGGGATGAGGTTTGGTGAACCAGGTATGAGAGAAGGACAAAGCAACAAAAGAAATGAAAATATGTTTAAGAGAAGCAGTGACATGATGGGCCATGGGAACAAAAGTAGATCCAGAAAGGGGCTGATAGATGTGGAGAATATGAAAAATTATCTGTTTCATATTTTCCAAATCTATCTGGTAGACAAATAATGGCACATTTCTTGGAAATAAAGACAGAAACATCTGTAGTGACATGAAGTTATGGTAAAACAAAGGAAACACAAAAACAAAAAACTTAAGTCTTGAAATTGAACATTTTTGAAGGTTTATTGTTGTTCAGTTGCTCAGTCATGTCCAACTCTGCAACCTCAAGTACTGCAGTACACCCGGCTTCCCTGTCCTTCATCATTTCCTGAATGTGCTCAAACTCATGTCCATTGAGTTGGTGGTGCCATGCAACTATCTCATCCTCTGTTGTTCCTGACTCCTCCTGCCTTCAATCTTTCCCAGCATCAGAGTCTTTTCTAATGAGTGGCTCTTCACATCAGGTGGGCAAAGTATTGGAGCTTCAGCTTCAGCATCAGTCCTTCCAGTGAATATTCAGGATTGATTTCCTTTGGGATTGACTGGTTTGATCTCCTTGCAGTCTAAAATTGCTAGAAATTTCCATTTTAAAGGAAAATTCCAATCTTTTACAAATATGAAACCTCCCATTTTAAAATATCAGCAACTAATTAAAAAAAATTACTATGAGGGCCAAAGCACATCTTCAGTGGGAACGCAGCCCATAAGCTGCCAGAGTGAACCTCTAGGATAAAGCAGTATACCCAGATGGCCTGAGGCTCAAAGTAAGACCAACTTGTTAACAATGGTGACTATCTCCTTCCTCCTCCCTGGGCTATGGCAGACATCACTAATTTGATCAGGTATACAGGGCTTCATGAAGCAGCTATCAATCGGTTGGATTTGGCATGCAAGATGAAACCTAATTTGCCATAACGTTTCTATCATTTTCAAGAAAGTTTCTGAGTCTTTGAACTTGCTTTGGTCTTTGTAAAAAGAACAGGCATGCTGTAATGTTTCAATCCAGTTTCACCCTCACAGGATCTTCAGGTGGACTTTCTTGTTGAATGTGTGCTTTGTATGTTTTCAGAAACCTCTTCACACCAGTAACTGTATGTTTAAAAAATTTCCAGTGATGTGCTCAGAGGTCCTGAGTTAGAACTAGTATAACGTTAAAAGTTGAACAAATGAAACCTTTCATCTGTTCCTAGGTATATCTGGCTTCTGGTAGCTTTGCCATTAATAGTTGACAGCCTGTTGCTGCCTGGAACACTGAAGGGTTGTTAAACAGCTCTCTGCCCTTAGGAAGAGTGGGAGATGACTGGGAGGCTTCTAGACAGAGGCATGAATCAAAAATGCCAGGCATGTTTAGCTATATGGTTTATTAACTCATTTACTGAAGTGTGTGCTTCTATCTGTTAAATCTTTTTAAGTTTAGGCATTCTTGCTATGGAATGATTTTCTTTTGGGTATTTAAATACCTAAATACCTCATTCATATTTAAATACCCCCGTTAGCACATTTCTAATTTCCTTTATAAGCAAAACATGCTCTTTCTTTGCAGGCACTGTTGTCAGCTCTTCAACCCCATGCTCTTCACTTAGCCAGCTGTTTCCATTGCCTCTGCTGCAAGCCCCCAGGCCAGATTTCCGTGGCAGCAGGGGAAAGAGAACAGCTGAAGCTGGAACAGTGAGCTTTCTTAGCTGCCAAAGTCCACTTGATTCTGACGCAATGCGGCTGCATTCTCCATTTGAAACTTGTTCCCGTTCGGCTTTTGGTTTTCAGCATCTACCCTTATCCCATCACCCTGTAGTTTCCCCCCATCCCACCACCTCACCCTTGGCCTCCCCTCTTTCCTTAGGATCCTGAAGTAGATTACTTGCTTGACCCCGTAGGGCTTCCAATTTGCCTGTTTTGCCTTGACTCACTGCTCGTCCAGATCATGCTCACTCTTGTTCCTAAGAGGCTGCTTGATCTGCTCATGACCTGCCCTCCACCCATCCCTGCCTCTGGCTCTGGATCCTGTTCTCTATCTCTGGCTGCCTGCCTGACACATACTGCCTTGCTGCCTGGTGTGTCATGGATTTGCTGATTTTCTGTGGCACCTGAAACCGTATAAGCAGAAAAATTCATGATTTCTCTGTTAAACTGTGCTTCTCTCCAGTGTTCCTTATTAGATATTATGATTAGTTTGCTCCTTGTCTTCCTTGGGGTTGAATTAATTTTCATTTGGCCTGAATTTTAAGATAATGTCAGCACCATGCCAAATATTATAGATATTATGAAATGTCAAAATAATTTTCCATTTCCATTTTTATTGTACAATTGAGAAAATAGAAGAGTAATAATAATGATAATAATATAGCTAACATGACTGAGTTCTTGCTGTGCCCTAGACACTGTATTATAGGCTTTATTTGCATTATCTAATCTTTTCAATTGCCATTTAATGTGAGCTATAATGTTACCCACATTTTACAGTTGAGGAAACTGAAGCACAGAGAAGTTTGCTAGTCTGCTCAAGGTTGCAAGGCTTAATTAGTACTGTTGCAGGAAGGGGGACCCCTTCCAGGGCCCGAAACTGGGCTCTTGCCTAACAATCGGAAATGAATTGTCCGAGGAAACACATGTGCTGACAAAGCAAGAGATTTTATTGGGAAAGGACGCCTGGGCGGAGAGCAAGAGGGTAAGGGAACCCAGGAGAACTGCTCTGTCACATGGCTTGCAGTCTCGGTTTTATGGTGATGGGATTAGTTTCCGGGTTGTCTTTAGCCGATCATTCTGACTCAGAGTCCTTCCTGGTGGTGCATGCCTTGTTTAGCCAAGATGGATGCCAGAGAGGATGATTCCGGGAAGTGGTCAGACATGTGGTGTCTCCTTTTGACCTTTCCTGAACTCTTCCAGTTGGTGGAGGCTTATTAGTTCCGTGTTCCTTACCAGAACCTCCTGTCATAAAACAACTCATGTGAATGCTTACTAAGGTGCCTGGCCAGGGTGCTTCCCCTAACAGTGTGCTTCCCCTAACAGTACCAGATCTGGAATTTGAATTAGTACCAGTTTTGTAAGTATCCCAAAGTCTGAGCCCCTGAACATCATTAAATACCATTTCTTTCATAGGGATAATTTTGTTTTATTTATTTGTTTTTTATTGGAGGATAATTGCTTTACAATGTTGTGCTGGTTTCTGCTGTACAACAATGTGAATCAGCTATAAGTGTATATATCCCCTCCTTCTCACCCCACCCCCCATCTAACCACTCTAGGTTATCACACAGCATTGAACTGAGTTCCCTGTACTATACAGCTGTTTCCCACTGTCTATTTTATACATGGTAGTGATCTTGGTGAGGCAGCAGTCCACGGTGGCATGAAGCAAGATCTTAATTCCCTGCCAAGGAGTTGAACCTGGGAAGCCTGGATGAAAACCAGGAATCCTAGCCATCAAACCAGCAAGGGCTAGAAGCTAGAAGCTAATTTTCCCTGGATCTTTGCCCCCAGTGAAAAATGCATTTATCATGGAGGCAGAAACTGTAAATGCAGGTACAAAGTTTATTATTAGACACAGCACAACAACATATGGGAGAGCACATAGAGAAACAATTTATTTAGTTGAGATAGAAGCAAAGCAGAGATCCACACCCAGAGATAAAGGGTGTGGGCATCCCCCCAATGAAGAGGAGCCCAGTAAAGAGGTGGTTAAGTCATTTAGATAGGTCAGTTCTTCTGGGCCTTTGTCTTTCTTCAGGCCAATTATCTGATTTCTTTTTCCACACCTGACAAACCCCAGGATCCTCCCCTGGGGTCAGGATCCTCCCCTGGGGTGCACACGCACCCCTTGAAGTGAAGGCTTCTGGGGGGAGCAAGACTCATTATGACCTGGTGTTATCCCTGACTTTTGACCCACAAGGAGCCCTTCTGCACATGTGTAGTGTCTTCCTTGTCCCCAAAGAGGGAGGCGTGTAGATCTCTTAATCCTTTACTCAAACAAGATTTTGCTTCTCTTTGTCCTTGCCATGACTGTTACCTTAAGGTATTTACAAGAGATAAACACTGGTTGTTTATGCTGTTTCTGTTGTTACTTCCATTTTGGGGAGCAAACAGGCTGATTGTAAATGACTCAACTGGAGCCCACCTCTCAAGAGAAGGGAAATGCAAACAGGAGGCTAGTTGTAAACGTCTAACCTGGAGCTCATCTATCTCCTACATCATTAATGTATATAAGTCTGTGTTACTCTCTCAATTCATCCCCCCTCTCCTTTCCCTGATGTGTCCACAAGTCTGCCCTCTATGTCCGTGCCTCTATTCCTGCCCTGAAAATAGGTTTATCAGTACCATTTTTCTAGATTCCATATATATGCATTAGCATATGCTATTTGTTTTTCTTTTTCTGACTTATTAGGTTGGTGCAAATGGAATTACAGTTTCAAACCACGAATTTTAAATCGTTGCAACTAGACTCAGACACATCTTTATTAATCAAAATAGGAACCATTACAATCAACACTTTTTTGCCTACAAGAAATAAGTTTGCTTATTCTTATAGCATAGAAATCCATGCTTTGGTGTTTGACAAACTCTTGGAAAGCATTATCTGCCTCCTGCTGGTTTTAGAAACATTTTCCCTCCTAAAAGTTGTTGAGATGCTTGAAGAGGTGGTTATCAGTTTGTGAGAGGACAGATGAATATGGCAAATAAGTTAAAACTTCGTAGTCCAATTCTTCAACTTTTGAAGCATTGGTTGTGTGACATGTGGTTGGGCGTTAGTCATGGAGAAGAATTGGACCCTTTCTGTTGACCAATGCCGATTGTAGGCACTGCAGTTTTTGGTGCATCTCATTGATTTGCTGAGCATACTTCTCAGATGTAATGGTTTCGCTAGGATTCAGAAAGCTGTAGTGTGTCAGACTGGGAACAGACCACCGAACAGTGACCATGACCTTTTTTTTTGGTGCAAGTTTGGCTTGGGGAAGTGTTTTGGAGCTTCTTCTTGGTCCAACCACTGAGCTGGTCATTGCCAGTTTTTGTATAAAATCCATTTTTTTGTCTCACATCACAATCCAGTTGAGAAATGGCGTGTTGTTGTACAGAATAAGAGGAGATGACACTTGAAAATGATGATTTTTTTTTTTTGATTTTCGGTCAGCTCATGAGGCACCCACTTATCAAACGTTTCTGTGTCCAGTTTCCTTCAAATGCCAAATGGCCACAGAATGGTCAACATTGAGTTCTTCAGCAAATTCTCCTGTAGTTGTAAGAGGATCAGTTTCAATGATCGCTCTCAATTGTTGTCGTCAACTTCCCGTGGCTAGCCACTGTGCCCCTCCTCACCTTCAAGACTCTTGTCTCCTTTGCAAAACTTCTTGAGCCACCAGTGCTGTATACGTTTGTTAGCAGTTCCTGGGCCAAACGCGGTGTTGATGTTGCAAGTTGCCCCCACTGCTTTACGACCCATTTTGAACTCAAATAAGAAAATATCTCAATTTTTTTTTATCTAACATCATTTCCTGTGGCCACTACTGAGTTTTCCAAATTTGCTGACGTATTGAGTGCTGCAGTCAATGGGTCGCAAATAGTTGGACACGTCTTAATGACTGAACAACAGCAACTAACATCATTTCCATAGTCTAAAATAAATATAAAATAAATGGTAAGTAACAAGTTATTAGCAAAAAGCATAAAATGAGAAATGCACATTACAATGATATATAACATATCCACATTTATTTAGAATGTATTTCAATATCAGGGGCTTCCCTGGTGGCTCAGCAGTAAAGTATCTACCTGCAATGCAGGAGATCCAGGTTTTATCCCTGAGTTAGGAAGATCCCCTGGAGAAGGGAATGGCAACCCATTCTAGTATTCTTGCCTGGAGAATTCCATGGACAGAGGAGACTGGTGGGTTATAGTCTATGGGGTTGCAAAGAGCTGGACATGAAAGAGTGACTAACACCTTGCTTCATTCCAATATCAAACAGCAAATTTCAACAATGCAAAAACCAGTTACTCTTGCACTAGCCTAATACTTCACTCTGTATAATAGGCTCTAGATTCATGCAACTCACTAGAACTGACTAAATCTGTTCCTTTTTATAGCCTAGTAATATTCCTTTGTATATATGTACCACATATTCTTTATCCATTTATCTGTTGATGATGGACATCTAGGTTGCTTCCATGTCCTGTCTATTGTAAATAGTGCTTCAATGAACACTGGAGATACATGTGTCTTTTCTTTTTTCACATGTGTCTTTTTGAATTATGGTTTTCTTTCTTTTTTTTTTTCTTCTTTTTTTCCATTTGTTTTTGCTAGTTGGAGGCTAATTACTTTACAATATTGCAGTGGTTTTTGTCATACATTGACATGAATCAGCCATGGATTTACATGTGTTCCCCATCCTGAACCCCCCTCCCACCTCCCTCCCCATCCCATCCCTCTGGGTCATCCCAGTGCACCAGCTCTGAGCGCTTGTCTCATACATCCAACCTGGACTGACGATCTGTTTCACACTTGATAATATACATGTTTCGATGCTGTTCTCTCAGATCATCCCACCCTCGCCTTCTCCCATAGAGTTCAAAAGTCTGTTCTGTACATCTGTGTCTTTTTCTGTTTTGCATATAGGGTTATCGTTACCATCTTTCTAAATTCCATATATATGCGTTAGTATACTGTATTGGTCTTTATCTTTCTGGCTTACTTCACTCTGTAAAATGGGCTCCAGTTTTATCCATCTCATTAGAACTAATTTAAATGTACTCTTTTTAATGGCTGAGTAATATTTCATTGTGTATATGTACCACAGTTTTCTTATCCATTCATCTGCTGATGGGCATCTAGGTTGCTTCCATGTCCTGGCTATTATAAACAGTGCTGTGATGAACACTGGGGTAAACGTGTCTCTTTCAGATCTGGTTTCCTCGGTGTGTATGCCTAGGAGTGGGATTGCTGGGTCATATGGCAGTTCTATTTCTAGTTTTTTAAGGAATCTCCACACTGTTCTCCATAGTGGTTGTACTAGTTTGCATTCCCACCAACAGTGTAAGAGGGTTCCCTTTTCTCCACACCCTCTCCAGCATTTATTGCTTGTAGACTTTTGGATAGCAGCCATCCTGACTGGCGTGTAATGGTACCTCATTGTGGTTTTGATTTGCACTTCTCTGATAATGAGTGATGCTGAGCATCTTTACATGTGTTTGTTAGCCATCTGTGTGTCTTCTTTGGAGAAATGTCTGTTTAGATCTTTGGCCCATTTTTTGATTGGGTCATTTATTTTTCTGGAATTGAGCTGCAGGAGTTGCTTGTATATTTTTGAGATTGATCTTTTGTCTGTTTCTTCATTTGCTATTATTTTCTCCCATTCCGAAGGCTGTTTTTTCACCTTGCTTATAGTTTCCTTTGTTGTGCAAAAGCTTTTAAATTTAATTAGGTCCCATTTGTTCATTTTTGCTTTTATTTCCAGTTGAATTATGATTTTCTCAAGGTATAATTTTGTTTTAAATATTTTCTTTGCTTCTGTTAATACTTCCCCCCCAAATTTGAGACTGTACCTCTTTCACCTTATCATGTGGTCATATTTCAATATACTGTCTCTTCTTACTAAAATAACATATTCTTGCAAATGTATTATAAACTAGAGGAGGTCATACTAGAAAATAAGAAATTAAGATCTGGAGCCAAAATGCCTGGGATCATGTGCCAGATCTGCCACTTAATAATCCAAGTGACTTTGAGAAAATTACTTGTCTCTTTATGTCTCATTTTCCTTATCTATGTAACTAGTAATAGCATTTCATATATTTTGTGATCATGAGGATTAAATGAAATCATACTCATAAAGTACTTACAGTAGTGCCTACATATAGTAAGTGCTCAAAAATAACTTGAGATATAATTTATAGATAACTTAAAATTTTCATGTTATAGTTATAGCTTGATTATTTTTCCTTTATTTCCATTCATTTACCTATCTATCCATACATGTATTCATCCATCCTTACATCACTGATTCATTTTACAAACTCATGTTTGGTACTCTGAGCAAGGTTTTCCTACCTTCAGAGAGTCAAACTATGTAAAAATCTTCAGGAGTTCACTTCTTTTGGTGGAACTCCTGCTTGTGCAAGAACACTTTTTTTAAAATTTCTGGAAGAAGATCGGGGCTTTGCACAGACCAAATGGCAATATAGGACATTCAGGTTATCAACGAGTACACGGAACACCATTTTCCACTTGCCACCTTTCTAGATACTGGCAAAGTTATAGACACTTCAGAGATCTAATTTTACGAAGACCATTAAGAATGCTATACCCGAGGTAAGAAATCATCTGAAGTGCTATCATTCTCAAATAGTAGCTTCATTATAATCTAGATGATATTGAAAGAAGATTACCTTACCATGGCATGGCAATAGTTCTTATGAACAGTTGATATCTATAAATTAGTGAAGGGCCTTGGGAAATCAGGCCTGTGGAATAGACCTATTGGCAAATATGTTGGTTCTGGCACCAGACTGATTTTGTGGTCATACATGCAATTCAGAGAAATTCTTTAACCTTCATATATGAGAATATATCACCACTATCACAGGAGCCCTGGCCTAAAGATGGCAAGAATGTTTGTGTCTGCTGGGAGATATTGTTTGTAGTGGTTACAGGTTTCTAATATGAATGGAAAGTGAGTTTTTGAGGAACTAATTGTGAGCCTCTGGCCAAAAGAGGCAGAGAACTAAGAAGAAATAGAGGCAATTTGCACTGGATAGCTTCAGCTTCTTTAAAGTATCACCAGTTCGAACTCTATTAATATATTCTTATGGGACTAGTTTCTGATGACTTTCTTAGTAAATGTTTAATACTCCTAGTTTGGATGTGCTGGATTAGTATTTGTTTCACAAATTTGCCAGATATCCCTATGGCTACTATCATCTCAATCTGAAGAAACTCTATTAGGATATGTAACACAATTACTTGTTGCAAAACTGTACTTGTAGAAGAGTACCACTGGTGAAGAGTCACCCTTCATTTATTGTTGCACCTACTGTTCCCTCTGCCTATGGTATACTTCCTCTACTCTTTTCTTAGTTAACTTCTATTCATCTTTCAAATCTCAGTCCAGTTTTCTCTCAAATAAATCATCCCTGACATTTATTGAAAGCTTACTTATGAGCTGGGAAGTAAGCTAGTCAGGTATATAATATCTCATCATTTTATGTACACCATGTTCAAGGTCAGGAGGGGCAGCCGTGAGGAGATACCCCTCATCCAAGGTAAGGAGCAGTGGCTGTGCTATGCTGGAGCAGCCATAAAGAGATACCCCATGTCCAAGGTAAGAGAAACCCAAGTAAGTTGGTAGGTGTTGTGAGAGGGCATCTGAGAGCAGACACACTGAAACCATAATCACAGAAAACTAGCCAATCTGATCGCATGGACCACTAAGCCATGCCATGTGGGGCCACCCAAGATGGGCGGGTCATGGTGGAGAGGTCTGACAGAATGTGGTCCGCTGGAGAAGGGAAATGGCAAACCACTTCAATATTCTTGCCTTGAGAACCCCATGAACAGTATGAAAAGGCAAAATGATAGGATATTGAAAGAGGAACTCCCCAGGTCAATAGGTGCCCAATATGCTACTGGATATCACTGGAGAAATAACTCCAGAAAGAATGACGGGATGGAGCCAAAGCAAAAACAATACCCAGTTGTGGATGTGACTGGTGATAGAAGCAAGGTCCAACGCTGTTAAGAGCAATACTGCATAGGAACCTGGAATGTTGGGTCCATAAATCAAGGCAAATTGGAAGTGGTCAAACAGGAGATGGCAAGAGTGAATGCTGACATTCTAAGAATCAGCAAACTAAAATGGACAGGAATGGGTGAATTTAGCTCAGAGGACCATTATATCTACTACTGTGGGCAGGAATCCCTTAGAAGAAATGGAGTAGCCATCAGGGTCAACAAAAGAGTTCAAAATGCAGTACTTGGATGCAATCTCAAAAATGACAGAATGATCTCTGTTCGTTTCCAAGGCCAACCATTCAATATCACGGTAATCCAAGGCTATGCCCCAACCAGTAACGCTGAAGAAGCTGAAGTTGAACGGTTCTATGAAGACGTATGAGACCTTTTAGAACTAACAGCCAAAAAAGATGTCCTTTTCATTATAGGGGACTGGAATGCAAAAGTAGGAAGTCAAGAAACACCTGGAGTAACAGGCAAATTTGGTCTTGGAGTACGGAATGAAGCAGGGCAAAGGCCAATAGAGTTTTGCCAAGAGAACGCACTGGTCATAGCAAACACCATCTTTCAACAACACAAGAGAAGACTCTACACATGGACATCACCAGATGGTCAACACCGAAATCAGACTGATTATATTCTTTGCAGCCAAAGATGGAGAAGCTCTATACAGGCAGCAAAAACAAGACCAGGAGCTGACTGTGGCTCAGATCATGAACTCCTTATTGCCAAATTCAGACTTAAATTGAAGAAAGTAGGGAAAACCACTAGACCATTTAGGTATGACCTAAATCAAATCCCTTATGATTGTACAGTGGAAGTAGGAAATAGATTTAAAGGACTAGATCTGATAGACAGAGAGCCTGATGATCTATGGATGGAGGTTCGTGACATTGTACAGGAGACAGGGATCAAGACCATTCCCATGGAAAAGAAGTGCAAAAAGCAAAATGGCTGTCTGAGGAGGCCTTACAAATAGCTGTGAGGAGAAGAGAAGTGAAAAGCAAAGGAGAAAAGGAAAGATATTCCCATTTGAATGCAGAGTTCTAAAGAATAGCAAGGAGAGAGAAGAAAGTCTTCCTCAGCGATCAATGTAAAGAAATAGAGGAAAACAGCAGAATGGGAAAGACTAGAGATCTCTTCAAGAAAATTAGAGATACCAAGGGAACATTTCATGCAAAGATGGGTTCGATAAAGGACAGAAATGGTATGGACCTAACAGAAGCAGAAGATATTAAGAAGAGGTGGCAAGAATACACAGAAATGTACAAAAAAGATCTTCATGACCCAGATAATCACGATGGTGTGATCACTCACCTAGAGCCAGACATCCTGGAATGTGAAGTCAAGTGGGCCTTAGAAAGCATCACTACGAACAAAGCTAGTGGAGGTGATGGAGTACCAGTTGAGTTATTTCAAATCCTGAAAGATGATGCTGTCAAAGTGCTGCACTCAATATGCCAGTAAATTTGGAAAGTTCAGCAGTGGCCACAGGACTGGAAAAGGTCAGTTTTCATTTCAATCCCAAAGAAAGGCAATCCCAAAGAGTGTTCAAACTACTGCACAATTGCACTCATCTCACACGCTAGTAAAGTAATGCTCAAAATTCTCCAAGCCAGGCTTCAGCAATACATGAACCGTGAACATCCAGATATTCAAGCTGGATTTACAAATGTCAGAGGAACCATAGATCAAATTGCCAACATCTGCTGGATCACTGAAAAAGCAAGAGAATTCCAGAAAAACATCTATTTCTGCTTTATTGACTATGCCAAAGCCTTTGACTGTGTGGATCACAATAAACTGTGGAAAATTCTGAAAGAGATGGGAATATCAGACTACCTGACCTGCCTCTTGAGAAACTTGTATGCAGGTCAGGAAGCAACAGTTAGAACTGGACATGGCACAACAGACTGGTTCCAAATAAGAAAAGGAGTATGCCAAGGCTGTATATTGTCACCCTGCTTATTTAACTTATATGCAGAGTACATCATGAGAAACGCCGGGCTGGAGGAAGCACAAGCTGGAATCAAGATTGCTGGGAGAAATATCAATAACCTCCGATATGCAGATGACACCACCCTTATGGCAGAAAGTGAAGAGGAACTAAAAGGCCTCTTGATGAAAGTGAAAGAGGAGAGTGAAAAAGTTGACTTAAAGCTCAACATTCAGAAAACTAAGATTATGGGATCTGTTCCCATCACTTCATGGCAAACAGATAGAGAAACAATGGAAAGAGTGGCTGACTTCTTTTTTTTGGGCTCCAAAATCACTGCAGATGGTGATTTCAGCCATGAAATTAGAAGATGCTTACTCCTTGGAATGAACGTTACGAGCAACCTATACAGCATATTTAAAAGCAGAGACATTACTTTGCCAACAAAGGTCCGTTTAGTCAAGGCTATGGTTTTTCCAGTGGTCATGTATGCATGTGAGGGTTGGACTGTGAAGAAAACTGAGTGCCGAAGAATTGATGCTTTTGAACTGTGGTGTTGGAGAAGACTCTTGAGAGTCCCTTGGACTGCAAGGAGATCCAATCAGTCCATCTTAAAGGAGATCAGTCCTGATTGTCCATTGGAAAGACTGATGCTGAAGCTGAAATTCCAATACTTGGCCACCTCATGTGAAGAGTTGACTCATTGGAAATGATCCTGATGCTGGGAGGGAATGGGAGCAGGAGGAGAAGGGGATGACAGGGAATGAGATGGCTGGATGGCATCACTGACTCCACGGATATGAGTTTGAATAAACTCCGGGAGTTGGTGATGGACAGGGAGACCTGGCATGCTGCTTTCATGGGGTCGCAAGGAGTCAGACATGACTGAGTGACTGAACTGAACTGAAAGAGACATTTGCTGAGAGAATTTACGTTGCCAAAAGTCACATAGCAAGTAAGTGCTAGAGTTTGGTCTCTATCATAGGTTCATTCCATACTACAGCCCACATTTTCCTTTCTTTCTTTTTTTTAAAACAGAATGCCATATTGTACTGAAGCCCATTATGCTCATGATTATACTACAGCATGTGTATGGAATTCTTTAGGTCAGGAGCCCAGTGATAGGAATGAGCAAAAGCTACTGTGAACTGGTTGATCAAAGAATTGTGGCTACAAATCTTGCCTTCTTCCAGATAAGCATGAGTCTAAAAGGTTGATTTAGGCTAGGATGCAGTGATTTTAGAGTTTCTAAGCTGGGTGGCAGTGAGGAAGGACTTGCCCATGAGAAATTACAAAAGAAAGCATATTATGCCTCCTGGAGAAATTAAAATAGAAAACCAGACAGATCAACCAATGTGTATGTCAATGCACAGAAGCGAGAAAGAAAAGATGGATGCAGATATTCATTCTTTTCTTCTTTCAGCAAGTATTTATTGCATTGTTCTAATTGTTGAGGATACAGAAGTCTATGATACAGATGTATTACTTCCCTTATGGAACATACATTTTAGTGAGACAGTAGGATAGAAACTGAGGAAATAATTAAAATTTTGAAGTTTGAAAACTATAGAGGAAATCCCTGAGCTATAACAACATGATTAGAATAGGTTTCTGTAGTTATGAGTGAGATAGTGTTATCTCCATTTCATAGATAAATTGACTGTGGCTTCAACTGATTGAATAGTGGCCTGAGATCAAATTACTTCCAATTGAAGCCCTGGGATTCACATATGGATTTTTGATTTAAAAATCAGATTCTTTCAGAGATTATGTGCTAAATTTTCCAAACAAGGAAATAAAGAAATCCCAATGCAAATGAAAAAATGTTGAACATTGTTAGTCATCAAGGAAATGAAAATTAAAACTGTAATGAGATAATACTTCACACTCTTTAGAATGATAAAAGTTAAAAATTTGACCATATCAAGTGTTGTCTGGGGTATAGAGCAATTGGGGCACTCCTCTTCTGGTGGAGATATACAATGGAACAAAACACTTTGTAAAATAGTTTAGCAGTTTTTTAAAAATAAAATCAAACATATAGGTACCATATGACTGAGCAATTCTATTCCTAGTTATTTACCCAAAAGAAGTGAAGACACATATCCACATAAAGATTTGTGTGCAAATGTTGACAGCACTTTTTTTTTTATAATAGTCTTAAAGTGGAAACAACCCAAATTTCTATCAATAGGTAAATGGATAAACAAAGCATTGCACAGCTGTAAATGGAATACCCTGAAACAATGAAGAAATGAACTATCAGTCATGCAGCAATATGGATGTCTTAAAAACATCATAATTAGCAAAACGAGCCAACCTCTCAGTCATGCAGCAATATGGATGTCTTAAAAACATCATAATAAGCAAAACGAACCAACCTCAAAAAAAGCACACACTGTGTGATTTCACTTACATGAAGGTCTAGAATTATAAAAATGAATTATGTTTATAGAAATAAAATTAATGTGTGCTTATGTGGGTGGCATTGACTGCAAGAGACATGATCATGAAAGAGTTTTCTTGGGTGATGGAAATGTTTTATATCCTGATTGAAGTGGTGATTACACAGATGTATACACTTGTCAAAACTCATCAAGCTGTATATTTAAAACATGAATTTTATTGTCTGTAAACAATACCTCAACAGGGTTGTTTAAAAATTCTAATGCAGAATGATACATGCAATAGGAGCACATGGGGATACAACATAGAGCTACCTAACTCAAGGTTGGAGATAAGAGGGGAGGGAGAAAAAGACAGAGACAGAGATAAACAGAGAGAGAGATGCAGAGACAGAGAGTGTTTTCATGAAAAAATGATTTCCAGATTGACTTAATAAACAATATGAATTAATTAGCTGAAGCTCTGGTGAAAAGGCATTTGTAATTGAGAAAATAGCTTGTTCAAATTTCAAAGCATGAGAGATATTGTTACTGAACTCAGGTTCAGATGCTTGTCGTTCAAAAGCAAATAGTCAGGAGACAAGTGTTGGTAGGAAGGAAAGTTGCTTTAATCAGAAAGCCAGAGTGAAGTAAGCCAGAAAGATAAAGAACACTACAGCATACTAACACATATATATGGAATTTAGAAAGATGATAACAATAACCCTATATGCAAAACAGAAAAAGAGACACAAAAGTACAGAACAGACTTCTGAACTCTGTGGGAGAAGGTGAGGGTGGGATGTTTCAAAAGAACAGTATGTATATTATCTATGGTGAAACAGATCACCAGCCCAGGTGGGATGCATGAGACAAGTGCTCGGGCCTGGTGCACTGGGAGGACCCAGAGGGATCGGGTGGAGAGGGAGGTGGGAGGGGGGATCGGGATGGGGAATACGTGTAACTCTATGGCTGATTCATATCAAAGTATGACAAAACCCACTGAAATGTTGTGAAGTAATTAGCCTCCAACTAATTAAAAAAAAAAAAAAGAAAGAAAGAAAGCCAGCAATTTGAGTAGAAAGTGGGCTCTTGTCCCAAAACTAACTCTGAAGATTCTGCTCAGTCATTACAGTTTTTCTTTATTTTTGGCTGTGCTGGGTCTTCATTACTGCACGAGGGCTTTCTCTAGTTGTGGCGAGATGGGAGTACTCTTTGTTGTGGTGCATGAGCTTCTCATTGTGGTGGCACAATGACTCTAGAGCTTGAGGACTCAGCAGTTGTGGCACACAGGCTTAGTTGCCACATGGCATGTGGAATCTTCCCGGGCCAGCAATTGAACCAGTGTCTCCTGCATTGGCAAGTAGATTCTTAACCACTGGACCGCCAGGGAAGCCCCATGGCAGTTTTTAAAGGTAAAAAAGGGGGAATTAATTTCAGTTAATCATTGAGGTAGAATGTTAGATTCTGTATCATTTTCTATTTTGTGCAGGCTGGTTGATTCCTCATAATCTTTCTTCATATGTTATCTCATCTGCCTGGTAAAATTAAAAGCAGAAGTTGAAAGGGCATGATAAAAGGAATAAAGTAACCTCTGATGGGACTTTCAGTAATCGTAATCTAGAATTTAAGAATGGGGATGAAAATTATAATTGTTACAAGCACATTGATGTAAAGTAACATCTGCTTTACCCCTAAAATATGTTTATAATTCCATTGGATAGAAATATGGAGCACTCTGACAGAGAAGTATCCAGTTGGCTTGAGAGAAAACAAACGACCGTGGGAGGAATATAGTTAGGATGACCCTCTCTTCTTTAGAAAGGAGACCTAGGACTATGCAAAGGAAGACCTTCTGACTTGCCAAAGTAAAATTTCAGGCAAAAGTTTGCTTACAAGATGGGACAATTCAACCTTGTCAGTACCTGATTTTTATTTATTTGACCTTCAGTGAAAAAATGAGACTAAGCACACTTAAAAATACAAATAATTTCAAACCTCTAAATAAGTCTGGCAATTGCATGTACACTTTTGGATAAGCCTTTCGTTCAAAAGATGGAAAAACGATAAAGGCAATACAAAACACATCTCTCTGACTTTTTAGTATCTTCTGAATTCACCATTTTAGTAGATTTATGGAGTTCTGAAATTTTATATGACTAAATTGTTTTGATGTCTTTATTTTAGTGGCCTAATTTTAGCCTAAATCCTACTTAACTTCTGTAGTTTTTGACAGAGTTGACCACTCTTCTCTTGAAATTCTTCTTTGTCCTTTGTGACACTGTTTTCTCTTGTATATCTTCCTATGTTTCAGGATCTCATCCTTAATCTCTTTTTCAGATGTTCCAAGAGTCTACAATCCCATTAGGTTTTAACTGAGGCCTCTTACACACTAAGGTTGTGTTTAAAGTCAGTATGATCCTGCCTCCCACTTAACAGTGAGGAAAATCCAGAATTTTGCAACTTCCAATTTGAATGCTTTTCAGAGTTGACAGTATAGCCCCACTAGGATTTTGACAGCCTTTTTCCTCTTAAAACAACTTGAATGAGTCAGTCCCATCATGAATTTCATTCTTACTAGTCATCATTGTTCCAAATGCAAATATCTAAGTCTTTTTCACTATGCTGTGCTTCTTAACTTCGCTCTACTTTCCATAGCTGACCTCACTCCAATATTTTTTAATTTGCCCTCTGAAATCCTTATTCCATAATAAATGAGTCCCTTACATGGAAAACCTCTTCAGAGAATGCTGCCCCCAACTCTTACCTTAAATCCTCTGAAGAAACTTCCAACAGTAGTTGTCTGTAATAGCACATGGGGGTGGGGGAAGAAAAATGGAAGATAATCTAATTTTACAACTCCAGAGTGCTTATTATGTGTCAGCCGGGTCTGGAAGATTGATTTATTCCTACATTCCCAATGCAGTGTGGTTTTAGCTTGAAAACATTCCACATTTATATATAGTTTGCCAACTAACTTTTAAGGGGGCATCCCAGGTGGCACTAGTGGTAAAGAATCCACCTGCCAATGTAGATGATGCAAGAGACACAGGTTTGATCCTTGGATTGTGAAGAACACCTGGAGTAGGAAATGGCAGGCTACATTCCATGGGGTCGCAAAGAGTCAGACATGACTGAACATTTTGTGACCCCATGGACTGTATGTAGCCCGCCAGTTTCCTCTGTCCATGGGGATATTCCAGGCAATAATACTGTAGTGGGTTGCCATGCCCTCCTCCAGGGGATCTTCCCAACCCAGGGATGAAGCCCATGTCTCCCGCACTGCAGGCAGATTCTTTACTATCTGAGCCACCAGGGAAACCCACATGTATCTTTGTACAAGTTTATAATTCTATCCTTAGAGTAATTCCAGAAATGTAATTGATGGGTCAAGTTATGTGATTATTATAACTGATATAATTAGAAGAGAAAAATTGTATTAATTTCCATTCCCCCCGCAAGGTATTAAAGTGTCTGTATATCCCTCACCCTTGCAAGTTTAGATATTATATTTTAAAAACATGTTAATTTTGTAAGCAGATATACTGGTATTACTTTGGATTTATTTGACTTCAGTCTTTTACCTTTGATTATAACATGAGCTGGGCTTCACAGGTGGTGCTCGTACTAAAGAACTAACCTGCCAATGCAGGAGATCTAGAGGTGCAGGTTCCATCCCTGGGTTGGGAAAATCCCCTGAAAGAGGGCAGGGCAACCCACTCCAGTATTCTTGCCTAGAGAATCCCATGAACAGAGGAGCCTGGTGGGTTACAGTTCATAGGGTCGAAAAGAGTTGGACATGACTGATGAGACCTAGCATGCACATGTGATACAAACTGTGGTTTTTCACAGATACCCTTTATAAGGTTTAGGAAATTCCCTTCTATTTCTAATTCTCTGAGTGTTTTTATCATAAAAGGTGTTGGATTTTTGCTAAAATTTTAAAAATTTATTGGTCAATGTATAACTTTTCAATATTAAAATTAATTTTTAATCATATATATAATGCAAAATTCAAACATTAAAGGTAAGGTTAAAGTCCCTTTGACACCATCCTAAAATTTGAGCCCATTCTCCCTCCCTAGAGATGAGCACACTTATGAATTTGGTGATTATCCTTCCCAATATTTACAGATATCACCATAGAAAATATGCAGTATTATATGTTAATATGTGTACACATGAATGGTATCTATATCTCTATATTTATACCAATTACCTCTATTTCTCTCAATTATGTCTTATATATATTTCTATGTTAGATATCCTTATTCTTCTTAAGCCCTATATGCTGTATATGTATATTCTAACTCATAAATTTATAGTTATGATTCAGGAAGCATAAGAAAGAAAATAAATGAATAAAGCACTCAACTCATGATATTATAACAAAAATGTATGGAATGTAGAAATGTATGTAGATGAAAAGGATGTTAAAATTAAAAAAAAAACATAAGTATTGGAGGATTAATTTTAAAAAATCCAAAGTCATTTTCATGGAATCACACACACATATTCAAACAAAGTTTAAGCAGATCAAGTCAAAAAACAAACAAACTGTAGTTTGTTTACATGTAAATTTATGTTGTTTACATGTAAATTTACATGTAAATCCATGGCTGATTCATGTCAATGTATGGCAAAAACCACTACAATATTGTAAAGTAGTTAGCCTCCAACTAATAAAAATAAATGAAAAAAAAAAACTAGTGAGATTAGAAATTATTCAGTTCAGTCCAGTCCCTCAGTTATCTCTGACTCTTTGCAACCCCATGGACTGCAGCATACCAGGCTTCCCTGTCCATCACCAATTCCCTGAGCTTGCTCAAACTAGTCCAGTCTATCAAGTCGGTGATGCCATCCAACCATCTCATCCTCTGTCGTCCCCTTCTCCTGCTTTCAGTCTTTCCCAGCATCAGGGTCTTTTCCAATGAGTCAGCTCTTCGCATCAGGTGGCCAAAGTATTGAAGCTTGAGCTTCAGCATCAGTCCTTCCAATGAATATTTAGAATTGATTTCCTTTAGAATGGACTGGTTGGATCTCCTTGCTGTCTAAGGTACTCTCAAGAGTCTTCTCCAACACCACTGTTCAAAAGCATCAATTCTTCAGTGCTCAGCTTTCTTTATGGCCCAACTCTCTCATCCATACATGACTACTGGAAAAACCATAGCTTTGACTATATAGACCTTTGTCGGTAAAGTAGTGTCTCTGCTTTTTAATATGCTGTCTAGGTTGGTCATAGCTTTTCTTCCAAGGAGCAAGCATCTTTTAATTTCATGACTGCAGTCACCATCTGCAGTGATTTTGGAGCCCAAGAAAATAAAGTCTGTCATTGTTTCCATTGTTTCCCTATCTATTTGCCATGAAGTGATGGTACTGGATGCCATGATCTTAGTTTTTTGAATGTTGAGTTTTAAGCCAGCTTTTTCACTCTCCTTTTTCACCTTCATCAAGAGGCTCTTTAGTTCCTCTTCGCTTTCTGCCATAAGGGTGGTGTCATCTGCATATCTGACGTTATTGATATTCTCCTGGCAATCTTGATTCCAGCTTGTATTTCATCCAGCCTGGTATTTTTTTTAAAAAATTGAAAATTTTGATGAAATTGAAAATTTTGTTAGAAGATAGAAATGATCAATGTTTGCTCAATAATACTGAAAAACATGAACACAAGAAGAGTACACTGAAGATACTGGAAAGCTGTCAAATAATGATGTACATGAAACAGTGTTCCCTAACCCCCGGGCCATGACTTTTAGGAACCAGGCTGGCCGCATAGCAGGAGGTGAGCAGCAGGCAAGTGAGCTGAACCTTCTGTCTTCCATCCCCTTACCCAGTTGTGGAAAAACTATCTTCCACGAAACCTGTCCTTGGTGCCCAAAAGATTGGGGACCACTGACATAAAAGACTAAAACAGGTTTTGTTTTCCTGCACCCCTCTCAAACTTCCATGGAGCAAATAATTCTTGTTCCAAATAGGCAATTACAGGGTTACATATGAGATTCAAAGCTTCTTAATTTATACTTACAAAGTTAGCATAACTCTGTTAGTGATATCTGAGAAAGATAGCAGAACAAAACAACATACCGATCTTATTTATGAATATATATGGAAAAAATCCCAAGTGATTTATCAGATGGTTTCCAGGGTTATTTTGAGAATATAACACACTGTGACTAAGCAGATTGTATTTACAAAGGGCATTGGTGTTTCAGAGTTTGTAGCACTATTAATAAAATTCATCATAATTTTATAAAATATATTAAAATATAGTCAATTAAAATTTTACATCTGTTCCTGAATTTAAACAAGCAAATAACTAAACTCTTAGCTAAGAATACAATTATACTTACATAATATGATAAAACTTTCTCTAGTCAATATCTAAATTTTTATCTGATGGTGAAAAATTAAACACATTTCTATTAAAATCTATCAATGCCATCATTTCGTTTTTTTTCTCATTATTCTGGAAATTCTACTTAGTGTGACAAAAGGAGAAGTAAAAATCCATATTACAAAGAAGAACACAAAATCATCACTATTTGTAATTTTAAAATTGCTTCCTAGTAAACCCAAGAGTCATCAGAAAAAAATCATTAGAAAAAATAAGAGAATTCAGTAGTTTCCAGTTGCAAAATATAGGGCAAAATTTAAGTTTGATCATATACCTACAATAGTAAATTTGCAAACATAATGGGGAAAAAAGTCTATTCACAAAACAAAATTATAGCAAGAAATGCTCAGGGGCCTTTATGAAGAAAGCTATTAGACTTCACAAATGTTATGTTAAAAGAAACATGACTAAGCAGAGATTCTGTTTCTGAATGAGAAGATAGTATTGCTCTGATGCCAGAGATATAGATGTATATATTTAATATAATTCAAATTAGAATTTCCAAAACTACAATGCTGTATGTGGTACTGGTATTACAATAAGTGCTCATATAAATGATGCAGAAGAGAAAACCCTCCACATTCCCCAAACATTGTTTAGTATATGATTAAGGTTTCATTTGGCTAATTTGTGTATTCCTGGTTCATCTTTATAAATGTATGGCTGTTGATTAGATATAAGTGGAAATCTTCCCATTGGGTTTATGGTTTTGTTTCAATTTGAGTTTCTTATATATAATTTTATTTGTTTATTTGGCCATGCTGGGTCTTCATTGCTGTGCGGATTTTTCTCTGATTGTGGCAAGCAAGGGCTACTCTCTAGTTGTGGTTCACGAGCTTCTCATTGCCGTGGCTTCTTGTGTTGTGGAACACAGGCTCCAGAGCGTTTGGGATTTAATAATTGCAGTGTGTAGGCTCAGTAATTGTGGCTCCTGGACCCTAGAGAACAGGCTCAATAGTTGTAGCACATGGTCTTATTTGCCCCATGAACCCTATGGACTTGGCTTGAGGGTTCTTCCCAGACCAGAGATTGAATCAGTGTCCCCTGCTTTGGCAGGAGGATTCTTTACTACTGAGCCACCAGGGAAGCCCAATCTGAGTTTCTTCAACTTCAGTAAAGGAAGTTAAAAAATTGCTTTTATTTTTTAACTTATTTTTAAAAATTAGTTAATTAATTTATTTTACTTTATAACATTGTATTGGTTTTGCCATACATTGACTTGAATCTGCCATAGGTGTACATGGCAGTGTACATGTGTTCCCCATCCTGAACCCTCCCACCTCCTTCCCCATCCCATCCCTCTGGGTCATCCCAGTGCACCAGCCCCGAGCATCCTGTATCATGCATTGTACCTGAACTGGCTGCTTTTATTTTAATAATTATTTAATTTAGTTTGCCTCTTAAATTTTGCTTTATTTAATACTTCTCTTTACTTAAAAAATCTTAGTTTATTATGTGCTTAATCTTTTTCTTTGTTTCTTTTATGTTATTATGTATAATAGTGCTTATTCTTGTTTAAAACAGTAACACCATATTTGTGTCTGTAATTCTTAAATGTCAACTTTAAAACCTTTTTTTTATTTGGCTGCATTGTGTCTTAGTTGAGGCATGTGGGATTGTTCTTTGTGGCACATAGACCTAGTTGTGGCACACAGGCTCCTGATTGTGGGGGCTCAGTAGTTGTGGCATGCAGGTTTAGTTGCTCCTCAGCATGTGGGATCTTAATTTCCTGACCAGGGATGGAACTCTTATCCTCTGAATTGCAAGGTGGATTCCTAACCACTAGGAAAGTCCCAAATATCATTATTAGAATAAAAAGATTTTTTAAAAAATAAAAAGTTTTCTATCACTTTCTCTATATAAGATGAGGATATTAGCATGTTTCAATTTATTCCACCACAGTGTCTCCTATCTACCACTTTGCTTTTGCTGTTTATTTTTTGAAGTTTTGCATACTGCCTGCTAAGTCACTTCAGCTGTGTTCAAATCTTTGTGACCCTATGGACTGTAGCCCACCAGGCTCCTCAGTCCATGGGATTCTCCAGGCAAGAATACTGGAGTGTTGCCATTCCTTTCTCTAGGGGATCTTCCTGACCGAGGGATAGAACACAAGTCTCTTGAGTCTCCTGCATTGGCAGGCAGGTTCTTTACCACTAGTGCTATCTGGGAAGTGTAGGCATTCTTGCCTGAAAACTCCATGGACAGAGGAGCTTGGCAGGTTACAGTCCAGGGGGTTGCAGAGTCAGACATGACTGAGAAAACATTATGAGAATACATTTTTATAATTCAAAAGTCATAAAAGAGTATATAGTGAAATATTCTCATTACCACTATACCAGCTACTTAGTTCCCCTTTCTGCAGGCAAGAAACCAAAGTTATCACTTTGTCAAGGTGTTATTATACAATAATAATTTCCTTTTTTGCCTTTTTCTGCTGGGAGATTTTCTCTATTCCTTTCAGAGCAAACATGTTATATTGATTATTTTCATATTATCAATCAGCTTCAGCAAAATGTGGATATAGTTGCTGGTTCTGTTCTTATTTTTAAAACTTGCTGTGATGGGTCTGTTAAGATTTTCTATTTCTTCCTGGTTCAGTTTTGGAAAGTTATACTTTTCTAAGAATTAGTCCATTTCTTCCAAGTTGTCCATTTTATTGGCATCTAGTTGCTGATAGTAGTCTCTTATGATCCTTTGTATTTCTGTTGTCTGTTGTGATTTCTCCATTTTCATTTCTAATTTTGTTGATTTGCTTCTTCTCTATTTTTTTCTTGATGAGTCTGGCTAACGGTTTGTCTATTTTATTTATCTTCTCAAAGAACCAGCTTTTAGCTTTGTTGATTTTTGCTATGGTCTCCTTTGTTTCTTTTTCATTTATTTCTGCCTTAATTTTTATGATTTCCCTCCTACTAACCCTGGGGTTCTTAATTGCTTCTTCTTCTAGTTGCTGTAGGGGTAGAGTTAGGTTATTTATTTGACTTTTCTCCTGTTTCTTGGGGTAAGCTTGTATTGCTATGAACCCTCCCCTTAGCACTGCTTTAACTGAATCCCATAGGTTTTGGGTTGTTGTGTTTTCATTTTCATTCATTTCTATGCATATTTTGATTTCTTCTGTGATTTGTTAGTTATTCAGAAGCATGCTGTTTAGCCTCCATATGTTTATATTTTTAATAGTTTTTTTTCCTGTAGTTGATATCTAATCTTACTGCACTGTGATCAGAAAAGATGCTTGAGATGATTTCATTTATTTTTTAAAATTTACCAAGGCTAGATTTATAGCCCAAGATGTGATCTATCCTGGAAAAGGTTTTGTGTGCACTTGAGAAGAAGGTGAAATTCATTGTTTTAGGTGAACTGTCCTATAGATATCAATTAGGTCTAACTGGCCCATTGTATCATTTAAAATTTGTGTTTCCTTGCTAATTTTCTGTTTAGTTGATCTATCCATAGGTGTGAGTGGGGTATTAAAGTCTCACACTCTTATTCTGTTACTGTTAATTTCCCCTTTCATACTTGTTAGCATTTGCCTTACATATTGCAGTGTTCCTATTTTGGGTGCATATATATTTATAATTGTTATACCTTCCTCTTGGATTGTTCCTTTGATCATTATGTAGTGTCCTTCTTTGTCTCTTTTCAGGGCCTTTATTTCAAAGTCTATTTTATCTGATATGAGTATTGCTACTCCTGCTTTCTTTTGGTCTCCATTTGCATGAAATATCTTTTTCCAGCCCTTCAATTTCAGTCTGTATGTGTCCCTTGTTTTGAGGCAGGTCTTTTGTAGACAGCATATACAGGGGTCTTGTTTTTGTATCCATTCAGCCAGTTTTTGTCTTTTGGTTGGGGCTTTCAACCCATTAACATTTAAGGTAATTATTGATAAGTATGATCCCATTGCCGTTTACTTTGTTGTTTTGGGTTCGAGTTTATAAACCTTTCTGTGTTTCCTGTCTAGAGAAGATCCTTTAGCATTTGTTGGACAACTGGTTTGGTGGTACTGAATTCTCTCAGCTTTTGCTTGTCTGTAAAGCTTTTGATTTCTCCTTCATATTTGAATGAGATCCTTGCTGGGTACAGTAATCTGGGTTGTAGGTTTTTCTCTTTCATCACTTTAAGTATATCCTGCCATTCCGTTCTGCAGTTTCTGTTCCCTGAAGAGTTTCTATTGAAAGATCAGCTGTTATCCTTATGGGAATCCCCTTGTGTGTTATTTGTTGTTTTTCCCTTGCTGCTTTTAATATTTGTTCTTTGTGTTTGATCTTCATTAATATGATAAATATGGGTCTTGGGGTGTTTTACCTTGGGTTTATCATGTTTGGGACTCTCTGTGTTTCTTGGCCTTGGGTGGCTATTTCCTTCCCCATTTTAGGAAAATTTTTAACTACTATCTCCTCAAGTATTTTCTCATGACCTTTCTTTTTGTCTTCTTCTGGGACTCCTATGAATCGAATGTTGTGGCATTTAGCATTGTCCCAAAGGTCTCTGAGATTGTCCTCATTTCTTTTAATTCTTTTTTCTTTTTTCCTCTCTGCTTCATTTATTCCCACCATTCTATCTTCCATCTTACTTATCCTCTCTTCTGCCTCAATTATTCTATTGTTGGTTCCCTCCAGAGTGCTTTTGATCTCAGTTATTGCATTATTCATTATTGATTGACTCTTTTTTATTTCTTCTAGGTCCTTGTTAAACATTTCTTGCATCTTCTCAGTCCTTGTCTCCAGACTATCTATCTGTAACTCCATTTTGTTTTCAAGATTTTGGATCATTTTTACTATCATTATTCTGAATTCTTTTTTAGGTAGACTCCCTATCTCCCCCTCTTTTGTTTGGTTTGGTGGGCATTTATCATGTTCCTTATTCCTGCTGAGTATTTCTCTGCCTTTTCATCTTATTTAGATTGATGTGTTTGGGGTGGCCTTTTTGTATGCTGGAATTTTGTGGTTCCTCTTTATTGTGGAGGTTCCTCCCTGTGGGTGGTGTTGAATGAGTGATTTTTCAAGGTTTCCTGGTTAGGGAAGCTTGTGTTGGTGTTCTGGTGGGTGGAGGTAGATCTCTTCTCTCTGGAATGTAATGAAGTGTACAGTAGTGAGTTTTGAGGTGTCTATGGGCTTGGTGTGACTTTTGACCACCTGTATTTTAAGGCTCAGGGTTATGTTCCTGTGTTGTTGAAGAATTAGCTTGGTATGTCTTGCTCTGAAACTTGTTGGTTCTTGGGTGGAGCTTGGTTCAGTGTAGGTATGGAGGCTTTTGGATGAGATCTTGTCAATTAATGTTCCCTGAAGTCAGGAGTTTTCTGGTGTTCTCAGGTTTTGGATTTAAGTCTCCTGCCTCTGGCTTTCAGTCTTATTCATTTTTTTTTTTTTTACTTATTCAGTAAATTTTATTAAATGGTTATAATGAATTAAAATTTATATGAAAACTGTCTGAAGAAATAGGTATATTAAAATATTTTACTTCTATGACTGATATCACATACAACTATATTTTCAGATATGTAACATGGACCATTTTCATCTTAGCTGTCCTACTACTAGTTGAAAAATAAGCCTTTGTAGTTTCAGTTGCCGGTCAGTTTTATTCTTACTGTAGCCTCAAGACTTTGCCATCCATACAGCACCAATGATAATTCATCTAGGTTAACAGTGAAAAGATTCTCCACAGTGAGGGACACCCAGAGAGGTTCACAGAGTTACATGGAGAAGAGAAGAGGGAGGAGGGAGATAGAGGTGACCAGGAGGAGAAGAGGGGGAATCAAAAGGGGAGAGAGCAGTCTAGCCAGTAATCAATTTCCTATGTGCTCTCCACAGTCTGGAACCCTCAGAGAGGTTCATGGAGTTACATAGAGAAGAGAAGTGGGAAGAAAGTTAAGTAGAGAAGTGAAGGAGGGAGGAGATAGAGGTGACCCGGGGGAGAAAAAGGAAAGTCAAAATGGGAGAGAGCAATCAAGCCAGTAATCACACTCCTAAGTAAAACTGTGTACTGAAGATTGGATTCTTAAAGGTACAAAATTGATAACAAATACCAAAAAGCAAAGATTAAAAATCTAGAGTAGAGGTTAGATGCTCAAAAATACAATATTAAAAAGCAAAGCAAAATTGCAAAAATTATTAAAAAATATATATGAAATTTGCTTTAAAAATAGGGTCTTTTTTGCAAGGTAATAGTAGGTTATAAAAATGAAAATTAAAGGAGTAATAAAGAACTTAAAAATAGCAAAAATTAAAAAAATGATAACAGTAAAATATATCTAGGAATTTCTCTGGAGCTGTTGTGGGCATTGTGGGGTCAGTTCAGTTTTAGATAGTTCCTTGTTCCGGTTTATACTTCTTTGCAAGGTCTATAGGCCCATTCCAATGCAGTCAATTCTAACTACAGGGTTTTAATCTGTTGTAGCTGTCACTACCAAAGCAGTTCCCTCTTTTTTGTTTATTTTGTCTTCCTCTGTTTGCAAGTCTCTTCAGTGTCTAATTTCCGCCCTGACACAAGGGGGCAAAGGCGATCATTTATTTAGGCTCACTTGTTCAATTGTGGGGAGGGAGGAACACTGCAAACAAATGTCACTGTTGTGTGTGGGGAGTGCTCACAGTGTCTGGGCCACACTGGATTTGCCCCTGCTAATGCATGTGCGCTTTCCCAATCTACACTGCTCAGGCTCCAGGTTGCCCTGCAGGAGAACTGTCTAAAGCAGGCCCTGGATTGCATGCATTTCCCAGGTCTAAGCCACTCAGGTGCAGGTTCTCAGGTACTCCACAAAGGCACAGACTCAGTTGGGCCTGCGTTTTGTGCCCTTCCCAGGTCCGAGCAGCTCAAGTGAGCAGGTGCTTGATGAGCAAGCACACTCTACCCAGGTGGGTGGTGCATATTATCACCTCCCCAGTTCCAGCCGCTTGGTTTCCTGGATGCACTGCAAGAGTGCCGTCTCAGGTGTGCTGTGTGTCTCCTCTGGGGAGCTGATCTCTGACTACGACCCTCCTGGCAGATGTCAACTGTCTAGGATCCCCGGAAGACTTAGTTAGCAACTGGGAACCTGCTCACAGTTTGGTGGATGATGCCATCTCTAGGGCCAAGATTGCCCCTTGCCTTCCAGCTCTGGCTGCTGCCCACCTGCCTCTCTACCTCTGGCGGGGGGAGGGGCCAGTCCACAGCCAGCTAGGTCTCCTCTGGTGTTCGCTTAATCCTTTGTTCTGTGAGCGGGCCAGGTTGTGCCTTAGAGCTTTTCACGGGGAAGTTCTCGCTCTCTCTTTTTTTCTTCTCTCTCTGGCTATCCCACAGTTTGGGTTGCTGTTTCACATTAGCTCCCTCAGATTGTCCTCAGGGCATTCAGGCCTGGTCCTTACCCTAAGCATGCAGCCCATGCCTCCCTGTTCCACCCCCGCTCACTGCTGGCAGACATGAGCATCTGGGCTACTTCCCCACTGGGAGTTGCGGTTAGGTGCATAATCTGTGGTGTTTTTTTTTTTCCCTCCCGGTTATGTTGCCCTCCGAGATTCCAAAACTCCCCACAGACCTGCTGGTGAGAGGGTTTCCTGGTGTTTGGAAAATTCTCCTTCACGACTCCCTCCCTAGGACAGGTCTCCGTCCGTCCCTAACTCTTTTGTCTCTCTTTTTATCTTTTATATTTTATCCTACCTCCTTTCAAAGAGAATGGGATGCCTTTCTGGCTGCCTGGTGTCCTCCATCAGTGTTCAGAAGTTGTTTTGTGGAATTTGTTCAGCACTCAAATGATTTTTCAATGAATTTGTGGGGGAGAAAGTGATCTCCCCATCCTATTCATTCGCCATCTTCTCTTTTTAAAAATTTATTTAAAATATCATGCACAGTAAAGTTTGCTCCATTTTGTCTAAAGATCTGAGTATTGAAAAGAGTTATCTTCTTACCACCACAACCGAGCTAAGGAACAGTCCCATAACCCATCTATAAAGTTCCCTTGTGTAGCTCATTCATAGCCAGATCTTTTCCCTAACACTAATCATTCCATCCTTATAGTATTTCCTTTTCCAGGAAATGGCAACCCACTCCAGTATTCTTGCCTGGAAAGTCACATGGACAAAGGAGCCTGGTGGGCAACAAACACCCCATGGGGTCGTCAAGAGTCAGACACGACTGAGTGACTAACACAGGATGTCATATAAATGAAGCCAGACTATATTTAACCACATGAATCCAGTTTCTTTCACTTACTGCAGTGAGTTTAGTGTTCATTCCTGTTGCTGCATCAATATTTTGCTATTCTTTACTACTGAGTGGTATTCCAGTATATGGATATACCACAGTTTCATAGTCCATTTGTCACTCAAAGGACATTTGGATTTTTTTCAGTTTTGGTGAATATGAATAAGACTGTTATAAATATTCATGTAAGGGATTTTTGTGAACATAAGTTTTCCTGTCTCTTGGGTAAATATCTTGGAGTGTAATAGCTGGCTCATATGAAACTACCAAACTATCTGGTGATTATAGTCATCCATCTGGTATCCATGGGGAATTGGTTCCAGGATGCATGTAGATACCAAAATCTAGAGCTACTCTAGTCCCTTATATAAAATGATGTAGTACAATTGGACCTTTGAATCAGTGGGTTTTGTCTTGGGAATATGGAGTGCTGACTGTATACTATTTTACATTCCCATCAGCGATGTATGAGAGTTCTCTTTGATCTGTATCCTCACCAGCACTTACTTATTATTTTGCTTTCACCATTTAATTATAACCATTCCAGTGGATGTGAAATGGTATCTTATTGTGATTTGATTTAAAGATCCACTGGAAGTCACATGTGAATGAATCCTGGCCTGAAGTTTTGTTTGTTGGAAAATTTAAAATTATGAAATTCAATTTTCTTAATAGAAATAGGAATATTCAGTGTATTTATTTCTGAAGAAGTTTTGGTAGTATGTCACTTTCATAGAATTTATCAGTTTCTATGTACTATGTCACAAATCTATGTACCATGTTCTATGTCAAAATCTATGTACTCAACTCATGATCTTCTTCTTGCTTATAATATTATCTTATTATCCTTTTAATGTTTATCAGACTCAGAGTGATAGTTCTTCTATCAGTTCCTGTCATCAATTTGTATCTTGTCTCATTTTTTCTTAGTTGGTAAAGATAGACATTTATCAATTTTATTGATCTTTTCAAAGAGCCAACTTTCAGTTTCCTTGACTTTCTATCTTGATTTTTCCTTTGTTAACTTCTTCGATTTCTGCTCTTCAACATCTGTTGCTTTGGGTTGAATCTGGCGTTCTTTTTCTAGATTACTGATTTGAGACACTTTATCTTTTCAAGATCTATAGACAGAAGTTCATAACACTTTACAGGAGGCAGTGACCAAAGGAAAAGAAATGCAAAAAGGGAATGTGTTATTGATATTTCTCCCAGCAATCTATAAATGTAATTTTGGGAGTGTTTTAAAAATAAGAACTCTATAGGACTCAGTTTGAGACTATATTAAAGAATTAGGGCCTGATATTGCTCAATGACAATAGATATGTATTAGAAACCAGATAATTTGGTTGTACTATAATACCAACGAAGAGGAATTAATATTCTCATAAGACATTATTTTTCTACATTACATTTATCTACATTTCATCCAAATAAATTAAAATTATTTAACGGATCCTAGGGCAACATTTATGACTGGTACATTGGAGGTTGACAGAAATTTGGTTAATCTGTAGTTTTTAATTTGGATGGCAATAATATAATAATAACACAATAGTCAAACTACCTGGATTCAGATCCTAGTTCTGTCACTTATGAGGTGATGGCCTTAGGATATTAACTTCATATCTCTCTGACACAGTTTTCTCACTTGTAATTTAGAGATCATGATGTTAGTGATGATAGCACCCCACATCACAGTGCTATTCTGAGGAAGTAAGTTGGTGTAGCTGAAGCAGTATTTCTCAACCTTAGCTGAATATTGCAATCAATATCAGTATGGTGAGTTTTAGACTCTGCTAATGCTTGGGCTAACACCACCCTCAAATATTCTAATTTAATTGCTTTCCCTCAAGGCCTGGTTATCTGGAATTTTGTAACTCTTCATATGATTCAAATTTGCAGCCTAGTAAAACCCCAGATCTAAAGTAATTATAAGAGTACCTGGCAACTATTAAGCATTTGGTGAAAAGAAAGTGAAAGTGAAGTCGTTCAGCTGTATCCGACTCTTTACGACCTCATGGACTGTAGCCTACCACGCTCCTCCATCCTTGGGATTTTCCAGGCAAGGGTACTGGAGTGGGTTGCCATTTCCTCCTCCAGGGGATCTTCCCAACCCAGGGATCGAACCTGGGTCTCCCGCATTGTAGGCAGACGCTTTACTGTTTGGTAGCATTTGGTAGGTGTTGGTTATTATCATTGTCTTCAGAAGCTAGTGTAATAGTTTTCTCAGCTTTTTTATAAAGAATATTGGAAAATTATCTGTGAATGAAAACTACCTTTATATATTCTTATTAACATAACTTCCCCTTTTCAATTTAAGATTTTGTTTTGTTTTGTTTTGTTTACACAATCTATTCCCACTGTAGTTTACTTTTCTTTACCCTGGCAAGAAAAGGCAAGCTGTAACTCAATACTGCTGACCTGATGCATACAGATAAGTGCGAAATTTGTTCCAGATTTGTTCCATAAACTGTTTTTTAAAAGTATTAAATTCAGAAGTTTTTTTCCTTGCCCCTTTCTGATTTATATAGCTGACTCTAGATGATGGATTAATGGGAAAATCAGCCTCCCAGTCCATAGAGAGTCCATGTGCAAGGTCTTGATAACCTCCCACCCACCACAACATTGAAGTCATCTGATTATTATCTTATAATTTACAAAGACTTCATACAGATTAAAGGGTTTTCAAACTGCAGTCAGATCTTCAGAGACAGCATGGTCCTTAAGAGAAGATAAAGAACCCCAATTATATTATATTTATCTTATTAAGGAGATAAATCATGACACAGAAGGAAAGACTCTTGTTGTATGAGTCCATGATAATCATCCTAGTGTCCTCCAGACATTAATGTCTGGTCCTCTACTAATATATTTTAATCTTATGTGTAGAAAGTAAAATGCCTAAAAATCTTTAAATATAAGGATTCATTTTTATAAAATACAGGTCTCTTTTAAACATCTCTTACTAGACCTCACAGGAAGAGCTCACATATGAAAATTTTTATGTTTTAAGGCCTAGTTTAGCCATATTCCAGAGGAAAAATCTTAGCCAATAGAAGATACTTTAAAAAGCCCCTACCTTGTCTAGGAGGTAAACGTTATGAGTTTTTGTTTTTTTTTTTTTTTTTTTTTTTTAGTCTTAATTGAAACTCTTGCTGCAGGTTAAAAGAGATAACCTGAAACTGGCAAATCTATTTTGTTCAGATGGAGATACACTATGCTCAAGCAATTCTTTGTGTTAAAATGTCTGAAGGTTTTAAAATCTAAACTACTTGCAAGGCAGAGAGGATAGTTAGAGATTCAATCAGATGAAGAGAGTTACCATAAATCAATGATTCTCAATCACAAAGGTCTGTCACACATGCCTGGAGCCCTTTCCTAGTCATACTGAGGCAGAATCTCTGGGGGTGGGCAAGAATAAACACATTTGTGAAAACTCTAAATATGATTTCTATAAACTACAGCTGGAAAGAGTTGAATTAGATATTGTAAATAATAAATTTTCAGTAGGAGATAACATATTTACTCTAACTGCAGTAATTGCAGAGCCCTATAGTACAGTGCTAGTGATGTTCCTCAAGGGTGAAATCCATCCAATAATCAACAATCTTCAGGATGTTATTTTAACTGTAAGCTCACCTCATCATATCATTTAAACTCATATTTTCCCATTTCATTCAGGAATATATAAAATAATTTGCCAAATGCATTGGAAAGCCCAGATACATTATGTTTATTAATACTAGTTTAGTAACCTTATTTTAAAAGGAAGTGGTATCTGAAACTCACTTTCAAAAGGTTCAGAAAAAAGACACACACACACACACACATATATATATATATATAGAGAGAGAGAGAGAGAGAACACACACACAGAGATAGCAAATGTGGCAACATGTTAATATTTGGAAAATCTAAGTGAAGTATAAATGGGTTCATTGATTTATTATTTCAAATTTTTTATAACTTTTCATTTTTTCAAAATAAAATAGTTGGGGAAATAGAAAAGTGAGGAAGTAAAATTTAGTAGAATTAATTATTGGTAAATCCATGCTGGTTCCTCAAGAATACAGCTTTCTTTTCATGTGCTTGAAAATCAATCTGTTTTAACTATTCTGAGATCCAACATTTTTTGCCTATATCCAAATTCATATTTCCTGTCCTTTAATTATTGGGTGCTAATCTTTACCAGGCAACATGATGGGTACAGAGTGATAGACAAAAGGCACAATTCCCACAATTCCTATCCTACTACCTTGTAACCTGTCATTCATGATTTCTCCAAAGACTATACTATGTACACTTCTCCAAGTAAACTCTGCACTCTTCCACTGTAATATTAACACTCCAATGACATGACTGGGGCATTTTCATCCACTTAGGGTATCCTCCCATTTCATTTCTACCTGTTGAAGTCTTATCCATTTTCAAAGTCCATATTAGAAAAAAAATTTACTATAATTCTTCTCAAGATCTCATAGGAGGGAGGGATTTCTCTCTCCTAAATCAAAACTAACAATTTTTACATATTTACATCACAAATTGCTTTGTAGTTTACTTTTTAAAATGTCTCAAAGATATTATGACCCCTAGAGGGCAGGGGCTCTGTTTTATTAATCTCCTGTAATGCCAAACAGATTCTAACACTACCTAATATATACACACAGGCATATCTTAGAGATACTGTGAGTTTAGTTACACACCACCACAATAAAGTGAGTTTTGCAATAAAGTGAACCACACAAATTTTTTTTGTCTTCCAGTGCACATAAAAGTTATGTCTGTACTATACTGTAGTCCATTAAGTATGCAATATGCAATAGCATAATGTAAAAAATGTATATACCTTTATTAAAAATGCTTTTAGATAAGCCAGCATGTAGATTAAAAGACAAAATATTGTAAAAGGCGGCTGTAACTACAATAAACAGTACAGGGATAAGCATCAACATTTAAAATAAGATATCAAAACACAAAATGTGGGGGAAAGGGATAAAAATTGTAGCTCTTTTAGAAATGTGTTTGAACTTTCATGACTATCAGTTTAAATCAAGTAGATATAATTATGAGTTAACATATTAATACATGAATCCCGGGCCTGCCGGCAAAGGAACAGGTCGAGGACGCAATCACCAGAGCACCTGAGAAACGAAAGACTCGGAAAGATGGGGTTGAGAGGGATGGAGTCAGCTTGTGACTGATTCCGACGACTTTATTGAGGGGTAACATACATATATATGCTAACAGGATTCACTAAATTTTAGATCAAAGACATGCATACGTGCAGAACTGCAGACACTAGTTTTAGCTCATGAATTTTATCTCAACTCTTTAAGACTAGCAGAGGATGGCACTGGCGTCTTACAATCAGTTAAAGATTCACAGGAGCCTGATAATCTTGTCAGAGTCAGGAGAATGGGGCAAAAGGTGGTTGCAGCAACTTCCTTGAGGGAGGTGAGAAAGGCCAATTTGCACTTTAATAAATCAGGGGTGGCGGGACAGAGAGGGACCTTTTGATCTCTCCCAGGGCCGAGAAGGGGCCTGAGCAGTCAGGCCGGCTCCCCGCACATGAAACCCATGGTAATCACAAATCAAGAATCGACAATAGATACACAAAAACTAAAAAGAAAGGAACACACTTCAGTTCAGTTCAGTCGATCAGTCGTGTCCAACTCTTTGCGACCCCATGAATTGCAGCAGGCAAGGCCTCCCTGTCCATCACCAACTCCAGGAGTTTACTCAAACTCATGTCCATGGAGTTGGTGACGCCATCCAGCCATTTCATCCTCTGTAGTCCCCTTCTCCTCCGGCCTCCAATCCCTCCCAGCATCAGGGTCTTTTCCAATGAGTCAACTCTTCACATGAGGTGGCCAAAGTATTGGAGTTTCAGCTTCAACATCAGTCCTTCCAATGAACACCCAGGACTGATCTCCCTTAGGATGGACTGGTTGGATCTCCTTGCAGTCCAAGGGACTGTCAAGAATCTTCTCCAACACCACAGTTCAAAAGCCTCAATTCTCAATTCTTCCTTGCTCAGACTTCTTCACAGTCCAACTCTCACATCCATACATGACCACTGGAAAAACCATAGCCTTGACTATGGTTTTTCAACATTACTTTGTTGGCAAAGTAATGTCTCTGCTTTTTAATATGCTATCTAGGTTGGTCATAACTTTCCTTCCAAGGAGTGAGCATCTTTTAATTTCATGGCTGCAATCACCATCTGCAGTGATTTTGGAACCCCCCCAAAAATAAAGTCTGACGCTGTTTCCACTGTTTCCCCATCTATTTCCCATGAAGTGATGGGGCCAGATGCCATGATCTTAGTTTTCTGAATGTTGAGCTTTAAGCCAACTTTTTCACTTCTGCTCTTTCACTTTCATCAAGAGGCCCTTTAGTTATTTTTCACTTTCTGCCATAAGGGTGGTGTCATCTGCCTATCTGAGGTTATTGATATTTCTCCCAGCAATCTTGATTCCAGCTTGTGCTTCTTTCAGCCAGCGTTTCTCATGATGTACTCTGCATATAAGTTAAATAAGCAGGGTGACAATATACAGCCTTGACGTACTCCTTTTCCTATTTGGAACCAGTCTGTTGTTCCACGTCCAGTTCTAACTGTTGTTTCCTGACCTGCATACAGGTTTCTCAAGAGGCAGGCCAGATGGTCTGATATCCCATCTCTTTCAGAATTTTCCACAGTTTATTGTAATCCACACAGTCAAAGGCTTTGGCATAGTCAATAAAGCAGAAATAGATATTTTTCTGGAACTCTCTTGCTTTTTCAATGATCCAGTGGATGTTGGCAATTTGAGCTCTGGTTCCTCTGCCTTTTCTAAAACCAGCTTGAACATCTGGAAGTTCTTGGTTCACGTATTGCTGAAGCCTGGCTTGGAGAATTTTGAACATTACTTTACTTCTTGGTTATATTTTTTCCTAGGTGTTTATTCTTTTTGATGCAATTATAAATGGGATTGTTGACTTAGTTTCTTTGTCTGATAATGTTTTATTAGTATAAAAAGGCACAACAGCTATTTGCATAATGGATTTGATTTAGGTCATAGCTGAATGGCCAAGTTTCTTCAATTTAAGTCTGAATTTTGCAATAAGAAGCTCATGATCTTGAGTGTCCCTTGAATTTCAGCAAGGAGATCAAACCAGTCAATCATAAAGAAAATCAACCCTGAATATTCATTGAAAGGACTGATGCTCAAGCTGAAGCTCCAATACTTTGGCTACCTGATGTAAAGAGCTGACTCAGTGGAAAAGACCCTGATGCTGGGAAAGATTGAGGGCAAGAGGAGAAAGGGATGACAGAGGATGAGACGGTTGGATGGCATCACCTACTCAATAGACTTGAGTATGAAGAAACTCTGGGAGATAGTGAAGGATGGGGAAGCCTGGCGTGCTGCCATTCATGGGATTGCAAAGAGTAGGTCATGATTGAGCGGCTGAACAACAAACTTTTTGCATATCGATTTTGTATCCTGAAATGTTATTGAATTTGTTTCTTAGTTATAACAGTTTTTTTTTTTTAATGGGATCTAAGGTTTTCATATTGTCATTGCAAATAGTGATAGTTTTACCTCTTCCTTTATAGCATGCATGCCATTTATATCTTTCATGCCTGATTGTTCTGGCTAGGACTTCCTTCCTTTCCTTTTTTTTTGCTTTTTGTCTTTTTAAAATTGAGGTGTAGTTTATTTACAATACTATATTAATATTAGTTTTATGAATACAACGTACTAATTCAAAATTTTTATAAACCTAGACAGCATATTCAAAAGCAGAGACATTACTTTGCTGCCAAAGGACAGGGAAGCCTGGTGTACTGCAGTCCATGTGGTTGCTAAAAGTTGGAAACAATTGAGTGACTGAAAAAAACAACAATATAGTATTTAAAGTTATCATTAAATATTGGCTATACTCTCTGTTCTCTACAATATATACTTGAAACTTACTTATTTTGTGCATAGTAGTTTGTATCTCTTAATCCCCTACCCCTATGTTGCCCTTCTCCCCATTGATAACCACTAGTTTGTTCTCTGTGAGTCTATTTTTGTTTTTTTATATTCATTCATTTGTTTTATTTTTTAGACTCCACATATAAGTGATAACATACAATATTTGTCTTTCTCTGTATGAGTTATTTTACAGCATAACAATCTCTAGGTCCATCCGTGTTGTTGCAAACGGCAAAATTTCATTAGTTCTTTTGGCGGAATAATATTTCTGTGTGTGTATCTATACCATCACATCTTTATCCATTCATCTGTTGATGGCTACTTCATCTGCTTCTATCTCAGCTATTGTAAATAATGTTGCAATGAACATTGAGGTGTGTATCTTTTCCAATTAGTGTTTTTGTTTTCTTTTGCTACATACCCAGGAATGAAATTGCTAAATCATATGGCAATTCTGTTTTTAATTTTTTGAGGAAACTCCATATTGTTTTCCATAGTAACTGTACCAATTTACATTCCCACCAACAGTGGACAATTGTTACCTTTTCTCCATATCCTTGTCAACATTTATTTGTGAATTTTTTGATGATAGCCATTCTGACAGATGTAAGGTCATAGCTCATTGTGGTTTTGATTTGCATTTACCTGATGATGAGTGATGTTGAATATCTTTTCATGTGCCTGTTGGACATCTGTGTGTCTTTTTTGGAAAAATGTTTATTCAGGTATTCTGCCCATTTTTTAAGTTGGGCTGTTTGTTTTTTTGATATTGAGTTGTATGAACTGTTTATATATTTTGGATATTAACCCCTTGTTGGTCATTTGATTTGTAAATATTTTCTCCCATTCAGTAGGGAGTCATTTTTTGTTGTTGTTGATGTTTTCTCTTGCTGTGCAAAAGCTTTTAATTTTAATTTGGTCCCAATACAGTTAGAATAATCCTCCCACTCATTAGCTCATGAAATTGCCTAGCCCATAAAAGCTAACCACACCACATTTTGAGGTTACTTTGCCCTCTGTGACAGCCCACACTCTTCTCTGTGGAGCGTGTTTCTAAATAAACCCACTTCTTACCTATTATTTTGTCTCTCACTGAATTCTTTCTGTGATAAGACATCAAGAACCTGAGCTTCATTATGTCCTGAAACCAAGAGTGTGATCTCAGTTGGAAAGACCATGAGTTTTGGCCAGGTTTGAATCCTGGGCACGTGGGTTAGAGTCCCAAACTGGGTTTTGACCAGGTTCGAGTCCCAGACATGTGGGTTCAAGTCCCAGTCTGAGGTGAACGATTTCAGTGCTACTATTTCCAGTGGTCATGTATGAATGTGAGAGTTGGACTGTGAAGAAAGGTGAGCGCTGAAAAATTGATGCTTTTGAATTGTGGTGCTGGAGAAGACTCTTGAGAGTCCCTTGGACTGCAAGGAGACCCAACCAGTCCATCCTAGAGGAGATCAGTCCTGGGTGTTCATTGGAAGGACCGATGCTGAAGCTGAAACTCCAGTACTTTGGCTGCCTCATGCGAAGAGTTGACTCTTTGGAAAAGACCCTGATGCTGGGACGGATTGGTGGCAGGAGGAGAAGGGGATGACAGAAGATGAGATGGCTGGATGTCATCACTGACTCCATGGACATGAGTTTGAGTAAACTCCAGGAGTTGGTGATGGACAGGGAGGCCTTGCATGCTGCGATTCATGGGGTCGCACAGAATCGGACACGACTGAGCGACTGAACTGAACTGAACTGAACAGTTATTTTGTCTGTGGCTAATTATCTATACAGTTAAAATTTTCAACAATGAGGAAGTATTGATTCTTAGTAAGAAATACATATAAATTGTTATTAATTTTAAAAAGAGATCTTTCTTTCTAAAAGAAAGAATTTCAAAAAGAAAGAATTCTTATTCTGAGGATGTTAATCCTCTGCGCAAGTGAGCATCAAGGTCTAGAAGGCTAGTCCATTCAGCTGTAGGTCATTGTTTTTGTTTTTTTTTTCAGGAAAAGTGATTTTTGTGTGTGTGGTAGCATATGAATTTCTATTATTTTATGTGAATCATCATTGTTGATATGATTCATATAGGAATTAACAAAATAATTAAGTGCTTTATTTTTCTTATTATCTCAATCCTTTCTTTTTTCAGTTACCTCACGTGGTTAATTCAGCTTGCCCAGTTTAGATTTTTCTTTTGTTGATAGGTGAAGCCACCAAACAGTTTTCCATTCTCAGATCCCTGTGGGGGGAAAAAAGTCAAAAGAGAATATGCTTTCCTTTGATTATCCTCTCATTTTGATACAGACCTCAAAAGATCAGAAAAAAAGTATTTTTCCAAAACATTTTACTTAGATCTAATTTAGGGATATAAAGTGTAAAAACACAGTAAATCCCCTACCTATGTATGAATTCTAAGAACATGTTTGTAAGTCTAATTTGTTCTTAAGTCCAACAAAGTTAGCCTAGATACGCACCTAACACAATTGACTCTACACTACTGTACTGCAATAGGTTTATAATATTTTTCATATAAATAATGCATAAAAACACATACAAAATAAAGAAAACATTTTCATCTTACAGTGCAGTACCTTGAAAAGTATGTTAGTACCAGCTACATCACTGCTGCTTTTACACTTGCTTCTGGACATCCTGGGTTCAGGATAAAGATACTATACTACTGTACTCTATACAATAGTGTACAGTAAAGTACACAAAAGCACAACCACTTATAGACAAGCATGCACATGACCATGTATGCCAGACATGTGAACTAACTTATGTGACTGGATGTACAAACACACATTCGCATTTTTTAAAGTTTGAAACTTCAAGGTTCATATGTAGGGGACTTACTGTAATTTTACTTGACTTTTCATAATAAAAATTTATATTCATTTTGCAAATTGCAAGAGGTGAATTTCTCTGGTAATCCTTATATATAAATATATATATAAATATAATCTTATTTCACAAAACTAGCATTCATGTCAACATTTTTGTCCCTCAAAATAAATGTTTGAGGGCCTTGCTTTGTGTGTGGAGGTAGAGGGGGCAGCAGGTAGTAGTGGTTACTTCATGTAGTTCTGTAGAGAATGAAGCATGAGAAAAGAGTAGTGGAGAACCAGGCAGAAAGCCTTATCCATTAGCTTTCTCTCTTTTTCTTCATAGGTGCTAATATACCACCTGCCCAGTACTCTTTTTTTTTTTTATTAGTTGGAGGCTAATTACTTCACAACATTTCAGTGGGTTTTGTCATACATTCACATGAATCAGTCATGGAGTTACATGTCCAGTACTCTTTTATTGCTGTGATCAGGGATATGTAAGCAGTGTGGTTTGGGGAGAAAGTTGAAGGTCTGAGCAGGACTGTCTCTGAAATATCAACTTGTAGCCTAAGATTCATTGAAACTACTAAATATGTCTGTTAGGATTACCCAGATCATTGATCAGAGACAAACTTAAAGATTAATATGAGCTCATTTGTACCTCAGTGTCCTTATTTGTAAAATGAGAATAATTTAATCATTTTGGGAATAAAATGGGATAATTCAGGTAAAATACTTATAAAAGTATATATCATATAGTGCTCACCTAATAGTAATAACTATTATTATTATTACTATGTGGTTCTTGGGCATTATGTGGGTGAGATGAATAAAGGTAGAACCATGGAAAAGGAAGCAAATTAGGTAATACTTGGAAATGAGACAACCAAAATGAGAAGAATACAGTTTTGTTTGCTATCTTAGAAACTTAACGTAAAGAAAAGAAGACATTTATACCTTTGTATATTCCTGCAATCAGAGTTCACATATTCATGCACCATCTTCTCAAATAACTTTTCTTCTTAGTCCTAGGAAAGACCACTGTAGTCCAAGCCTCAGAGAATTACTTAGGGATCAATACTGGGTTCCTCTGGTGCCTCAGTCGGTAAAGAATTTGCCTGCAATTCTGGAGACCAGGGTTCAGTCCCTGAGTTGGGAAGATCCCCTGGAAAGGGAAATGACAACCCACTCCAGTATTCTTGCCTGGAGAATTCCATGAACAGAGGAGCTTGGCAGGCTACAGACCATGGGGTCACAGAGTCAGATAGGACTGAGTGATTAGCACTTTCACTAACAAGGAAGTGGAGGCCAGGCTTAAAATCCCAGGGATTAGGTAAATAATTCTTTTCATTAAGGGAACATCCAGGGGAGGGAGGTTTGTATTAGTATCATAATTGTTATTGTGGGAGAGGAACTGACATGAGTTGAATATTGGAAGCTGAGAAGGTGTTCATCAGTTGAGTGAGACACCCTGAGGGTCGGGGATGACTGGAGGGGTGTTCGGGAAACAGAGTGGTGTGGGCAAAAGCAGACAGGCATGAGAGAGAATTAGGTTTGAAAAAAAGCAGTTTGAGTCCTTTTGTGATGCTTGAACATACAGTGTAAGAAAGAGATGGCAGAGAAAAAAAAAGTCAGACAGGCAGGGAAGAATCAGATTCCTTGTGGTCTTGTAGACCATAGCAAGAAATTTGGGCTTTCCTTTGATAATTAATAAGGGATTATGGCTGAAGATGCAAGAGCGGGAGACTAGAAGAGTATAGCAAGAAGCCAGATAAAGAATGATGGAAGGTAAAACTAAGAAGTATCAGTGGGGATTGTAAGGAAGATTAGGATACAAGAGAAGGTAAGAATCTATAACTTGAGGTAGTTACAACAAAAAAAGTAAAGTGCACATGATCTTCCAATTAAAGCTTTTATTTATGTTTTACAAAGTTATTTAAAATATGAAGTCATAGTTGGTTATACATTTAGCTATTTGTTTTTATTGATAATAATAGATGACATGAAATAAGAACTTTTCCAGAAAGTAGATCAAGAGTATTGTTGGATCTATAGCCCTGAAATCTGGTGGAGATGCCAAGCTCCTGAAACTTTACTTCTATCTTAGAGGTCAGTACTGGTCTAGGAAGGTCCTAGATAACCTGGTAAAATATGGGTCTGGTGCAGAATGAAATCTCTAACTTCTAAGATTAGGATTCATGCTCTAAGTAAAGTAAATTCAGTCAGTTTCAGGTATCTCTCAAACTTAGGAGTTCTAATAGTGTTAAGAAATCTATGGACCAGTCACTGGTATAGAAGAGTTCCAAAGAATCCTATAAATTCTGGAACAAACAGTATCCATAGGTGTAATTTAAGTATACCCCATGGTCTATATTTTCTAAGCCATGTTGCATTGCCCTGACAGGTAGGTTTGTTGTGTGACACCAAACTTGTCATTTGCTGGATCTCTTTGTCCTCCTTGAGTATCAAAATTCCATTCAGAAATAACATTTTCCTATGCTAGTTAAGGGTTTATTACAAATTAAAGAGTTAAAGCAGCCACCCAAATATTTTGGGAGGCAACCCACAACCAAAGCATCAATAATAAAACTCAGGTCAACTTCTTATATATCAAAGCACTGTATCCAAAATGTCAAGGATGTAAAAAATGACCTTTACATTTTATACACTAAATGGTTTTTAGTTATCGTTTTTTTAAAAATTATCAGAGGACATAGAAACCTTCAAACCATTAAAATTAATAGAAATTTAAAAAGTGTTTAATTCAGACTTTAGTGAACACTCAGATATTTGTTTCTTGCAGATCTATGTTATTACACATTTCAATTTTTATGATTATAAATACAAGTTAAATGTAGGAGTACATGTGATCTATACTATATTCTTAGCCCTACTCAATATGTAGCTATATCTTAAATATAAATTTATGCTAAATTGAAATATAAAAAGATTATTATTCATAATATAAAGTAGAAGTGCTCATTCCTTTTAGAATACTATCTTGTAAATAATGCAATGAATTAAAAGACTGGCCTTGGTTCAAGAGAAAAGCTTGATGAAAATAGATATAAAAATCAACAAAGACTCCAGAATTTCTCAAAGAGAAATCTGAAACCCCAAATCATCATTCACAATTTCTTATTAATTATAATTTGAGATAAATTCCCAGTTACTTCTAGATTATAGATACGTCTCCCCAGTGACATCTTGTACAGATAGACAAGGAAGGAAAAAAAAGGAGGCAATTTTTGAAAGTCACTGGAGAATAAAACTTAAGAGTTACATTTGGTTTCCTGTTCTAGAAGTCTGAGAAAAGATTACATTAAGGGGAAAAACTTGTTATTTTACTAAAGCCATTAAAAGATAATTCAGGGAGATCTTTTAAGCCAAGTAACTGTATTGATAACATGTATTCCACTCTCACGTTTAAGACACAAAGGTCTCCATTTCTCTAAGGGAACTGCTTTTTCCACATGACCCATTCTCTCTCTTGCCTTGGAGCCAAGTAATTGGAACCCTAAACACACGGCGGAGCTTCTGTTGGAACCTGTTTCCAACAAAACAATACAGAAAGGGATTAATGCAGCTGTTGGTGAATCCCAGGAGAATGGCAAAAGGAAGTGCCAGGTCAATGACTGCTATAACTTCACAGCTATTAATGACACCCATCCAGGCTAGAGCATCCAGGAAGGTCAGAACATGGAAGGGAAGCCAACAAATGATGAACGCCAGAACAACAGCAGCTGCCATCTTCAGAACTTGGTCACGAGTTATTCTATTCTTCCCATAGCTATTGGTCTTCAGTAGATGTTTTCTGATTCCAAAATAGCATGTTGCTATGAATATTAAAGGGATAATAAAACCAAGGATATTTTTCATTAAGGCAATCCCAGCTGACCATTGGGCATACTTCTCAGGTGGGAAAGCCATTATGCAAGCATTCACCCCTAAATATTCAACGGTTCTGACATCCCGGAAATAAAACGTTGGCAATGAGGACAGACAAGCCATACACCAAACAAGGGGAACTATATAAGATGCTTGCCAGGGATTTCTTCTTTGAGACAGAAAGGGGTAGATGACAGATTGGTACCTATCAACACTCATGCAGGTGATAAAAAAAATGCTTGCAAACATGTTCAGGGTCAGGAAAGAACCAAAAACTTTGCACATCACAGGTCCAAAGAGCCAGTCATATCTATGAGAATAATACGTTGCCCAGAGAGGAAGAGTAGCCAAAAGAAGTAAGTCAGCCACAGCTAGATTGAAGATGTAAATGCTGGAAACCTTCTTAGGACCCTTTTGACAAAAAAACAGTGTAACCACAATAGTATTGACAAGAAATCCAACCGCAAAAATAATGTAATAAAGAACAGGAATTGCATCTAAATGCTTATCTGATGGCTTATGTGAGCAATTAAAGATAGACTCATTGCTAGAAATGTTCACAAGTCCAACGTGAAGATTGCTGGTAATGTTTTTGCTGATGGTGGCAAGGGAGAAGTTGGCTTTCATGTTGATTGAAATGTCAGCAGCTTCTAATTTTTACACCTTCTGGGGAAAAAAAAGAACTCGTAGAACACATACAGAATTTAGGATATTATCAAGTCATTAGCATTATAAAAGTTTGTTGAAAGCAAAAAATGTAGGTGATTATAGAAAATATTGGGAAACAGAAGCATGCCTTATGAAATAAGAATGGACTTTACTTCTTGAAGAAGAGAAGAGAATTCTCTCAATAATACCAAGAAATTAAGACATTCTGACATCGACTGAAAATTCTAAGCAAAACTACTTTTTGCCCTTCTTTTCTATTGTCAAAAAGTTTAAAGAAAATTAATATTTCAAAAGGTTAGTCAGAATAGGAAATATATGAAACAAATAAGAAGAAACTAAGAAATAAGAAAAGTTAGCATTTTAAAAACACATGAGCACATATCTCACTCTCTATACTTTCTAGAAACCACACCACTGCCTGCTATTGCATAGAGAAATGCCTTATTCAAGTAACTAATTATATACAAATCATTCCAGCTATGGAGAAATAAGTAAAATAAACTATGGAAAAAATAAGTAAGTATACAAAAGACTTAAAGAGAATATGCAAAAGGAACATATTGAGATGGTGTGTTATGGCTGGTTTTTACTAATTAAAAATAATTCCTATAGTTCTACTTTTCCATTGTTTTCACAATAATAATATAATTAAGAGGTAGTTATGGAATATGTGCATATTTTTAAAACCTCATCACATTTTAATAGAGACTATTACTTTTACATATGGATATTTAAGTTTAATCCATATAAAAGAAAATCTACTTTCTTTTTTTAATTAGGAAAAGAAAACTAAAAAATAGCCAAATTGGATTCAGGGTCAAACATGAAAAATTGTGTTGTTCAATGAAATAAGAATTGAACATCAAAGATTAATCATAATATAACTGTATCACTTTTTCCTTTGCTTTTTTTTTTTTTTTTTTTAGTTTAACAGCTAAGTAGTAACAGTGCTACTTGGCTCTTGAATATTATAACCAATATTCAGATTTTTGTGATACTGTTATTTTTAATAGCAACATTATTTTAAAACAAAAGAAAATTAGCTGAAGATAAGCACAGTAAGGGAAAGACTATTCCTTTGGATAGTTTCAAAACACATATAAATAAACTACTCAGTGGAAATGTAATCAGCAAAGAATCTCTTAATAAACAACAAACATCACTTTTGTTTAGAGCTTTACTCTTTCATAATCTTGACTTAACAAATTAACATGAAATAATCTAAAATAAACTCACTTGAAAACTTACTGGTTGTTCGAGTTTAAAACTTAGTTGTCATAAATCAGCTTGCCTTGTTCTTAAGTGCACCCCTGTAAGAGAAACAGTAGTTTAATAATTTAGGAATTTTGCAAAATACAGTGTTAAAATCAGGAAAAAGGGAAAGTGCATCCATAAAAAAATTTTCATTTAATGTATGTTTTACTTTCCAAATAGAATATGTATAAATTGTGCAGACCTACCTTAAAAATTCAGGCTGAAGAATGCTTTTAATTTTGTGCTTATTCGTTCCCTTAGAGTCGGGGACGTAATAGCACCAGATCTCTGGTTTCCTTCTTATATATTCCGTCTGTCCACTGGGAGCCTTCAACCTACATAATTCTAGGGCTGACTTATGAACACTTGCCAGCTTTCCAGTGGGTTTTTTTTTTCTGGCTGCAAAACATTAATCTGAAATTCTCACTGTCTCCAATCATAACAGCTCATTCAAATAAATCTCAAACAAAAAATGAAGTTTCCACAAATGTGTTAGAGAATTTTAAGTCAGTGGCTTACTTTAAAAGAAGAATATAATTATTTGCAGAATTTTCTTTCTTTTACTCTGATTTTGGCATTCTAAAATGAGCTAAGGAGTGGAGACTAGGGAACTTATTCTAGTAGTAGAGTTAAATTCCACCAGCATCTTTTACAACTTTCATTACTTTTTGAAAAATTTTACCCCTGTTTAATAAAAGAACAGCAGCAACTTTACTTGAAGTCTAGCATTTCTAAAATTTCTCCCTTGTGTTAAGCAAGTTTTGTTGGCTTTTTCTGGAGAGATAGTGACAGGAAGGATATAATTCTCATGTCTTCTAAAAGAAATATTAACAAGTAGTGTCTCCTTTCATGGGTCTTTATCATATTTGTGGTTTAAATACAAAGTATACAAAATCAGAAGGATTAGGCAGCTATTGCAGCCCAGATTACTGTTGTTTTTCTTTTTGTGGGGTTGAGGGTGGTTAGCCTTACACAATAAATATAGTAGAAGCAAGAATGACAAAAGAAAGATAAATACAGGTGATGTAGTAATTATATCAGTTGACAATAAATGCCATTTGCCAAACACTGTGCTAAGTGGTTTATACTCAATACTTTAATAGACAGGCAATATAGCATACCAGTGTATGTACATGGCCTCTGGGTTCCAATTACCTGGTTCAGAAGCTCAGCTACACCACTTAATAATTCCATGACTATGGCTAAGTTACTTTCCTTCTTCTTGTCTCAGTTTTCTCATCTGAGAAATGGGGATGATGTTAATTACCTACATCATGGAGTTATAAGAATTAAATGAGTTGTTATGTTTAGAGTGCCTAAAAATTGTGCCTAGCACATACTAGGTACAATTATAAGCTATTAATATTACCTCCATTTTTTAAAAAAAGCCAGTACACTAGGGCTCACAGAGTTTAAATAACTTTTCTGAAATCACATAGGTATTAAATGGGGACATTTAAATTGAAACCAAGGCACTCTAATGTCAGCACCCACAGTCTTAACCTCCACAGTACAGGAGGCAGCATTAGCTGGTCCTTTAATCTCACCTTTTGTCCTGGCAAAAAGAAAACATGCAACATTTACAAAAAAAAAATCCTTGCTGGCCATTCATAAACTGTTACAAAAGCACTGAAGAAGAGGGGAAGGATTTGAAGGATTGTTGCATGGGAGAAAATATTTTTCATTTTCTTCCCAAAATGGAGGCCACAGGTAGGCAAAATGTATGACTAGTTAATTGCAGTGAGTACAGAAAACCAGATAACCCAGGACATTTACATGAGTATAAAGGATTCCAGTTATTTCTACTGATCGTATTTTTTTTTTCTTTCTGGAAGCAGTAAGAGTTCACCTAGCCGGGCTTCAGGCTGCAGGTGAAGTAAGAGGCCAGGCAGGCTCTGAGGAGGTTGCTGGGGACCTAAGTAAAGGTCCCACAGAAGTAACACAGCAAAGGGAGGGTGGGTTACAGAAGACAAAATTACAAATGACATGAAACAAAACAGATGGCTTTTGACATTTGTCTGTTTTTCCATTCATTTTGAAGTTGATCCTATAGTACACAGACAGATGGGATCAGCGAGAAGAGGTCACCATTGCCTGAAAAACATAGTACGATTCAAAAGTTTGCACAATACTCTTTCTTTCAGTAGATTGTTTGAACATGGAGCAAATGCTGCTGATATACAGACACAGCATTTTACAAAATCTCAGAATATTTTCTTCCTATGTTCTGGACAGATTCAGGTTGAGGCTCTGTCCAAATGATGGAAAACTGATGTTTGGAAAACAAATGAGGGGGCACATATGGTTATCGGCAGGAGAGTTTAAATGGGAACTGGTTTCACTCTTTGTTTAAGTCTGGTTTCTCCTTCCATTTCAAATGTTTGTTTTTACCATGTACAGGGAAATTTTCCAGGCCAGGGCCTCCTGAGTGGTCACGATGGGTCAGATTCCCACCCTGCTCTATTTCTATTCCCTTCTCATGCCCCTTTTAAAGAAATAGCCAGGAGGTGGCTATAAACTTTTGAGAACAAACTGCAGACTCGCCTCCGGGAGACCTAGCCTTGAACACCCCCGAGGAGTAGGAGACCTTGTCTAGAGCTTTTGTCCTTCATCACAGTAAGTTCTGACATAAATCAAGTTTAAAAAGGCACACATTTCCCAGAAGATTTAAAGGACATTTACTCTGTTTCTTTATAATTTAGGAGTAAAAATTTTCACAGGTCAAAGAAAAACTATGTAACTACAGAGAGATAAGGTAGAAAAAAAGAAAAAAGAAAAGAAAAAGCAAAGGGATAATAATATTGATACCACTTGAAGGGAAAAACACAGCATATTATTGATTCAGTAGAGAACTCCAAGTTAAACCAACAGTGTAAATACACTTGAGAGTCAAATAAATGTCAGTCAGGAGGAACAGTACAACACAAAAGAATTCACTCTCCTGGGGGCAGAGAGTAACTTTTTCTGCTGGAAGATTGACTTTAAAGCCCCAGGTCATTTGAATAAATTATGTAGCTCTTCAGGACAAGTGCAGCTTGGCTAGTAGAATTAAACAATGGTAAATCACATTGAATTAACTTTTTTCTAGTGAATACTTTTCATTTATTGTGAGATTACTTAACACTAAAATTTAATGGGCCAGGTTTAAAAAAAAAAAAAAAAGAAGGAAGTTCTCCAGAGGAATTTCTCCTCTGCTAAAAATCTCGGAAAAAAAATCTTGTCTGTCTCTTATCCTCACTCACACACACAGATGAAGTTTTGAAGGAGAAAAGAAACTATACAGTACAAAAGTCTGGATATACATGCCCTAGTTATAAAGGTGAGGAATAGAGGTGCAGATCATAAAATGATTAAATATATACTGGCCTTCCTTTTTAGTTTTTCAGTTATTTTGATTTTCCTCCACCCCAGCTACCTTTCTGACTCCCTATCCAGAACAGTAGTGTTAAGGGAAGCACACTGATTGAAACCGCCCACCCTGGCCAGGCACCATAGTAACCATTTGCATGAGTTACTTTATGACAGGAGGTCCTAGTAAGGAACATGGAACTAATAAGCCACCACTAATTGGAAGAGTTCAGAAAAAGTTAAAGGAAGATACCACATGCCTGACCATCTCCCAGAATCCTTATCGCTGGCATCCATTTTGACTGAGCAATGAGTGCACCACCAGAAAGGACTCTGAGTCAGAATGATTGGCCAAAGACAACCGAGAAACTAACCCCACCATCATAAAACCCAAGACTGCAGACCATGTGGCAGAGCAGTCCTCCTGGTTTCCCTTACCCTACTGCTCTCTACCTGGGTGCCCTTTCCCAATAAAATCTCTTGCTTTGTCACCACATGTGTCTCCTTGGACAATTCACTTTCAAGTGTTAGACAAGAGCCCACTCTCGGGCCTTGAAAGGGGTCACCCTTCCTTCAACAGTAGCACTTCCACTTTTCCCAACTTCAACACACACGCACACAAATACAAAGCACACCCCATTACCCATATATATACTTAACACTATGGCAGAAAGTGAAGAGGAACTAAAAAGCCTCTTGATGAAAGTGAAAGAGGAGAGTGAAAAAGTTGGCTTGAAGCTTAACATTCAGAAAACTAAGATCACGGCATCTGGTCCCATCACCTCATGGGAAATAGATGGGGAGACAGTGAAAACAGTGTCAGACTTTATTTTTTTGGGCTCCAAAATCGCTGCATATGGTGATTGCAGCCATGAAATTAAAAGACGCTTACTCCTTGGAAAGAAAGTTATGACCAACCTGGATAGCATATTAAAAAGCAGAGACATTACTTTGCCAACAAAGGTCCATCTGGTCAAGGCTATGGTTTTCCAGTGGTCATGTATGGGTGTGAGAGTTGGCCTGTGAAGAAAGCTGAGAGCCGAAGGATTGATGCTTTTGAGCTGTGGTGTTGGAGAAGACTCTTGAGAGTCCCTTGGGCTGCAGGGAGATCCAACCAGTCCATCCTGAAGGAGATAAGTCCTGGGTGTTCATTGGAAGGACTGATGCTAAAGCTGAAGCTCCAATACTTTGGCTACCTCATGCAAAGAGTTGACTCGTTGGAAAAGACCCTGATGCTGGGAGGGATTGGGGGCAGGAGGAGAAGGGGATGACAGAGGATGAGATGGCTGGATGGCATCACCGACTCCATGGGCATGAGTTTGAGTAAACTCCGGGAGTTGGTGATGGACAGGGAGGCCTGGCATGCTGCGATTCATGGGGTCACAAAGAGTCGGACATGACTGAGCGACTGAACTGAACTGAATCTTTTTTCAATTCAGTTATCATAGCGAAGGTTTACTTTAATTACCACTGGACTTTTCCAAACCTGAAGGTCCCTGAAAGGGGAGAATTAAGAAGATTGCCTTGTCATTATGTCTTTGCAGATAATTTTTGTGCCTCTCTTTAACTTTCAATATAATGAGAACAAGAATGTCAGGATGAAAGCAAGTGAGAAAAAACAATAAGGATCAGAAATAGCTATCATGTTGACCATTTTGTATAAACCAGCCTAAAAAATTCAGTAAAATGGTCAATATGAGTGATTGTATCAAATTAACTGACTGCCTAGGCATCACAGAGAGTAAGAGGACTATTAAATCAGTTAACAAGGTGGAATCCATGCAGTGAAATGAATAGATGTCTGACTCAGTACATTCCTGAGGTCAGTTGCTTCCAGTTGAACCTGATCACAAAAACATAAGGAGAAGGAAGAGTTCCAATTTCCCTTTGCCTCAAAGGCATCTGCAGGCCTGAGCATCATGTTCAGAGCAGGATCTCACAAGACACCCTAATTCTACCAAATAGCATCTCAATGTATGTAACCCAACTGTTGGAAAGATAAACAATTACAAATGAACATATAGTTTTGTTCACATTCAAAATATCAACTAACTGATATGACATTTTCTCCTACTTATCTGACTAAGTTGATTTTGTAGGGTGTCACAATATGAATTCCAAAATATGCCACTTTGGCATAAGGATTATTTTGAGCTAAAGACTGAGAAGAAGCAGACACAAGAAAAGCTCTCTGCCTTCCCCCATCTGCCTAAAAGTGGGACATAAACTTGTAAATATGTCTCTGTTTCTTTTACCAGAAAGAACAGAATTCTTAATGAATAGGAGAAAATTTTAGACTCTATCAGCTCAGAGGTGGACACCAAGAATAATCTACATAATAAGCCTTACTAAATAATTTTTACCTTCCATTAGTTTCCCTCATATAGAGTTGACACTTGAACAAGGCAGGGGATAGGGCATCAATCCCTGGGCAGTTGGAAATCCATGTTTAACTTTACATTGGGTCCTCCATACCTGTAGTTCCACATCAGCAGATTCAACCAACAGGGGGTCATATACAGTAATAGAATTTATTGAAAAAAATTTGCATGTAACTGGACCCTTGCATTTCAAACCCGTGTTGTTCAAGAGTCAACTGTATTATTTTCCTACAGTTTGCCACTCAAAATCTAAACCCCCTTTCCTTTGTCTTGTCACCGCTCTGCAATTTTATTGTTCTTTGTTAAGATGCTATATAAGCCCTCTGATGACTCCTTTGAGTTGAGTTATTCATGACTGAGCTCTCCTACTCAAATGCAGAATGTGTATGTTCATAAATTCTGCTTTTTTTCTACTTAATATTTTATCAGTGAATTTTTCTGTCATAGCCACTGAACCCAAGTGGGTAATTTTTTTTCTCCTACAATTAATTTGACTAAATTATCCAAAATGAACAGTTAGTTAAATTGAACAAACCAATCAGTTTTCTTATCAAGTTTTAAATCCACTGTTAGGTAACAAAGATGTTCTGGGGAAATGTTGCCAGGTTGAATCTCTTATAGGACAGTAGATCAACAAATCATTAAGTTTAAAGTTTAGTCCTCAGGCTTGAAGTCCAGAAACTGAATTTATCAGGATATCCAGGCTCTCAGCAATAAACTTGTGCCAACAAAATTCTTAGAAAACTAAAGTACCACCTTGACTGCTAACGTATTCATTTATAATAGGGATATAATACTTTGCAATGACCATAAGGCTTGTGTTCCTTATCTAAAGCACTCTATCTCCTTCACAATATCAGTAAAGAAGGGAAATCAGGCTTGGTGACTATACAAATCAGACCAGGAAAACTGGTAACTGGGAGTATATGTCACTTCAGCTCTGGGAAATTCTAAAGCAGGGATTATCATTCTAGAAGCCAGACTGATGATTCCCCCAAACCATTCTCTCCACTACTTTTGCCTCTCTGAAACCTAATTTCTTGTAGTCACCCAATTCTATTGATACATTATTTTAAATATTACTATTACTGATGAAGCTATAGTCAAGTCCCTGCTCTAGGCAGCCTAGAAGACATTAAAGCTCTTGATTGATTAATTAGACAAACTGTCAAAGTTGGAGGATGATGATGGTTGCAGCAGGAGGGGAAGCAATGCCCTGATGTTTGTCTACAACAAAGATAGGGGGAAAAGGTGAAATAATATCTCTCCAAAACTGTACATCAGTTCACAGAAAATGATAAAAACAAATGCCTATTTGACTTTGTTTGAGGGACTCATTTACCCCAACCTCTCCATCAGGCCCCTAAAAGGACAGAAAAACAATAAAATGATGTACATCTTTGGCTATATTTTGCTTTTTAGGCATAAAATGATTTAATATAGAAAGATAGAGGAAGATGACAGGAAGTATGGGAGTGGGGTTCTGGGATCTTAATTTCAAAGAAGTGAAAAACAGACTTATTATTGGAACTTCTGAAACTTCTTGAGCTTTTAGACATTTATCTTACAGATATTTGTGGGGGTTTTTTATTCGTTTGTTTGTTTTTTCCTTTTTTGGCTTGGGGGATCTTAGTTACCTGACCAGGGATCAAACCCATGTTCCCTGCAGTGGAAGTGCAGAGTTCTAGCTACTGGATCACCAGGGAATTCCCAGTCCTACAGGTGGTGCTAGTGGTAAAGAACGCACCTGCCAATGCAGGAGACATAAGAGACACGGGTTCCATCCTTGGGTCCAGAAGATCTCCTGGAGAAGGGCATGGTAACCCACTCCAGTATTCTTGCCTGGAGAATCCCATGGACAGAGGAGCCTGGTGGGCTGCAGTCTGTAGGATTGCAAAGAGTTGGACATGACTGATGTGATTTAGCACACATGCACAGATATTTAGATTCATGATGTTCAACACAGATTTGTAAAATCTATAACTGAAAGTAGAATTATTATTGTAAATAATTTTCAATGTTTCCCCAAAGAAAACAGTTAATTTTCAGATATTTAGAAGTTGATAGATTTCTGTACAGTTATGTTATTGCACATTATTAGAGTATTAACACCCATGCTTTATATTGGTCCTGTTTTATATAGGTCATAATTGAATTCTTCAAATTTATTTTTTAAAAATTGAGATATAATTCACACACCATAGAATTTATCCTTTTAAAACATGCAATTCAGTGGGTTTTAGTATATTCACAAAGTTGTGCAACTATATAATTTCAGTAGATTTTCATCACCTCTGAAAGAAACATCACGCCCATTAGCAGTAGCTCCCCGATTCCTCCCTCCCTGCCTCTATTCTCCTTTTATTTTAAGCTTAAAAAAGTGAGCTGTAATATGTAAAACAGAAAAAGAGACACAGATGTACAGAACAGACTTTTGGACTCTGTAGGAGAAGGCGAGGGTGGGATGTTTCGAGAGAACAGCATCGAAACATGTATATTATCTAGGGTGAAACAGATCACCAGCCCAGGTTGGATGCATGAGACAAGTGCTCGGGCCTGGTGCACTGGGAAGACCCAGAGGAATCGGGTGGAGAGGGAGGTGGGAGGGGGGATCAGGATGGGGAATACATGTAAATCCATGACTGATTCATGTCAATGTATGACAAAACCCACTACAACATTATAAAGTAATTAGCCTCCAACTAATAAAATTAAATGAAAAAAAAAAAGTGAGCTCTAGCCTAGAGATTCCAAAAGACATTGTCTAGAGGAAGAGATAACAAATCAATATGTAAATGAATGAACTTCAAGAACAAATTGCATTACTATTTTCATTGTAATTTAGTTATTTTCAATCACATTAATCCCCACAGATTTCAGTAAACACTGATTCAGTGAACATTTAGTACTGTTCATTTAAGTCTACTTCCCGTTAACTGTATATATTCTTGTTGAGTTATTTGTTCTGAACTCCCAGTCAGGAGGTTTGGAATTAATGCAAAAAATAAACGTCATTTACATAGCTCCAGGGTTGATTCCATCTGAAGGTTCCCGACCTTTTTATGAAGAGAAGTCATTTTTCACTTCCTCAGACATGAAGTCCCCTGGGGTTGTTAGGGAGGTGCTGACATTAAAGAACGTGAATAGAGTACAGGAAAGGGTGCCAGGCATGGTGCTGGGTACTAGACACAATTTTCCCATGTACTTCTCAATTATCTGAGAGACCTTTATCATCCTCGTTTTATAAATGAGGAGAAATTAGGAGACTGAAGTACAAAGAGGTTAAATAACTTGCCCAAGTTCAAACAGCTAGTAAATTACAGAAGTGATGTTCAAGCCCCAGTCATTGTTTCTCCTATACCATTCTGTTAAATATGAGGAACTAGATGAATTCATTTCCCCAACTCAAGCAGAACTTTTAAGCCTTCTTGGAGTCTCTGGGTAAAAGTCAGAAAAATGTTTTCAAAGCAGAATAGCTCAGCAAAACAAATAATTGGTAAATATGATAACAGGGCAAATCTCACAAGTACAATGTTGTAAAAGGAAGATTTTTTTTTTCATAATCTTAAAGTAAATGCCTGTAGCTAAGATGAAGTCAGTAAGATGAAAAGATCTTGAACTGCAACAGTTTAGTTCTTTGTTTATATAATTTAATTGACTATACAAATCTCTTCAGAGTATTGGAAAAGCTTTTAAAAGAAATCTAAAACTATAAAAAAGAACAGAGCAGATACAACTTGTCCTATACTTTCCAAATGAGTTTGTTTTTTAATCAGGTTGAAAATTTCTAAAAGTTTCTATTAATATTTTTCCCCTTGAAATTTTGCCAAATACTCTGAGAAGATCCAGGCCCTACAGGCACTCCTATGTAAGACTTGGTATCTTAAGATACTAATAGAGTCAAAGAGAAATGTGAGCTCCATTAAATATTGGGATCAGTTCAGTCAGTTCAGTTCAGTCTCAGTCGTGTCCGACTCTTTGCGACCCCATGAATCACAGCATGCCAGGCCTCCCTGTCCATCACCAACTCCCGGAGTTTACTCAAACTCATGCCCATGGAGTCGGTGATGCCATCCAGCCATCTCATCCTCTGTCATCCCCTTCTCCTCCTGCCCCCAATCCCTCCCAGCATCAGGGTCTTTTCCAACGAGTCAACTCTTTGCATGAGGTAGCCAAAGTATTGGAGCTTCAGCTTTAGCATCAGTCCTTCCAATGAACACCCAGGACTTATCTCCTTCAGGATGGACTGGTTGGATCTCCCTGCAGCCCAAGGGACTCTCAAGAGTCTTCTCCAACACCACAGCTCAAAAGCATCAATCCTTCGGCTCTCAGCTTTCTTCACAGGCCAACTCTCACACCCATACATGACCACTGGAAAACCATAGCCTTGACCAGATGGACCTTTGTTGGCAAAGTAATGTCTCTGCTTTTTAATATGCTATCCAGGTTGGTCATAACTTTCTTTCCAAGGAGTAAGCATCTTAATTTCATGGCTGCAGTCATCATCTGCAGTGATTTTGGAGCCCCCCATAACAAAGCCTGACACTGTTTCCACTATCTCCCCATCTATTTGCCATGAAATGATGGGACCAGATGCCGTGATCTTAGTTTTCTGAATGTTGAGCTTTAAGCCAACTTTTTCACTTCTGCTCTTTCACTTTCATCAAGAGGCTTTTTAGTTGTAAAGAGCTGGGCATGACTTAGTGACTAAACAGCAAAAACAACTTAATAATGCCTTTCCTCTGCACAAGACAGTGACTCTAGGCAGGAAAGGACAGATAAGGAGGCAGGTGAGGAACATTCAAGTTCATTGCTTCAGCTATCAAAAGGTAGATCTTTGAGAATATTTCAGTGATTTGGACCAGTAGATTAATTACCTTAGTTCTGTGCTTGTTTGGAGGTTCAAGCACAGAAGCTAGAGAGAAGAATCGTTCTTATCTCTTTGGAAGGGAGAATGAAGGGATGAAATGATGATCTCCTCCACCAGCCAATTGGGCCAAGTAGGGTCAGTACTGGAAAAGTTGGATTCAATATTTTGTAATGCTAACCCTCTGTGTGCCCATGTAGGATACTGTTACATTATCCACACCAATTTTATAGTCTGAGCTTCATTAAAATACTCATTCTTTCAATAAACATTTCCTCAAGGCCTAGCACGTACTAGTGCTTAGGCCAAGTACTGGAACCTCAGAGATAAATAAAACTTGCCCCCTGGTTCCAGGAGCTTCCCATCTAATTTATTACAAAGAATAAATGTTTTCTAACAATTTTTCTTCTTTCTGACTTTTTGAATATGAATATGCCTTAGAGGGAGTTCTTAGGATAAGGAGATGAGCAAGGAGGAAAAATAATGAGGTTCACCTGTCCTCTGGAGTGTTTTCTACTAGGAGAGGGAAGTGAAAGCAGAATCTTTCAGAATGCACAGCAGACTGGTGGGTATTGGGAGACTGATGCTGGTTCTGTATTGCCACTTATCACTGGCAGAGTCCAATCCCTTCCTCTCCCTCTCTGTCATTCACTTCCTTTTCATTGCCCTTCCTCTTCCTCTCTTTCAGCAATTCATCTTTGCATTGTGTCCTTTTTACTATTTTTGTAACTTGGGTTAGACTGAAATGACAAATGTATTTTTCCACGTTACATATTCAAAGTGATAGGCACCCCATGGCCATCACTGATCTCAAGGACCAGACAGTTCAAATGGTTAGATAAACAACATATGGATCATGTGGACAGATCAAAGTAACAAAGTGACTGATTGTCATAGAGGCCGATCTAGCAGGAACAGTACTGTGTGATTTACATTTATAGGACATTCCAAATGGACATACAACTGCTGATGACTCTATGTTCACAGATTAAAAATAAATTGAATAAAGAGGGTTTTGAAACATTTTATATCAAATACACTTTTAAAAGATTTTGAATGCATCAATCTATTTTCACCCACATTTTTTCATATAGTACAATAGTAAAACACAAGCCCTGGAGTAAGATGAACCTAGGTTTGATCCTTGTTTTACCATTTACCAGCTGTGTCGATGATGCCATTCAACCATCTCACCTTCTGTCAGCTCCTTCTCTTCCTATCCTCAATCTTTCCCAGCATCAGAGTCTTTTTCAGTGAGTGGGCTCTTTGTATCAGTTGGTCAAAATATTGGAGCTTCAGCTTCAGCATCAATCCTTCCAATGAATATTCAGGGCTGATTTCCTTTAGGATGGACTGGTTGGATCTCCTTGCTGTCCAAGGGATTCTCAAGAATCTTCTCCAACAACACATTTCAAAAGCATCAGTTCTTCAGTGCTCAGCTTTCTTTATAGTTCAACTCTCATATCCATACATGACTACTGGAAAAACCATAGCTTTGACTAGATGGACCTTTGTCAGTAAAGTGATGTCTCTGCTTTTTAATATGCTGTCTAGGTTGGTCATAGCTTTTCTCCCAAGGAGCAAGTATCTTTTAATTTCATGGCTGCAGTCACCATCTGCAGTGATTTTGGAGCCCAAGAAAATAAAATCTACCACTGTTTCTACTTTTTCTTCATCTATTTGCCATGAAGTGATGGGACAGGATGCCATAATCTTAGTTTTATGAATGTTGAATTTTAAGCCAGCTTTTTTATTCTTTTATTTCACCGCCATCAAGAGGCTCCTTAGTTCCTCTTTGTTTTCTGCCGTTAGAGTGGTATCATCTTCATATCTGAGGTTGTTGATATTTCTCCCTGCAATCTTGATTCAAGCTTTGGATTCATGCAGCCCATCATTTCACATGATGTACTCTGCATAGAAATTAAATAAGCAGGGAGACAATATACAGCTTTAATGAACTCCTTTCTCAATTTTGAACCAGTCTGTTGTTCCATGTCTCTCTGGTTCTAACTTTTGATTCTTGACCAGGTTTCTCAGGAGTTAGATAAGGTGGTCTGGTATTCCAATCTCTTTAAGAAATTTCACAGTTTGTTGTGATCCACTAGCTGTGTTACCTTGGATAACTTACTTTGCATCCCTGAGTTCCAGTTTCCTTGTCTGGGATATTGTAAGGATTAAATGAAATAATATATATAGCATTTAGTATGGTACCCACACATATATATGCACTATATAGAACATAGTATATTCAATTAATATTTGCTATTTTGATTAAACTACTGTTATTACTCCTCAAAAGCAAGTCAAATAGCTGTGCACTATATTATTCTGTGTTGTCATTTTATACCAAAACAAGATAAATGTCGTTTTGCATAAGGCAGATGGCAGCATAAATAAAATGTTTTCTGGAGATTAAGCGACTTATGTTCTTATTTCAACAAATATAACATAGACAGAATAGCAGTACTTCCTCATAGGTAGTTGTGAGGATTCTAAGAAACAACATATACGCAGAGTACACAGAGCAGGTACCTACATGGTAACATTCATGTGCATTTTTGCTTTTGTTGCTGCTCTGATGATGTTTAAAGTTAATAACTATTATTATTAACCATATTCATTACTATTATTATTAATGATTGTCTAAAACTGCCTAAACTGTTTCTGGTCATGTGTTTTGACCTCTAAACAAAGTAATAAACTAAAGTGTAGCCTAGTAATGACTAATGAAGAATTTGGAATGAAAGGCACAGCTTATGTAGACAATATATAAATAAATGTCAGATCATATCACTCTGTTCAAAACTTCTCAATGACTTCTCCTCTCTCAACATGGCTTACAAGACCTCACATGATATAATCTGCACCCCCCAACCCCCATAAGCATCATCATCACCATTACTTCTAAGACTTCAGCACCAACATCTTTCTGCCAGTTTATTCCACCCAGTCACACTGACTTCCTTGGTATATTAATACCTAGTCCCCAAGTGTATTTTGCACTCAAGGCTGCCACAAGTGCTATCCCTACTATGAGACATTCTCTTTCTCCAGAGAGCCATGTGACCTACTCCCTCACTTCTCTTACATCTCTGCTCAAATGCCATCTTATTACAGAAACTTTCTCATTCATACTCCCATACCCTGCTTTTTAAAAAATATTTATTTATTTATTTGGCTATACTGGATCTTAGTTGCTGCATGCAGTATCTTCATTGTAGCATGCAGTATCTTTTTCATTGTTGTTGTTGCGGTGTGTGGGTCTAGTTCCCTGACCAAGTATCGAATCTGGGCCCCCCTGCATTGAGTGTGTGGAGTCTTTGCCACTGGAACACCAAGGAAATCCCATACCCTGCTTTGTCTTACATTATAGTTCTTATCACCATCTGACATAGCATTCACAAACACATATACATGAATACACACATATGTAATCATATTTTATTTGCTTACTTTTTTCTTATACAAGAAAATAATCTCTATTAATAAAAACTTTGCCCATTTGGTTCACTGATGTAAACTTAGGTCTTAGAGCCAAATTTGCCTAGAGCCAAAGGTCCTAGGCAACCTTGAGTTGCCACAACCTTGACTCAAAATAGAAGCTCAATAAATGTTGAATGAACAACTGTCACTTAAACAAAATTGCTATTTAATTAGAAGTGCTTTTCATTAGTATGAAACAAAGGACCAGATGGAAAATTCTCATATCAGTTATAGATTTCTGACATCTCTCCATTCTAAAATGTATCCCATATATGGATTTTGTTTTATAACTGGAGTAGATCTAAAGATTTCTTTCCTTTTGGTTTTCACTGTTGTTGTTCCTAGGTTCAGAATAATACCAGCTTTTATGGCAAATGTTGTCATCATTGGCTTTGCTATGTTAACATTTCAAAGTCTATTTAAAGTTATATAACTGAAATGCAATCTGAAGCTCTCTTTTGCTAAATAAATTAATCAGGTATAGGGAACAGAGCTTTATTTGTGCTATTCAAATTTTAGAAAATTTCATACCAAATACAATATTAAAACTGGATTTTAATTATTCAAATACTGATAAATAAAATAAAACCTTATATTATGACCTGTTTGTCAAAATTCCTAATTTTTTATTACTAAGGAAAATTGCTTAATGTCTATGGCCCACGGCAGAATTCAACCAAATAATTTCTAAGCTATGATATTTATTTTATCTGATGTTGAATATAAAAGCCCGTGACCTCCACCAACCCATTCATTCTTTCAAAAAGCATTTATTGAGCATTTTTAAAATTAATAAGTTTAGACAGCTTGCTAAGTTCTAGAGTGTGATATAAAGATGACCAAGAACGTTTCAGCCCTTAGAAGCAAGTCTAACCTGGCCGAGGATTTTAATAAAAATATCAGCATTCAGCATGCATGGAAGGTGTAGAAGGAACATTAATTTTCTTTTGACAAAACTTTCAAAGGGAGAGTAATTTCTATCAGGCAGAGAAAAGGGAAGAAAGGAGTTTAAAAAGGATATATGTCGAAGCATTGTAACGCGCACCTTCCTAGCCCTACTAGGAGGTTTAGATTTAACCTACTGATAATGAGTAAGTTTTAAACAAAAAAATTAGCATGATTGGGTCCTTTTTAAAAAGACAACAATCGGCAGGATAAATGAGTGTGAAAGAAATGAGAGCTATGCAACCTGTTAGGATATTTGCTGTGAAAGTCCACATACACTCTATGTTCTTCACCAATTTCAAATATGACTTGAAATTTATCATAAAAGAAAAGTTTGAAAAAAAACCAAACCCTACAGTCACGGCATGTGCAGAATTTGTTTGGTTTGAAGAAAAGATTGGTTAGGTTAATAATCCACGTGCTGTCCCTTCCTAAAAAGTTCTGACAGCTTTACTTGTTATGCTGCAGTCTATAGAAAAGCAGTGTTGACCTCTGGAAATAAATTGATTTTAGTGTGCATCTGAACATTTTTTTGTAAACATAATCAGCCACTTACTTCTGATATACATTATCTATTGATGACTCTATTAAGCTAATTACTGTAACAGGCCTTTCAAATCTCCTCATAATTTTTATGAATTACCACAAGTTTAGCATATTTCTAACCAAATGTCCACTTATAGCTAATTTTTACTTTCTCCTGTATTTTCCACCTGTGTGAAGGTGCCTCTGTAAAGTTTGAGAGAAACAGTTTATTTTTCCTGTCTAGACTGATCTAGGTCTAACATCTAAAGTTCTGAGCTTTGCATTTATGAGGCTCCTTTGAAAGAGTATTGCTCAGGGCTGTTATTCAGTAAAAGAAATAACCATCATGGTTACTTCTATTCACACAAACACATGCAAAATGTTTGATTATGCTAATTATTGAGGTAGTAATAATACTGCTAATAATAACTGTGTTTAATAATAGCTACAATTTCTTTGGTACTTACTATGTGTTAGGAACTGTACTAAGTAAGCACATTGCAAGCACCATATTTCTCATGTAACCCTCATAACAACACTTTGGGGAAACTAGGACAATTTGGCCAATGTCACTCAGCTGATAAGTGACAAACACAAAATTGGCATTCAAGTCTGCTTGCCTCAAGAAATGGCATTCTTGACCCTTATGCTCCACTATCTTGGCTCAGTTTAACTGTGTCCAGTTTGCTTTATGGATATATTCCTGTCTAATGAGTCATTGCTATGTTTCTTCCAGTCAACTGTTCTAAGACATCAAAAGGTTTTGTGATCTTGACTTCCAAAGGTCCAGGGATTAAGAATTTCCCTTGAGATAATCTTAGCCTATTAAGAGTTATTCTTCAAAAATATATGCAAATTTTAATTTCCTGTAAGTGAGCTAAATTGCTTCAGGTATGTGTTCTTTCTCTAGTGATACCTTATGTCAAAAGTAAAAGCTTACTCCCCTCCCCCCTTTAAATTGCTGCTGATATGGAGAATTCTCTGAGAGAACCATAGTCTACACTGATAGCATCTCATAATTCAGACCATTAAGGAAAGAGGTGATAGATTTTGGATGCAGGTTTTAGTCATAGGGATTTTTGAGCATCGATTTTTCCTCATCGTAACAGTAACAGTAAAAATACAGTAACTTTTAATTAATGTTTTCCAACTTCTGTCACATCTGTTATCTTATTCAATATTCACAAAAGCAAAGTGGGCAAGATAGAAATTATCTCAATTTTTACGTGGAAATTAACACTCAAGAGCATTTCAGTTCAGTTCAGTCGCTAAGTCGTGTTTGACTCTTTGCAACCCCATGAACCGCAACACGCCAGACCTCCCTGTCCATCACCAACTGCTGGAGTCCACCCAAACCCATGTTCACTGAGTTGGTGATGCCATCCAACCATCTCTTCCTCTGTAGTCCCCTTCTCCTCCTGCCCTCAATCTTTCCCAGCATCAGGGTCTTTTCAAATGAGTCAACTCTTTGCATCAGGTAGCCAAAGTATTGGAGTTTCAGCTTCAACATCAGTCCTTCCAATGAACACCCAGGACTGATCTCCTTTAGGATAGACTTGTTGGATCTCCTTGCAGTCCAAGGGACTCTCAAGAGTCTTCTCCAACACCACAGTTCAAAAGCATCAGTTCTTTGGCGCTCAGCTTTCTTTATAGTCCAACTCTCCCATCCACACATGACCACTGGAAAAACCATAGCCTTGACTAGATGGACCTTTGTTGGCAAAGTAATGTTTCTGCTTTTTAATATGCTGTCTAGATTGGTCATAATTTTCCTTCCAAGGAGTAAGCGTATTTTAATTTCATGGCTGCAATCACCACCTGCAGTGATTTTGGAGCCCAGAAAAATAAAGTCAGTCACTGTTTCCACTGTTTCCCCGTCTATTCGCCGTGAAGTGATGGGACCGGACACCATGATCTTAGTTTTCTGAATGTTGAACTTTAAGCCAACTTTTTCACTCTCCTCTTTCACTTTCATCAAGAGGCTCTTTAGTTCTTCTTCACTTTCTGCCATAAGGGTGGTGTCATCTGCATATCTGAGGTTATTGATATTTCTCCTGGCAATCTTTGTTGGGGTCCTTTATTGGACCAGAACCTGGTGGTACAGAGTCGACAATAAGAAAGTAAAAGAGAGAAAGAGAGAGAAAGACAAAAAAGACCCGGGGACCTAAGCTCTGATGGAGCAAAGGTGCTTTAATGATTTTTCTATGAGTATATATAGGCTGTGGTACAAGAAACTTCTTTCGGGAATGATAGAGATCAGAAAACCAAACGTTCAGCAACTGTTACCAAGGGGACAAGGGGTAATGTTAGTCACAAGGTCAGGAGACAATCCATATCTCAAGAAAGGGGAAGGAGACTAAGCAGTTTTGTCCTAAAGAGAATGTTTACTAAAGGAGACCCAAGCCTGCCTCACACAATGACCTCAGTCCCTGGGAGCAGCGTGCTGTTCTGCTTGAAGAGGGACAAAGGACTCATGAGAGACAGCACATAGGAATCCTCCCGTCAAACATTCCCTGACAATCTTGATTCCAGCTTGTGCTTCCTCCAGTCCAGTGCTCCTCATGATGTACTCTGAATATAAGTTAAATAAGCAGGGTGACAATATACAGCCTTTACGTACTACTTTTCCTATTTGGAACCAGTCTGTTGTTCCATGTCCAGTTTTAACTGTTGCTTCCTGACCTGCATACAGGTTTCTCAAGAGGCAGGTCTGGTGGTCTGGTATTCCCATCTCCTTCAGAATTTTCCACAGTTTATTGTGATCCACACAGTCAAAGACTTTTAACTGTGATTTTGTCAGGGTCTTATGGCTAATATGGAGGAGGAAATGGCAACCTATTCCAGTAATCTTGCCTGGAGAATCCCATGGACAGAGGAGCCTGGCAGGCTACAATCCATGGGGTTGCAAGTGTCAGACAGTACTTAGTGACTAAACCCTATGGCTAATAAGTCTCCAGTTCCTATTCTAGTGTTCATCCAGCTTCTTTAATATTTCTGAACAATGTTCTTTTTTACAAAGAATATGATAGACAACTCACACAAAGGGAAATAATAATAATAGCTGTTATTCATTAAATCAGTACACAAGTTAAGTTTTTTTTATATGCTGCATATATGACCATCAGAAAATCATTACACAGCAGGTATGCACATTTTTTAATCTGGCATACCTACACTAGGAAGTGGTAGAGTTGAAATTTAAAGCCAGATTTGTTTGGCCCCAAAGCCCATGGTCTTTCCACTAAGTGAAAAGAGTAAATGAACACACAAAAAAGTGTCCATACTTTCTAATAATCAAATAGATGCCAATTAAAGCAAGCTTAGGTTTTCATTTTTTCAGTTTAATTGTAAAAGAAAACCCGCTCTAAACTCATGAGATTTTATTACTTAATGGCAGGATTAATAACTGCCACCCTTTTAGAAAGCAATATGACCATACTTTTGTGTGTGTATGTTAGTAATTGTGGTTTTTTTTTTTTCCCATTTATTTTTTTATTAGTTGGAGGCTAATTACTTTACAATATTGTAGTGGTTTTTGTCATACATTGACATGAATCAGCCATGGATTTACATGTATTCCCCATTCTGATCCCCCCTCCCACCTCCCTCTCCACCATACTTTTGTTATTGTTCAGTTGCTAAGTCATGTCTAACTCTTGTGACTCAAGAGTTACAACAGTTACATGGACTGTGACCTTCCAGGCACCTTTATCCATGGGATTTTCCAGGTAAGAATACTGGAGTGGGTTATTATTTCCTTCTCCAGGGTATCTTCCCAACCCAGAGGTCAAACCTGCAGCTCCTGCATTGAAGGTAGATTCTTTACTGCTGAGCCACCAGGGAAGCCCATGACTATAGTTAGCAACACTTAATTATTTCACTCTTAACAATGTATCTCAGAGAAACAATTCATCAGAAAGAAGAAAATGTACATGAAGAATGTCATCATAGCATAATATATAATAACACAATTGAAAACTACTAGCAGTTTTAAAAAAACATGATATTCCTATTATGATATTGATATATTAAAATGCTATTACCCAAAAGCTATGAGGAGATAAGAAAATAAGTATTTTATTAAAGAAGTACAACTCAAAATTGTGTAGTCACCAGAGAAAATAATAGTAAATCAAGTTGGATCCCTAACTCCCAAATTTAACCAAAATAAATTCCAGATGAACCAAAAGTTTAAACAGAAAAAACAAAAGTACAAAAACAGTAAGTAAAGGCTTTCTAAGCATAATGCAAAATCCAGAAACATCAAATGAAAAACTAATAAATTTAGCCACCTAAATATTTAAAAAATTCTACATGGCAAGAAAATACTGTTAAAAAGTTAAAAGACTTACGTTCTAGGAAAGAATTACGTTCTAGGAAAATGGAATTGTACAATACACAAGACAAAGGGCTATTTTCCTTAATACATAAAGAACTCTTAGAAATCAATAATAAAAAGATAAACAGACCAGTAGAAATTTGGGGGAAAGCCAGGAACAGAGAGTTCAAAGAAAATGAAAAAAGGCAATTAAATTTAAAAAATGGTTAAATTCATTCATTATTAGAGAATCACAAAACAGAGCTACAATGAGATGCCATTTCTCACCTATACTGTTTGAGATTTTTTAGAATGTTTGATAATATACTACATTGATGAGAATATACAGAATTGGGCATTTACATACACTATTGGTAAAAGTACAAACTGATACAATTTCTATAAAGGAAGATTTAGCAATGATGTCTACATTCTTTGTACCAACAACATATCCTATGGATCTATTTGCATATTGGTACAAAGGATATTCACTATGAAAGTGAAAGTGAAGCCGCTCAGTCATGTCCGACTCTTCGCGACCCCATAGAATGTAGCCTACCAGGCTCCTCTGTCCATGGGATTTTCCAGGCAAGAGTACTGGAGTGGGTTGCCATTTCCTTCTCCAGGGGATCTTCCCAACCCAGAAAATTCCAAACTGATACAATTTCTATAAAGGAAGATTTAGCAATGATTCACTACTTTTTGTTTATAACAAAAAATGAAAAGAACTTAAGTATTCATTTATAGGGATGTGTTAAATGATAAGATATTCTTATAATTCTTATAATTCTGTGCCCCTGTAGAAAAAGCCAAGTGCTGTATTATAATATGAAACAATTTCCAAGATCAATTATTAACTTAAAAAATACATGGTGCAGATATTTCTGGTTTCTGGTCTAGCATGTAAAGAGCTTGGAAGTTGTTACTTCATCATAACAACAAGTAAAAAGCTGTATAAAGTGAAAAATTAACAACTTTTCTTAGATCTGTCAGAGAAGTGAGGGAAAGTCACTGCCCCCCAAATTGGAGAGGCAAACAGGCAGATAAAGAGAATCATAACTTACTGGAGCAAAAAGCCATCAGCAGAAACCTATGTGAGAACTAGTACCAGAGGCAGGAAAACCTGAACTGTAATTGATGAATTGCTGGAAGCTTAGTGTGGAGACATCTGAGAGTTAAAAACTCCAGTGAGGGGCAAGTCATTGGCAAGTTCCCCAAACTTTAGTAAGTTTTACCTCTAGGAGCTCTACCATGTTCTTAGAGCAAACATCAGAGAAAAATTCCCTTGTGCTTCTTTCAGGAGAAGAAAAAATGTAACCATTATAAAACATACCAGAGCATTTTATTCTTCTTACAAGGCCAGTTATCAAGAAAATATATTTTATGTGACCCTAACCTCCTGGAGTTTTATCAGAGTCTAACTAAAATACCCACGCCAGTCCTCTCTAGCTGTTCTGTCCCTCCTAAGATGAGGATAAAACTGAGAAACATCTATAAAGTTTATAGCCCAGGAGCACTGGCTCACTAAAAAACTGAAACTTAATCAAAGGACTATAGAATCCTTCCTGCCCATCCCCCTTACCACCACATCACTAAAAGTCTACTTATCAGAGTTCCTTTTGCACAATATGTTATGTCCAGCTTTCAGCAAAAAAAAAAAAAAATTATAAGGCATATGAAAAAGCAAAAACAAAACAAAACATGCCGCAGTTTGAAGAGACAGCAAGCATCAGTACTCTACTCAGATATTCGGGCATGTTAGAATTATCAGACTGGGAATTTTAAGCAACTATGATTAATATGATAAGGGCTCTGGTACAAAGTAGATAACATGCAAGAATAGATGGGTAATGTAAGCAGAAAGATGGAAATTCTAAGAAAAAACTAAAAAACAATGCTAAAGATCAAAAACACTATAACAAAATGAAGAATGCCTTTGATGAATTCATTAGTAGAGTCGACATAGGAGAGAAAATTTCTGAGCTCGAGGATATGTCAGTAGAAATTTCCAAAGCTGAAAAGTAAAGAGAAAAAAGATTGAAAAAACATCAGAACATAATATCCAATAATAGTGTGACAACTACAAAAGGTAAAATTTATGCAAAATAGAAATAATAGAAGGGTCAGAAAGAGAGAAGGAAAGAGAGAAGAAACATTTGAAGGAATAGGACTGAGAATATCCTGCCAAATTAATGTCCAACACCAAACCACAGAACCAGGAAGCTCAGAGAACACTGAGCAGGATATTTGGGGAGAAAAAAGAAGAGAACAAATATGAACAAAAGAACCCCAACCACATCTAAGCATATCAAACTCAAAGATTAAAATAAAAATCTTGAAACAAGTCAGAGGGAAAAACCCTTTACCTATAGAGAAACAAGAATAAGAATTACATCCAATTTCTCCTCATACATACGAACAATGGAGAGAGTAGATAAAATATTTAAACTGTTGCAAGGAAAAAAAAACCCCACCAACTTACAATTCTGTACTTTGTGAAATTATTCTTCAAAAGTGAAGGAGAGATAAGACTTTTTCAGACAAACCAAATTTGAGGGGAATTTGCTACCAGAAAACTTGTTTTGCATTAAATGTTCAAAGAAGTTCTTCAGAGAGAAGGAAAATGATGTAAGCAGAAACTCAGATCTATATAAAGAAAGGAAGCGTTTTGGAGAAGAAATTAAGGAAGGTAAAATAAAAACTTTTATTTTTATTTTTATTTTATTTTTTTTTTTTTCTTAGTGAATTTGTGCTGGCTTCTTTTTTTTTTTTTTTAATATTATTTTATTAGTTGGAGGCCAATCACTTTACAACATTTCAGTGGGTTTTGTCATACATTGACATGAATCAGCCATATAGTTACATGTATTCCCCATCCCGATCCCCCCTCCCACCTCCCTCCCCACCCGACTCCTCAGGGTCCTCCCAGTGCACCAGGCCCGAGCACTTGACTCATGCATCCCACCTGGGCTGGTGGTCCGTTTCACCATAGATAGTATACATGCTGTTCTTTCAAAACATCCCACCCTCCCCTTCTCCCACAGAGTTCAAAAGTCTGTTCTGTACTTCTGTGTCTCTTTTTCTGTTTTGCATATAGGGTTATCGCCACCATCTATCTAAATTCCGTATATATGTGTTAGTATACTGTAATGTTCTTTATCTTTCTGACTTACTTCACTCTGTATAATGGGCTCCAGTTTCATCCATCTCATTAGAACTGATTCAAATGAATTCTTTTTAACGGCTGAGTAATATTCCATGGTGTATATGTACCACAGCTTCCTTATCCATTCATCTGCTGATGGGCATCTAGGTTGCTTCCATGTCCTGGCTATTATAAACAGTGCTGCGATGAACATTGGGGTGCACGTGTCTCTTTCAGATCTGGTTTCCTCAGTGTGTATGCCCAGAAGTGGTATTGCTGGGTCATATGGCAGTTCTATTTCCAGTTTTTTAAGAAATCTCCACACTGTTTTCCATAGTGGCTGTACTAGTTTGCATTCCCACCAACAGTGTAAGAGGGTTCCCTTTTCTCCACACCCTCTCCAGCATTTATTGCTTGTAGACTTTTGGATAGCAGCCATCCTGACTGGCGTGTAATGGTACCTCATTGTGGTTTTGATTTGCATTTCTCTGATGATGAGTGATGTTGAGCATCTTTTCATGTGTTTGTTAGCCATCTGTATGTCTTCTTTGGAGAAATGTCTGTTTAGTTCTTTGGCCCATTTTTTGATTGGGTCGTTTATTTTTCTGGAATTGAGCTTCAGGAGTTGCTTGTATTTTTATTTTAAATTTATTTTACAGATAGCAGCTTATTCAAAATAAAGATAACAATGTAGGCAATTATATATCTTATATATATGTTATATATATCAGTGAAATGATTGACAGTGATGATACAAGGCATAGGAGGAAGGAATTATGATTATTTTGTTATCACAAGGTACTTATACTACCAGTGAAGTGGTATAATGTTATTTGAAGTAGACTTGAATTAATTGTAAGTGAATATTTTAAACCCTAGGCTAACCACTAAAATAAATAAAGAAAAAAACATAACTGATATGTCAAGAAAGGAGGGAAACAGAATTATATTTCCAAAGTGTCATTAAAACTACAAAGGCAGAAAAAGTTTGAAAGATAAAAAAATAGGAACAAAGACAACTAATAGAAAACAATGAAAATATGGCAGATATTAATACAACCATATGAATAACTCACATACTATATAATTCATGCATGTAAAGGGCGCAATTCAGTGTTTTGCAGTGTGCTATATGATTATTTTTTAAAAATTTTGTTTAAAATATATGTAACATTTGCTATATTAAAAATGAATGGTGTAGAAAATACATGTCTTTACTAATATTTGTATACAAAGTAGATATTTATCAGAAATGCTTTTAAAAGCATAGAATATCTCTGAAAGAAATTCAACAATAGTTCCCTCTAAGAAGTGGCATATGGGGACAGAGGGAGAAGAATGGAAAGGAATATAATTTGCCGTGTATTTTCTCTGCTATTTCTATGGTTTACTATGTTCCTATGCTACTCCTGTGCTGTGCTCAGTCATATCTGACTCTTTGCGACCCCATGGACTATAGCCCACCAGGCTCCTCTGTCCTTGGAACTTTCCAGGCAAGAATACCAGAGTGGGTTGCCATTTCCTCCTCCAGGGGATCTTCCCAACCCTGGGATCGAACCCACGTCTCTTGCATTTCCTGCATTGGCAGGCATGTTCTTTACTACTGTGCCACCTGGGAAGCCCACTATGTTTCTATAGTGCCTATTAAAAAATTATAAAAAATAATTTTTCAAGTGTATTAGATACATGGCATTTTTCACTATTCTCCATTTTCACTGATATCAAAAGCACTAACCACTCAGGGTACTCTTTCCCGCTGAGAACCCTGATGAAACTTCAGAATCCTTCTCAACACAATGTTCCAGGCTTTTACTACCACTGAACCAGAACAATCCCCAATGAAAAATATAACTGCAATTATGTAAAAAGATGTACACATTGAAAATATAGTACATTAGCAATATCTCTATACACAAAATTTTCCAGGCAACTAGACTATTACCTAAGCAGTATACCTTTTAAATGGTACTTTCTCAGAAAATATAATTAAAACAAAGATGAATAAATATGCTAAATATGAACCATGATTAAACATCTGATTGTATGTTTACACTTCTCTGCCAGATTAAGGACAAGTAAAACAGCATTTCGGGACTTACATACTTATGCATATGTGGAATATTCCAAACTATGTACTACTTCAACATATCCTTATTGTTAGGCAGGTTACCTAACAATGCTGCAACATTTTTTAAAGCAGTTGGACTGCCAAGTCTTACAGTGTGGGATCCAGATGTAGAAGGTATTTGGAAGCATGAATTTTCTTCTAGGCAAACTCCCCATCAATCCATGTGAAAGAATTCTGACCTCCTCACCTCTGGAGTTTATGTTGATAACCATGACTGGTATGAATTGTTGGTGGCTCTGGAATAAGAGTGATCCTGTCTTTCATTTGCCACTAGCCAAAAACTAGTAGAGAGCCTTTCTTGGCAGAAAGTCATTTTCAATCTAAGTCAAATGCACAAGTCCATGGTATTTCTTTATCAAAGCCGGTAATGCTTATACTTTAGCAGTCTCTAACACCTAAGCACACATCCAAATACACATGTCTGCCCTTGGGGGCACATGTGCACACACATACAGACATACATACACAGCCTCTCTGTCTCTGTCTCTATCTCTCCATTGTTCTAACCCCATTCTCCCTCTTGGAGAAGCAGAGAAGGAACACTTTTTGATTTCCTGGGTTTAGAGTTGAAATTTCCTTGACATGACTTTAATTTATCTTGCCAGTGTTATACCCAGAAGGAAAAATCCCATACCATAATTCAACAATAGGTGTGGTCTTCCTGTAGGTGTGGTTTCAGTTTCCTCATCTGTAAAATGAAATAATTTCATTAGATTAGGCAATCTGTTTGGATCCTGTCTAGTTTGAACATTCCTAAATAATAAGAATCATTTAAATATAAATAGCTTTACATGAAGAATAGGTGCAATATAAACCTCCCCTCACCCCAGTAAAAATTAATCTAACTTAAGGCTGGGGTGCAAGGACTAAACTGGGTCACCTTTCATCTCTTAAGGTCTCTTTCAACTCCAAGATTCTATTGGCTTTCTGGGTGTCAGTTTTATAATCTAACATATCTGAATTTTTTTTTTAGAACACTGAAAAAAAGAAACTCAATTTACTGGAGGTAAACATTTCAGCCCTTGCTCTGTTCAACAAAATGAGACTAGAAATCTAGTGTTTACATTAACGGTTGTAAACACTTAAGCCATCTGCTGACAGGAATGTATCTGTACATTCCGAATAAAAGCAAACAGAGATTTACCATAACATAATCCCCAAATTTCTATCCTTGTCTCATTCAGATCAGAATTTACCTGGATATCTTTTGCTTTTTTCAAAGTCAAATCAATACCAGCTGTCCCAAGGCCACCTACAGCCAGAAAATAATATAAAATCGAACAGAAAGCAAATAGTTTGTCTGATGGAATTGAAATTTAAAAATCCTGTTTATTAAGGGGGGCAATAATTTGACTTTAAAGAAAGATGAGGTTCAGATTCCAGAGCTACCGTTTATTAGCTGTATCATCTTGGATAAGGTATGAGCGCAGTCGCGTCCGACTCTTTGCTGCCCCGTGGACTGTAGCCCACTAAACTCCTCTGTCCATGGAATTTTCTGGGTCAGAATACTGGAGTGGGTTGCACTTCCTACTCCAGAGGATCTTCCCATCCCAGGAATCGAACCCAAATCTCTTGAGCCTCCTGCATTGGTGGGCAGATTCTTTACCACTAGCACTACCTGGAAAGCCCCTGGATAAGGTATGTAACCCATCTATGTTGCAATTTCCTCATTGATTGAATAGGAATAGTAATATCTCATTCTTAAGGCTAATGTTTCTGCAACAGTGAAGGCACTCAAAAAAGAGGAGCTATTGCAATAATCTCTGTCTCTTTCTGGACTTTAGATCATATATCTTGTCCTACCTTAGCAAGTCTCCTGATACAGTCCAGTGCTTTCTCTCTCTCTCTCTTTCTCACTCTCTTGATCTCTTAATCTCTCTTTTTGGTATTTGAGTCTTGTGACCCATCCAGCTAGGGAATATTTTGTAGATCACTTCTATTTAGCTAAATCATGAGCCCTAACCCCTTCTGACCAGTTCATGCATGACCCAAACTGATGCTAACAGAGAAGTCTACAAATGTCTGTTGGAACACTTCTTCCATCTGAGATGAGTGTATGCTCTTTTATTTTTAATCAATATTAAGGTTGCTGGCCCTTAAATAATGTAAAAATTTATCAGTCACAATACAAACATTCACCAAAGAAACCTAAGAATAGTCAGGGCATTTTTCTTAATGACTTAGTCTATCAGTTGCACCAGTTGAAACCAGATCTGATGCCGAGAAAAAAACTTATAAATTGTGAGAAAACAACTGCCTTCCCTCCAGCATTAACTGTAGTTATACTATAGCATTAACTGTAGTTGTACTATAGCTTTCAATGTATAGACTTGGAACATATTTTGTTAAATTTATCTTATATATATCATGATTTTTGATACAAATTTGAAGAGCTATTTGAAATTTCATTTTTTCAATGTTTGCTTCTATATATAGAAAAATAATTGATTTTTGTGTATTGATAACTGTATTGAACTTCCTTGCTAAATTTGCTTATGATTTTCAGTAGAATTTTTAAAAAGTATTCTATGAGAGTTTCTATGTATATAATCCTATTTTCTGAAATAGTAAGAATATACTTTTTTTTTCCTCTCATTGTTTTATGTAAATGTATGGCAAAAATCACTACAATATTGTAAAGTAATGAGCCCCCAATTAAAATAAATTAATTAATTTAAAATTAAAATAAAAAGCAGTCCCACAAAAAGAGTATACTTTTAAATTGTACATCTTTTACTTGTTTTTCTTGCCTTATTGTACCAGCTAGGACATCAAGTACAATATTGAATAGGAGTGGTGAGAGAATGCTTACTTGCACTGTTCCCAGTCTTAAGGGGAAAACAGTCAGTCTTTCAAGATTAGGCAAGATGTTAGCTAGAGTTTGGAATTTGTTTTTCTGTTTTATTTTGTTTATTTATGCATTTTTTCATGGTGAGGAAGATCCCTTCTATTCCTAAATAACAGAGTATTTATATGAATGTGTGCTAAACTTTGTAAAATGTTTTTTCTGCACTTTTTCTGAGCTTAAACATTTTTTGCTCTTTGATTATTTTTGTATGATGGACTTTTTATTCTGGTGAAATATACATAACATGAAATTTACCATTTTAAACATTTTAACTATACAGTTTAGTGATATTGAGTATATTTACATTGATGTTCAACCATCATCACCATCCATATCCAGAACTTTCATCTTCACAAATTGAAATTTTATATTCATTGAATATTAACTGTCCACTTCACTTTTCACCTAATCCCTAGCAACCACTGTTCTACTTCTTATCTCTATGAATTTGACTACTCTAGGTACATAATATATAGAATCATACCATATTTATCCTTTGTGTCTGGCTTATTTCACATAGCAAAATGTCTATCCATGTTGTAATACTAGTCAAAATTTCCTTCCCCTTTTAGAGGAAATTCCTACCCCATTGTATGTATATACCATGTTTTGTTTATCCATTCATCCATTGATGAAGGTTTCCATTGGATTGGAAAAGATTGGATTGTTTCTACTTTCTGGCTATTGTGAATAATGTTACTATGAACACACCTGTGCAAACATCTTCAAATCCCCAATTTCAATTCTTTGGGGTATATACCCAGAAGTGAAATTGCTTGATTATATGTTAATTCTATTTTTAATTTTTTGGGGAACCACAATACTGTTTTATACATTTTAACATTTCTTTCAACAATGCACAAGCATTATAATTTCACTCCATTCTTACCAACACTTGTCATTTTCTATCTTTATGATAATAACCATCCTAATGGGTATAAGTGGTATCTCATTGTAGTTTTGATTAGCATTTTCCTGATGATTAATGATGTTGAACATCTTTTCATGGACTTATTGTCCATCTGTACATCTTTGGAGAAATGACCACTCAACTCCTTCATCTATGTTTAAATTGGGTTGTTTGACTTTTTGTTGTTTAGTTGTAGAACTTGTTTATATATTATGAATATTAATCCCTTCCAGACATATGTTTTGCAAATAATTTCTTCCAATCCAGATAAGTGGGTTTTCTTTATATTTAGTTGATGATGTTCTTTGATGTACAAAAATTTTTGGTTTGATTAAGTCCAATTTATTTCTTTTTTATTTGTTACCTGTGCTTTTGGTGTCATATCCAAGAAATCATTATCAAATCCAAGGTCATAAAGCATTTCCCTATGTTTTTATCCAAGATTTCTATAGTTTTAGCTGTTACATTTAGATCCTCCATTCATTGGGAGTTGATTTTTATATATAGTATTTGTTATCGAGAGTGGGGGTCTGGCTACTTGCCACTCAAAAGTCAATATAGAGGTAAAGCTAGTGGAAAGGAAAGTTTGCTTTATTTTGGATACTGGCAACCAGTGGGGGTGGGGAAAGGCAGATTCCTGTACAAAGGCTGAATCCCCCTCGCTGATAATCAGTGGGCAAGGCCTTTGATAGAAGGAGGGAGGGGGCTACAGGCAAAAACAGCATAGTCAGCTCTGACAGTCATTTTGAATTTGGTCCTGCAGTGGTCTGATCAGTGTCATCTTGATTGTTTTAAGTATGGTCAATCTTCAGTTCCAAGGTCAGTTTGTTCCCATTTCTTTGAAGCTAGTTCTCTGAATTGTGGCAGCTTGTGTCATGGCTACAGTTTGGTCAGCATGTAGAGCTCACAGGATGTGGCTCAGAATATTATCTGTAACCCATGAAGAGGAACTATAGGTCCTTGACTATGCTTAATGACTAAACTATTATTATTTAGTCTTGTTGGACTACTTTCCTTGCTTCTGCATCTTGTCACTTCTCTGATTATTCTTTGGCTGAAAGTTTTCACAGACAAAAGGCAGGTAGAGGATATGGTGGAGGGGCAGAAGGACCATAGAGTCCTACTCTATTTCAGTATAAGGTAAGGGTCCAAATTAATTATTTTTCATATGGATAATCAGTTTTCTCATCTCTCAATAATCAGAGAAGTGAGAAAATGCAAAAACAAAGGAAAATAGTCCAACAAGACTAAATAATAATAGTTTCGCCATTAAGCATAGGCAAAGACCTTTAGTTTTTTTTCATGGTCTATAGATAATATTCTGAGCCATATCCTGTGAGCTATCTTATAGATATTGAAATCCCCACCAGGTGGAAGAAGTTAATTTGTTGAAAACATTGTCCTTTCACCATTGAATGGTCTTGGAATCTTTGTCAAAATCACTTGATCATATATGTGAGGCATTATTTCTGGGCTTTTCTATTCTACTGGTATGTATGTCTATCTTTATGCCATATCACAATTTTTATTACTGAAGTTATGTTGTTGTTGTCCATTTGTTCAGTTGTATCCAACTCCTTGCGACCCTATAGACTGCAGCATGCCAGACTTCCCTGTCCTTCACCATCTCCCAGAGCTTGCTCAAACTCATGTCCATTGAGTTGGTGATGCTATCCAACCATCTTGTCTTGTCATCCCCTTCTCTTCTTGCCTTCAGTCTTTCCATTATCAGGGTCTTTTCTAATGAGTCGACTCTTCACCTCAAACATCAGTCCTTCAGTGAATATTCAAGATTGATTTCCTTTAGGATGGACTTGTTTGATCTCCTTGCAGTAGCATCTTCTTCAACACCACAGTTCAAAAGCATCAAGTCTTCGGCACCCAGCCTTCTTTATGGTCCAACTCTCACATATGGTCCAACTCTCTCCATACATGACTACTGGAGAAACCATTGCTTTGACTAGATAGAACCTTGCCAGCAAAGTAATGTCTCTGCTGCTTTTATTAAAAGAAAAAAAAAGTCTTTTTAATAAGCTCTCTAGGTTTGTCATTTCTTTTCTTCCAAGGAGCAAGCATCTTTTAATTTCATGGCTGCAGCCACCATCTGCAATAATTTTGGAGCCCAAGAAAATAAAGTCTGTCACTGTTTCCATTGTTTCCCCATCTATTTGCCATGTAGTGACGGGACCAGATGTCATGATCTTAGTTTTCCAAATGTTGAGCTTTAAGCCAGCTTTTTCACTCTCCTCTTTCACCTTCATCAAGAGGCTCTTTAGTTCCTTTTCGCTTTCTACAATAAGGGTGGTGTCATCTGCATATCTGAGGTTATTGATACTTCTCCCAGCAATCTTGATTCCAACTTGTGCTTCATCCAACCTGGAATTTGACATGATGTACTCTGCAAATAAGCAGGGTGACAATATACAGCCTTATGCTTAGTTGCTCAATTGTGTCTGACTCTTTGCAACCCCATGGACTATAGACTGCCAGGCTTCTTTGTCCATGGCTTCTCCAGGTAAGAATATTGGAGTGGGTAGCCATTCCCTTCTCCAGGGCATCTTCCCGACCCAGGGATTGAACACACGTCTCCTGCATTGCAAGCAGATTCTTTGCCATCTGAGCTACCAGGGAAGCCCTAAGTAGGAGCATAAGAGATGTGCAAACTAAATTGATACCCATGATATTATTTCTTTCAAAATTGTTACTGTAGTAAATGTAGTAATAATGAAAATAATGATAATCTTCAGTAGGTAGAAATGATAAAAAGTTTGATGTAGCTAGAGAAGGAATGGAGAAATGAAGCTATAGATTGTTTAAACATCTCACTAACTTATAGTTTTCTGAATACAGAAAAGAATGTCTGTAACAATGTGTGGGGATCAAACTTCAAGTGGCCTCACAGTCCAAGCTATTTTGTATTTTAACCCATAAATAAGCATTTCCCAAAATGTGTTTCAGCTAACATTAACTTGAGAGAGTTTTAATAAATTTCTGTGAAAAAATTCTGTGGGCAAATACATGTGGAAAATGCTGGATTGAATGGCAAGAGCAGGAATTCTCAGAGCCTTGAATATAATAACATGTTATGTGAATCTCTTAGAAGAAAATATAGCCTGTAGAATTTCTAGTTATTTGACCTCAAAGGTGGATCATGCAGCATTGCCTTTCATCAGAACAGCAGACTTTGTGTGAATCAACTGTACTTCAGTAAAAATAGTAAAAATTAAAATTAAAAAAGAATCTACAAGAAAAAGAACAACAGACCTTTTATGTAATGAAATAGCATAAATTAAGAAGATAACTGGCTGTTATGGTGAGGCTGACCTGTAGAGGAGAGAGTTTGACTTCTAGTAGATCTGTGAGAAGGCTGTTGTAACAGTCCGGATTGATGATGGCCTGAACTAAGGTAGTGACACAAGTATAAAGCAACTGATGATCCTTCAAATGTGGTAGAAGTAGATGATGATTTTTTAAATTTATTTATTTTAATTGGAAGATAATTACTTTACAATATTGTGACAGTTTTGCCATTCATCGACATGAATCAGCCACGGGTGCACACGTGTCCCCCTTCATGAACCCCCCTCCCACACCCCTCCACACCCCATCCCTCTGGGTTGTCCAAGAAAACTGGGTTTGAGTGCCCTACTTTATGCAGATGATGACTGAAGAGAAAGTGTTAAAAGACACCCATATTTTTAGTCTGGGCCAACAGATAAATGGTGATACCATTAACAAGGATAGGAAGCAAGGAGAAATGGCTGACTGGGAAAAGATAATTAGATAATGAATTACTCACAAAACTATATGTACAACCTCAAGCTGTATTCCAAATTTTAGATTCATATTTTTAACTGTCTTTCTGAGACTCTACAAGTGCTGTGCCATAATACTTTAATCTTAATCTTAACATGTCATAACCCAACTTCATCCAAAAAGGGGATATTCATTCAATGGTCCTACATATTAATGGCGTTCTCCTTATTCTACTTTATATCTCTGTGGGATATTATTTCCTAAAATAAGAGGTTACAGATTCTGTTTGTCCTCAGAAATACTAAGTCCTGCATGCCTTTCCTGGTGACTGTCCACTATGGTTACAGGGAGTCTGTTAACTTATCATCATCATAGAACTTCCTCTAAGGAATTTCTCAGTATATGAAAATTCTAGAATATATGTTAAAATCTAGTTGGAACCATTTGTGGGCCCCTGCTCACCATCTTAGAAGACATGGCCCACTAATCAAAGTTTATCTTTCTGAGCTTGAAGCTGCTTTGAAATCAGTAAGTTATATCCCCCTGTTAAGATTAAAAGAGCAATGTGTCCATACAGTAACTTCCAAATAAACAGATTTCCCCAAATCCCAGAACTGATATCTGCACACCATGGGCTCCGAAATATCCTCTGATAAAGTGAATCTTCTTTTAAGAAGTTCAAATACTCTTATAAGTTCCATGGGTAGACTGAAAAATAGTTTTGAAATTGCTGAAATTACTTATAAAAATTAAAATATGTGTAGATAATATATAATTTTCTTGGGAGAAAGTCAATAGTTTTATCAAATTTTCATCAGTGGCTATGATTCTTATAAGGCTGATATTTATGAAAGTCAAGTAACTAAAGGGGTTTACTCTGTCTTGAAATATTATATTTTGGATCAGTTTGCTTTTAAGATAAAGCTTGATGAATCTTAGGTAAGAGGTTACAGATTTTGGTTGTTCTTATGTATGACATGTAGGAGATACACTACAAAGATCTCAAAATTTGCTTTCAGTTTCCATCTCACTAATATTTTTAAATTGGAGTTAGTTGATTTACAATATTATGTTAGTTTCAAATGTATAGCCAAGTGACTTGGCTATATATTTGACCATGTATGTATATTCTTTTTCAGATTTTTTTCCATTGTAGGTTTTTACAAGACGCTGAATGTAGTTCCCTGTGCTATCCAGCAAATCTTTGTTGTTTATATATTTTATATATGGTAGTGCATATCTATCTGTTAATCCCATACTCCTAATTTATCCATTCTCTCCTTTCCCTTTGGTAACCATGTTTTCTATGACTGTATATCTGTTGTTTCTGTTTTGTAAGTAAGTTCATTTGTATTATTTTTTAGCTTCAATATTTTCTTAAATAGAAATCAGAACGAACTTCCCAGATATACTTCAAGGCACTACTCTTCTTTTGTTTTCAGATCCTTTCAATCTAAAATTGGCATTGGACAAGCTCCATATCACAATGTCCTCTGACTGCTCTCCTGAAACTGAGGTTTTTTTTCCCCCTTATTATTAGTGCAATGCTCTACTAAGTCAAGTTCTCAATCATTTGTTGAATGATTGGCAGTTTATAAATTTCTTTCTGTTCTCCTTTGTTATACTTGTCATTCTCCTCATTTTTCTATCCTAAGATTTTTTCAAATATGGCATACTTCCATAATTAACAATAGCTTGTTATAGCTTATAATAGTTTATTATATTAACTCTACTTAATGTTATCCTGAAATAGCATCGTCTTGGAAAGCTTGGATACCTAAATGTCTTCATAGAAAGTACCAATGCAGAACAATAAATAGTTGGATATTTGGGGAGGCAGAATTGTAGTGTTGGTAAGAGTAATGGTATCAGAGTGGAGGGTCTGGGCAAGTTACTAAATCTTCCTGAAACTTAGTTACCTCATCCATTGAAAAAATAATACTAATCTTGTAAGAATTAAGTGACATAGTGTATGTAAAGCACTTATCACCATATCTTGCACACATTAGAAACAAAAGGGGATACCTCTGACAACTTATAGCTATAGCAGTCTATTTTAACTTGGTAACAACTTAAGTTGGTCCCATTTTAAAGCTAAACATTTTTACCTCCACCCTCATGCTTTATGGATTTGATGTCACATTTTATATCGTTTTATCTTGTATATCAAAAACTAATAACAATAGTTATTATATCTATTGTAGCATAGCTTTTACTGCTTTTTTCTTTTAACCTTCATACTAGCTTTATAACTGATTAATCCATTATTTTACTCTATATCTACCTTTTCAGTGAGATTTATTCTTTCATATGTTTTCTTGTTATTAATCTTTCTTTTCAGCATAAAGAAGTCCCTTTAGCATATCCTGTAAGACTAGTTTAGTGGTGATGAAATTCTTTAGAAATACTTGTTCAGAAATACTTGTCTGGAAAAGTCTTTGTCCTTCATTCTGAATGACAACTTTGCTAAATAGGGTATTCTTAGTTGGAAGTTTTTACCTTTCAGCACTCTGAATATATGAAGATGCTTTCTTCTGGCCTGAAAAGTTTCTGCTGAAAAATATGCTGATACTCTTGTGGGGGTTCCCTTGTACATAACAAATTGTTTTTCTCATGCTGCTTTTAATAGTCTCTCTTTAATTTTTGACATTTTAATTATAATGTGTCTTAGAGTGGGTCTCATTGGGTTCATCTTTTTTGAATTCTTTAGGCTTCCTGGGATTTGGATATCTGTTCCCTCCCCCAGTTAGGGAAGTTTTCAGTCATTATGTCTTCAAATAAGATTTTTGCTCCTTCTTCTTTCTCTTCTTGTTCTGGGATCCCTATAATGTGAATGTTAATCTGTTTGATGCTGTCCTAAAAGTCCCTTAAGCTATCTTGACTTTTTAAATTCTTTTTTCTTTTTGTTGCTCTGATTTGGTGAGTTCCACTGCCTTGTCTTTAAGTCAACTAATTCTTTCTTCTACTTCATCTAAACTGCTTGTTAACTCCTCTAGTGTATTTTTAAGTTAATGTATTCTTTATGCCCAATATGCTACTGGAGATCAGTGGAGAAATAACTCCAGAAAGAATGAAGAGATGGAGTCACAGCAAAAACAACACTGAGTTGTGGGTGTGACTGGAGATGAAAGTAAAGTTCGATACTGTAAAGAACAATATTGCATAGCAACCTGGAACGTTAGGTCCATGAATCAAGGCAAATTAGAAGTGGTCAAACAGGAGATGGCAAGAGTGAACACTGATATTTTAGGAATCAGCAAACTCAAATGGACTGGAATGGGTGAATTTAACTCAGATGACCATTGTATCTACTACTGTGGGCAAGAATCCCTCAGAAGAAATGGAGTAGCCATCATAGTTAACAAAAGAGCTTGAAATGCAGTACTTGGATGCAGTCTCAAAAACGACAGAATGATTTCTGTTTGTTTCCAAGGCAAACCATTCAATATCACAGTAATCCAAGTATGTGCCCCAACCAGTAATGCTGAAGTTGAAGTTGAATGGTTCTATGAAGACCTACAAGACCTTCTAGAACTAACAGCCAAAAAAGATGTCCTTTTCATTATAGGGGACTGGAATGCAAAAGTAGGAAGTCAAGAAACACCTGGAGCAACAGGCACATTTGGCTTTGGAATACAGAACGAAGCAGGGTAAAAGCTAATAGAGTTTTGCCAAGAGAATGCACTGGTCATAGCAAACACCCTCTTTCAACAACACAAGAGAAGATTCTACACATGGACATTACCAGATGGTCAATACCAAAATCAGATTGATTATGTTCTTTGCAGCCCAAGGTGAAGAAGCTCTATACAATTAGCAAAAACAAGACCGGGAGCTAACTGTGGCTCAGATCATGAACTCCTTATTGCCAAATTCAGACTTAAATTGAAGAAAGCAGGGAAAACCACTAGACCATTCAGGTATGACTTGAATCAAATCCCTTATGATTATACAGTGGAAGTGGCAAATAGATTCAAGGGATTAGATCTGATAGAGTGCCTGAAAAACTATGGACGGAGGTTCATGACATTGTACAGGAGACAGTGATGAAGACCATCCCCAAAAAAAGAAATGCAAAAAGGCCAAATGGCTGTCTGAGGAGGCCTTACGAATAGCTGCAAAAGGAAGAGAAGCAAAAGACAAAGGAGAATAGGAAAGATATACTCATTTGAATGTAGAATTCCAAAGAATAGCAAGGAGAGATAAGAAAGCCTTCCTCAGTGATCAGTGAAAAGAAATAGAGGAAAACAATATAATGGGAAAGACTAGAGATTTCTTCAAGAAAATTAGAGATACCAATGGAACATTTCCTGCAAAGATGGGCACAATAAAGGATAGAAAGGGTATGGACCTAACAGGCAGAAGATATTAAGAAGAAGTGTCAGGATACGCAGAAAAAGTGAAAGTGAAGTCTCTCAGTGTCCAACTCTTTGGGACCCCATGGACTGTAGCCTACACAGGTTCCTCCATCCATGGGATTTTCCAGGCAAGAATACTGGATTGGGTTGCCATTTCCTTCTCCAGGAGATCTACCCAACTGAGGGATTGAACCTTGGTCTCCCACATTGTAGGCAGACACTTTACCATCTGAGCCACCAGGGAAGTCATACAGAGAAGAACTATACAAAAAAGATCTTAATGACCCTGATAGTCATGGTGGTGTGATCACTCACCTAGAATCAGACATCCTGGAATGTGAAGTCAAGTGGGCCTTAAGAAGCATCACGATGCTGATGGACATCTAGGTTGCTTCCATGTCCTGGCTATTATAAACAGTGCTGTGATGAACATTAGGGTGCACGTGTCTCTTTCAGATCTGGTTTCCTCGGTGTGTATGCACAGAAGTGGGATTGCTGGGTCGTATGGCAGTTCTAATTCCAGTTTTTTAAGAAATCTCCACACTGTTCTCCATAGCGACTGTACTAGTTTGCATTCCCACCAACAGTGTAAGAGGGTTCCCTTTTCTCCACACCCTCTCCAGCATTTATTGCTTGTAGACTTTTGGATAGCAGCCATCCTGACTGGCGTGTAATGGTACCTCATTGTGGTTTTGATTTGCATTTCTCTGATAATGAGTGATATTGAGCATCTTTTCATGTGTTTGTTAACCATCTGTATGTCTTCTTTGGAGAAATGTCTGTTTAGTTCTTTGGCCCATTTTTAGATTGGGTCATTTATTTTTCTGGAATTGAGCTTCAGGAGTTGCTTGTATATGTTTGAGATTAATCCTTTGTCTGTTGCTTTGTTTGCCATTATTTTCTCCCAATCTGAGGGCTGTCTTTTCACCTTGCTTATAGTTTCCTTTGTTGTGCAAAAGTGTTTAAGTTTAATTAGGTCCCATTTATTTATTTTTGCTTTTACTTCCAATATTCTGGGAGGTGGGTCATAGAGGATCCTGCTGTGATTTATGTCGGAGAGTGTTTTGCCTATGTTCTCCTCTAAGAGTTTTATAGCTTCTGGTCTTACATTTAGATCTTTAATCCATTTTGAGTTTATTTTTGTGTATGGTTTTACAAAGAGTTCTAGTTTCAATACAGTATACTAATGCACATATATGGAATTTAGAAAGATGGTAACAATAACCCTATATGCAAAACAGAAAAAGAGACACAAATGTACAGAACAGAATTTTGGACTCTGTGGGAGAAGGCGAGGGGGGGATGTTTCGAGAGAACAGCATCGCAACATGTATATTATCTAGGGTGAAACAAATCACCAGCCCAGGCTGGATGCATGAGACAAGTGCTTGGGCCTGGTGCACTGGGAAAACCCAGAGGAATCGGGTGGAGAAGGAGGTGGGAGGGGGGGATCGGGAGGGGGAATATATGTAAATCCATGGCTGATTCATGTCAAGGTATGATAAAAACCACTACAATATTGTAAAGTAATTAGCCTCCAACTAATAAAAATAAATGGCGGGGAGGGGAGAAGCATCATGATGAACAAAGATAGTGGAGGTTATGGAATTCCAGCTGAGCTGTTTCAAATCTTAAAAGATGATGCTGTGAAAGTGCTGCACTCAATATGCCAGCAAATTTGGAAAACTCAGCAGTGGCCACAGGACTGGAAAAGGTCAGTTTCATTCCAATCCGAAAGAACTGCAATGCCAAAAAAATGCTCAAACTACCGCACAATTGCACTCATCTCACACACTAGCAAAGTAAAGCTCAAAATTCTCCAAGACAGGCTTCAATAGTATGTGAACGGTGAACATCCAGATGTTCAAGCTCAATTTAGAAAAGGCAGAAGAACCAGAGATCAGATCACCAACATCTGTTAGATCATTGAAAAAGCAAGAGAGTTCCAGAAAAACATCTACTTCTGCTTTATTGACTATGCCAAAGCCTTTGACTGTGTGGATCACAACAAACTGTGGAAAATTCTGAAAGAGATGGGAATACCAAACCACTTTACTTGCCTCCTGAGAAACCTTTATGCAGGTCAAGAAGCAACAGTTAAAACTGGACATGGAATGATGGACTGTTTCCAAATCAGAAAAGGAGTACGTCAAGGCTGTATGTTGTCACCCTGCTTACTTAACTTATATGCAGAGTAAATAATGCAAAATGCCAGGCTGGATGAAGCACAAGCTGGAATCAAGAGTGCAGGGAGAAATACCAATAACCTCAGATATGCAGATGACACCGCCCTTATGGCAGAAAGTGAAGAAGAACTAACGAGCCTGTTGATGAAAGTGAAAGAGGAGAGTGAAACAGTTGGCTTAAAACTCATCATTCAGAAAAAGATCATGGCATCTGGTCCCATCACTTCATGGCAAATAGATGGGGAAACAATGGAAAGAGTTAACAGACTATTTTTTGTGTGTTTCAAAATCACTGCAGATGGTTACTGCAGCCATGAAATTAAAAGATTCTTGCTCCTTAGAAGAAAAGCTATGACTAACCTAGACAATATATTAAAAAGCAGAGACATTACTTTGCCAACACAGGTCCATCTAGTCAAAGCTATGGTTTTTCCAGTAGTCATGTATGGATATGAGAGTTGAACTATAAAGAAAGCTGAGCACTGAAGAACTGATGCTTTTGAAATGTGTTGTTGGAGAAGACTCTTGTGAGTCCTTTGAACAGCAAGGAGATCTAACAAGTCCATCCTAAAGGAAATCAGTTCTGAATATTCACTGGAAGGACTGATGCTGAAGCTGAAACTCCAATACTTTGGCCACCTGATGTGAAGAACTGACTTATTGACAAAAACCCTGATGCTGGGAAAGATTGAAGGTGGGAGGAGAAGGGGACAACAGAAGATGAGATGGTTGGATGGCATCACAGACTCGATAGACATGAGTTTGAATTAGCTCCAGGAGCTGGTGATGGCTACGGAAGCCTAGCATGCTGCAGTCCATGGGGTTGCAAAGAGTTGGACACGGCTGAGTGACTGAACTGAACGGACTGATTCTTCATCTCTGTGAGTTCTATTTGGTACTTTCTACACTTTCCATCTCTTGAAGTTTTCACTTGTTCCTCCATTATTCTTCTCAGATTAGTAAAAATCTTTATGACCATTGCTATGAACACTTTATCAGGTAAATGTACTTATTTCCATTTTTAAGGTTTTTTTTCCCCTGAAGTTTTGTCTTGCTCTTTCATTTGAAACGTATTTCTGTCTCTTCATTTTGCTTGACTCACTTTGTTAGCTTCTATATAGTAGATGGAACAATCGCTCTCTCAGTCTTGAGGGAGTGGCCTCGTGTAGGATGTGAACCTTGTTGGTCAACACTGTACTAACTCTGTTGTGTCTCTTTTGTGCTTGTACAAGCAGCCTATTATATTTTTAACAGTTCCTAGTAGTTGAAGATGGACCGAGACTTGTCAATATCTCTAAGGGAAGAATCTCAGTACTTAGATTTAAGCTGTTTTGAAGGCAGACCCTCAGGCAGCAGTGTTTAATAGTATGCAAAACTCTTCAGTCTTGTGGGACCACAAGCATAAACCCTGCTGGCTAGGTGATCAAGCAGTATCAGTTGAGTGACAGTCACAAAAACTGGGGCTCCAGAAAAGTATATAAGCTCTTTTCAGTGAGATTATGGTGAGTTGGAGCAAGGCAGAGGGGGAACACCAAGATGGTGTCCATAGTCTACATTTCTTGAGAGCAGCTATATAGTCCATCAGATGTGTGCCAAACCTGAAGCCTGTCCTTCAGGCTGATGCTCCTGGAGAAGCAATGAAACCTCTTTCATAGACTGGAAGGTGTACCTCAGTCTGCTGTCTATTCAGTGCCCTGGCACTGGTAGCCTGCCAAGAATTGTCTCTTGGACTACCACAATCTGTGGGACCCAGGAATCCAAGTCCAATGGCCACTGGAGCCAAGTGATCAAGGGACTTCTTCTGGGTGGCAGCTGCAAAAACCAAGGCACCAGATATAAAAATCAGGGCACTATCCACATGTAAATTTCTCCTCCAGGAGACACTAGTGCTCTAGAGCGTGACAAAGAGAAATTGTGAAGATAGTGCCTGCCTTCCAAGATTTCTGGAAAGGATTACAGTTATCTTCTAGATGCCTGTTTAGTTGGTGAAGCCTGCCTTTTGGGCTGCAGCCATGATGATTAGCTTATAGGCTCATCACAGAAAGACTGAGCTCCTGGGTCTGTTGTCCCTTGCTGATCCCTGAGTGTGGTAGCTGCTTCAGAATTCTGTCTGTTAGTTACAGTTTGGTGAGACCAACCAAAGCCAGGGGATGTAGAGGTAAAAATCTGGAAGCAGTTGTAAAAATCAGGGCACCAGACAGAGATATGAGCTTCTTTCTGGGCGACAGTGATTATTAAAACCCCATGGGACTACGAATGCAAGCTCCCCTGTCCTCTAGATTCAGGTGGTCAAGAGGCATGCCCTGGGGATCAGCCACAAAGATTGGGCACCAGATACATATAAAATAAAAAGTTTAAAAAAGGAAGCTGCAAATGAGCATATATTGTCTGTTTCATTTGTGTAAGAAGGAAGGAAGATTAAGAAAATAAGCATTTATATGTTGTGAGACTGTGGCTCATAATGAGAAATATTTACATTTGGTCTTTATTTGTAGTCCTTGACACAGAGTTCCTAAAACTCCAATAAATTCCTAAGTAATAAGAGCATTTATGTTCTAATGAGGTAACTCTAAGAGGTCTCCAGGATGGCTTTGGGATGGTCACTGGCTACAAGGAAGACTAAGTCATTAGAAGTTTGGAATTTTCAGCCCTGCCACCACTTCTCTACGTGGAGGAGAGGGGCTAAAAATGAAGTTAATCATTAAAATCATTAAAAAATACATGTTGACAATACATTTATGGTTAATTGGCTCATGAAATCATGCATATGGTGGAGGAATGGGTTCAGAGGAGTTGGAACACAACTTACATATCTGAGCTTGGGAACTCCAAAGAAATAATGGCTGGATTCCTAGATTCCTATTTCTGACTTTTATCAGTGTACTTTCTTGGCACTCTCAAAATGATATTTAGGTTTGATTCATCAGAGATTGTTTGATAGGTCTTCTAAAAATGACACCAATTTCTGTAATTAAAAAAAATAATAAATGTGTATATGGATCCAAAAACAGTCATACCAATGTCTAGATCATTATTGTCCAAAGGTGATACTGGTACATATCCCACAAGTGCATCTTCTTCAGAGTATTTGATAAAAATCTGAGCTACAAATAATTTCCAATGGTAGTTTATTAAGTCAGAAAGCATTTGAAGGCCAGCATGTTTTCTAAATTCTGGAATGTTAGAAGTAGAGGACACTAGACTCTTAAAACCTCTTAGAATTTGGTGCCAGTAAAAAGTTTTTCTCCCCTAATAAACTGTTGTTTTTCTCTTTGTGCATCATTGAAAAATAGGACTTATTTTATATCACTTACCTATACACTGTTGGCATTATTTTCTTCCTATTCTATTTCCACCAAATGGATTTTGAACTTTAATTTTTGTAGAGGTATGTAGTATGTGGAAAGCAGCATAGTAGTAAAGAGAGATAGAACTTGGAACATGTTTATGGATTCAATTCATTCACTAGCTGTGTCACCTTGGGAAAATTGTGTAACCTCCCTGAGCTTCTCTTGTCATAAGTAATATTTAAAATATCTCACAATATTATTATGAATAATATACTTTATAAAGAATGTGTTCAGTTATGTGTCTGAAGCAGCATAAGTATAATTTACCTCTTACAGCTTCTATTGTCTATCCTTAATGGCAAGTCACCTTAAATGTTTTGGAAACATTGGAAGGAATATACAAAAAAAATTTTAAAATAAGAAATAGAATCTCATAAATATGAAATGTAGAAAAATAATGTACAAATCCTAACACCTTTGAAATGCCAAATGTTGTAAATAAAATTATAGATATCATTAATTTAAGAGATTGCAAGTTGGAAAAACCCATAGCCTTTATTAATTCATAGAATAATATGATAATAAATTTCATGTTAAAAATAAATATGCAAAAATATTGAGGAATGTACTGGAAAACAGTTTAATAATGAAAGAATAGATACAGTTATTAAACAATGTTGTTGTGGTTCAAGAATTGATAAGTAGGTCACTGGAACAAATTAGAGAGTACACAAACAGTTAAATAAATGCAAGAATGTAATATATTAAAATTTGTGATTTATAACATTGGATAAAATTTGATTATTTAATAAATGGTTTTGGAACAGCGGATAGCCTTCAGGAAGAAAATCACATTAGATTTCTTAGAATAAAATATACCCCCTAGAATAAAATACATTCCAAAGGAATAAAAGATTTAAACATAAAAATAAAAATCTAACAGTATTAGAAGATAGCATCAAAATTTTTTCTGATAATCTTCATGTGGGGATGACATTTCTAAGCATGTCTGAAAGTCCAGAAGTTATTTTCTTAAAAAAGAGACAAATTTCTCTATATAAATTTTATAAAAGTATGCTTGGCTAGAAAAACATACCACAAATAAAATAAAAAGACAAATTACAATTTGAATTAAATGTTTAAAATATTGAACTTATTTGACACAAAAAATGATAACTATAAAAGAAAAAATGACAATAACAAATTCAAGCTCATTTTAATTGTGAAATTTGTTCTTTAAAAAACACAATTGAGAAGGGAAAAACAAGCCAGAGTGAGAGACAGTATTTTTAAAACTTTGTAATTTATGTATATTTCTTAAGTTATACATATCCAAAATATGTAAAGAACTTCTAGAAATCAGTAAGAGTAGAGACATTGAACTCAAGTTAAAAATGTGCAAAATACTTTAAACAGACACTTCATGGTAGAAGATAGCTAAGGTCAATAAAAATATGAAAAGTTTCTCAAGTGTATTAGCCAGTTGAAAAATGCAGATTAAATGACATTGTGAAACCATTATACATACACCAGAATGAGTAAAATAAAAAGGACACAAAGTTTTATCAAGGATTTGGAGCTACTGGAATGCTCATGTTTTTCTGCTGGGAGATACACTTGTATAACTGTTTTGGAAAAGCTTGGCAATAGCTGCATAAAACAATAATGCATGACCTTAATAAACTTATTGTTATGTGAAAGAAACCAGATTCAGAAGAGTATATACTGTATAATTCCATTATGATAAAGTACAATAAACTATGGTGTTAGAAATCAGAAGGAGGGCTTTCCTGGTGGTTCGGTGGTGGAGAGTCTGCCTGTGGGTGCGGGAGATGCAGGTTCCATCTCTGGGAGGATCTCATGTGGAGTGGGGCAGCTGGGCCTATGCACCACAACTATTGAGCATGTGCTCTGGAGCCTGGGAGCCACAACTGCTGAGGCCCACATGCCCTGGAGCCTGTGCTCTGCAACAGAAGAGGCCACTGCAATGAGAGGTCCCCTGTACCACAAAAGTGAAAAAGTGAAAGTGTTAGTCGCTCAGTCGTGAGTGACTGTGACCCCATGGACTGTAGCCCACCGGGGTCCTCTGTCCATGGAGTTCTCTAGGCAAGAATACTGGAGTGGGTAGCCATTTCCTAGAGAAAAAGTCCATGTAGTGGTGAAGACTCAGACAGCCAAAAGTAAGTGGATAAATGATAAACAAATAACATTATTAAAAAAAAAAGAAGTAAGCATGGTAGTTTAATGTTGGTAGGGGGACTCAGAGGGTTTCCCATGTGGCGCTAGTGGTAAAGAACCCATGTGCCAATGCAGGAGACGTAAGAGACGTGGGTTTGATCTCTGGGGGAAGACCCCCTGGAGGAGGGCATGGCAACCCACTCCAGTATTCTTGCCTGGAGAATCCCATGGACAGAGGAGCCTGGCAGGCTACATTTCATGGGGTCTCAAAGAGTTAGACATGACTGAAGCGACTTAGCACACACACAGAGGGGCTCAGAGGGAGCATGAATGGTGCTTCTGGGTCACATGTGAGGACAGCATGATTCTGAGCAGGAGGCTAGTTACAAAGATATGTTTAGTTTGTTTAAAATTATTGTGGTGTACAAGAGATGGGAATACCAGACCACCTGATGTGCCTCCTGAGAAATCTGTATGCAGGTCAAGAAGCAACAGTTAAAACCAGACATCGAACAACAGACTGGTTCCAAATCGGTAAAGGAGTATGTCAAAGTTGTATATTGTCACCCAGCTTATTCAACTTATATGCAGAGTACATCATGCAAAATGCTGGGCTGGATGAAGCACAAGCTGGAATCAAGAGTGCAGGGAGAAATACCAATAACGTCAGATGTGCAGATGACACCACCCTTATGGCAGAAAGTGAACTAAAGAGCATCTTGATGAAAGTGAAAGAGGAGAGTGAAAAAGTTGGCTTAAAGCTCAACATTCAGAAAACTAAGATCATGGTATCTGGTCCCATCACTTCATGGCAAATAAATGGGGAAACAGTGGCAGACTTTATTTCTTGGGACTCCAAAATCACTGCAGATGGTGACTGCAGCCATGAAATTAAAAGATTCTTGCTCCTTGGAAGAAAAGCTATGACCAACCTAGAGAATATATTAAAAAGCACAGACATTACTTTGCCAACAAAGGTCCATCTAGTCGAAGCTATGGTTTTTCCAGTAGTCGTGTACGGATGTGAGAGTTGAACTGTAAAGAAAGCTGAGTCCTGAAGAATTGATGCTTTTGAACTGTGGTGTTGGTGAAGACTCTTGAGAGTCCCTTGGACAGCAAGGAGATCTAACTAGTCCATCCTAGAGGAAATTAGTCGTGAATATTCACTGGAATTTCTGATGCTGAAACTGAAGTTCCAATACTTTGGCCACCTGATGTGAAGAACTGACTCATTTGAAAAGACCCTGATGCTGGGAAAGACTGAAGGCAGGAAGAAAAGGGGACGACAGAGGATGAGATGGTTGGATGGCATCACCAACTCGATGGACATGAATTTGAGTAAGCTCCGGGAGCTGGTGATGGATAGGGAAGCCTGGCATGCTGCAGTCCATGGGGTCGCAAAGAGTCGGACACTATTGAGTGACTAAGCTGGCTGACTGACACTTACCTGTACTTTCTGGAAATGTACTACACTGTATTCTGTTAAGAAACGATGGGAGAAGCTTTGATGTAGTGAAAAAGGTGGTATGCAGAGAGAATATATATTGTTTAAGACAATATTTTCACTCCTAAGAGAATGTAAATTTAAAATACAATATAAAGTTTAACCTATCAATTTGACAAGTGAATACTTTGTTGGTAAATAGAAATAGAGATTGTCATACATTGGAGCCTGGATGGTCAATTGGTGCAACTCTCATGGAGGACAATTTGGCAATAATGTACATAACTTTTCTCATAGTAACTTCAGTTCTGGGAATTTATCCAAGTTTATGTTGGCACATGTGAGGAATGTAATTTATGAAAAGACATCTATTTAAGTATTGTTTATAAAGGGAAAATATCAAATATAACTCATATGCCTATTTAAATGGAATTTTGCAATACATTATGTTATATTCACACAATGTAAGACATTATAGCTGTTAGAAATGATAAGGCAGTTTTGAGAGCTAATATAGGAGAATCTTTGGGGTAAATTGTTCAAAAAATAAACAAAATCCTCATGAACTTAAGCTGATGAATAGTACGTAGAGTTTGTTACCATTTGTTTGTAAATTTTGTATATAGAGTCAATGTATTTGAATGGATACATATACATGAACATTCTACATAGAGAGAATATCTCTGGAAATTGATACAAGAAGCTGGTCACAGTATTCACCCTGTGATGAGTAACTGGGTATCTTAGAGAAATGAGTGGTTGAGCATCTTATTTTTTCAGTGTACCCTTTAATTTTTTTAATTTTGTATTTTAAACCTTATTTGGATACTATATATTCAAAATATTAAGTATTAAGCAAAAAGCTAAACATGACTCCACAATTGATAAGCAGAATCACAAAACTGATACAACTGAAAATTAATTACTGGATTAGGAGAATTAATATTTGGATTCTTTCAGAAGAAAAAGATTCAAGGAGAAGAAAAAGTTTTAGAAAAAGTTAAAAGACATAGAGATTAGAATTGGAAGTTCCAACATCTATTTAAAAGGAATGCCAGAATGGAAAAAAATGATTAAAGAAATGAAAGCAAAGTGAAAGTGAAGTCACTTAGTCATGTCTGACTATTTGCAAACCCACGGACTGTAGCCTACCAGGCTCCTTCGTCCACGGGATTTTCCAGGCAAAAGTACTGGAGTGTGTTGTCATTTTCTTCTCCAGGGAAAGATTTTCCTGGCCCAGAGATCAAACCTGGGTCTCCTTCATTGCAACTAGATGCTTTATCATATGAGCCACCAGGTAAGATAAATTTTGAGATAATTTAAGCCTGAAAGATTTACCTTGAAAGGGCCCACAAAATACAAAGTAAGAATAACGAAAGACATTTTATCAAAACATACTTTAGTGAAATTTCTGAATGTCAATATTATAAAGATATTTCCAAAGAGAAACAAAATACCTAGAAAGGAACAAAATTCAACTGATCTTGTAACATTAAATCTAGAAAATGGTGAAGCAAGATCTTCAAAATTTCAAAGGAAATAGCTTGAAAACTATAATTTGATATGTAGCCAAATAATATGAATTATGCACACAGTTATTGAGTTATGTGTTATAAATTTGGTATGGTGAAGTGCCTCCCAACAGGACAATGCAATGCAATACAATACAGTTGTGTCTGACTCCTTGTGACCCTGTGGACTATAGCCTGCCAAGCTCCTCTGTCCATGGAATTCTCCAGGCAAGAATACCAGAGTGGGTTGCCCTTCCCTTCTCAGGGGATCTTCCTGACCCAGGGATTGAAACCGTGTCTCTTGAATCTCCTGTGTTGGCAGGTTGGTTCTTTACCACTAGTGCCCCCTGGAAAGTCCAACAAAATAGAAGTTCCCCAAATCACAAAGTTTCTTATATGGCAAGAAACAGCAATAATAAACTAACAAAAATGTGACAAAATATTTATAATGCATATAATAGAAAGTGATTAATATCTATAATATCTCAAGAACCTCTACAAATCAAGAAACAGTAAATAATACAATGGAAAAGCAATCAAAGGCATTTTATAGAAAAACTGGTACAAATAACCAATATGAATACATTAAAAGTTAATGCTTAACTTAATATGTAATCAAGTAAATGCAAATTGAATCAATCAGTTCAGTTCAGTCGCTCAGTTATGTCCAACTCTTTGCAAATCCATGGACTGCAGCACACCAGGCCTTCCTGTCCATCATCAACTCCCGGAGTTTACTCACACTCATGTCCATTGAGTCAGTGATACCACTCAACTATGTCATCCTCTGTCATCCACTTCTCCTCCGGCCCTCAATCTTTCCCAGAATCAGGGTTTTTTCAAATGAGTCAGCTCTTTGCAGCAGGTGGCCAAAGTATTGGAATTTCAGCTTCAAAATCAGTATTTCCAGTGAACACCCAGGACTGATCTTTAGGATGGACTGGTTGGATCTCCTTGCTGTCTAAGGGACTCTCAAGAGTCTTCTCCAACAGCACAGTTCAAAAGCCTCAATTCTTCAGTTCTCAGCTTTCTTTACAGTCCAACTCTCACATCCATACATGACTACAGGAAAAACAATAGCCTTGACTAGATGGACCTTTGCTGACAAAGTAATGTCTCTGCTTTTTAATATGCTGTCTAGGTTTGTCATAACTTTCCTTCCAAGGAGTAAGCGTCTTTTAATTTCATGGCTGCAATCACCATCTGCAGTGATTTTGGAGCCTCAAAAAATAAAGTCAGCCACTGTTTTCACTTTCCTCATCTATTTCCCATGAAGTGATGGGACTGGATGCCATGATCTTAGTTTTCTGAATATTGAGCTTTAAGCCAACTTTTTGACTCTCCTCTTTCACTTTCATCAAGAGGCTCTTTAGTTCTTCTTCACTTTCTGCATTAAGGGTGATGTCATCTGCATATGGGAAATGGCAACCCACTCCAGTGTTCTTGCCTGGAGAATCCCAGGGACAGGAGAGCCTGGTGGGCTGTCATCTATGGGGACACACAGAGTCGGACACGACTGACGCGACTTAGCAGCAGCAGCTTAGCATCTGAATATCTGAGGTTATTGATATTTCTCCCGGCAATCTTGATTCCAGCTTGTGCTCCATCCAGCCCAGCGTTTCTCACGATTTACTCTGTATATAAGTTAAATAAGCAGGGTGACAATATACAGCCTTGACATACTCCTTTTCCTATTTGGAGTCTGTTGGTTCATGTCCAGTTCTAACTGTTGCTTCCTGACCTGCATACAGATTTCTCGGGAGGCACGTCAGGTGGTCTGGTACGCCCATCTCTTTCAGAATTTACCATAGTTTATTGTGATCCACACAATCGAAGGCTTTGGCATAGTCAATAAAGCAGGAATAGATGTTTTTCTGGAACTCTCTTGCTTTTTCGATAATCCAGCAAATGTTGGCAATTTGATCTCTGGTTCCTCTGCTTTTTTAAAAACCATCTTGAACATCTGGAAGTTCACAGTTCATGTACTGCTGAAGCCTGGCTTGGAGAATTTTGAGCATTACTTTGCTAGCATGTGTTCAGTTCAGTTCAGTTCAGTCACTCAGTCGTGTCCAACTCTATGCGACCCCATGAACCACAGCACTCCAGGTCTCCCTGTCTATCACCAACTCCCAAAGTTTACCCAAACTGATGTTCATTGAGTTGGTGATGCCATCCAACCATGTCATCCTCTGTCGCCCCCTTCTCCTCCCGCCCTCAATCTTTCCCAGAATCAGGGTCTTTTCAAATGAGTCAGCTCTTTACATCAGGTGGTCAAAGTATTGGAGCTTCAGTTTCAACATCAGTCCTTCTAATGAACACCCAGGATTGATTTCCTTTAGGATGGACCAGATGGATCTCCTTACAGTCCAAGGGACTCTCAGGAGTCTTCTCCAACACCATAGTTCAAAAGCATCAATTCTTCTGCGCTCAGCTTTTGTGTGGTAGTTTGAGCATTCTTTGGCATTGCCTTTCTTTGGGATTGGAATGAAAACTGACCTTTTCCAGTCCTGTGGCCACTGCTGAGTTTTCCAAATTTGCTGGCATATTGAGTGTAGCACTTTCACAGCAGCATCTTTCAGGATTTGAAATAGCTCAATTGGAATTCCATAACCTCCACTAGCTTTGTTCGTAGTGATGCTTTCTGAGGCCCACTTGACTTCACCTTCCAGGATGTCTGGCTCTAGGTGAGTGACCACACCTTCGTGATTATCTGGGTCTTGAAAATCTTTTTTGTATAGTTCTTCTGTGTATTCTTGCCACCTCTTCTTAACATCTTCTGCTTCTGTTAGGTCCATACCATTTCTGTCCTTTATCAAACCCATCTTTACATGAAATGTTCCCTTGGTATCTCTAATTTTCTTGAAGAGATCTCTAGTCTTTCCCATTCTATTGTTTTCCTCTATTTTTTTGCATTGACCACTGAAGAAGGCTTTCTTATCTCTCCTTGCTATTCTTTGGAACTCTGCATTCAAATGAGTATATCTTTCCTTCTCTTCTTTGCTTTTTGCTTCTCTTCTTTTCACAGCTATTTGTAAGGCCTCCTCAGACAGCCGTTTTGATTTTTTGCATTTTGTTTTCTTGGGGATGATCTTTTCCCCTGTCTTCTGTACAGTGTCATGAATCTCCATCCTTATGTGCTATGTCTATCAGAGTCCCTTAAATCTATTTCTCACTTCCACTGTATAATCATAAGGGATTTGATTTAGGGTATACCTGAATGGTCTAGTGATTTTCCCTACTTTCTTCAATTTAAGTCTGAATTTGGCAATAAGGAGTTCATGATCTGAGCCACAGTCAGCTCCCGGTCTTGTTTTTGCTGACTGTAAGGTGTTTCTCCATCTTTGGCTGCAAAGAATATAATCAATCTGATTTTGGCGTTGGCCATCTGCTGATGTCCATATGTAGAGTCTTCTCTTGTGTTGTTGAAAGAGGGTGTTTGCTATGACCAGTGCATTCTCTTGGCAAAACTCTATTAGCCTTTCCCCTGCTTCATTCTGTACTCCAAGGCCAAGTTTGCCTGTTACTCCAGGTGTTTCTTGACTTCCTACTTTTGCATTCCAGTCCCCCATAATGAAAAGGATATCTTTTTGGGGTGTTAGTTCTAAAAGGTCTTGTGGGTCTTCATAGAACCGTTCAACTTCAGCTTCTTCAGCATTACTGGTCGGGGCATATACTTGGATTACTGTGATATTGAATGGTTTGTCTTGGAAACAAACAGAAATCATTCTGTCATTTTTGAGATTGTATCCACGTACTGCATTTTGGACCATTTTGTTAACTATGATGGCTACTCTATTTCTTCTAAGGGATTCTTCCCCACAGTAGTAGATATAATGGTCATCTGAATTAAATTCATCCATTCCAGTCCATTCTAGTTTGCCAATTACTAAAATGTCAACGTTCACTCTTGCCATCTCCTGCTTGACCAATTCAAATTTGCCTTGATTCACGGACCTAACATACCAGATTTCTATGCAATATTACTCTTTACAGTATCAGACCTTGCTTCAATCACCAGTCACATCCACAACTGGGTGTTGTTTTTGCTTTGGCTCTGTTCCTTCATTCTTTCTGGAGTTATTTCTCCACTGATCTCCAGTAGCATATTGGGCACCTACCGACCTGGGTAGTTCCTCTTTCAGTATCCTATCATTGTGCCTTCTCATACTGTTCATGGGGTTCTCAAGGCAAGAATACTGAACTGGTTTGCCATTCCCTTCTCCAGTGGACCACATTTTGTCAGAACTCTCCACCATGACCCATCTGTCTTGGGTGGCCCTACACAGCATGGCTTGGTTTCACTGAGTTAGACAAGGCTGTGGTCCATGTGATCAGATTGACTAGTTTTCTGTGATTGTGGTTTCCATCTATCTGCCCTCTGACGCCCTCTCTCAGCGCCTACTGTCTTACCGAGGTTTCTCTTACCTTGGACGTGGAATATCAATAGTTGAATCAATCAAATTGGGGGTATCAATAATTGAATCAGTCAAATTGAATCAATAATGGGTCTTATTTTTCACCCACTGGATTTAAAAACTTAAAAGATTGTGAACATACAACATTGTATGTTCACATAAAACATTGTGAACATACAAATGGATAAGTGTGTGGGGGAAAGGAACTTTTGTATAATTTTTGTGGGGAGCAAGTATGATGCTGAATAAATTAATAATTTGTGTGACACTGGCTCAGACCAATGATGGACACTAGCCAGTGCACTCCACAAGTATACAACAATGGAATATCAGCCCTCTGTTTGTGGCAGAGTAAATTAGTAAAACTTTTAAAGAGCTATTTGGGTTACATTGACACAAAATTTCGCATAAGGATGAATCTATCCTATAGAAATACTGACATGTGATACATACACAGAGGAATATTCCTTGGATAATTTTTAGATAACAAAATATTGTGTGGGAAATTTATGTCAATAGAGAATGTTTCAATGGATAATGATCCATGTTCACTATGAAGTAACATGCAGCTCTTAGAAAAATAAGGGAAATCAAAATTTAGTGGAGAAATGTTTAAGTTATAATTTATGGAAAAAATATTAAATTGTAAAGCAATTTGTTTAGCATGATGACAAAAACAAGAGGAAAACTGTATACTTACACGTAGCTATGTAAAGTAAGGAAGAAGGCAACCTGTAATTGTGCCTAAATATTCATTATTTCATTTATTTGTCAAAGTATTCAACAGATGTTGATGGAGTAGCTTTTTAAATACCAGACACTTTTCTAGTTACTTGGGATACACTAATGAAACAAAACATTTCCTCCTTTGGGGAGGAAAAAAGACAGTGATGATCATCAGTCCAATAACGTGGTAGTAGTAGCTTAAAAGTCTCTGTGAGGCTTTTATTTTGGCCAGAAATAAAAATAATTTTGAATAATAATAGATTCCATTTAAGTTATAACAAGCTACATGTAGACATAAAGAGTCCCAGGATTATGCGAATTTATATTTTGAGAGTTTATAAAAAATTATTTTTCATTCCAGAGCAATTTTAATTTACTGTTAAATTCTAAGAGAAAAACTTTTCAAGTTGAAAAATGTGTTTTTACATATACAAGATAAATTTTTAAAATATATAGCTAGTATAGTTTCAAGACAGTTAGAAAAAGATTAATCTTCCAGTACATCAAAATAGGCCCTTCCAAAAGGGAAGATGAATATAGCAAAAAGTTTTTTAAAAGATCATTAATAAAGAAATGAAAAATAAGAAAATAAAAGAATCACTTTGTGTTATCATATGACAAAATTCATAATAATGATGCCATACAATGTTGATAAAGTTTTAGGGTATCAGTTATTAAATATGCTGCTGGTAGAATTATAAATTGCTACAAATTTTATGGAGTGACATTGAATAATATAAATAAAAATGTTAAAATTATAATACATTCTAAACCAGCAATTTCAGTTCTACAGGTTTGTCTGAAGGAAATGATTTATCTAATGTACAAAGGTTGCATGCAAGCTTTTCATCACAGTGTTATTTTTACAGGTAAAAATTGAAAGCAAATTGAATAACAAAAGATAAGCAAAATTAATCACTATGTTTAAAAAATGCCGATATAGATATTAATTGACAAAAATAATCACTATATATTACTAAGTTAAAAAGAAGATACGTGTAAAAAGAAGGTAACATGCACATCATACTATTTCATTATTGGGGAGGAAATTATTATGTGTTCACATAAGCCAAATAGTTGAACATATTTGCCAAAGATAACAAATTTGTAGCACGTTTCTGCCCCTTCTTGTTTCACATTCATGGCAAACATAACTAATCAAGCTGTTCATACAAGCCTAGGTGGCTTCCCAGGTGGCTCAGTGGTAAAAAATCAGCCTGCAAATGCAGGGGATGCAGGAGACATAGGTTTGATCTCTGGGCAGGAATATCCTCTGAAGAAGGAAATGGCAACCCATTCCAGTATTCTTGCCTGGAAAATCCCACGGACAGAGGAGTCTGGCAGGCTACAGTCCATGGGGTCGCAAAGAGTCGGATATGACTGAATGACTGAGCATGAATGCACACAAGCCTAGATACAGTCTCAAAAACTTTGTTTATCCCATTTTCAATGTAGTTATTATAAATCAACTAAAATTGGCACTTGAGATGAAATACTTTTGACATCTCTTATATACATCAAATATTAAAAATAGAAGGTAATGTTTTGGGTGATTTAAATTTTTTCCACTTTATTTTCTAATGATATTTCATGAATATTTATGACATGTATTTTTTTTTCATTTATTTTTATTAGTTGGAGGCTAATTACTTTACAATATTGTAGTGGGTTTTGTCATACATTGACATGAATCAGCCATGGATTTACATGACATGTATTTTTAAAAAATAAAATTTAGGTTAAAATTGTTCTCTCAAAAAGTAAAACAAGTAGAGTGATGTCAGTGGGAATGGCAGACAAAGAAACTCTGAAAATCCTCTCCACTATGGCAAAATGAGAACACTGACAACAAATTGTCAGAATCAACTTTTTCAGGACTCTGGATATAAATCACGTGTTTGGATCATTCTCTACTGTGTTTATTCAAGAAAAATAGTTGAATCTTGGTAAGAACAGTAAACCTTGTGGCATACTAACATACCCTGTTCTTAAATTCCTCTCCCAATCTCCATTGTTAGCCTCTAAACCCCAAAGCCCACAATCATGGTGAAAACCGACAGCTCAGCAGCCATTGGAGCAGTCAGAATGGGGTTGGAACTTTCAAACCCCCACTTTCGGCAAATTGCTATTATTTGGCTCGTCTGTCAGTTCCATAGATAACCCCAGTTTTAAGATTTATCTTCATCTGACCTGACCCAGTGTCAACCCAGTGTGAAAAGCCTTTTCCTCAGGGGTAATTGCTGAAAGCAATTACAGGGAAGTAATTAACTTTGCAGCTGCCTGAGGTTGTGGATAACAGTTGAGGCAAACAATAAACTAACCATGAAGTTTGAAAAGAAAAGCTGGGGAATGAGGTCCATAAGGGCTTTGAAAAGCTTTGACACAATCCTGGAAATTTAGAAGCCTGTGTGCATGCCCAAGGCCCTGTGCAACTGTGCACATGCTCAGGAAAGATCTGAGAAGACACTAAGCTTTCAACTCTGGCTGATCTTGAGGTTCTGCATAAGCAGGAAATGAAAACTAAAGCAGCCTGAGTCTTGATATTTTTCCCTAACATGCACACAGAGCCCCTGGCAAAGACTGGGAGACTTATTGGTTCAAATGCTTAATGAAATCTTTGTCTAATCATTAGCTGACCACTAAGCTAACCAAGCAGAGAGTTCAGTGGCTGCATATGAAAAATAATAGACTTTTCAGAACTAGTTCAGAAATATCAGTAAATAAGTAACATTCCACCATCAACAAATCTTGCCCTGTAGGTCCATAGAAAAACCACAGTTAAATTCAATTTTTGATATGATATAATGTTCTCCAATTATAATGGAATGAAATTAGAAATCAACAAAAAATTTTTGGGAAATTCACAAATATGTGAAAAATAACACACTTTAAAATAACCAGTGGGTCATAGTAGAAATCGTAAGTGAAATTAGAAATTACTTTGAGGTGAGTGAAAATTTATACATGTATACTGAAACTTAAGAGGTTTAACTAAAGGTTTAACTAGAGGGAAATTTACTTCAAATTATTAACCTTAGCTTTCACCTTTAGAAACTAGAAAAAGAACAAACTAAATTCAAAATAAGCAAAAGGAAGAGTATGAATGGAAATAAAGGAAATAGAAAATTTTAAAAAGAGAGAAATCAAAGAAACCAAAATTTGAATGAAAAATCAACAATATTAACAGAACTTTAGATAGACTGACCAAGAAAAATAAAAATACTCAAATGACTTAAACCAGGAATGAAATAGGAAATTCCTATCAACTTTTCAGAAATAAAAAAGATTATAAGGGAATACTAAACAGTTGTATGCCAACAAATTAGATAACTGATGAAATGGACATTTTCTTAAATACAAAATATTGAAACTGATTCAAGAAAAAATAGAAAATGTATATGTATATATCAAATACAGTAATTGAGCTGGTAATCAAAGCATCCTACAAAGAAAAACTCAGGACCAGAGGGATTCACTGGTGATTCCTACCAAATATTTAAGGAAGAATTAACATTATTAATTGTGAAGCAATCCTTCACAAACTTTTCTAATAGTAGAAGAACAGGAAATATGTGTCAGTTTATTCTATAAGACCAGATTACCTAGACAGGAAAATCACATGAAAAGAAAATTGTAAACCAATATTCCTTATGAATATAGACACAAAAATCCTTAGTAATATGCTAGTAAACAGAATCCAGAAACATATAAGGATTATATGTATTGTGTATACTATATAATCATATATATTATATATTTATATATAATCATTTATTTATATAGTTATATATTATGTGATTATATATTGTATGAAGCTTGTATACTTGACCAGTGAGGATTTATCTAAACCATGGTTGTTTGGTTGAATTGTTAGTTTAATATGCCAAATCAATAGAGTACATCATATCAGTAGAATAAAAAAATAAAAACCCCACAAGCATCCCAATAGATAGAAAAAGCCACCTGACAAAAATCTTCTATCTTTTCATGATAAAAACTAGGGATATAAGGGAAATCCCTGAACCTGATAAAGGACATTTGCAAAATTCCCACAGATAACATCATACTTGAGCAAAGACTGAGAGTGCCCCCCGACAAAGCCACAATATCAGGAAGAAGACAAGGATGTCCACTCCCACCACTTCTATTTTAGTGGTGAATTTGCAAGGAAAATTGGGCAAGAAAAAGAAATAAAAGGCACCCAGATCATAAAGAAATGAGTAAAACTATTTCTACTTACAGGAATATGATCTTATAAAATCTTGAGGAATACACTAAGTCCCTAATGAAACAAACAAACAAACCTTCCTAAGTAATATACTCAAGAGAAATGAAAATATAGTTACACAAAACCTTGTATGCGAATGTTGATAGACGTATTATTCATAACCATCAAAATGTGGAAACAACTCAAGTATCCATCAAAGAATGAACAGGTAAAGAAAATTTGGTAAAACCATATGGTAGAGTATTACTCAACTATAAAAATGTATGCAGCACTAATTTTAATATATTCTACAACATTGATGAACCTCGTAAGTATGCTAAGTATAAGAAGTTGGAAACAAAAGGCCTTGTATTGTATAATTCCACTTATATGAAATATCCAGAATAGGAAAATCCATAGAGATAGCAAGTAGATTAATGATTGCCAGGGTTGGGACTAGGGGCTAATTGGTAAAGACTGCCGGTGTGTATGGAAATTCTTATGAGGATAATGAAAACGTTCTGAAATTAGTGTTACTGTTGCATGGCTATGTAAATATACCAAAAACAATCAAATTTTCCAATTAAAGTAAATTTTATGGTTTGTATAGTATATATCAATAAAAAGTTATTGTCTGAGAAAAATATGTACTATATTCCCATCATTAGTTAATAGATTGGTGTATTTATGATGAATATATGTTAATAGAAAAAGAACTGGACATGGAACAACAGACTGGTTCCAAATAGGAAAAGGAGTACATCAAGGCTGTATATTGTCACCCTGCTTATTTAACTTATATACAGAGCACATCATGAGAAACACCGGGCTGGAGGAAGCACAAGCTGGAATCAAGATTGCCAGGAGAAATATCAATAACCTCAGATATGCAGATGACACCACCCTTATGGCAGAAAGTGAAGAACTAAAGAGCCTCTTGATGAAAGTGAAAGAGGAGAGTGAAAAAGTTGGCTTAAAGCTCAACATTCAGAAAATTAAGATCATGGCATCTGGTCCCATCGCTTCATGGCAAATAGATGGGGAAACAGTGGAAACAGTGGCTGGGTTTATTTTTCTGGGCTCCAAATAACTGCAGATGGTGACTGCAGCCATGAAATTAAAAGACACTTACTCCTTGGAAGGAAAGTTATGACCAACCTAGACAGCATATTAAAAAATAGAGATATTATTTTGTCAACAAAGGTCCGTCTAGTCAAGGCTATGGTTTTTCCAGTGGTCATGTATGGATGTGAGAGTTGGACTATGAAGAAAGCTGAGCACTGAAGAATTGATGCTTTTGAACTATGGTGTTGGAGAAGACTCTTGAGAGTCCCTTGGACTGCAAGGAAATCCAATCAGTCTATCCTAAAGGAGATCAGTCCTGGGTGTTCATTGGAAGGACTGATGTTGAAGCTGAAAGTCCAATACTTTGGCCACCTGATGCGAAGAGCTGACTCATTGGAAAAGACCCTGATGCTGGGAAAGATTGAGGACAAGAGGAGAAGGGGACTACAGAGGATGACATGGTTGGATGGCATCACCGACTCAACAGACATGGGTTTGGGTGGACTCCAGGAGTTGGTAATGGACAGGGAGGCCTGGTGTGCTGTGGTTCAAGGGGTCACAAAGAGTCAGACACGACTGAGCGACCCAACTGAACTGACTGAAGTTCAGATTATTTTGCTGCAGTGATTCAGAAGGTAAAACACTAAAGTCATTAATGTCAGAAACAATATAAGAATGCCTTCTATCCCTGCTACTGCTGTTATTATTATTATCATTTATTTTTATTATTTTATTATTATTGTCATCACATTATGGAAGCTCTAGTAAGAACAATATACCATGAAACAGAAATGACAAATAAAGCTATTGAAAATAAGCAGAAAGCCTTTTCATTATTCATAGACTATATCATTGTTCTCTGAAAAATATCTTACAAAGTTTAACTTAATAATTATTAGAATAAGAGTGAATAAGAAAAAGGTGGACATATATACATGTAAGGGGCTTCCCAGATGGCACTAGTGGTAAAGCGTCTGACTGCCAATACAGGAGATGTGGGTTCAATCCATGGGTCAGGAAGAACCCCTGGAGGAGGAAATGGCAACCCATTCCAGTATTCTTACCTGGAGAGTTCCATGGATGTCGGAGCCTGGCAGTCTGTAGTCCATGGGGTCGCAAAGAGTTGGACACACATATAAAATCAATAGCTTCCACTTAAATTCCAAAACCTCATTAGAAAATATTACCAAGAAAGTTTGTTTTCCAGGATTAGATAAACAAAAAACAAAAAACTAAAAACCTAAAATTAAGTTTACCTCACCAGGCTTGAGATTTGTGTGGGAAGAAAAAAAAAAAGACAGCTATGAAAGAAGACAAATTCACAAGCAGGCTATAATTCTGGACAGCAACAGTGAATAGTTTTAAATTGCTAAATTATTTTCAAAATAATTTATGAGCCCAATGCAATTTTTATTCCAACCTCCTGAAGAATTTATATTGGAATGGTATGAAAAGATTTTAAGGATCATCTGGCAGAATAAACAGTGAGATGAGCCAAGGAAATTCTTAAAAGGAAGAGAGACCTTGTCACATCACATTTTCTAACTTCATCCCATTCCCACTCCTGCCTCACTTCAAACCCCAATGACTGAGAAGATGTAGAACAGGTATAAGAATCAGTATTTGCATCAATGGAAATAAATAGTCTAGCAGAATAACAACCCCTACCATTACCACTACCATTACCAACAACAACAAAACCCTTGATTTTATGAAGAATTTAGAATATGACCAACATGACCTTATGAATTAGTAGGGGCAATGGAAGGGTTATTCAGTAAGTGTTGCTGGTACAATTGTTTAAATATTTGAAAAATCAGTTTATAATTAAATATATAATTAAATACTTGAATATGAAGAAAAAAATTTAAACCAAGGGAAAAGATGAATATTTATTTAACTACATCTGAGAAGGAACTTTCTGAGCATAAACTAATAGAAGAAATCACAAAGGAAAAAATTGATTAATAATGCTACATAAAACTTAAAACCTTAAAAAAAAAAAAACCAAAAAAAACCCTTAAAATCTTGTGTGTATAAAAAGTACCCCATAGATGGTTTCTGCCATGGGGTTAGAGTGGAAGATTGATAAGACCTGACTTATATTTGGAAAAAAAAATCACCGTGATTGCTTTGTGAAGAATGGATTCTAGAAATGCAAGAATTGGAAGCAAATAGACTACTTAGCCCAGAGAAGGAAATGGCAACCCACTCCAGTACTCTTGCCTGGAAACGCCCATGGACGGAGGAGCCTAGTAGGCTGCAGTCCACGGGGTCGCTAAGGGTCGGACACGAATGAGCGACTTCACTTTCACTTTTCACTTTCAAGCATTGGAGAAGGAAATGGCAACCCACTCCAGTGTTCTTGCCAGGAGAATCACAGGGACGGGAGAGCCTGGTGGGCTACCGTCTGTGGAGTCACACAGAGTCGGACACCACTGAAGCGACTTAGCAGCAGCAGCAGCAGCAGCAGCAGCAGCAGCAGACTAATTAGCAGGGTATTGCAGTAATTTAGGAAAGAGATGATTCTGGCTTGGACTAGGGGAATAATGGAGATGGTTAAAGGATGCCAGATTTGGGGTACATTTTCAAGATAAATTATTATTTCTAGAGCCCTGACTGCAGAAAGTTAAAGAAATAGGATAGTTAGAAGGATATTCAGGGTCAGTAGAGGGTTTTAAAGATGTGGTAATGATTAAATATACTTCTAACCTGGAGGAAAAGAGCCAAGAAGGAGGAAGATTTGAAAATTAGGAAAGTAAATATTTTTGACAGAGGAAAATATAGGAGGAAATGATAATTGGATGGGACACAGAGCACATCTAAATGAATTAGCTTTGACGAGGAGGAAGCATATGCCATTTGATGAAATGGTGAGAAGAAAAGGATGGGTATAGGACACTGCTATCTTTGTGGATGGCAGATTGAGAAAGTGAAGAAATCCATGCCTAAATACCTCTATTTTCTTTGTGGTGGGGCAAGGGTGTGTTAGGGCCAAAGTCAGTTTCATCGCAGAGTGACCTATGCTGCCACATGGGGCTTAGAAGGGGGTTCTGCACTTAGAGTTTTGTACTCTGTGATTGCTCTCTTGAAATTCTTGATCATTTTACTTTTGAATTTGTTTTGTAAGCAAATTCCAATTGGAAAGTAGAACATTGCTCTAATTTTGGATCACTGGATCAGAAGTGACTCAACCCAGGCATGGTTTGCCTCTAGTTGCCTCCCCAGGTCTGATCCTTTCCTGTCCACTCCTCTGCCCAGTTTCTGTTGCCACCATCCATCATTGACAAAGGCACGGGTATGGCATGTTTAAGGGTGGAGGTCAGGTGTGCACATCCCATTCCTTAAGTGGTGGGGCAGGGGACTGGGCAACTATGATTGTCTATACTCGTACTGCTATGAGTGTCCTGGGAGTATCTCTGTACCTAAGGGAGTGCTGCGTTTTATAGTAATGAAAAGAACATCTCTAATGAGAACCTACTGTGTAGCACAGGAAACTCTACTAAACGCTCTGTGGTTACCTGTATAGGAAGGAAATCTAAAAAAGAGGAGATAAATATATACCTACAACTGGTTCATTTTGCTATACAGCAGAAACTAACACAACATTGTTAGATGACTATATTCCAATAAAAATTAAAAATAAAAAGAACATCTTGAGAAGTTGAGACAGAAACTGTAGAACAAAGAAAAATGCTTTTATCTTCCTTTTTGAATAAATGGTCCTGCATTTTCATCTTGCACTGGGCCCTGCAAATTATGGAACCAGCACTGATTACAGGCCCTCTGGAGGACAGTTAGGGTTTGGAATAATGCCTCAATGGAATGGGAGATGGAGTATATAATAGGATCTCCAAGCAATGTTCATGCATTTGGATTGGCTCTAATTTAAACTGTGATGTGTCATCTCTAGAAGCATTCAGCATCAATGTATTCATTCCTAGTGATTTCAGAATGAGTATGATGGAAATACAATACTGAAATCAAGGTAGCAGCCTTTATGTGATTAATGAAGCTTTTTAATGGAAGAGTCACTAAGCAAAGATTCCTTGAAAGTGTTGACCCTGACACCAAAAGTGAGAGTCCTCAAACTTCTGCAGTATTCACCTAGTCAACATTTTACATTTAGCTTTTCAAGGCTACGTGGTTTAGATTACTTCACCATCTCTGTGTGACTCTCTCCAATTGTAGGGTAATGGAGGATATAGAATCTGTTCTGACTTTTGTAATATTTGTTCGGGCACTTCAGTGATTTTGGCATTAGGCATAGTTGAAAATAAAAAACAGCATTTCATAGCAAGTTTCAGTCCCTTTCGCAAAGACCTAGGAAAGAAGCCCAACCACTGTAAGATCAGAAAGATTTGCTCTGGTCCAGAAAGTCAATAACTCATTTGAAACATGCATTTTTCTTTTAATCTTAAACTAGAAAGCTCCACTAAGATCATAAAAGTTTACTTGCTTGACTGAAGCAGCAGCATTTTGAGAGGAGGTAAGTATAAACATTAATTTGAGACTTGAAAGCTAACATTAGATTTTGCTTTTTGTTTGAGGCCATGTATTGGTAAACTTTGCCTCAAGTCCCTTTAGATTGAGGAGGATAGGGTATAAAAATGCAATTTCTCAGTGATGTTACTCTGAACTACTTTATTATGCAGTTAGCTGTTTGGCCAGCAATGTGTTCAGTGACCTGCCTGATTCCCTGTGCACACTGGCCTCCTTTCTTGCTTTTCTATAAAGGCATTAGTTTCCATGACTTGAGACGAAAAACATTATCAAATGGGAAGTGTTTAGTGCCTCTGAGAAGCTATTTGTTGGTCTCACTTGAGTTGTTAGGGAATAGGTCTGTATCTCAAAAAATTGACCCTTACCAAGGAGAACAGTAGTTCAAGCTACAAATAGATTGAGTATTCACTGCTTGAAGCTGCTCTCCCCATCAATATTCAATTCATAAATGAAGGCAATATAGTAAGTTGTGCTACATTTTGGGTCTTTGGTCTCAGCCCCCTACCAATTGTAGATACATGCATATCTCCTGCTTTGGGACAAGTACATCAAGCTGTTACATAAGACATGAGGAATTTAATATTAAGGCAAACTTGTTTGTAGTTCTTTTCCAACTTTTATCCTAGTGCAAGTAACTAGGTCTCTACCTGGTCCCTAAGGCTTTTCTGATAAGCTATCAAATCTTGAGGGATGGAGACCCTGCCTTGTTCTTGTCCATGCTAACCCCAAGCTATATCCCTGTGACTGAAGCCCTGTTACCAGCTACCAGACTTTCTTTGGTGCTACCTGCCAGCTTAGACCTTGGAATACCACACTCCTTAACACCTTGTGGTTGTACTGTTATATCTGAGAAATTGTTTTATACATTAATATCTCTGTGTCAGCAGCTCATCCATGCCATGTGACTGTTATTTTATTTACTTGGAGGGCACGTTTCTTCTCTATGGCTGGATCTATTCCCATTACTTGACGTTTTATCAGTTTCTCACAGTCTGCACCACCCCAATGTGCCTTATATTTGTTAATCCTTTGGTTCTTAGTTCTGTCACAGAAAAAGACAGAAGAATACACAGGAGTGTCATCAAAAGACTGTAGATTCTTGGAATTCCCTGGTGGTCCAGTGGTTAGGTGGCTTTCACTACTGTGGCTCAGGTGCAATCCCTGGTCAGTATCTCACAAGCCATGCAGTGTAATCAAAAAGAAGGAAAAAAAAGGACTGTAGATTCAGATGCTTTGAACTTGTAGGATATTAGAAGACCATATTTTTTTCAGTGAAATTTTTTATAAATATTTTTTGATGTAGACCATTTTTTAGTCTTTATTGAATTTTTGTTACAGTGTTGCTTCTGCTTTATGTTTTGCTTTTTCCTGGCCTGGAGGCATGTGAGCTCTTAGCTCCCTGACTAGGGATCGAACTCGCATCCCCTGCGTTGCAAGGCAAAGTCGTAACCACTGAACTACCAGGGAAGTCCCCAGTGAAATGTTTTTAAGGGAAATAAAGGTGAAATCAGTATTTTGAGAAAGGCAGAGAGGATGAATTTTGCAAGTTTAGAGGTAGTAGAGTGAAGTAATTAGAAATATTTTGGCTAGTTGGAAATCAGCGGAAAACATTGAAAAATATCTTAAGGACAAAAGGGAGAATTTGTTATAAAGAGGTATCTCAAGGAACTTATGGGTGTAAATGCAACTCATCTTGAGGAAGGGACTCTTGTCATCTGACATTTATTTTTATTTATATATATGCTTCATTCTCTAAAGATAAGTCTTGTCAGCTTTTAAAATGATGGAACAGAAAATATGATATTTTCAAAAGCAAACATACAGTGGATCATGTAACTCCCTGCTTTAAAACCCTCTAATGGGTTTACATTGCACTTAGAATAAAATCTGAAGTCCTTAATATGCTCTACAAAGTCCAGTGTTATCGGTCCTTAACTCCTTCTCTAATCTCATTTCCTATGACTTCTTTATTCCTTTGACTTTGTAGATAATCTGAATTATTTTGGAGTCTTTATAGTTTCTGATTCCCTTACCTCTTATTATATCGCCCTGTCCTACTTTTTCTAGTACAAGTTACTTCCTGAAGTTAAGCTGTTCATGAATTTATCTATTTATCATCTAATACCATCTCAGTTGTGAGCTGAGCCAGGACATTGCCTGTCCTTTTCACTCTTGTAGCTCCAGTACTTAGAATTAAGTGTGACCACATATTAGGGACTCAATAAAGAATTGCTATACCAATTAAAAAGCCAAGATGATTGAACATTGAGAGTCAGACATCAGCAGAATGACCTGATTTAAGAGAGACGAAAAGGCATAAACAATATTAATGTTATTTAAAATATGCAATGTCTAACAATAAGCAGTCAATAACAAGTCATAATAATTCATTTTTTTTGAATGCTCACTCTCTGGCACTGCTCAAAGAACTTTAATCTGTGTTAACTCATTTAATCCTCTCGATAGCCCTATGAGGTAGATGTCATTATGATACCCATTTTACATTTGTGGAATAGAAAGCATGAAAATGTTAAGTGACTTGCCCAAGGTCAAACAGCTAGTAAAGAGAAAGCTGGGATTCAGGATATAGATTTAAATAATCTGAGTCCACAAAGAGTACACTTAATTATGAATGTATATTGCCTTCCTTGGTTGCACAGCAACTCAACAAAACAAACTTGATTCTGAAGCATATTCTTCTTCATACATTCTCTAGCCAGAGGTATAGCTAAGATCTAAATATGTAAGTACTAACTTAAAGGTTGGAATGAATAAGTAGACCCAAGGGCAAATCAAAGTTTGTGAGAGGTGGAAATCAGGCTGTTCTCAACACATATTTAAAAAGCTCAAAAATTGAATTGACCAACTTCAGGAACAGTGAAAATAAAATCACTGGAAGTAAAATGTGAAGGTAGATTTAATTTACTGTTACTAATTGGTGGTCTTTCAGCATGAAGTACACAATGCTGTTTAAAAAACCCTGTGTGTGAGAGGGGGTGTGGATAATGGTCTCTTATTCCACTACTTCTCTACTTCTTCATAATTTGTCTCAAAAAAAGGGCAATATTAAATTCTTGTGCATTTATAAGCATTTATCCAACCAGTGGAAGGTCTTTTTTTCATAGAGAACAAAATTGGTGTCATAAAAGAACTACTGAAGTATAGATGTTGAAGTTACTCTGGCATACAACAAACCTCAGACCAGTAAAAATAGAAAATGTTAATCCTGAGGACAGGTGAAAGGGATACAGAACCATCCAATCCTAAGGACAGGTGAAAGAGATACAGAACCACCGATTAAGAAGACATTAAATTGGAAATCTTGACTCTTACTGTGAAATGTTGAATACTTTTTTTTTTTAACAGTGTGTGTTGTTTGCCACAAGATGGCAGTTAAGCCATTGTCACTTGAATATGGCAAAGGTAGGTAGGCAGTGTTGTCCAGAAATCCTTTTTATCTCGAATGAAGTACAAATTGAATTTCAAATTTTACTCTGTCAGTATACACATTTGTAAAAATCATGGTACATAGCAACCTGCCATCAAATATTAACATAGAGAGAGTCAAGATTTGTGGGGTTATAGATTATTTAAGTTATTGGTAGAATGGTATTGATTATTAGCCAAAAAGTCCTGGATAAGGCTTATTAAAGTCAAATTAAACACAGAAAACACAAGCTATATAAAGAGCTATGCTGCAATATTGGAGAAGAATGGAAATGTATAGTTTAGATGAGGGAACCAAGCTTCATTACAGCTAATTAATCATCCCAGCAATGATGCTCTTCTTGGTTGTTGAATCAACTGTTCAGTAAACCACAGTAATCATTAAGAGAGCCATACCATGAGAGGAAAGCCATTTTAGAAAAGTCTATCAGGTGCAAAACATTGCTCTTTAAGCTCAGCTTTCTCTATGATATCCTTTCTCATTTCCTCTGAATTCCTATCACGTCTGCTGGCCAAACCATTTCCTTTAGGCAGTGTCTGGAGCTATGGTATATCTATGTCTTTTGAAATTTTATTTTTCATTTGCTATTATTTTCTCCCAATCTGAGGGCTGTCTTTTCACCTTACTTATAGTTTCCTTTGTTGTGCAAAAGCTTTTAAGTTTCATTAGGTCCCATTTGTTTATTTTTGCTTTTATTTCCAATATTCTGGGAGGTGGGTCATAGAAGATCTTGCTGTGATTTATGTCAGAGAGTGTTTTGCCTATGTTCTCCTCTAGGAGTTTTATAGTTTCTGGTCTTACATTTAGATCTTTAATCCATTTTGAGTTTATTTTTGTGTATGGTGTTAGAAAGGAGGAAACAGACAAAGCATTAATCTCAAAAATATACAAGCAACTCCTGCAGCTCAATTGCAGAAAAATAAATGACCCAATCAAAAAATGGGCCAAAGAACTAAACAGACATTTCTCCAAAGAAGACATACAGATGGCTAACAAACACATGAAAAGATGCTCCACATCACTCATTATCAGAGAAATGCAAATCAAAACCACAATGAGGTACCATTACACGCCAGTCAGGATGGCTGCTATCCAAAAGTCTACAAGCAATAAATGCTGGAGAGGGTGTGGAGAAAAGGGAACCCTCTTACACTGTTGGTGGGAATGCAAACTAGTACAGCCACTATGGAAAAGAGTGTGGAGATTTCTTAAAAAACTGGAAATAGAACTACCATATGACCCAGCAATACCACTTCTGGGCATACACACTGAGGAATCCAGATCTGAAAGAGACACGTGCACCCCAATGTTCATCGCAGCACTGTTTATAATAGCCAGGACATGGAAGCAACCTAGATGCCCATCAGCAGATGAATGGATAAGGAAGCTGTGGTACATATACTCCATGGAATATTACTCAGCCGTTAAAAAGAATTCATTTGAATCAGTTCTAATGAGATGGATGAAACTGGAGCCCATTATACAGAGTGAGGTGAGCCAGAAAGATAAAGAACATTACAGTATACTAACACATATATACGGAATTTAGAAAGATGGTAACGATGGCCCTATATGCAGGGCAGAAGAAGAGACGCAGAAGTACAGAACAGACTTTTGAACTCTGTGGGAGAAGGGGAGGGTGGGATGTTTTGAAAGAACAGCATGTATATTATCTGTGGTGAAACAGACCACCAGCCCAGGTGGGATGCATGAGTCAAGTGCTCGGGCCTGTTGGGCTGGGAAGATCCAGAGGAATCGGGTGGAGAGGGAGGTGGGATGAGAGACCGGGATGGGGAATTCGTGTAACTCTATGGCTGATTCACATCAATGTATGACAAAACCCACTGAAAAATAAAAAAATAAAAAAAAATGAAAATAAAAACATATTTCAATGCAAAAAAAAAAAAAAAAAAAGAAATTTTATTTTTTATATTATAAAGTCCTTATGGGTAACAAGTCTATTTTACTTTTCTATGCTAAACATGTGGCTTACCTGGCAGAGTGTTCAGTTACAGAATGGTCATAGTAGTATAGACAGTACAGTAGAAAATTTAGAAGTGTGGACCCTGGAGCTGTCCTGCCAGGATTTATATCCCATCTCTGTGTAAGCTTAAGTTATCTAATGTCTCTGAGCCTTAATTTTTCTCAAATGTAAAATGCTTACCAGTTAATATAACTAAAACATTTTAAATTGTGCCGGATGTGAACTAAGTTCTTTATTAGTCTTTGCTATCAATGATTTATGTCTTAGAGAGGCCTGATATGAGAGGCCCAGGTTGCTTCTTGAGTTAGTTGCCTACTGGTAGAGTGATTAATATTGGTACTGGGAAACCAACTGCTCTCAACTGATAAGCCCTCTGGTCATAATGATGCCAAGTGATGTCTCCTTAAAAGAGAGAAAGAGTTTAGTCATAAGTACCTGGAAGTCCCATAACCTGTTCTATAAGAAGTAGTTTCTTCTGTAATACTTCCAGGAAGGAAGTTTTCTCCATACTGGAATTTACAGAGTTCTGTTAATATGGAGAGTCCTGCTCTCCAATGGTGAAGTATGTTGTTTCGTAATGTGGTCAGCTTTGCTGAAGTGCTGGTTCAGTATTGTCTCTTGGACTGTCATATGATGGGATGGGTTGGAGGGCGTGGGATCGGTGGTAATGGAAGGTATTCAGTATTTGTTGACTCTTTTAAGCCTTGTGGAAGGAACTTTCACATACAGTATCATATGTAATTGTCATGATTACTAGTCACATTTTATAGCCAAGGAATCTGAGATTCAGAGAGGTGTGTAACTTTCTCAAGATCATATGACTAATGTCTTACCATGCAATACCATACAATCATAGCTACTGTATGATAGGGGAACCAGGATTTTAATCAACACTTCTAGTTAAAGAACAGGTAATTCTTAAATTCCTTATTTATTACCATGGGAAAGGTGAGGTCTTATCCTGTTCTAATAAGTGATGCCAGCTCTTCTATTACTTAAAAGCAATAGACCAGTTTAGGCAATGACTGAGGCTAATCTTATCAGTTTGTTATGCAATGAATTCATACCCATGCCCCATGATAGGTGTGTGTGTGTGTGTGTGTGTGTATAATATATAAAGAGAGAGAGAGAGAGAATATACCACATCTTCTTTACCATTCATCTGTGTGTGTTGTGTGTTAGTCACTCAGCCGTGTCCGACTCTTTGTGACCCCGTGGACTGTAGCCCACCAGGCTCCTTTGTCCGTGGGATTCCCCAGGCAAGAATACTGGAGTGGGTTGCCATTTCCTTCTCCAAAAAGGCTGATGAAAGTGTGTAAAATCAAGATGATAACCGTACTTAGCAGCACAGTCACAATAAGGCATCACTGAGATCTGAGGAAGTATTGTCTTCTTAGGAGTTCCTGCTTTGACCTGAGTTAGCTTGAGACACTGAATCACCCCAGTGTCCTAAAATCCATCAACAGGAACACAGATGTTCTATCCATTCATCTAGTGATGGACACTTAGGTTGCTTCCATTTCATGGCTATTGTAAATAATGTTTCAATGAACATAGAAATGCATGTATCTTTTCAAATTAGTGTTTTTGTATTCTTTTGAAAAATATCCAGAAGCGGAATTCCTGGATCATATGGTAGTTTTATTTTTAATTTTTTGAGAAACCTCCACTATGTTTCCTATAGTGGCTGCACCAATTTTCATTCCCACCAGGAGTGCACAGGGGTTTGCTTTTCTCCACATCCTTGCCAACACTTGTGTTTTGTTGTCTTTTTGATAATAGCTATTCTGACCAGTGTGAGGCAATATCTCACTGTGGTTTTGATTTGCAGTTCCCTGATGATTAGTGATGATCATCATCATTTCATGTGTCTGTTGGCTGTCAGTATGTCTTCTTTGGAGAAATGCCTACTCAGGTCCTCTGCTCTTTTTTTTTACTTGGATTGTTTTTTGGATATTGAGTTGTTTAATTTTTTTGTATAGTTTGGATATTAGCCCCTTATCAGATATATCATTAGCAAATATTTTCTCCCATTCAGTAGGTTACTTTTTTGTTTTGTTGATAGTTTCCTTCACTGTGCAAAAGCTTTTTAATTTGTTGTAGATTCATTTAACTTAGTTTTTGTTGCCCTTGCCTGGGGTGACAGAATTTTTTTTTATAAGACTAATGTCAAAGATCATACTGCCTATTTTTTTCTCCTAAGAGTTTTATGGTTTCAGATCTTACATTTAATTCTTTAATCTATTTTGAGTTCATTTTTTTTCTTTTTTTTTTTTTATTAGTTGGAGGTTAATTACTTCACAACATTTCAGTGGATTTTGTCATACATTGACATGAATCAGCCATGGAGTTACATGTATTCCCCATCCCGATCCCACCTCCCACCTCCCTCTCCACCCGATTCCTCTGGGTCTTCCCAGTGCACCAGGCCCGAGTACTTGTCTCATGCATCCCACCTGAGCTGGTGATCTGTTTCACTACAGATAATGTGCATGCTATTCTTTCGAAACATCCCACCCTCACCTTCTCCCACAGAGTTCAAAAGTCTGTTCTGTACTTCTGTGTCTCTTTTTCTGTTTTGCATATAGGGTTATCATTACCATCTTTCTAAATTCCATATATATATGTGTGTTAGTATGCTGTAATGTTCTTTATCTTTCTGGCTTACTTCACTCTGTATAATGGGCTCCAGTTTCATCCATCTCATTAGAACTGATTCAAATGAATTCTTTTTAATGGCTGAGTAATATTCCATGGTGTATATGTACCACAGCTTCTGTATCCATTTGTCTGCTGATGGGTTGAGTTCATTTTTATATGGTGTAAGAAAATAGTCCAGTCTGATTCTTTGCATGTAGCTGCCCAGTTTCTCCACCACCATTTATTAAAGAGGCTATCTTTTCCCCATTCTATATTTTTGCCTCATTTGTCAAAAATTAATTGACTGTGTAAACATGGGCTTATTTAAAGATTAATTGACTACATAAGCTTGGGTTTATTTGGAGATTCTATTTTGTTCCATTGATCTATGCATTTGTTTCTATGCTAGTACCATATGTTTTTTGATTATTATGGTTTTGTTGTATAATTTTACCTCCAACTTTGTTCTTGTTTCTCAAGATTGCTTTGGCTAGTTAGGATCTTTTATGCTTCCACACAAATTTTAGGATTTTTTTTCTAGTTATGTGAAAAATTCCATTGGCATTTTAATAGGAATTGCTTTGAATTATAGATTGCTTTGGGTAAGATGGGCGTTTTAACATTAATTATTCCAATTCATGAACATGGTATATCTTTCTATTTATTTATGTTGGTTTCAATTCTTTCATTGATGTCTTATAGTTTTCAGAGTAATGGAAACCCACTCCTGTATTCTTGCCAGGGACAGAGGAGCCTGGTGGGCTGCCGTCTATGGGGTCGCCCAGAGTCGGATATGACTGAAGCGACTTAGCAGCAGCAGCAGCAGTTTTCAGAGTACAGATCTTTCACCTCATTGGTTACATTTATTCTTAGGTATTGTATTCTTTATGATGCAATTGTAAATGGGATTGTTTTCTTAATTCCTCTTTTGATTGTTATTAGTGTATAGAAACACTATATATTTCTGTACATTGTTTGTATCCTGAAACTTTACTAAATTTATTTATTAGTTCTAATAGTTTTTTGGTGGAGTTCATAGGGTTTCTATATAGTATCATGTCGTTTGTAAATAGCGTCAATTTTACTTCTTTGTTTCCAATTTGAATTCCTTTTATTTCTTTTTCTTCTCTTACTGCTGAGTCTAGGACTTACAATATTATTTTGAATAAAAGTGATGAGAGTGGGCATCCTTCTCTTGTTCCTGATCTTAGAGGAAATGCTTTCAGCTTTCCACCATTGAGTGTGAAGTTAGCTGTAGGTGCGTTGTGAAAGTGTTAGTTATTCAATCGTGTCTGACTCTTTGTGACCCCATGGACTGTAGCTTGCCAGGCTCTTCTGTCCATGGAATTCTCCAGGCAAGAATAATAGAGTGGGTAGCATTCCCTTCTCTAGGGTGTGTCATATATGGCCTTTATTATGTTGCGATATATACCCACCTTGTTAACAGTTTTTATTGCTAATAGATGGATTTTATTAAATGTTTTTCTGCATCTATTGAGATAATCACATAATTTTTTTTTTTAGTTCATGATATTTATTACTGGGGCTGGTTACAGAAAAATCTTTTTTCCACTGTTGATTTAGGCATAAGAATAGGTATTTGTCTCGTGTGATTTCCTTTTAGAACTTCTATTTTAAAAAAAATCATAAAACTGTCTCTATCTGGGAAGATTAGTATCAATTCTTTTTTTAAAAAGTGAGGAGGGTAGGAGCTGAGGTTTTGTTTTATGCCTCAGTAACTACGACCGAACAAGGTGTAGTACTTGGCAGGGTTCTTTCCACACACACACTTGGCTCCTGGTGGCAGCTCACAGAGTGGTTTGAAGGGGAATCACATAATTTTTATCCTTTATTTTGTTAATGTGGTGAATCACATTGACTGATTTGTGGATATTGAACCATCCCCACATCCTTGGGAAAAATTCTACTTGATTAAGATGTTTGATCCTTTTAATATATTCTTGAATTTGGTTTGCCAATATTTTGTTGAGGATTTTTAGCATCTATGTTCAGGAATCTTGGCCTGTAATTTTTTCTTTTTTGTGTATCTTTGTCTGGTTTTAATATCATAGTAATGCTGACCTCACAAAATGAGTTTGGAAGCCTTCCTTTCTCTTCAGTTTTTTTTAGATAGTTTGAGAAGGATAAGTATTAAGTCTTCTTTAAGTTCAGTTCAGTTGCTCAGTCATGTCCAACTCTTTGTGACCCCATGGACTGCAGCATGCCAGGCTTCCCTGTACATCACCAATCTCGGAGCTTGCTCAAACTCATGTGCACTGAGTCGGTGTTGCCATCCAATAATCTAATCCTCTGTTGTTCCCTTCTCCTCCTGTCTTCAATCTTTCCCAGCATCAGGGTCTTTCTTATCCAGTGAGTCAGTTCTTCATATCAGGTGGCCAAGGTATTGGAGCTTCAGCATCAGCATCAATCCTTCCAGTGAATATTCAGGACTGATTTCCTTTAGGATTGAGTGGTTTGATCTCCTTGCAGTCCAAGGGACTCTCAAGAGTCTTCTCCAACACCACAGTTCAAAAGCATCAATTTTTCTGCACTCAGCCTTCTTTATGGTCCAAATGTCACATCCATATATGACCACTGGAAAAACCGTAGCCTTGACTATACAGACATTTGTTGGCAAAGTAATGTCTCTGCTTTTTTATGCTGTCTTGTTTGGTCATAACTTTCCTTCCAAGGAGTAAGTGTCTTAATTTCATGGCTGTAATCACCATCTGCAGGGATTTTGGAGCCCCCCAAAATAAAGTATGACACTGTTTCCACTGTTTCCCCATCTATTTCCCATGAAGTGATGGGACCAGATCCCATGATCTTAGTTTTCTGAATGTTGAGTGTTAAGCCAACTTTTTCACTCTCCCCTTTCACTTTCATCAATAGGCTTTTTAGTTCCTCTTCACTTTCTGCCATAAGGGTGGTGTCATCTGCATATCTGAGGTTATTGATATTTCTCCCGGCAATCTTGATTCAAGCTTGTGCTTCTTCCAGTCCAGCGTTTCTCATGATGTACTCTGCATATAAGTTAAATAAGCAGGGTGATAATATACAACCTAGACATATTCCTTTTCCTATTTGGAACCAGTCTATTGTTCCATGTCCAGTTCTAACTGTTGCTTCCTGACCTGTATACAGGTTTCTCAAGAGGAAGGTCAGGTGGTCTGGTATGCCCATCTCTTTCAGAATTTTCCACAGTTTATTGTGACCCATGCAGTCAAAGGCTTTGGTATAGTCAATAAAGCAGAAATAGATGTTTTTCTAGAACTCTCTTGCTTTTTTGATGATCCAGTGGATGTTGACAATTTGATCTCTGGTTCCTCTGCTTTTTCTAATACCAGCTCGAATATCTGCAAGTTCACGGTCCACATATTGCTGAAGCCTGGCTTGGAGAATTTTGAACATTACTTTACTAGCATGTGAGATGAGTGCAATTGTGTGGTAGTTTCAGCATTCTTTGGCATTGCCTTTCTTAGGGGTTGGAGTGAAAAACCGTCATTTTCCAGTCTTGTGGCCACTGGTGAGTTTTCCAAATTTGCTGGCATATTGAGTGCAGCACTTTCACAGCATCATCTTTCAGGATTTGAAATAGCTCAACTGGAATCCCATCACCTCCACTAGTTTTGTTCGTAGTGATGCCTTCTATGGCCCACTTGACTTCACCTTCCAGGATGTCTGGCTCTAGAGTGAGTGACCACACCATCGTGGTTATCTGAGTCTTGAAGATCTTTTTTGTACAGTTCTTCTGTGTATTCTTGCCACCTCTTCTTAATATCTTCTGCTTCTGTTAGGTCCATAGTTTTCCTGTCCTTGATCAAGCCCATCTTTGCATGAAATATTCCCTAGTATCTCTAATTTTCTTGAAGAGATCTCTAGTCTTTCCCATTCTATTGTTTTCCTCTATTTTTTTGCATTGATCGCTGAGGAAGGCTTTCTTATCTTTCCTTGCTATTCTTTGGAACTCTGCATTCAAATGGGAATATCTTTCCTTTTCTCCTTTGCTTTTCACGTCTCTTCATTTCACAGCTATTTGTAAGGCCTCCTCAGACAGCCGTTTTGCTTTTTTGCATTTCTTTTCTGTAGGGATGGTCTTGATCCCTTTCTACTGTACAGTGTCACAAACCTCTGTCCATAGTTCATCAGGCACTCTGTTATCAAATTAGTTTAATTTGTTGCATGCTATGAGATATTGGTGTCTGTTATCTAAGGAACTGGTGGCTAAAAATTAGATAATCTCCATTAACCCTTATGAGTCATACTTGAAATAATGAAGCAGTCAGTATCTAGCAAATTAATTGGTCAAAACCAGATAAATTATTTTCCCACGGTTTGAGGGGCATGAATCATGTTGAGTTGCTTTGCTACCATTTTCACCTCTGAAGAACTGTCTCATAGAAGTGCATTTATCTAAGCTCTTCCCTCAGATGTTCAAGTGAGGTAGCATTTATGTAACAGTTTAACCTCAGTTATCAACTCATATTTGTGTCTGTTTTGATTGAAAGTCTCCTGTTAATATCAGCAATCTACATTCTTAACCATCTCCTCTTCCTATGCCTGCGCTGTTTCTCAAGATGGATACAGACTAATTGAAATGCGAAGGAAATTTTCCAAGAGTTTTTTTTTTATTGTTTTTTGTCCATGACTCTCCAGCTGTGGTAAACAATTTGTGTTAATGAAAAATATTTACATTGCTACATACATCTAAATGCTTCTGAAAAATCATTTCTTTCTGAAACATGATGGCTAGTGTTAGAATTATTTCCAAAATGGAAAAGGAAACCATTTTTAGAAATAGAAGGGTTTTTTTTAAAAAAAGGTTTTAATAAGGATCTTTTCAACCTTCAGAGTTATAACTATTCCCAAGAGAAACTTAAACTAATAATTATGAAATCAACATACAATTTCATTGATGGAAAATATCTTAGACATTATCTTAAATAGATGTCCTACTGAGGACCCAGAAATAAGCTCATCTGTGGAGCTGCATGAGTTTTTTAGAAAAGAAAATAAGCTAATTTTGTGCAGCAAAAAAAGAAAACTGAAAACTCCATTTTAAACCTACTATTGTAATAACTGCTCTTCAGGGTATAGTAATAAAATTCACCTATACAACTTGGAGTCTACAGTCATAATGTGCTGTAGTTCCATCTGATATAGAAGAATGTTCCCCGGCCTACCAAAAGGCAGAAAATTTCCAGAAAAAGCATTTATTTCAAAGAAAAAGGTTTTATTTCTGATACATTTATAATTGCTTTCCACTTGTCAGTACTCTCTGTTCCACCTTAGGGGATGGTCACCAGAAAGTAAGCAAGAAAACTTTCATAGTGCAAATCTTAAGACAGTTTCTTTTAAGTTGGTACAAACATAATTGCGGTTTTGGACAGTGAATTTTAAATCATTTTAACTAGGCTCAAACACATCTTTATTAATCAAAATAGGAGCCATTACAATCAACACATTTTGGCCAATAAGAAATAAGTTTGTTTATTACTGTAGTGTAAAAATCTATGTTTCAGGATTCAACAAACACTTGGAAAGCATTTTCTGCCTGCCTCCTGCTGGTTGTGAAAGAGCTTTCTCACACACAAAAAATTTTTCCTGCAAAAAGTTGTCAAGATACTTAAAGAGGTGGTAGTTGTCTCACAAGCTGAAATCAAGATTGCCAGGATAATAAAACCAGAAACTATAAAACATTTACATTAAAGCATAGGCAGAACACTCTCTGACATAAATCACAGCAAGATCCTCTATGATCCACCTCCCAAAGTAATGGAAATAAAAACAAAAAATAAACAAATGGGACCTAATTAAACTAAAAACCTTTTGCACAACAAAGGAAAGTATAAGCGACATGAAAAGGCAGCCATCAAAATGAAAGAAAATAATAGCAAATGAAACAACTGACAAAGAATTAATCTCCAAAATATACAAGCAACACATGAAGCTCAATACCAGAGAAAAAATGACCCAATCAAAAAATGGGACTGAGAACTAAACAGACATTTCTCCAAAGAAGACATACAGATGGCTAGCAAACACATGAAAAGATGCTCAATATCACTTATTATCACAGAAATGTGATTCAAAGCCACAATGAGGTACCATCTCATGCCAGTCAGAATGGCTGCCATCAAAAAGTCTACAAAGAATAAATGCTGAAGAGGGTGTGGAGAAAAGGGAACCCTCTTAAACTGTTGGTGGGAATGCAAACTAGTACAGCCACTATGGAGAACAGTGTGGAGATTCGTTAAAAAACTGGAAATAGAACTGCCATCCCACTGCTGGGCATATACATCAAGGAAATAAGAATTGAAAGAGACACATGTACCCCAATGTTCATTGCAGCACTGTTTACAATAGCTAGGACATGGGAGCAACCTAGATGTCCATCAGCAGATGAATGGATAAGAAAATTGTGGTACTATACACAATGGAATATTACCTAGCTATAAAAAAGGGAACACATTTCAGTCAGTTCTAATGAGCTGGGTGAAACAGGAGCCTATTAATCAGAGTGAAGTAAGTCAGAAAGAGAAACACCAATACAGTGTGTTAATGCATATATATGGAGTTTAGAAAGATGGTAATGACGACCCTATATGCAAGACATCAAAAGAGACATAGATGTATAGAACAGACTTTTGGACTATGTGGGAGAAGGTGAGGGTTGGATGATATGAGAGAATAGTGTTGAAACATGTATATTACCATTTGTAAAATAGATGACCAGTACAAATTTGATGCATGAAGCAGGGCACACATAGCTGGTGCTCTGGGACAACCCAGAGGGATAGGGTGGGGAGGGAGGTGGCATGGTGGGACACATGTACACCTATGGCTGACTCATGTCTTTCTATGGCAAAACCCACAATATTGTAAAACAATTAGCCTCCAATTAAAATAGATTGATTAATTTAAAAAAAAGGTTGCTGGGAGAAATATCAACAACCTCAGATATGCAGATGATACCACTTCAATGACAGAAAGTAAAGAGGAACTAAAGAGCCCCTTGATGAAGGTGAAAGAAGAGAAAAAGCTGGCTTAAATCTCAACATTCAAAAAACAAAGGTCATGGCATCCAGTCCCATCACTTCATGGCAAATAGATGGGGGAAAATTGGAAACTGAGATTTTCTTTCTTGGGCTCCAAAAGAGCTGCAGACAGTGATTACAACCATTAAATGAAAAGATGCTTGCTCCTTGGAAGAAAAGCTATGACAGACCTAGTGTATTCAAAAGCAGAGATATCACTTCACTGACAAAGCTCCATATAGTCAAAGCTGTGGTTCTTCCAGTAGTCATGCACAGATGTGAGAGTTGGACCATAAAGAAGGCTGAACACCAAAGAATTAGTGCCTTTGAACTGTGGTGTTGGAGAAGACTCTTGAGAGTCCCTTGGACAGCAAGGAGATCCAACCAGTGCATCCTAAAGGAAATCAACCCTAAATATTCATTGGAAGGACTGATGCTGAGGCTGAAGCTCCAATGTTTTGGCCATCTGATGCGAACAGCTCACTTGCTGGAAAAGATACTGGGAAAGATTGAGGGCAAGAGAAGAGGGCGACAGAGGATGAGATGGTTGGATGGCATCACTGACCCAACAGACATGAGTTTGAGTAAACTCCAGGAGATAGTGAAGGACAGGGAAGCCTGGTGTGCTGCAGTCCATGAGATTGCAGAGATGGGACACAACTTAGCGACTGAACAAGTCGGTTGTCAAGAGGTCAAGTGAATATGATGGATGAGGCAAAACTTTGTAGCCCAATTCATTCAAGTTTTGTAGTGTTGACTATGTGGTTAGGCATTGTCACAGAGAAGAATTGGGTCCTTTCTGTTGACCAATGCTGGCTGTAGGCGTTGCAGTTTGTGGTACATCTCATCGACTTGGTGAGCATACTTCTCAGATGTAATGGTTTCACCGAGATTCAGAAAGCTGTAATAGATCAGACCAGCAGCGTTCCACCAAATAATGACCATGACCTTTTTTGGGTGCAAGTTTGGCTTTGGGAAGTGCTTTGGAGCTTCTTCTTGGTCCAACCACGAGCTGGTTATTGCTGGTAGTCATATAAAATCCACTTTTCATCGCAGGTCACAATCTGACTGAGAAATGGTGCATTGTTGTTGTGTAGAATAAGAGACGATGACACTTCAAAATGATGATTTTTTTCATTTTCTCTAAACTCATGAGGCACCTACTTGTTGAGTTTTTTCATCTTTCCAATTTGCTTCAAGTGCCAAATGACCATAGAATGGTTGATGTTAAGTTCTTTGGCAACTTCTCATGTAGTTTTCAGAGGATCAGCTTTGATGATCCTCTCAGTTGGTCACTGCCAATTTCCAATGGCCAGCCACCATGCTCCTCATTTTCAAGGCTCTTGTCTCCTTTGCAAAACTTCTTGAACCACCAGTGCACTGTACACTTGTTAGCTGTTCTTGGGCCAAATGCGTTGTTGGTGTTGTGCATTGTCTTTACTGCTTTCCAACCCATTTTGAACTTGAATAAGAAAATAGCTCAAATTGCTTTTTGTCTAACATCATTTCCCTAGTGTAAAGTAAATATAAAATAAATAGCAAGTAATGTCAATAGCAACAAAACATAAAATGAGAAATGCATGTTAAAATAATGTATAGCATAACCACATTTATTTAAAAGCATATTTCAGTATCAAAAGGCAAAGGTCAACAATACAAAACTGCAATTATTTTTGTACCAATCTAAATGTTACTCAACCTATTCAGCTGTAGAAGAGGGATGAAATAAATACTGATTGGCTACCTACTTTGTATGCATCACTATGCTAGACACTGAAGACAATACAAAGGTGGATAATTTGAATATTGACCTCAAGCAGCCCATATACCATTGGGAACATTAAACATGTTATCAAATTAAAATATGTGATGTTCATCGGGGAAAATATCCTCGTTAAAGAAGGAATATTTTCCTTTGCATCCTTTGCATCCATTGTTTGTCTTTACTTTTCCAAGAAGACAGATTTCTCCCAGGCTCCCTCCCTTCTGACTCCATCCTCCACCTCGTCCATATTAGGACCATGGTAAACACCTCCTCCACATTCTGCAATGTTCCTGCCATTCACTTCCCCTCTTCTTCTTCTCTACCTTATTCTCCTAAACTTTACTCTATAACTCCCAGAAACTTTTCCTTCCAGGGTGGTGGATTCAAAACTGAGGGGAGCTGACCATCAAAATTGAAGGGAGCTGACCATCAGCTGGTGGGGGAGAAAAACATACAAGCAGTTCTAACTCAACAGGATGCTGGTGTGGCTGTTTAGTCACTCAGTCATGCCAGACTCTTTGTGTCCTCATGGACTGTAGCCCTCCAGGGTCTTCCGTCCATGGGATTTCCCAGGAAAAATATATGGGAGTGGGTTGCCATTTCCTTCTCCTGGGGAGATCTTCCTGACCCAGGGATTGAACCTGCATCTCCTGCATTGGCAGGCAGATTTTCTTTTTTTTAAACTACTGAGTCACCAGAGAAGTCCCATTCAGCAGGATAACAAGTGCAAATGTGCCCAAGAGATAGGACAAATGACAGAGTTAACATCCCTGCCACAATGAGTTAATGAACTTCTCTCAGAGGAGGAGACACCTGAGCTGTATATTGAAGGTTAAAGAAAATGCTGAGCAGATGAGCAAGAGACAAGGCATTCAAGACTGTGGGCTGAAGCTTCCCCCAAATCTCTCCACTAAGTAAACAGAAAGACTGTACCTCTAACTCTTCACTATCTGGAATATGTATCTGATTCTTTATATCTGTAATACCTGCAATCTGGAATGTTTTACCTTACTTCAGTTGTATGCTTAAAGTTCACAATAAAACAAAACAAAACAAAAATAAAATATGTGATCCAGACAGGATGCCCACAGACTGGTCACCAAGTTCAAAGACCATATTCTAATACAGTGCATTTGTGAAATGCATTACACGTCAGTTCCTACCAATAATTTTTAGTTGCTGGAGGTTCTAAACAATTTACTAAAAACATAATTATTTTAACACTATTACCTCTGCCACTTGCAGTTATTCACATTTTGTTTTGCAAGAAAAAGAGGAATGTGGCAGCTGTGTGAGTCTTTGGCCCAGTGACTCCTTACCAAGTGTGCAAGTAGGCTTTCTTGACCCTCTGTCCAGTTCTTGCACAGACATCAGGGGTATACAAGATATTAAGAAAAGAGAAATGGGGTACAGAGAATGGAAGCAGGGGTCCAAATGGAATCTTGTATCATTCTGAAAATATTTCTTTCTCCAGGAATTATGTTTCCATCTTTTAATTGTCCTGTCTTGGGTCTCTTTTGTATCCATGCTTTCCAGGCAAATGACCTAAACAACTCCAATTACTTTCCAGTCACCTTTAGACTGCTCTCAGTCATGATACAAACAGTGCAAAAAGTAAAAAATAGCACATAAATAGAAAGTGTCAGAGCCAAGCTGAGCACTGTATGCCTCTGCAAACTTTGTGGTTTACATATCCAGTAACTACTTCCACCCCAAGCATAGTTCTGTGTGTTTCTGTGTATGTGTAGAGGGTGTTGGAAGGAGGGACAATCTACATCAGAATGATCCACTTCCTTCCTTTCTAGCTAGAGAAATAGTTGAAAGTATGACCTCATGGATTCCAGAAGGAACAAATGTACTATACATTTGCAGGGGCAGTGTTTTCACAGAGGACTGTAAATAATCCTTCTAAAAGTACTATTTGGGTAAGGTGAGATAATCTCTCTTTTTTTGAGAAACTGAGGCTTGAAGGAGTTAAAGTCTTGGCCAAAGCCATACATCTTGTAGAATATGGCTGCCTATTATCTTTCTTTCCTGTCCAAGTCAGTAGTGGAACAAATGGTCATTCTTTTGTAATTCTTGTTTTTTCTCTTCCTCTTAGTCTTTCCTCTCTGTCTTTTCCCAACTTTACAGACCACACCTATACCTCACTTTATTGATACTGGCAGACAACCAGGCCTGGGGTAATGTCTAACAACAAAGTTCCTTTGTACTCACAAGTCTTTTTACTTATGGTATCAGTGAGGCACCTTGTCCTAGATGTAGTAAAGTATCTTTTCAAAACAAAGACATTTTCCACCTTTATCTTTCCATATCCTATTATATCAAGGAATAGCCATAGAGACCATACACTTTCTCAAGGCCACCATTCGCTGCTAACTTCGTGACCACTGATATTGGGATTTTCCTCATCTCAATCTTGTCTTATAAAAGCAGAATTGTGGCAGGTGCTCACAGCTGACCCACACTTGAATACACATAGCACCTTTCCCTAAACCTTGAGTAGCAGGCTCACTAGGACTCCCTGACTGGTACTCCATTAACCTTTAGGCAATTTTCATTATTTTTCCCTGATCAGCTCACAGAAGTGGTCAAGAAAGCCTTGCTTTGTTTGTCAGGGGGAATTAATTGTTTTTTCTTCTCACGTTTTGAGCATCAGTGTATGTCTGATATGCTGAAGCCACCTGTGTCCCCTTCAGTGTATTTCTTGTGGAAATATGATTATTTCATATTTTACACAGATTCAAGTCTTTATCCAAATACCATCTTTGACATCTATCTTATCATTCCATCCATTCTATTGTAGCACATTACATATTTATCAGTTCAATTCAGTCACTCAGTCGTGTCCTACTCTTTGAGACCCCATGAACTGCAGCACGCCAGGCCTCCCTGTCCATCACCAACTCCCAGAATCCACCCAAACCCATGTCCATTGAGTCGGTGATGCCATCCAACCATCTTATCCCCTGTCATCCCCTTCTCCTCCTGCCCTCAATCTTTCCCAGCATCAGGGTCTTTTCCAATGAGTCAGCTCTCCTCATCAGGTGGCCCAAGTATTGGAGTTTCAGCTGATGTTGAACATGAGTTCCTCCAGTGAACACCCAGGACTGATCTCCTTTAGGATGGACTGGTTGGATCTCCTTGCAGTCCAAGGGGCTCTCAAGAGTCTTCTCCAACACTACAGTTCAAAAGCATCAATTCTTCTGCACTCTTTATAGTCCAACTCTCACATCCACACATGACCACTGGAAAAATCATAGCCTTGACCAAACGGACCTTTGTTGGCAAAGTAATGTCTCTGCTTTTTAATATGCTATCTAGGTTGGCCATCACTTTCCTTCCAAGGAGCAAGTGTCTTTTAATTTCATGACTGCAATCACCATCTGCAGGGATTTTGGAGCCCAGAAAAATAAAGTCTGACACTGTTTCCACTGTCTCCCCATCTATTTCCCATGAGGTGATGGGACCAGATGCCGTGATCTTAGTTTTCTGAATGTTAAGCTTTAAGCCAACTTTTTCACTCTCCTCTTTCACTTTCATCAAGAGATTTTTAGCTCCTCTTCACTTTCTGCCATAAGGGTGGTGTCATCTGCATACCTGAGGTTATTAATATTTCTCCCAGCAATTTGATTCCAGCTTGTGCTTCCTCCAGCGCAGCATTTCTCATGATATACTCTGCATAAAAGTTGAATAAGCAGGGTGACAGTATGCAGCCTAGACGTACTCCTTTTCCTATTTGGAACCAGTCTGTTGTTCCATGTCCAGTTCTAACTGTTGCTTCCTGACCTGCATATAGGTTTCTCAAGAGGCAGGTCAGGTGATCTGGTATTCCCATCTCTTTCAGAATTTTCCACAGTTTATTGTGATCCACATAGTCAAAGCCTTTGGCATAGTCAATAAAGCAGAAATAGATGTTTTTCTGGAACTCTCTTGCTTTTTCAATGATCCAGTGGATGTTGGCAATTTGATCTCTGGTTCCTCTGCCAAACCAGCTTGAACATCTGGAATTTCACGGATATACCTAGTAGAATTTCAATTAATGTTTGGACCTGGATTCCTCGAGATGGTTATAGCAATTTTGAAGTGCACAGAGGAGAGTGTCTACCACTGGAAAATCTCAGGGTAAGAGTGAGGAGAAACTAAGGGGATGATGAATCAGTAGAAAGCCTACTGGATGGAGTGCCTCTGTTGGACTTCCATCTATGCTATTGAGTCTAAAAATTTTGTCCTTAGGAAATTGATCTCTACCCATTTGCTCCTAATTTTTAATGGACTACATAGTAAGCATGGTGTAAGTATTTCCCTTTCTCTATTTGTACTAAGTCCTCTGTCTTAAGTATCTGTAGAAATCTTGGTGGGTGGGGCTGTAAGATAAGGTTGTCTCTTAACTCCCTCACTAAGACTCAGGTGATTAGGTTTTAATCCTAGGATTCTGGGACTGCTTCTCTTTACATTGGAATAAAGCAATCCACATGCAGCTTTAGCAAATGGCATGAACAGGTGAATATGTGTTCAGATGATCTCTAGCCAGAATATCGATTCTGCTAGGAACTAGAATCCTGTTGCCTGTGGACAAAGAAGGATCAAGATGGGATCATCCAGAAACTCTAAATAGCCTGGCTCAATAAGAGCATATTGGGTTTTGGAGTCAATTTTTTGAAAGTTGGGCACTAAAACTGAATGAAAGTTCAGGGCCCAGCTTGTGTGAGCTGAGTCAGTCATTTACTGCCTTGCATTTTGCTGATTGCAGGGAAAAGTTGATGGTGGCAGCATGCTACCTTTCTCTTCTAATTGGCAGACAAAAGCACCAAAGAATAATTAAATATCACTAAGCCAGCTTGCAACTTGTTGTTGTTTAGTTGCTAAGTCATGCTGATTCCATGCACTGTAGCCCACCAGGCTCCTCTGTCCATGGGATTTACCAGGCAAGAACACTGGAGTGGGTTGCATTTCCTCATCCATTGGGAATCTTTCCAACCCAGGGATCGAACCCACATCTCCTCCTTGGTAGGTAGATTCTTTACCATTGAGCCTCCAGGGAAGCCCAACTTGGAACTTAACTGAACAGGTATTGCTCAAATGAATGAAGAAAGAAGACAAGATTTCACCCAATTCATTCTCTGTTATGTTACTGTAAGTCCTAAAGGGCAGTATCAGTGTAGTGGGTATGGAAATGGATTGTTCAGGTTGACATGTGGTACTTGTAGATACCTCATGATGAGAATCCTCCAAATTAGGATCAGTCAGTTTTCATTAAAGACAACTGGAGAGTCTTTTTTCAGCAGACTGAAAAAGAAAACTGCTACTGCGGAAGAGTTGTTAAATAAATACACCTGCCTTGCTGGAGAATGAAGCAATCTGGATGGACTGCCAGGCTTCTGACTAATTTGTCACATGATAGACCTGACAGAGGAGAAATCCTCGCTTAATGGGAAGGCAGATGTTGGGATGTGTCCACATTGACAGCTCAACTAACTAAATTATTTGTTTTGCAAGTAACAAGTTTAGTTGGTACTATCTTAATAGTCCAAATGTTTGCTTTAAAAATTGCAGTGCACTTCACTGAATCATGTTTAAAAAATGTAACAACTATTTCATTTATTGTAATTAAAACAGACTGCTTTTTTCCCCCAGGGGAGCTATTAAAATAGATGTTTTCAGAACATATCTGCTTAACTTTCAGTAGGAAAATATTCCTGTTGAGGCAGATGCAGAATTTTGCCCATTTCAAATATGAATAAAAGTGGAATTGCTTGTATATTTTTGAGATTAATCCTTTGTCTGTTGTTTCATTTGCTATTATTTTCTCCCATTCTGAGGGCTGTCTTTTCACCTTGCTTATAGTTTCCTTTGTTGTGCAAAAGCTTTTAAGTTTCATTAAGTCCCATTTGTTTATTTTTTGCTTTTATTTCCAATATTCTGGGAGGTGGGTCATAGAGCATCCTGCTGTGATTTATGTCGGAGAGTGTTTTGCCTATGTTCTCCTCTAGGAGTTTTATAGTTTCTGGTCTTACATTTAGATCTTTAATCCATTTTGAGTTTATTTTTGTGTATGGTGTTAGAAAGTGTTCTAGTTTCATTCTTTTATAAGTGGTTGACCAGTTTTCCCACACCATTTGTTAAAGAGGTTGTCTTTTTTCCATTGTATATTCTTGCCTCCTTTGTCGAAGATAAGGTGTCCATAGGTTCGTGGATTTATCTCTGGGCTTTCTATTCTGTTCCATTGATCTATATTTCTGTCTTTGTGCCAGTACCATACTGTATTGATGACAGTGGCTTTGTATTGGCTCAATTCCAGAAAAATGTGGCTTTGTGTGGCTCAATTCCAGAAAAATAAATGACCCAATCAAAAAATGGGCCAAAGAACTAAACAGACATTTCTCCAAAGAAGACATACAGATGGCTAACAAACACATGAAAAGATGCTCAACATCACTCATTACCAGAGAAATGCAAATCAAAACCACAATGAGGTACCATTACACGCCAGTCAGGATGGCTGCTATCCAAAAGTTTACAAGCAATAAATGCTGGAGAGGGTGTGGAGAAAGGGAACCCTCTTAATACTGTTGGTGGGAATGCAAACTAGTACAGTCACTATGGAGAACAGTGTGGAGAGTCCTTAAAAAACTGGAATTAGAACTGCCATATGACCCAGCAATCCCACTCCTGGGCATGCACACCGAGGAAATCAGATCTGAAAGAGACATGTGCACCCCAATGTTCATCGCAGCACTGTTTATAATAGCCAGGACATGGAAGCAGCCTAGATGCCCATCAGCAGATGAATGGATAAGGAAGCTGTGGTACATATACACCATGAAATATTACTCAGCCATTCAAAAGAATTCATTTGAATCAGTTCTAATGAGATGGATGAAACTGGAGCCCATTATACAGAGTGAAGTAAGCCAGAAAGATAAACACCAATACAGTATACTAATGCATATATATGGAATTTAGAAAGACGGTAATGATAACCCTATATGCAAAACAAAAAAAGAGACACAGATGTACAGAACAGAATTTTGGACTCTGTGGGAGAAGGCGAGGGTGGGATATTTCAAGAGAACAGCATCGAAACAAGTAAACTATCTAGGGTGAAACAGATCACCAGCCCAGGTTGGATGCATGAGACAAGTGCTCGGGCCTGGTGCACTGGGAAGACCCAGAGGGATCGGGTAGAGAGGGAGGTGGGAGGGGGGATCGGGATGGGGAATATATGTAAATCCATGACTGATTCATGTCAATGTATGACAAAAACCACTACAATATTGTAAATTAATTAGCCTCCAACTAATAAAAATAAATGGGAAAAAAAGTGGAATTGCAATTGAATTAATGGCAAAGGGGAGTTTAACTGTTTGTTTTAAATGCTTCTTTTATATTTTAATTTCTACAATGAGAGTGTGCTATATTTGAAATTTATCTAAATATATGCATGTGGATAAGTTATAGATGCAGTGAAAGTGGTGCTGAGTCAATGAGGTTAGCAGCATAGGATTTTAAATATGACAGATCTTGGTTCATATTTCACCTGTACTATTTATTAATTATATGGCCTTGTGCAGTTACCTAATGTCATTTGTAAAATTAAGGTAATAATACCTACCTTGGAAGATTACTGAGAAACTGTGATAGTGTATGTAAAATGCTCTGCATAGAACCTAGCACAGAAAGGTATCCAATTAATGGTTAGCTATTATTTGGATTATTTTTACTTGTATAGTACTATATAATTTTTCAAGTTCTTTCAAACTTTATTTTATTCAAATGTCTTAACAATCTTGAAAAAAAAAGTCAAAACCAACGGGAGAGTTTTCAAGGCTATTAGCACTTTTTCCTACTGGAATGGTCTCTGATGTAGACATGCACCTGCTTTCAGGATGCCTACCATTTCTATTTCCAGTTTTGTCTATGAGATCTTAGGCTTTACATTCAGACTTAGCAAGTTGCAATATGTCATTTTGAAAATGGTGACCTCTGAACTCACATGTCATTATCCAGAATACCAGGTTATATCCTTGAAGTATTTTTCATGTTTCTGAAGAAAATAAAAATCATTTAGAATCAAAAGGTTTTAGACATCTACAAAAAGAAAGCCCAAATTTAGACTTAATGGTAAATAGTTAGGTTCATTGTGAGGAGGCAGGTATAAGGGTCCTTTTAAGTGACATCCACAAAAAGCCATATTAACCCAGATCTAACAAGGCATAAAAAAAAAAAAAAAAAGCTCTGCTAATATTAAATAAACTCTAGAAAAAGGAGCAGCTATCATTCTATTCTTGCCTTTTGTGGACTTAGATTTTATGCATTTATTCTCTTTTGTTTTTTACCCTTAAGAAAACTTCCTTCTAGCTATCCTTAGAAATTTCACTTGTGCAAAAGGACTTAAATCAGACTGATAGTTCTCTAAGCATTACCTAGAGGGCTTTCTAAAATACAGATTGCTGAGCACCAGTCCCCAAATTTATAGTTCATTTGGGAACTACTACTAACAAGTTTCCTGATGCTGCAGATTTTGTGGGTTGAGGAACTATACATGGAGAACACCTGAATTCAAATAACGAAGGGTCACGGAGATTTTGTATTTTTAGCTAATTGGAGGACAGAATCTAATATTTATTCACCTACAGCATGGAGACTGAGTTTCTACCTACTGCATAATGACTTGACAAATGGAAGTTTAAGCTGTCAGTTCGATGGATAGTTTAATATCTGATCTTTGTCAGGCACTATGTTAGGTGTTAGAGATATAACATAAACAAATGAGACAGGTCTAATGGACCTCATAGAGTTTTCATTCTAGTAAGGAGTGACAGACAACAAAAAAATATTGAAATGTACCAGATAATGATAGATTCTATGAATAAAAGTAAAATCAAGAAGTAAAGGGATAGAAAATGACAGGGGTGGGGTACTAATTTGTAAAAGATGGCCTAGGGAAACTGTTTGAAGAAGGGACATTTTCAAAGACTTCATAGTCGAATGAAGTAAAAGAGTAAACCATGAAAATGCCTTGGGGTAAAGCTTTCTATGTAGAGAAATGGACAGGCCCTGAGGTTTATTTTGAGTGTTTCTGTCACCGTGGTTAGTGAAGGCTGAACAGTGAATGAATGACAAAATGAATGACAGGAAATAAGGTCAGTGGGTTAATAGGAGCCTGGTCACGTAGAGCCTTGCAGGCTATCATAAGGACTGGATTTTACTGTGAAGAAGATGAGACTTGAGCAATACAAAAAAGTATTAGACAATATTTGGAAGATGGCTTGAATCTGTCATTTTAATTTAGATGACTTGATATTGTGTATAGATAGTCATTTATGGCATTAAATTATGAAAATTTCAACATCACACATCTCCCATTGTTATTCTTTCCCCCCAGGACAACTCTAGAGAAATCATAAGTTTAACATCTATTTAAAAAATTGTTGAAGGTGAATGAAACAGATACCATTTTTCCCTAGAATGGTTGCTGTCATGTTTCTGGAATTTCTTTAATTTGCTTGCTGTCTTTTCTGACACTTGTTTATTTTTTCCCACTGTATAGCATGTACTAAAGAGCTTACTGACCTTAACTGGAATTTTTTCTCCTAGGCAATACCAATAGCTATCTTGTCTTTTCTCCAAGGGATCTGAAAACTTGTACCATAAAAAATGCACTTTAGTTTTTTTCAAATACAGGAAATAAAGAATTTTGATAAGCTTGGAGATATCCTAGAAGGACAAACTCCTCTGTGAGTGAATCAAATAATTAAAATGTGAAATATTCCACTTTAAAGTTTTACTCTTCTGATGCTCATTGGTTATGTAACATTTTTGGAGTTTAAAGATAAATTGATGGAGCCACAAAAAGAAAAATATTGTATTTTTCACTTATATGAGGTAGCTATAGTAGTTAAATTCATAGAAACAGAAAGTAGAATGATAGTTGCTAACGGCTGGGGAAGAGGGGAATGGGGAACTGCTTTTAACGTGCATAGAATTTTGATTTTGCATGATGAAAACTTCTAGACATTGGTTGCATGACAACATGAATATACTTAACACTATTGAAATGTGCAGTTAAAATGGTTAAGATGGTAAATTTTAAATTATATATTTTACCACATTTAAAAATAATAAACTAGTTGAATCTAATAAGACCAATGGTGAAAATGAACTAGTAATATAATCCTTGACAGAATGATAAATCAAAATCAAAATATAGATCAGATCATATCCCCTATATAGACTTCTCTTCAGATTAATTCAGTAGACAGTTACTATCTATTATGTATCTGGCAGACGGCGAGTTGCTATAGATACAGACAGGAGTAAAATGATGACTTTTGCCCACTAATAACTTGGAGCTTAGTTGAGAGATTCAGCATTCATGAACAACAGCAAAAATAGAATGTTATTAATGTTATACTAGACATCTGACCAGAGAACTTTGGAAACCTGGTAAGTTAAGGAAGGTATAAAGAAAGTTGACTCCTAAATTTGGTTTTGAAGTGTGAGTTTTCATGTTGGACTAGGGAATGAAGATACTGTGGAAATAGCAAGAGAAGTAAAATTAGAAGTGGAGCCTGAAGATGTGACTTGAATTTCTGAAATCTTGTGATAAAACTTTAATGGATGAGGAGTTGCTTCTCACAGATGAGCAAAGAAAGTGGTTTCTGGAGATAGAATTGACTCCTGGTGAAGATGCTCTGAAGACTGTTGAAATGACAACAAAAGATTTAGAATCATACATAACCTTAGTTTATAAAGCAGCAGCAGGTTTTGAGAGGATTGACTCCAAATTTGAAAGAAGTTATGCTGTGGGTAAAATGCTATAAACAGCAGTACATACTTCAGAGAAACTGTTCATGAAAGGAAGAGTCAAGTGATTAAGCAAACTTCATTTATTGTCACAGCCACCCCAACTTTCAGCAACCACCACACTGAGCAGTCAGTAGCCACCAACAGTGAGGCAAGATCCTCCACCAGCAAAAAATTGTGACTTGCTGAAGGCTCAGATGACGGTTCGCAGTTTTTAGCAATAAAATATTCTAAAAGTAAGGTATTTACATTGTTTTTTTTTTTTAGAAATAATGATACTGCACACTTAATAGATTACAGTAGAGTTTGTGCCTTGCTTTATTGAATTTCTGTTTTATTGTGGTGATCTGTGGTCTGGAACCAAACCCTCAATATCTCCAACGTGTGCTTGTACTCAGGTTAGGTAAGTTTCAATGATGGAGTCAATAGAGCATTGTAGTTCTGAGATGAGATAGATCAGGTTTAAGTTCTGGCTGTGTAATACTCTATTCATGTAAGTTATTCAGGTACGTTACCTAACCTCCATATATTTCAGTTCTTTCAGTTATAAATTGGAGGTGATCATAGTGTTGAACTCATAGTGTTATTGAAGGCTAATGTGAGATAATTAATATAAAAAACTTACCCCAGTGTATGGTGAACAATAAGTGTTCCAAAAGAGGTTTACGTTTGCTCGTATTAACAATGCATGTGTAGGTTTTGTCTCAATCACAATGGTTGATTCCTGGGCTTTTCACTGATGCTTGTTTTTGTGTTTGCCGTAAACAGTCCCATTTCTCTATATAATGCAAAACAATCTATTTTATCCTTACTTTATGATTTCACTCATTAAATGAATAAGCAAAAAAATAAAACAGGAAGATAATTTTTTGGTATTAACTCAAGTCTGAACTTGAGTCAACCCATGAACTTCCGAGATATCTCTTAGAATTTTTAGCAGTCAATAAGTGTGTTATTTCAGACGCTAGAGCTATGCCTAGTTTCCTTTTAGGATCAGGCAGTTGTTTCACTCAGTTCCTGGTTGAGGATTGAAATGGTGGGGTAGTCAAGAAGTGAGGGAATTCCCCTCACAAAGGTCACCATTGTCCATTCATCCATGTCTAGTGGGGTCTAGTGGATATTTGTCCAACTGTATTTATGACTAAAAAGCAATGAGACATACATCCAAATGATGCTATCTCATTGGAAAATTTATACCTAGTTCAGTAGTTGTGGCATCATCCAAATTATTTTTAGAACTTGTCCTTTTGTGTTGTCTTCAGGGACATTTGCTCCTTCTCCCTTTTTCTCTTGCAGATGCATGCACATATACCCACACCCAGATGTTATTTCATGTTCTTGAATAATATTAAACTCCAAATGGTAATACATGGCTATATTACTTTATTAATACTCTTCATCAAATTTATTACTATTTGACATAGTCATGCATCTTTAAGGGTCCCTCTCAGCTCCAAGGAGGAAGCCAAGATATATAAACAAGTTACATATGAAAGATTAGTTCCTGCCAAGGCAGTTTCTATGTCTGCTACTTATAATGAGAACTTAATTCCACCCTTATCTGTGTGCTGAGCTCACAATCCTTATATCATCTTGATTAGACTTGGGGCGGAGGTTGTAATGTCGTCATCATCATCTCAGCTTTGAAGATTAAAACATTTTTTTCTAGGGATCAAATCCCCCCACCAACTATATGAATATTTTCCCATGAGGAAATCCAAAAGAATATGCTGTAGGAACTGTTCACCAACTGATACCATTAAGTGAGGCAAGCTACAGTGTGAGAGAAAATATTTGAAATCTATCAACCTGGTGAAAAATTTTTATTTGGAATGTATAAATAACTTCTACAAATCAAAAAAGAAAAAGGACAAACTAAAAGAAGTATGTGGACAAAAGAGCTGAACAGATACTTGATAAAAGTATCCAAATAAGCAACAAACATGTTAGAGGATGCTCAAATCAGTCAATCCTAAGGGAAATCAATCCTGAATATTCATTGGAAGGACTGATGCTGAAGCTGAAGCTCCAATACTCTGGCCACCTGATGCAAAGTGCTGACTCATTAGAAAAGACTCGGATGCTGGGAAAGCGTGAAGGCAGGAGGAGAAGGGAATGACAGAGGATGAGATGGTTGGATGGCATCACCAACTCGATGGGCATGAGTTTGAACAAGCTCCAGGAGGTGGTGAACAGGGAAGCCTGACGTGCTGCAGTCCAGGAGGTCGCAAAAAGTTGGACATAACTGAGTGACTGAACAAGAACAGCATCATTGGTCACTGGATGCATACTAAGTCACTTTGGTCATGTCCAACTCTTTGTAACCCTATGAACTGTAACCCACCAAGCTCCTCTGTCCAAGGGATTCTCCAGGCAAGAATCACTGGAGTGGGTTGCCATGTCTTCCTCCAGGGGATCTTCCCAACCCAGGGATTGAACTGCAAAATAGGACCACAACAAAATATTGGTATACATTATTATGGTTAAAAATTAAATTGGATGAATAATACTACCTCAGTGAGAATGTAGAACAATTGGAACTCTCACACATTGTTAGTGGAAGTATAAACTACTATAATCACTTTTGAAAAATATTTTGTAGTATTTAAAATGCTTAAAAATTATGGTAAAATATACATAATGTAAAATTTACCACCTTCATTGTTTTTAAATGTACAGTTCAATGGTATTAAGTACATTCACATTGCTGTACAACTATTTTCACCATCCATCTCCAGAACACTTTTAATCTTGCAAAACTGAAACTCTGCATCCATTAAACAGCAACTTCCTATTCCTCCCTCTCCCCCAGCCTCTAGCAACTAACATTCTGCTTTCTATCTCTATGAAGTTGATTACTCTAACTATATCATATAAGTGGAATTATACACTATTTGTCTTTTTGTGAGTACCTCATTTCATTTAGCATAATATCCTTAAGTTTCATCAGTGTTGTGGCATGTCAGAATTTCTTTTTAAGGCTAAGATTCCACTGTATGTATGTACCAGATTTTGTTTATTCTTTTCTCTGTCCATGAACAGTTGAGTTACTTCCACTCTTTGATACTTGTGATTAATCTTGCTATGAACATGGGTGTACAAATATCTCTTCAGGATTCTGCTTTTAGTTCTTTTGGGTTGGTAGTGTTTTTCTTAAAAAGCTTTCTATAGCCTAACAATTGCACTTCTGTATGAGGAATGCTTATGTCCTTAAGAAAATGTGGAATAACTTGCATAGTGGTATTATTCATAATCACTCTACAAAAGAAATAATCCAAATATCCTTCAGCAATAGAATACATACATAAACTGAGGTATAGCCACACTGTATTATAATACTATATAACAATAAACAGAGCAAGAACAAGGATTAATTAAAAAAAATTTTGGCCATACTGCAAGGCATGAAGGATCTTAGTTCCCTGACAAGGTTTTGAACCCACACCCCCTTCAGTGGGAGCAGAGAGTCTTAACTACTGGACTGCCAGGGAAGTCTCAAGCATGGGTTACTTTAAAAACACGATGCTGAGAAAAAACTGTCAAAACTAGTCTATGTTGCTACTGCTTAGAAAAATGATTTTTTGTGTAGGGGAAGTGCTCTGACTGGTAGTTAGCATAAAGGAGACTTCTGAGTTTCTTGAAATGTTCTACGTCTTGATTTCAGTGGTGCTTCCATGGATGTACACATAGGTACATCAAATTAATCTGTATACTTAAGATTTGTACACTTTGCTGTGGTTATTCATCAGTTTAAAAGAGGAATCTGAGCACACTTTGTTGAACAGCAGCATCGCTGAAATAAATCCACAAAGTGCTCCTTTAAAGAGGCAGTATGATCATATTGGTTCTGCCATGTTTATTAGAGGCAAGAATAATACTTTATAGTCACTCCTATTGGGTCCTATCCATAGTCGGCAACTCAATAAATAAAAACAAGTACACTTCTGGTGAAGATATCAGAACATGATGATTTAGGAACTTAATCGTGGGCTTTGGCCTTTGTAAAATACCAAGTAGTCATTGTTAACTAATTTAATGCCCAGCACTACAGAACTCAGGAAACATTTTTAAACACTCCCATCCCATTGATTGTCTTTATTTTACCAGTAATTAAAAAAGTAAACCACTGCCTTTCCCCCCCTTTAAGGTTGAGAGGTGACCATCTGAATTGTATTTAATGCTGCATTTGTGTTTGGTTATGGTTCAAAATATGTTCCTTTAATCATGAAATGGAGGATTGTTTTTAGATGCCAGATATCATATGCTATTCTAGACTCTTTTCAAATTGTAAACATTAATTTTTCTTGTATACCAGTCTTTCCTCTGCTGTTTCACTGATTTGGCTTTTTTCCCATAATTCACTAAATAAAGAGTTAGCATTAGTCATTGTTTGTGAAGAACATTCAAGCCTCAAATCTCAATTTCCTACTAATAAATGTGGAGAAAATTAGTAGATATAATGTTACAACACATGTTAAAAGAGAAAATGTTAACATGCTACTTCAGATCTATACGGTATTTAGTTAGTATTTTTTTAATTAATATTTTGAAAAAACAATTTTCTTAGATGATGTACTCTCCAGGGAAAGGGAGAAAAGGCATACAATAAATACCAACTTTCTTCTACCCCAGGTTATGAATATTTTGAGAAACAAAACAAAGACTAATATGGATACATGATATCACCTTTACTGGGAAGTTCCAACTTGAGGGTTAGTCTTTAGGCTTAGTATCCTAGTGGGCCTGCTCACTGATCCCCAGAATTAGGCAAATATACCCACCTAGTCTTAGACAGACTAGATAGGGGTTGGCCTCCCCTCTGCAAGTATAACCACATGTATAACCTGTGATCTGGTTGTATGCTGACAAAGTAACCCAAGTAATATACTATACTTTTTGAATTTCTGTCTTGTCTATGCTGTTTTTAATTGTAAAAATCAGAAGTCCTCCTGTTATGATTTCCTGGAATGTAAAGTCATACGCATTAGATGCCACCATAGGAAATATGAGTACACTTTCCCAAAGATAATTTGGGGATACAATAAGTTGCTCCCAAAATATAATTAATTTCTACATGAAAGCAAAATAAAGCCTTAAATTACACCCTCATTTTTCAAAAGAAGGAAGGAACAGTAATATTTGAAGAGTATATTCTATGAGCTAGATATTGTGTTCCAGAGACTTTTCATGGATTATTTACAAAAATCTCATGAGGAAGGTGGCATGATTCCCATTTGGATTAGAGAGAGAAAGTGACTTACTTGAAGGTGACTACTAAGTTAAGCAGAATTTAAACCCAAGCGTGTCTGACTTCAGAGCCTATGCTCTTTTTTTGTCGTTTGTTTTTGGTCAGGTTAAAAACATGGAATGTAAGATGGGGAATTTTTTTCCATAGCTTAAATGAAATTAGAAATTCCTGGCTTTATCAGCTACAGCTTATTGGCTATAATCAGGTATAATGTTATATACTATTTTCTGGCAATTTTGGTGAAAATACTGCCCCCTAGACACCATTGACCTAGTCTTCCAAGCAGCAGACCAGATCATATCAGACTAAATGACTCTGACGTCCGCCAAATTTGACTCAAAGACTAAGGAAATTGTCGGCAATAACAAAGTACTGTCAAGATTTTGCCAAAGACAGTAGGTGCTAAATATCATGTTACACTTAGACCTTCCAGCCAAATGTTATAAATTCCTAACTTCTAGCCCAGTGCTTCCCAAAATATCCTAAAATATTTCTCAGAAGCATGGTAATGTCTTCTCTGGATTCCAGGGTTTTGGATAGACCTTTCAAGATTCCTAGGGCTTCCCTTGTGGCTTAGATGGTAAAGAATCTGCCTGCAATACAGTTCAATCCCTGGATGGGGAAGATCCCCTGGAGAAGGGAATGGCTACCCGCTCCAGTATTCTTGCCTGGAGAATCCCATGGACAGAGGAGCCTGGCAGGCTACAGTCCATGGGGTCGCAAAGAGTCAGAAGTGACTGAGTGAATAACACTTTTCATATACTTTGAAAATTCCTAGCAGCTTCTTCTCTGTTACTTTCACTAATCATCTCAAAGAATGCTAGAATTTGTGCCCTTATGGGTAATTATAACTCATTTTAACTGAGAAAAAATACATAAAAGTATAGATGCTCTTGTGTTTTGAGGTCTAGTGGAACATAGAAGTATAGATGCTCTTGTGTTTTGAGGTCTAGAGAAAAGAGAGAAGAAAAGAAATAGCCAAATCTGTCATGACACAGCATAATCTTAAACCATTGTAACTATGCCAGACAGCCAGCTGTTTTAAGTACACTGTATTCAATTAGCTGAATATCCAGCAGAAATCTAATCTGCCACTGAATAAGCAAAAGCAAAGGCAAAAAATCCATTTGTTTGATCAAAATTTAAAATTTCTATCAAATGTGTTTCAAAACTGCCTTTGATTAAAAAGCACAACTAGAGAGAAAATCTGGTTTTGAAATGATTCTGAGTCTAATGGCTTAATGATTAAGGAAAATTATCACATGTATTAGGATTCTCAGTTGAAAGCAGTTGAGCCTGACTCTTGATTTAAACAGAAGAAGAATGTACAGAATGGATGGGAAGACTGAAGAACTAAGCTAGTGAACTGTAAACCAAAGATAGTACTAGACTATCAGTATGAGAAAAGTGTGATGAAAGTCAAGAGGAAGGAGTGATTGATTCTGGGTAGGATGAGTGTCCCACTTTATGGAAGGAGTGGTATTTGAACCAAATGGTCTCTCTGCCTTACAAACATTTAAATATGTGGCTTATCTTCTCTCCTAGATCAAAGTTCCCTTATAGGAACTGCCCCTTGTAGGAAACAAAAGAGATTTTCTATTTTGCCAGCACCTAGTGCAATTAATTATATGCATTTAAGATGATTCATGTGTTTATTAAATACCTGCTCTATGCTGGACACTGTGTACTACTTACTAGAGATAATGAAATGACCCACAGAAGGCTTGACTTCATTCCTCCATGGAGCTTACAGTCTAATGGATAAAACAGACATTCAAATGATCACATTAATGAATGCACAATTACAAACTGTCTAAAGTGCTATGAGGGAGAAGACAACAGTGCCTTGAAAGCATGCAATAGGTGGACCTAGTCTTGTCTCTGGGAAGTAGAAGACCTCTTTGCAGAAATGACAGACAGTTGAGATGAAGTCAGAATGATAAGTAGGGATCTGGCCTAGTGATAGGGGGGAAAGAGCATCTCAAGCAGAGGGAATAGTATATGCAAAGGCCCTTATACATGGTAGGTGCTATACAAACAATTATTTTGTACTCAGCTTCACTTTCTTCTGACCAGGTGAAGTGGTATCTCTTCTCTTGTCAAAAATGTTACTCCCTGCATTCTTACTTACACCCTTTGCCTCCTTTGAATTTTAATCTATCAGTTGTCTTTCGTTTTTCCTATAGCCTCAACTACTCTCACCATTTAATATTTCCCTTCAAGATATAATGCTCAATTCTCTGTGACCTGAAAAGATAAAATAATAAAGAAACAGACATGTCCCTGGATCCTACATACCCCTCCATTCAGTTCAGTTCAGTCTCTCAGTCGTGTCCAACTCTTTGCGACCCCATGGACCACAACATTCCAGGCCTCCTTCTCCATTACCAACTCCCAGAGTTTACCCAAACTCATATCCATTGAGTCAGTGATGCCATCCAACCATCTCATTCTCTGTCATCCTCTTCTCCTTCTGCCCTCAATCTTTCCCATCATCAGGGTCTTTTCAAATGAGTCAGCTCTTTGCATCAGGTGGCCAAAGTATTGGACTTTCAGCTTCAACATCAGTCCTTCCAATGAACCCTTAGGACTGATTTCCTTTAGGATGGGCTGGTTGGATCTCCTTGCAGTCCAAGGGACTCTCAAGAGTCTTCTCCAACACCACAGTTCAAAAGCATCAGTTCTTCTATGCTCAGGTTTCTTTATAGTCCAACTCTCACATCCATACATGACCACTGGAAAAACCATAGCCTTGACTAGATGGACCTTTGTTGGAAAAGTAATGTCTCTGCTTTTTAATATGCTGTCTAGGTTAGTCATAACTTTCCTTCCAAGGAGTAAGTGTCTTTTAATTTCATGGCTGCAGTCACCATCTGCAGTGATTTTGGAGCCCAGAAAAATAAAGTCAGCCACTGTTTCCACTGTCTCCCCATCTATTTGCCATGAAGTGATGGAACCAGATGCCATGATCTTGGTTTTCTGAACGTTGAGCTTTAAGCCAACTTTTTCACTCTTTTCTTTCACTTTCATCAAGAGGCTCTTTAGTTCTTCTTCACTTTCTGCCATAAGGGTGGTGTCATCTGCGTATATGAGGTTATTGATATTTCTCCCCTCCATTACTTCCTATCTTTAGCTATTTTTGAATTTATTTTTTAATTGGAAGAAAATTGCTTTACAATGTTGTGTTGGGTTTTGCTGTACAATAGTGAATCAGCAATGATTTTATATATATTCCCTCCCTCCTGAACCCCCTCTTCCCACCCCTCTAGGTCATCACAGAGCACCACATTGGGCTCCCTGTGCTATAGAGTAGCTTCCCACTAGCTATTTGTTTTGCACATTATAGTGTATATATGTTAACACTACTTTCTCAGTTTGTCCCATCATCTCCTTCCCTCTCTGTGTCCACAAGTCTGTTCTCTATGCCTGCATCTCCATTCCTTCCCTGTAAATAAGTTCACCAGTACTGTTTTTCTAGATTCCATATATATGTATTAATATGCAATATTTGTTTTTCTCTTTCTGATATTTCACTCTGTATAACAGGCTCTAGATTCTTCCACCTCACTACAACGGACTCAAAGTCATTCCTTTTTATGGTTGAGTAATATTCCATTGTGTATATGTACCACATCTTCTTTATTCATTCATCTGTCAATGAACATCTAGGTTGTTTCCTTGTCCTGGCTATTGCAAATAGTGCTGTAATGAACATTTGGTACATGTGTCTTTTTGAATTGTGGTTTTCTCAGGATATATGCCCAATAGTGGGATTGCTGGGTCATATGGTAGTTTTTTTCCTAATTTTTAAAAGAATTTCCATACTGTTCTCGACAGTGACTCTATCAATTTACATTCTAACCAACAGTGCAGGAGGATTCCCTTTTCCCCCCATCCTGTTCAGCATTTATTGTTTGTAGATTTTTGATGATGGCCATTCTGATTAGTGTGAGGTAATACCTTATTGTAGTTTTTATTTGCATTTCTCTAGTAATGAGCAATGTTGAGCATCATTTCATGTGTTTATTGGCCATCTGTATGTCTACTTTGGAGAAATGTCTGTTTAGGTCTTCTACCCGTATTTTGATTGGATTGTTTGCTTTTCCGATATTGAGCTGTATAAACTGCTTATATATTTTGGAGATTAATCTTTTGTCAGTTGCTTCATTTGAATTTATTTTGTCCCATTCTAGAGTTGTCTTTTCATCTTGTTTATAGTTTTCTTTGCTGTGCAAAAACTTTAAAGTTTAATTAGGTCTCTTTTTTGTTTGTTTGTTTTCTTTAGCTATTTTTATAAGCAAAGTTTTAGAATAACAGTATTCTCCACCTGGCATCTCTACTTCCTCAATTCCTGTTCACTTCCTAACCTTACTAAATATGAATCTTGCCAAGGTCACCAAAGATCCCCTTGTCACAAAATTCAGTAGATATTTTTCTAGTCCTATTTGGGCTCTTGATAGCCTTGAACACTCTTGGCCACTCCCCCCTTTTTGGGTGTCATGATACTGCTCTTTCTTTGTGTCCTACTTTTTTCTTAGTCTACCTTACAGCCTCTTTTATTTCAGTCTATCTTTTAAATATTGGAATTTCATCTTTGGCCCAGGCTCTTCTTTTCCTATACTCTATAGCTAGCTAAGCTCTCCACTCTACTTTTTGGCCCCTAGGCAAATCTTTTCTCCTCTGTCAAGTCTTGGTTAAAACTTAGACTTTGTGACTCTTTCTCTGACTCCTTCACTCATTGTTAGAGCTAACTTTTCTAAACTTCACTACATTCTCTGCATATATACCCCCCCCCCAAAAAAAAGCAAGTCTTATTCTACTATGTTTATTGATTCTTTAGCCTGTATTTCCAACTAGATTGGCAGTTCCTTGAAAAGGCAGATAATCTTTTTATACCAACTTTCAGCACAGTGCCTGGCAGAGAGTAGATAACCAATGAGCACTTATGGATGAGTGGATGGATGCATTTTGAGAGGGTCTCATCTTTACAGGTGGCACAGTGGTAAAGAATCTGTCTGCCAATGCAGGAGACATAAGAGACGTGGGTTCAATCCCCGGGTTGGGAAGATCTCCTGGAGTAGGAAATGGCAACCCATTCCAGTATTCTTGCCTGGAAAATTCCAAGGACAGAGAAGCCTGACAGCCTACAATCCATGGGGTCACAGAGTCAGACACGACTGAGCACAAGCACACACATTACATTATGCTCTCATCTTTACAGCCATGTGGAAAATGTCAGAGGAAAGCTCTATCTGAAGTTTGCACAGGAAGTAAGTGGCAGAATCAAGTGTGTGCTCAGTTTCTATGAAGTACACAATAAGATACATATTTGTATAATTTTTACACTGCAAATTATTCTCATATCAGTTTTCTCATGCAATTTTCATAACAATCTTGTAGATTGAGTCAGGTAGATAGTTTTGTTGTTTTATATATATATATATATATATATATATATATATATGGAAATTGAGGGTCAGAAAAGTTGTGATTAATGTTTACACAAGCTCTAAGTGGCAGACTTAAGTCCTGACTAAGCTCTTTTGAGGGCAAGTCCAGTGTGTACACAGCGAGAGAACTGTGTAGCTTTGGGAGAGGACAAACTAAAAAAATATATGGAAATAGAGGCACTCAGTAGATATTAATTCATTCTCTCTCTCTGCTTCCTGACTTCCCTACAAGTCTGTCTCTGTTTTGTACTAGCAACAATGAGGGAAGAGAGTCATCACAGAATTCATTCTGGGAAAATTTCACAGGGTGTTTTTTTCCATCTCTTCTTTCCCACGTTTGTCCTGTCCCTTTTAAAGCTACAATAGAGAATCCAAAAATAACTTATCCTGCTCTAAGTGAAGGTGTTATTGAAGGAAATAAATTCTATTGTTATTCTAATATGTTACCCACCACCCCCCATGTGTGTCCTCTTCCATTACCACCCCTGCAGGGTAGAACTTCCCTTTCTTTGCCAATTCAGATCTCCCTCACCATTGAAACTCATGCACATCTTGTCTTCTCCAAGAAGCCTTCTTTGGACTGGTCAGCCCACACTGAGTTTAACCTTCCCTAGGCTACTAAGACATTTCCAGTTTATGTCATAGAGCTTTTCACTCCTTTGTTGTGGGGGTACTTGTCATATATTAGGTATGTCTTCCCAATTAGAATGTGAGCTTCTTGAGGGCAAGGAGTCTATCTAATGGTTCTATACCCTCCACCCACACCCTCATACACCCCTTAACTTCTGTCAGTACTGATGTAGGGCTGGGTATACCTAAGAGGCATTCAGGAAATACTGGTGGGTTGATTTACTTTTCATCCTCCACTCTTGATGTCAATAGGACTGGAAGGAGTTTCCCAAGAGTAGAGTGTGAAAGTCTGTACCTTTAGCTCTGCTGTGTAAGCCATATTGGTGAGGTGCTGAACACAATGGTTTACATTGTGTCAAATGTAAGTGAGAACCAAGGCTATGTTAATCCTGTCTTGTTTTTCTTTTGAGTTTTGTAACCTGAAGTATGTGTACTTTAGGGAAGAATTACACTATTAATCATGTTTGATAAACTGAAGAGGTTGAGGCCCCAGTAATCAACTTGTTCTGTTTTGTCAGGGAAGGTTAGACAAAACAAATGTGATTTGCATTCACAAGTATGGCTTTGAGACTTTCCTGGTGTGCTTCCTTGAGACTACTTCCCTACTACCTTTCACCTTTTGGCATTTCTGATAAGATAAGAAACTTTGCACCTAGGCAGTGCCTTATGCTTTTCCACACGTACACTGCTAGTACCTTAGTCCAGATCATCATCATCTCACATCTACATTATTGCAACATTCTCCTAATTGGTTTCCCTGGCTCAGTCCTCTGCTGTTTTCTGTCTATTCTGTATACTACAGGCAGAATGATCTATCTAAAAACACAGATTTGATAATGTCCCACCTGTATTAAAACTCTTGTGTGTCTGTAATATAATGCTGAGCCCCTTTGGCATGCTTTAGAAAAAGAACTCTTCATGATCCGTCTCCTTCCTAGCGTTTCCAGTTTCAGCTCCTACTGTTACCTACTCCCATCTTCTACCCTCTTACACTCTAACCTCCAACCTTTCTCAAATCCTTACAGATCCACAAGTGCAGATATATTTGAATATATATATATATATTCACAGTGCTTTTGCACATGCTCTGCCTGGATTGTCTTTCTACCTTCTTCTGAGCTCTAACTGGTGAATTTTTCTCCATCTTGTCAGACGACTCAAATCTCACCTTCTCAGTGACTCCTTCCCTAACTTACCATCCATTATTATTTGTTCTCTCTTTTGCACATACCTGTATTATAGCACTTTTCTTATTACATGTGTAAATATCTGTCTATAATCTATCTCTACAACCTGTGAGTTTCTTGAATGTCAGAACTATGGTTGATCCCCCTCCTCTCCTGACATACCTAGTGCCCTCAGCCCTACACACATAGTAGATACTCAGATGTGTTATTTAAATGAATAATAATTATATTTCCTAACTTATACGACTCTTTCTGAACTACACTGACCTCAGAGTTGCAGCAAAATAACCAGTTGTTCAGCTACCCTCAGGCTTCTGGGCTGAACATTAGGTGTGGCCCTTTCTTGAGAAGAGATGAATATAAATACGCTGTCAAGTTTCTTCTTAATTTAAGTTTCTGTACATAAACAGCAATTGGAATAACACCCTCAGCAATGTGAAATCAAAGAAAGTTCCTTTTCTTTGCTTTATACCTTCAATTTTTTCCCCTCAATATATTATTTCCTGTAGGCCTCCTCCTATACTAATCACTTATAACAGGAGATGCCTGGGTGATTGTTGGCTCTGCCTCTATTTAAGCTCAACCATGACCACTTTACTTCTTCATATATATAATCACACACACATATATGCACATGTTTTCTTATTTAATACTCACAAATATCCTATAAGGCAGTTACTGTTATTATCCTTATTCTGTATATGAAGAAACTACAGCTCAGAGAGTTTAAGTAACTTGTCCAAGGCTGTATAACTTGGAAGTGCTGGAGACTGGACTTAAATGTGAATCTGATTGGAGAGCCTGTATTTAAATCATTAAACCACACTCCCTCATCTATTTTAAAAGAATGAGTTGAACTAGATCACCCTTGAGAATCCTGTCTGAAGTTTATTGCCTCCTTCCTTCCCTTCAAGGACTTCACTGCAATCAAGCAGGAGGGTGGTGTTCTGCAGATCTGGGATCTGAAAGAAAGAGATGTCAGGTTCCACAGGTCCTCTTGTGCATTTCTTTTTCTAGTTTATTTCCCATTGAGATACACTATAAGGACTCTTAGAATGACATGTTCCATAAAGAGCTTTAGGACTTGTGGTTGTTGTTACTCATTTATCTTTCTCTTAAGCAACTTGATCCTTTAAAGCTAAATCTCTCCACAACTAAGTGATGAGATAGTTAAATATATGACTCTTGAAATGCATTTCAAAAATGTAAACATCTTTAAAAAGTGGAATATTTCACTAAAGAAAGGAAAACCTTACACTGAGCAAAAGAGAACCATGTCCTGAAGAAAGGGAATTGAAATAAGAATAAAGCTACTTTTTTCACTGTCACCCCTCAAAACACCTGGGACAAATTGTCATTGCAGGTGTCTTGTAGAATAAAAACAAAGAACACTGGATGACCTTGGCTTGATTCCCATATTAATACCTTACTAACCATGCAACCTTGCACAGGTGACTGAACCTCTCTGAGCTTCCATTTCCTCATTGTTAAATTAGAGATTAAGAACAGGGTCCACCTCAAAGGGTTGTTCCTAATATTAAATTAATTAAATGATTTTTTAACAGTGCTTAATGTGTTTCTAGTCACATCATATATTACAATTCACTTTGGTAAAGTAAAAAGTCATCAATCTAGTTACCCTTATTTTAATTCTGATCATTCTCTCTTTGATCACAACCAGAACCCACTGTATCCGACTTCCCCTCCCTAAACTCCAGGCTCACTAAAAATGCAGCACTGTGATTCTAAGAAAACAGCCCCTTCAGTCGATGTAAGCAGGTAACAGTCATGGTGAACTATGGCAATTGATAGAGAGTATTTGGGTGCTAGGAGACCTACATATAAGCATCCTGTCTATTTCTAGACAAGTGGAATGATATCAGACAGAAGAGTTGGACCCAGCTGCTCTAGTGGGTAAGGAAAAAAAAAAAAAGTGGTCTCATTTGGAACAATTGGACCATACCAATTCAAGGGACTTGAAACTTAAGTTTAAAGTTCTTTATTTCAATGTGGGAATAACTGAGGAGCCAAGGAAAAGTATGAAAGTATAGTTTTTACAATAGTTGCTTCATACAGAAGGATTGCTGCTACTAAGTCACTTCAGTCGTGTCCGACTCTGTGCGAACCCATAGACGGCAGCCCACCAGGCTCCCCCGTGCCCAGGATTCTCTAAGCAAGAACACTGAAGTGGGTTGCCATTTCCTTCTCCAATGCATGAAAGTGGAAAGTGAAGTCGCTCAGTCGTGTCCGACTCTTCACAACCCCATGGACTGCAGCCTACCAGGCTCCTCCGTCCATGGGATTTTCCAGGCAAGAGTACTGGAGTGGGGTGATTAGGCTACTATATTTCCTTTGGTCACAACTTCTCTAGGTTGGTTAACTGTTACTGACTGCAGGTTCCACCCTGAAAAGTGTCATAACAAGATAGAAACTGAAGAGATGTAGGAGCAAACTAGAATACTGAATGTCTTTTTAGGGATGAGCTTGAAGGGCAGGGTAGAATGGTACAGCTGAAGCTCATCATCAAAATTGAGTACTGTAGCAAAAACAAAGCAACTTTTTTCACTGTGTCACCCCCTCAAAACACCTGGAACAAATTGTTATTGCAAATGTCTTGTAGAATAAAACAAAGAACACTGGATTTAAAGTCAGAGACCTAAATATTGTCTTTGTGGTCCCATTATTGGTCTGAATCTTCATTTTAATTGACCTTTCCCTCTTTATTACATTCTTAAATGAGTACCCTTCATATAATCTATAGCAGAAATAATGAACTATGTATATCAATGTATAAGGCAATTCTTAGTGATGAACAAAATGAATGTTTTAAAATTGGTGCATGTAAAAGTCAGTAAAAATGCTAGTTCTGTGTGGAAGAATTCTCTTGGACTAAACTGATTATATGAGATTTAAAGATCAAATGGTATTCTCGTTTACTAGTATATTCTGATATGTTTTTTCCTTGCCGATGTAAGAAATGAAAAAAAAAACAAGGCTATGTTAGCATATGGAGGCAATTTGTTCAGATGCACAACTGGGCTGAAGCCATCACTAACTCAGTTATAAATTCTGAACCCCCTGCATTTTCTTATTTCAAAGTATGTTCTCCTCCAGTTAAAAGCAGAAATCAAATCAGAATTTCTCTGAAAGATATCAGACTGAGGGTTCTGAATAGAAAAAACATCACTGGCAACAGTTTGGACATCAGATTATACCAAATCTGTCAGAATTTAAACTCATGAACTCTCATATTTAAGTTCAACATAAATTGTTTAGTTTTCAAGTTCCCTTAAGCTAGGAAAATTAAGACTTCCTGTTCTTCAGGGAGAAGAGGGGCCTAAAAACTTAAGGGGTTAGAAATGTCTTGAAACTCTTCATAATTGAGCATAAATGAGTCCAAACCATATGGATTGCATTTCCTTTTTTTACTTTGAACACTGAGGGGAAAAACATGTTTGGCAAAATACTTCTTTTATTTTTTCAAACCTAAATATGTTACTTTCACCCTTGAGCCTTCTTCCCAAGCTGTACCATATGCCTGGAATGTTCCCAGGGCTTTTCAATCTTTAAGACTGTAGCTCCTGACAGGCCTACCTTATTCAAGAAGCCATTCCTAGGTGACTGAAAAGACATTCCAAATGCCTTCTGAAACTTAGTGGACAACATACAACTTTCAAGATTCCCCTTCCTTCAACACTCTGCTTAATGTACACTGTTAGTTGTATTTCCTAAAGGCCTATTTTGCTTATATGCAATAGCTCATGTCATTTATTCTACATCCAACAACCATTTATTTAGCATCTCATGGGTCCAAAGTTTTATGGATAAATGCGTAGGTTAGGCCAATGTTACATTGTACTTAACGATGCAGCCCCGTATGGAAGACTAGACATAGCCCGGGGTAATAATCCTCAAGTAAGACACAACCTCAACAAGGATATGCAGGGCAGAAGAAGAGACGCAGAAGTACAAAACAGACTTTTGAACTCTGTGGGAGAAGGTGAGGGTGGGATGTTTTGGAAGAACAGCATGTATATTATCTGTGGTGAAACAGACCACCAGCCCAGGTGGGATGCATGAGTCAAGTGCTCGGGCCTGGTGAGCTGGGAAGACCCAGAAGAATCGGGTGGAGAGGGAGGTGGGAGGGGGGACCGGGATGGGGAATACGTGTAACTCTATGGCTGATTCATATCAACGTATGACAAAACCCACTGAAAAAAAAAAAAATTAAAAAAAAAAAGGAAAAAAAAAAAACAAGGATATTGGAATCATTCTATCAGAGGAGGAGGTCCCTTGATAATGGAATTTGTAAGGCTCCAATAAGTCTTCTCCAAAAGTATCAGATTCATTTGTTTCAATTTATAAGGCCATTTAAAAAGACATATAGCTCCTAAAATACAGTGGTAAGATTTTAAATCATAGTAAGGGGGATAAGTTTTACCCAGTAAGGGAACAATAAAAATTTGGAGGAATGTGCACCGTAGATTTTTATTTTAAGATATAGCAGAGCAACCTGTTATTTGGGTGAGCTGAGGTTAGAAGAAGGATGAGAGAGAGAGAGCAAAAGTGTGAGTGTGAGTGAGAGCAAGAACAACAGTGAGAGAGAAGGAGAGAGAGAGAAGGAGAAAGGTAGAAGAGACAAAGAACCTGGATGGAAAAAGATGAAAATATACTCACTTGCATTAGAATTTGACTCATGTTTAGGACTTGAAGAGAAAATCCACAGAAAGAGAACTCAGGTTGCAAAGGAAACTACCTATGATATGTATATTGTTTATCTTTTTGTATTTGCCTTATTTTTTTTTACCTAATGAACCTGCAGCATTTTGGAGATTAGGGACTTTCTTACACTTATCCTTCATCACTCATGCTACTCCCATCCCACCCTCACCTCCCCTCTGAGCTAAGGCTTGGTTACCTCACTGAGCTCAGAGGGACATTCAAGTTTTGGTTGATTAATTTTTGGAGCTATTAGAAGTTTTATACAATGTGGAGGATGCCCTCAGCACTGGGTTAGGTATTGAAGAAAACCTACAACCTGAGGAGAGAATAAAATGATTCTGGCTGTTCCCTTTGGAAGAGCAAACCCTGGATGTGTAAGTAACCAAAGGACAAACCCATGGAATACAGGTTGTTCAGTCGCTAAGTCTCACAGACATAGTTAACAAATTTATGGTTATCAAAGGGGAAAGGAAGTGTGAAGGAATAAATTAGGAATTTAGGATTAACGGATACCTGTTACTATATACAAACAACAAAGACTTATGTATAGCACAAGAAGCTATATTCAGTATTTTGTAGTAACCTATAATGGAAAAGAAACTGAAAAGTGTGTTTGTTGTTTTTCAGTTGCTAGGTTGTGTGCAACTCTTTGCAACTTCATTGTCTGCACCACACCAGGCTTCCCTGTCCTTCACTATCTCCTGGTGTTTGCTCAAACTCATGCCCATTGAGTCAGTGATGCCATCCAACCATCTCATCCTCTGTCACCCCCCTTCTCCTCCTGCCCTCAATCTTTCCTAGTATCTGGGTCTTTTCCAATGAGTCAACTCTTCCCATCAGGTGACCAAAATATTGGAGCTTCAGCTTTAGCATCAGTCCTTCCAATGAATATTTAGTGTTGATTTCCTTTAGAATTGACTGTTTTGATCTCTTTGCTGTGTAAGGGACTCTCAAGAGTCTTCTCCAGCACCACAGTTTTAAAAGCATCAATTCTTTGGTCCTCAGCCTTCTTTATGGTCCAATTCTAACATTTGTACATGACTCCTGGAAGAACAACAGCTTTGACTAGATGGATCTTTGTTGGCAAAGTGACATCTCTGCTTTTGAATACGCTATCTAGATTTGTCATAGCTTTTCTTCCAAGGAGCAAGCATCTTTTAATTTCATGGCTGCAGTCACTGTCTGCAGTGATTTTGGAGCCCAAGAAAATTAAGTGTGTTACTGTTTCCATTGTTTCACCATCTATTTGCCATAAAGTGATGGGCCTGGATGCCATGATCTTAACTTTTTGAGTGTTAAGTTCTAAGTCAGCTTTTTCATTCTTCTCTTTCACCTTCATCCAGAGGCTCTTTGGTTCCTCTTAGCTTTCTGCCATAAGGGGGATGTCATCTGCATATCTCAGGTTACTGATATTTCTCCCTGCAATCTGATTCCAGCTTGTGCTTCATCCAGCCTGGCATTTTGCATGATGTACTCTACATATAAGTTAAATGAGCAGGGTGACAATATACAGCCTTGACATACTCCTTTCCCAATTTGGAAACAGTCCGGTGTTCCATGTCCCTTTTTAAGTGTTGCTTCTTGACCTGTATACAGGTTTCTCAGGAGGCAGGTAAAGTGGTCTGGTATTCCCAACTCTTTAAGAATTTTCCACAGTTTATTGTGTTCCACATAGTCAAAAGCTTTAGAGTAGTCCATGAAGCAGAAGTAGATATTTCTCTGGAGTTCTCTTCTTTTTCTATGATCCAACGAATGTTGGCAATTTGATCTCTGGTTCCTCTGCCTTTTCTAAACCCAGCTTGTACATCTGTAAGTTCTTGGTTCATGTAGTGTTGAAGCCTAGCTTGGAGGATTTTGAGCATAACCTTGTTATCATGTAAAATTAGGGCAATTGTGTGGTAGTTTGAATATTCTTTGGCATTGCCTTTCTTTGGGATTGGAATGAAAACTGACCTTTTCCAGTCCTGTGGCCACTGCTGAGTTTTCCAAATTTTCTGACAGATTGGGTGCAGCACTTTAGCAGCATCATCTTTGGGGATTTGAAATAGCTCAGCTGGGATTCCACCACCTCCACTAGCTTTGTTTGTAGTGATGCTTCCTAATCATCTGCATATCTGAGGTTGTTGATATTTCTCCTGGCAAATGTGGTCCACTGGAGAAGGGAATGACAAACCACTTCAGTATTCTTGCCTTAGAACCCCATGAACAGTATGAAGTGGAATACAAGATTTCCATGCAAACTCTGGGACCATGTAGCAAGAAAACATCTGATTAAATGTGAAGGAAGCTTTCAAGCAAATGAAAGAGTGTACTACTTTGTCTGGTGGAATTTGAATTTAGGGCATTTGTCATCATTGAAGTGATGTAGGTGGAAAATACGTTTGTGTAACTTATTTTAGCTGCCCCATTTCCTATTTCTAGGAGATCTTCTATCTCTTCCTCTATTGTGCTTCTGATATCTTTCCTAAGACACTATTGGAGGAAGTAAGAGGTAGACTGAGAAATGTTTTAAGAAGTGGATTTCAAAGTGTGATTTTTAGGCTAATAAAATAAGGGGAAGTTAATTATTTGGGATATAGCCCTAACTCTTAGGGCTGATAACCATTGGGAGCACATTTCCACATAAACCTTAGAAATTATTTTCAGTCTTAGTGTGTGTTTTTTTTTAATCCTATAGGCATTCAAGGGAGAGTGAGTCTCAGAGGAGGAGGTGGGTCTTTTCCAAGCCTTGCAATGAGAACAGTGATTCTTGGTGGGGAATACATTCAAATTGTGGATCCAGAAAGAGGAAGTGAAACCATAATGAAATTCAGATTAGAAGGAAGTGCCCAAGGCCCAGATGAGATAAGGAGGGTAGTAATGCTTATCTTACTTGGATCAACAATAGTAAGCATGTGCTGGACAAAGTGCCAAACACTTTATATGTGTTACCTCATTTAATCAACACAAATTTATGGGATAAGTACTATTATTTCACTCATTTTACAGATGAGAAAATTGTTTCAAAGATCTAATAATTTTCCCAAAGTCACCCATCTAATATGCATTAAAAAAAAAAGGATAGAAACATAGACCTGTGTAGCCCTGTTTAACCAGTTAGTATACTGTCTTGAGTCGATCTACCTCTTCTGGGTTCCAGGGTGTTCATAAGCAGGAAAGTAAATGACCACATTTGGTTATATCTCAGTCCCTAAACTCAGGTTATTATAATTTGGAGAATAAGAAGTACTGAGACTATATTGAGACAGACTCCAATTCCTGTCTTTAAATCTTCCCTTTCTATTGGTATGACCAAAAGGTTGGTTGGGTTTTTCCATAAGATGTTATGGAAAGAAAAACCTGAACAAACTTTTTGGACAACCCAATAGATGTTTGTTCATGTACAACCACCATGCTTCAAGAGGAAGATTTGAAGAATATGGGTCCTATGAAGGATGCCATGGAAGCTGGTCACAATGATGAAGGGACCCAGTGGCTTATCTTTTGAGAGACAGATGAAGAATTGTGAGATGATTAGTTTGAGAAGAAGTCTATTGACACATGGTAACTTACTGTCTTTAAATAGTTTATAGACTGCCACATGGAATCAGCATTAGGCTTATTCTATATAGCTTTATAGGGGAAATGTGGAAACAATTGAAAGATGTTAGGGGAAGAAAAATTTTAAATCAACAGAAAACTTCATAAATGCGACACAGAGTTTCATTACATTATTTTGTGCCTTGGACCCTTTTACCAATCTGGAAAAGCCTGTGAACTCTTCTCAAAGGAATGTTTTTAAGTGCATAAAAAGTGTGTTGAAAATATCTGTGTTTTTTGGTTACTGATAACACTGGTAGGGTTTGTTGCCTATATTCATAATATAAAAAAATGGTAAATTTCAGTTAGAGATGAGGAAAAATATATATTTTCTCCCATTGAAGTTTATGGTACCTCTAAGGGATTTGTGGATTCCATGATAAGATCTTCTGATTTAGAGGTATCCAATAGTGGAATGTAAAGTTCTGTAATGTGTCTTTAATGTCACAAGAACAATTTTTAAAGAAAGACTGTTAGGGATGTTTAAATAGGATTCCAGCTTTGGTTACATACTGGATGAGAGAAACTCCCCAGGGTACTAATTATAATAATCTATGCTGAAAACTGTTTAATGACTTTTATTATTTACCTCAGGGATTTTCACTTTTTTAAGCATCAGAAGACTTTCTTCAAAGCAAAATTTTACATGATCCCTCACTATATCAAACAGAAAAAAATGGGATCATGTTTACATAGAAATGGAGGCCCTAGATTTCTGCTTGCATAGCTTCCTCATTCACCACCTTTCTTCTTCCCCACCTGCATTGAATTGAAGTCTCTGTTTTGACTGTGCTATCACTTCTGAAAAGCCCTGGGGCTCTGTTAAACACAGGATCAAATATAAGCTCCTTAGATTTGCATTCAATGCCATGTAAAATCTTACCTCTCAGCTGCTGTTCAACTGAGCACTCATTGTCTCCAAACTACCCACAACATTCCTGACACCACACCTTTGTTCACACTGCTCCCTAGTCTGGAATGCCCTACACGCCCTCCTCTCTGCCATTTCCCTAAACTATATCCTTCTTTGAGTTCAAATCAGGTTCCACTTCCTCCAAAAAGTATTCTCTGATCAGTCACCCTTGGTGATTGTTCCTACCCTCTGATTCATTTTAAGACTTCTCTGCATTTGACTCTATGCTGTTGTAGCCACATGTTCCAGGAAACAAACTCACTCAGAAGGACAATGCAGATAGTGGAGTGCAGTTTATTACACCGGCGGGCCCAAGGCAGAGTCTCCTCTTAGCCAAGGATCCCGACCAGCATTTGTGAAAATCTTTTATACCCCATGTGTACGTGTCCAAACCCACCACCCCAAATTCCTTGAGACTTACATAAACAAAGGAAGGGTAAATATAATCACAATAACCCCATTATTCATGTGTTATGTGTTCAAACAGTTAATAATCAATAAGTCTGCTGTTACATTCCAACCAGTTAATAACCGATAAGCCTGTGGTTACATTCCGATAGATAGAGAAAAAATTTATGACCTGTCCGGAGGCAGGGGTGATTAGAGTATGTTTTCTCTTAGGCGATGAGTAACCTGGATATGATCGTCAAGACTCCCCTGTCCAGAGGGGGTCTTATCCTTCTGTTGTAGTTTCCATAGGCACTAAGTACAGAGCTCAGAGTCCATGGAGAGGTGACCGAGCATGATCAGCATGAACAGGCCTAAGATGGAGTCCAGGCCCTATGAATTCCTTCTTCATTCCCTCCTCTTTATGCTCTTAGTTTCTGTAACGAGCATCATTTATTAAGATATATATTGTACCTTAGTCCTCCGGCCACCCACATGAGAGAACGCTATCAACCTCTGGGTTACAAAATTCACAAGTCATTTAAAGAAGCAGGGCCCACAAAGCAGAAATATCAGGGCAACTATAACAGTGGTAAATATAGTTTTCCACCAATTGCCCTTCACCCAAGATAGGACCGAAGTCCAGAAAGGAATGTTTTCATTTGACATTGCTTTTACCTGGTTTTTCATGTCATCTAAAGCAGTCGATACATTGCCAGATAAGTCAGGAATGTAACACAACATTCAACCTTAATTATAGCACAGGTTCCTCCTTGAGCAGCTGTGAGTATGTCCAAAGCCATTCTATTATGAATTACTGCTTTTCTCATTTGGATTTGCTCTTCATTTAAGGCTTGGATGGCTTTTGTTCTATCTAGGAGGGCCTGTTTTGTGAATTAGTCAAGGCCTCTACTTTAATCATAATATCTGTTGTCCCTATAGAGGGTACGAATAAGGCAGCAATATACTTATACCATCGAAACACAGATCTTGTTCACCTAGCATGTAAATAAGGTAGATTTACCTGGGCTTGTTTTAGGTTAGGCTTTTGTTACACTGGCATTTATATCAAATATAACCTCATGACCCGAGTCTATTGACTGTAGGTCTTACACCGAGAGAGCAAGGAGAGGTTATGATTGATAAGAGAAAGGAAAGTCTCTTTTTGTCATCCCAGAAAAGAGCAGAGTGGTTTAAAATCTCCTTGGTAGAGTGGTGACACCCACCAAGGAAGTCCATCCATCACTGACAGAGGCATAGCCTCACATACCCAGCAGTTGGAAGTGTTGTGGAAGTCTGCATAGGAATGTGCCCATGAGATGAAAACACTGTCCTGAGTTAAAACAGAAATTAAATTCAAAATCACGTTGATGAGGCCAAGCAGCAGGAGTTGATTGTGCGGTTTCATCCTGAAGGGGCTCTTCCGGGATCTTCTTTTCCTTTTTCTTAAGGATAGTCTTAGTCTCTCGAGGGTCAGCGGGGTCCCTCTGTGCAGTACACTCAGCGTTTTTTTGGGTCTGCATGGTATGTTCTCTTCACCCTCGTATGATGGATCCAAGGGGCAATACCTGAAACTTTAACTGCAGTAGGGGTAATTAGAATAACAGTATAAGGGCCCTTCCACCAAGGGGCTAGCAAATCATGTTTCCAATCTTTGACCCATACTTGGTCACCAAGTGTAAACTCATGAATCTGTTCCCCAACGGGGAACAGCACCGTTTCTTGTACAAACTTAGTTACCCGATTTATTACCTTACCCAGTTCCATCTGCTGTGAAATCCTATCTCCCATTACCTGAGGCAAATTTGTTGACACCTGTTTTATTATGGGAGGGGGCCTCCCATACACAATTTTGTATGGAGAATAGCCTTGGGACTGTGGGGTCATCCTGAGTCTGAGCAGAGCCATCGGATTTGTCCCTTTCCAGCATTTTTCCTTGGTCTCGGCAGCCAGCAGCAGGTCATTCCCGTATTGTAGGAGCCAACATCCATACTCTTCCAGATGGAATGAGTTCAGGTCAGAAGCCAAGGCTTCCCCAAAGATGGCTGGGGAGTTCTTAAACCCTTGGGGAGTCCAGATGAGCTGTTGTTTGGTGCCCCCGACTGGATCTTCCGATTCAAAGGCAAAGATGGGCTGTGACGCTGGGGCAAGGCATACTCAGAAGAAGGCACCCTTGAGATCTAGGCAAGTATAAACTTTAGTCCTCGGTGGAAGGAGGCTAAGTAAGGTATAGGGGTTTAGAACAGTGGGCTGTAAAGTCACAGTAGCCTGGTTGACTAGCCTGAGATCTTGTACAGGCCTATAGTCCTGTCCTCCTTCCTTTTTGACTGGCAGGATCGGCGTATTCCAAGCCGACTGGCACTCTACTAGATTGCCCACTTGTTTCAATCTACTGATGTGGGGCAGTATGCCGGCCTGGGCCCCTATCAATAGCGGGTACTGGTGCTTTCTAACTGGGATGGTGCCTGTTTTGAGTTCTATTATCACTGGGGCTTGATGTTTAGCCAGCCTGGGGGGAGGGGGCGGTTGTCTTCCGCCCAGACCTCAGTGAATAGTTGAGTTAGCTCTCTCTCACGCTCTTCCGGCCCACCCGGTTCTTCCTTCGGAGGCTCACGCAACCTGCACTCATCTTGGGGTGGTATTGAGAGAGAGAGCAAATAAGTCATAATGTCCATCCAGAAGGTGGGCCTCTCCTCAGGGGAGAAAGTCACTGGTGCTCCTAGTTTGGAGAGCAAGTCTCTTCCCAACAGGGGTACTGGGCACTCATCTGACATTTTCTGGGCTGGCAAAGCAATTTAAACATCTCTTCTCCCGATACCCCAGTTACAGCGATAGTCTTTTTGGACAGTGGTGTCACATGTTTTGTTATTACCAACAGTTCTGCTCCTGTATCCACCATGAAGTCATTGTTTTGCTCCCCCACTTTTAAGGTTACCAAGGGCTCTCAGGGACCTGATATCTCTGAGCCCTGGCAGCCCTATTTAATTTCCAAGTCAGCAAGCCCCACAACTGCGGGAGCTTCCTCTTCCTTGCATTCATTCTTCCAGTGGCCAAAAGCTCCACAGGGGGCACACTGGTTTGGTTGTAACGGGCCTGGGGCCTCCATTGTGACCAGTTGAAGGACTGTCCCTGGGGCAGATGAGGTTTTCCGGAGGGCCTGAGATAGACTTTCCCAGAGCAGCAGCTAGCATTGTAAATCTCTTGTCTGTTCTCTTTCATTCCCTCCAGCTCTCTGGCAGAGTACAGTTCAGTTCAGTTCAGTCGCTCAGTCATGTCCGACTCTTTGTGACCCCATGAACTGCAGTACGCCAGGCCTCTCTGTCCATCACCAACTCCCAGAGTTTGCTCAAACTCATGTCCATCAAGTCGGTGATGCTATCCAGCATCGTCCCCTTCTCCTCCTGCCACCAATCCCTCCCAGCATCAGGGTCTTTTCCAATGAGCCAACTCTACGTATGAAGTGGCCAAAGTATTGGAGTTTCAGCTTCAGCATCAGTATTTCCAAAGAACACCCAGGACTCACTTCCCCGAGGATGAACTGGTTGGATCTCCTTGCAGTCCAAGGGGTTCTCAAGAGTCTTCTCCAACACTACAGTTCAAAAGCATCAAATTTTCGGTGCTCAGCTTTCTTCATAGTCCAACTCTCACATCCATACATGACCACTGGAAAAATGATAGCCTTGACTAGATGTACCTTTGTTGGCAAAGTAATGTCTCTGCTTTTTAATATGCTATCTAGGTTGGTCATAACTTTCCTTACAAGAAGTAAGCGTCTTTTAATTTCATGGCTTCAATCAACATCTACAGTGCTTTTGGAGTCCCCCAAAATAAAGTCAGCTACTGTTTCCACTGTTTCCCCATCTATTTCCCATGAAGTGATGGGACCAGATGCCATGATCTTAGTTTTCTGAATGTTAAGCTTTAAGCCAACTTTTTCACTCTCCTCTTTCACTTTCATCAATAGGCTTTTTAGTTCCTCTTCACTTTCTGTCATAAGGGTGTTGTCATCTGCATATCTGAGGTTATTGATATTTCTCCTGGCAATCTTGATTCCAGCTTGTGCTTCCTCCAGCCCAACGTTTCTCATGATATACTCTGCATAAAAGTTGAATAAGCAGGGTGACAGTGTGCAGCCTAGACATACTCCTTTTCCTATTTGGAACCAGTCTGTTGTTCCATGTCCAGTTCTAACTGTTGCTTCCTGACCTGCATACAGGTTTCTCAAGAGGCAGGTCAGGTGGTCTGGTATGCGCATCTCTTTCAGAATTTTCCACAGTTTATTGTGATCCACACAGTCAAAGGCTTTGGCATAGTCAATAAAGCAGAAATCAATGATTTTCTGGAACTCTCTTGCTTTTTTGATGATCCAGCAGATGTTGACAATTTGATCTCTGGTTCCTCTGCCTTTTCTAAAACCAGCTTGAACATTTGGAAGTTCATGGTTCATGTATTGCTGAAGCCTGGCTTGTAGAATTTTGAACGTTACTTTACTAGCGTGTGAGATGAGTGCAATTGTATGGTAGTTTCAGCATTCTTTGGGATTGGAGTGAAAGCTGACATTTTCCAGTCTTGTGGCCACTGTTGAGTTTTCCAAATTTGCTGGCATATTGAGTGCAGCACTTTCACAGCATCATCTTTCAGGATTTGAAATAGCTCAACTGGAATTCCATCACATCCACTAGCTTTGTTTGTAGTGATGCTTTCTAAGGCCCACTTGACTTCACCTTCCAGAATGTCTGGCTCTAGGTGAGTGACCACACCATTGTGATTATCTGGGTCTTGAAGATCTTTTTTTGTACAGTTCTTCTGTGTATTCTTGCCACCTCTTCTTAATACCTTGTGCTTCTGTTAGGTCCATACCATTTCTGTCTTTTAGCAAACCTGTCTTTGCGTGAAATGTTCCCTTGGTATGTCTAATTTTCTCGAAGAGATCTCTAGTCTTTCCCATTCTGTTGTTTTCCTCTATTTCTTTGCATTAATCGCTTAGGAAGGCTTTCTTATCTCTCCTTGCTATTCTTTGGAACTCTGCATTCAAATGGGAATATCTTTCTTTTTCTCCTTTTCTTTTCTTTTTTTTTTTTAATTTTCATTATTTATTTATTTATTTTTTTCAGTGGGTTTTGTCATACATTGATATGAATCAGCCATAGAGTTACACGTATTCCCCATCCCGATCCCCCCTCCCACCTCCCTCTCCACCCGATTCTTCTGGGTCTTCCCAGTGCACCAGGCCCGAGCACTTGACTCCTGCATCCCACCTGGGCTGGTGATCTGTTTCACCATAGATAATATACATGCTGTTCTTTCGAAACATCCCACCCTCGCCTTCTCCCACGGAGTTCAAAAGTCTGTCCTGTACTTCTGTGTCTCTTTCTCCTTTGCTTTTCACTTCTTTTCTTTTCACAGCTATTTGTAAGGCCTCCTCAGACAACCATTTTGCCTTTTCGCATTTCTTTTTCGTGAGAATGGTCTTGATCTCGGTCTCCTGTGAAAGTGAACTCGCTCAGTAGTGTCTGACTCTATTGTGACCCCAGGGACTGTAACCTATCAGGCTCCCCAGTCCATGGAATTTTCCAAGCATGAGTACTGGAGTGGGTTGCCATTTCCTTCTCCAGGGGATCTTCCCAACCCAAGGATTGAACCCAGGACTCCTGCATTGCAGGCAAACACTACCCTCTGAGCCACGGGGGAAAACCTGTCTCCTGTACAATGTCCCAAACCTCCGTCCATAATTCATCAGGCACTCTGTCTATCAGATCTAGTCCCTTAAATCTATTTCTCACTTCTACTGTATAGTCATAAGGGATTTGATTTAGGTCATACCTGAATGGTCTAGTGGTTTTCCCTACTTTCTTCAATTTAAGTCTGAATTTGGCAATAAGGAGTTCATGATCTGAGCCACAGTCAGCTCCTGGTCTTGTTTTTGCTGACTTTATAGAGCTTCTCCTTCTTTGGCTGAAAAAAAATATAATCAATCTGATTTCAGTGTTGACCATCTGGTGATGTCCATGTGTAGTCTTCTCTTGTGTTGTTTTGGAGAGGGTGTTTGCTATGATCAGTGTGTTCTCTTGGCAAAACTCTATTAGCCTTTGCCCTGCTTCATTCCGTACCCCAAGGTCAAATGTGTCTGTTACTCCAGGTGTTTCTTGACTTCTTACTTTTGCATTCCAGTCCCTTATAATGAAAAAGACATCTTTTTTGGCTGTTAGTTCTAAAAGGTGTTGTAGGTCTTCATAGAACCATTTAACTTCAGTTTCTTCAGCATTACTAATTGGGGCCTAGGCTTGGATTACCATGATATTGAATGGTTTGCCTTGGAAACGAACAGAGATCATTCTGTCTTTTTTCAGATTGCATCCAAGTACTGCACTTCGGACTCTTTTGTTGACCATGATGGCTACTCCATTTCTTCTAAGGGATTCCTGCCCATAGTAGTAGAGAAAATGGTCATCTGAGTTAAATTCACCCATTCCAGTTCATTTTAGTTCACTGATTCCTAGAATGTCGACATTCACTCTTGCCATCTCCTGTTTGACCACTTCCAATTTGCCTTGATTCATGGACCTAACATTCCAGGTTCCTAAACAATACTGCTTTTTACAGCATCGGACCTTGCTTCTGTCACCAGTCCCATCCACTACTGGGTATTATTTTTGCTTCAGCTCCATCCCTTCATTCTTTCTGGAGTTATTTCTCCATTGATCTCCATTAGCATATTGGGCACCTACCGACCTGGGTAGCTCCTCTTTCAGTATCCTATCATTATGCCTTTTCATACTGTTCATGGGGTTCTCAAGGCAAGAATACTGAAGTGGTTTGCCATTCCCTTCTCCAGTGGACCACATTCTGTCAGACCTCTCCCTCATGACCCGACCGTCTTGGGTGGCCCCACACGCCATGGCTTAGTTTCATTGAGTTAGACAAAGTTGTGGTCTGTGTGATCAGATTGGCTAGTTTTCTGTGATTATGGTTTCAGTGTGTCTCCCCTCAGATGCCCTCTCGCAACACTTACTGTCTTACTTGGGTTTCTCTTACCTTGGACATGGGTATCTCTTCATGGCTGCTCCAGCAAAGCACAGCCGCTGCTCCTTACCTTGGACGAGGGTTATCTCCTCATGGCCACCCCTCCTGACCTGGAACGTGGAGTAGCTCCTCTCGGCCCTCCTGCGCCCACACAGCCACTGCTTCTTGGATGTGGGGTTGCTCCTGGCAGAGCACAGTCTGCTTAATTCCAACGTCTCCCTCCCCTTCTTGTCAGTACTCACCGGGAGAGGCGGGTATAGATTGGACGGTTCGGGTGGAGCCGGATCCTGGAAGTGTTGGCCAGAGGCTTCTGTTAAGGGGATTGGAGCCTGCCAAAACGGCGGCTCTATGAACTCAGGGAGAGCTGGTGGAAGAGCAGTGGCTGCTGCAGGAACTTCATCTGGCTGGATTGGGCATTAAGGTGGCCTCCAGTCCTGGTGGAGCACTGGGAGGCAGGAATGTCATTATCCAGTATGAGGGAGGGGTCAGGTCATCCCCATCCAAATCCTGTAGAATTTCCTTTTTTATCATCAATTTTTGTGCCATTAATATTTTTCCCTTTCCCTTCTGGATGCAGAACCTTGTCCAAGTAGGAGGGTCTTGAGCTAACCCTAGCCATGAGTCAATATATGGATATTGATCTGGGTGTCTTGGCTCTCCTGTGACTACTGTATAGATTGCTTCCACTATTTTTAAGTTCATGGTCTTCTCTGGTGGCCATCCTACTCCCATAGAGGGACATTTGACCTCACAGAGAATGTGCAGGCAGTTAGGCTTCATCTTCACCCCATAGTCTCCTCCTAATCCCTTCTTTAAATTTTTAATCATGCACTCCAATACAGTTGCCTTAGATTCACTTCCCCCCATCTTGCTTACTTTCTCGGACCTTCTTCTACTTTTCCTTTTTGTTCTGTCTACGAAGTTCTCAGTACCCTATGTACTTCTGATATTTCCACTCAATGACACTTAAATTGCCATTCTGCCTCCTTCCTAACTGGGGTGAGAAAAGCCTTACCTGCCAGATCCCAGAGGGAGAAGGGGGATTGGCATGTCTTCACCTGCCAGTCAGCATGGCCGTACCAGAACACCACATGGTCCTAGACTGTTTCTCCCTTAACTTTTAAAGTCCATTCTGCCTTGGTGGGCTTGATCAGGTGTGGATAAAAACACAGACGGGTTAAATATCCTTTGCCCCAGGCTATCTCTGGAAAAGCCAATTCATACTCACTTATGTATACCCCTCCTTCTAGCCTGACAATTCCGAGGGGGTCAAGAATTTCACAGAAGACAGGACACCTCCTGGGGGAGGGCAGAATATGAGCATACAAGGACCAGTTTCCTATTCTAAAAATCCCCTGGTGATCGCTGGTAATAATTTTCCCTGAGACGGCATGGACACACCTCCTAAATGACCTTCACAAATTTCCTTCCTAAACCCTAGTGCGCTCGTCGACCTGTGTACCAAGCAATCGCTGCTGCCTGCCTATTCCAGCCTCCTGTGGGTCTGTGCCCCTTCTAGTCCCTCCCAGGGGGGTGATCAGGCTCCCTCTTCCACCCTGCTGAGTGGATTCCTCCTCACCTGAGTACTCAATTCCCTTGCTGCCATCCACTACCTGCCAAAGCGAAGAAACCAGGTGTTGAAAGGCCGAATTCTTCCAGAGGGGTGAGGCACCTTCCCCCATCTAGGAGATTTAAGCTACAAAGCCTCGGGGGTGGCCTCAAATGAGACCTGTCTCCTCAAAGTGAGGCATTTCCTGGCCAATGCACCAAATGTTGTAGCCACACGTTCCAGGAAACAAACTCACTCAGAAGGACAATGCAGATAGTGGAGTGCAGTTTATTACACCGGCGGGCCCAAGGCAGAGTCTCCTCTTAGCCAAGGATCCCGACCAGCATTTGTGAAAATCTTTTATACCCCATGTGTACGTGTCCAAACCCACCACCCCAAATTCCTTGAGACTTACATAAACAAAGGAAGGGTAAATATAATCACAATAACCCCATTATTCATGTGTTATGTGTTCAAACAGTTAATAATCAATAAGTCTGCTGTTACATTCCAACCAGTTAATAACCGATAAGCCTGTGGTTACATTCCGATAGATAGAGAAAAAATTTATGACCTGTCCGGAGGCAGGGGTGATTAGAGTATGTTTTCTCTTAGGCGATGAGTAACCTGGATATGATCGTCAAGACTCCCCTGTCCAGAGGGGGTCTTATCCTTCTGTTGTAGTTTCCATAGGCACTAAGCACAGAGCTCAGAGTCTGTTGGAGAGGTGACCGAGCATGATCAGCATGAACAGGCCTAAGATGGAGTCCAGGCCCTATGAATTCCTTCTTCAATGTAAGTGACATTGCTTGGCCTTTTTTTGCTATGTCCATTCTGTCTCCTCACCAGGAGAGTAGGCAACCAGGGCTCCTAGAGTACTCACCTCGGGGGCCCAATAAAGTATCCTGTACACAGATGTTAAATTAGTTCTTGTCTATGACATTCATTTTTCATGTTTGTCCCATTTCCCTAAAGAAACCATAGGCTTTTTGTGGAAAAGAACTTTTGAAACATTTCATCTGCCACAATCTCTGTGGAACCTAGCATGATCCACAATTTACAAGAGACTTGAACTTTGTGTAGTAGGATTTGAACAGGAATGATGTTAGATAAGGGCGATTTAGAAGGGATAAAAAATACCATCTGATGTGGAGAGAATTGTATCTGTTGCTGGGGAGGAAGATAGATGTTAAGAATAATCTGTTGAAGGCTATGCTGGAGAGGGAAGGAGCTGGTCAAAACATGATTAAGTAAGCAAAAAGTAAGACGTCAATGAAGAGATAATATGAGTCACAGGAAAGATCAACAGGGATTAACTGGAAACTTGCTTTGAGATAAAAAGCAGGGATAGAACCCTTTTCCTGACCATCACCAAAGCTCAAACAGAATTATGCAGTCCAAGTACAGAGAAAATCCCCTTTTGAGCCAAGACCTTAGTTTTCAAAGAAATATTTGAGATTTCCACATTCCCATTTGAAAAAAAAAAAAAAAAACATAGTCAGATGAGGTGTCTCTAAGTCACTTGATATCTTAGTGTCAGTTTTGTACATGTTCAGAAATCCAATTTAATAATAATATTTAGTAATAAGTACCATTTATTGAAGGCTTACTTATAAGGCACTGTAATAAATGATTTAGATAAGAGAGCCTGGAGTTTCAGGAAGAGTGGATAGGATAATAGGATAAATTATTGACTTCTAAGAAGTCAACAAGGGTAAGAACTTATAAATAACCATAGCTCACAAGGCCAAATGCTTACCCTGTGACACTGTTTCATGCATTTCATGTTACTTCATTTAATCATTGTAAGAACTCTCTAAGCTAAGTATTATTATCTCCATATTAGAGGTGATAAAACTGAGATTCAGGGACATCAATTGACTTATTTTAGATCACACAGCTGGTGTGAATGGCAGAGTGGCAGAGTCAGATTTTTGAACACAAGTCAGCTTGTCTCCAGCTAATGTCTTTCCCATGGCTTACACTGCCCCTATTGCTATGTTGTCAAATATCAACCATAGTCGTAAAAAACTCATTCAGTGAAACTGCCAATTGTGTGGAGAAACAGGGGCCAGGGAGTTTGAGTGTAATAGAAAGTCAAAAGATCCCCAAATCTCACTTGAATCAGACATTTCAGTCTCTTTCTTCATCGTATTTCAATAACCCTTCCAAAATCCCTGGAGACACTGTAAAGAACTAGCTAATAAGTGGCCAATAGGGTTGTGATGTCTTGCTTTTCATCTCATGCTGGTGTTGATAAAGAATTTACCAGAGAACTCAGCAGAGATCTGGGAGGCAAGAGAAAGTATCCTTTGCAAGATAGGATACATCAGTTGGAATAATCAGAGGGTGACTGGCTTTTTATTTGTTTAGGCTGGAGGAGGTTTGTAATTTACATTGGGTCAAAGCAGCAGCCAATGGTTAAGAGGGGAAAGACTTCTTGCTGTTTTTTGTTTCTGAACAAAAAAAATTTATGATCAAACAGCAGCCCTCTCTCCTCACTAGGTCAGAGATATCAGTGGGATTCTCCTCAAGCCCTGAGTTAGTAAAGTCATTATGATTTATCTCAAGGAGAGATACATGGATTCTTGCATTTCAGGTGATTATTTAAAGGGTTTATACAAATTCAACTGACTTCAGGGGCAGTTACTAAGCAACATTTGGTCAAATGGCTCCAGAATCCATATTCAAGGCATTCTGTAGCAAGGTCTGTGCATCAGTGCAAGCCACTTCTTCCTGATCTTCTTCTACATAGACACACCCTCAGAGAATCTTCTTAATGAATCATGTGCTGGCATAACATTTTCCAGGTCCGTGATCTTGTCTGGAATGCATAAATTCCCTCTTCGAGTTTTTACAACCCCGTCCTGCTCTTTTCTTTTTTTCCCCCTCCCTCTGTTTCCTTAGAATCCTTTGCTCCTTTTCTGACTTGACACACATACACCCCATCCATCACGTGCCTCAAGGGCATACTGCTTCATTTTTGGCATCAAGGTAAAAACTGACATTTGTTTACAAGTAAAGCTATCACCTTGCAGCCTGAAAATGTGTTCATGCTGCTCCAGGGAAGACGGAGTACACATTTCTCAAACCTAGAATTCTCTTTCTTTTAAAATCAACTTTATTGAGGTAGAATTTACATCAAATAAAATACACTCATTTAAAATGTGTAGTTTACATGCCAATCAGAATGGCTACTAGTAAAAATTTTACAAACAATAAATGCTGGAGAGGGTGCGGAGGAAAGGGAACCCTCTTACACTATTGGTGAGAATGCAAACTAGTACAGCCACTATCAAGAACAGTGTGGAGATTCCTTAAAATACTGGAAATAGAACTGCCATACGACCCAGCAATCCCACTCCTGGGCATATACACCGAGGAAACCAGAACTGAAAGAGACATGTGTACTGTTTATAATAGCCAGGACATGGAAGCAACCTAGATGTCCATCAGCAGACGAATGGATAAGAAAGTTGTGTACATATACACAATGGAATATTACTCAGCCATTAAAAAGAATACATTTGAATCAGTTCTAATGAGGTGGATGAAACTGAAGCCTATTATACAGAGTGAAGTAAGTCAGAAAGAAAAACACCAATACAATATACTAATGCATATATATGAAATTTAGAAAAATGATAATGATGACCCTATATGTGAGATAGCAAAAGAGACACAGATGTAAAGAACAGACTTTTGAACTCTGTGGGAGAAGGCAAGGGTGGGATGACTTGAGAGAATAGCATTGAAACATGTATATTATCATATGTGAAACAGATCGCCAGTCCAGGTTCGATGCATGATACAGGGTGCTCAGGGATGGTGCACTGGGATGACCCTGAGGGATGGGATGGTGACGGAGGTGGGAGAGGGGTTCAGGATGGGGCACACATGTACACCCATGGCTGATTCATGTCAATGTATGGCAAAAAATCACTATATTGTAAAGTAGTTGTAAAGTAATTAGCTTCCAATCAAAATAAATGAATTAATTTTAAAAAATAAAATAAAACGTGAAGTTTAATTACTTTTGACAAATATATACACCTTAGTAACATCACTCCTCTTGAGATACCAAATGGAACATCAGGAATTCTCAATATTTTCACAGTTGGGAGTCCTGGGTTCTATTCCTGGTTGGGGAATTAAGATCCCAAAAGCCAGGCAGCATGACTGAAGGAAAAAGAAAAAGACACATCATCCTGGAAAGTTCCCTCCTACCCTTTTGAAGTCAAAATTCCCATTGTAGCTCCTACCTTCCGACAGTATTAGAATATAGTTTGCCCCTTTTTAGAACTTTGTGTGCATACATACTTAGTCGCTCAGTCATGTCCAACTCTATGCAAGAATATTGGATTGGGTTGTAATTTCCTACTTCAGGGGATCTTCCTGACCCAGAGACTGACCCTCTCCTGTGTCTCCTGCATTGGCAGGCAGATTCTTTACCACTGCACCTAGGAAGCCCTCTTTAGAACTTTATATGCATGAAATCATACAGTGTTACTTTCTTTAATCTGGTTTTTGGAAATTCATCCATGCACACATCAATAATTTGTCCATTTTTTATTTCTATTCATTTTAATGTGTCATTCATTGTTTTCACTGCTTTCTAATTTATGTTTCTTTGTAGAATATGCTACAGTTTATCTGTGATCAACAGTTGGGTTGTTTCCAAGTTTTTAGCTATTACAAATAAAACTGCTATCTACAAATGAAAATCTTTTGCGATGCTACACAAAATATCTAAATATAAAGTTACCAGGGTCATTGGGCAGATGTACATTTAAACTGATAAGAAATGGCAAAATTTTTTCCCAAGAGGTTGTATTGCTTCACGTTCCTATCTACAATATATGAGAGTTCCAATTTCTTCACATTCTCACCAACACCTAATATTAACACTTTTAAAATTTAGCTATTCTAATGAGCATTAATTTGATCTCATTTTGGCTTTAATTTACATTTCTTTGAAGACTGAAGATGTTGAGCATCTTTTCATGAGCTCCTTGGTCTTCCATATATCTTTTGGTGTTCAAAATCTTTAGCATCCCTTTCTTTTATTAGGTTACTTGTCTTCTTAATATTGAGTTTGAAGAGTCCTTTATATATTCTGGATGCCAGTACTTAGATATATATTGAGTTGGCCAAAAAGCTCTTTTGAGTATGGAAAAACCCAAACTAACCTTTTGGTCATCCATATACATGTATCATATTTTATATTCAAGTACATGATACATTTCAAGTTAATTTGTGTGTATGGTGTGAAGTAAAGTTTCATTTTCTCCCCCCATTTGGATATCTGATTGATCCAGTTCTATTTGCTGAAAAAACTATTATTTACACATGGAATAACTTTGAAACCTTTGTTAAGACTCAATTGAGCATTCATGAATGGGTCTATTTTTGGACTCTATTCTATTCCACTGATCTTATGTGAAGAATATCTTTTCACCAATACCACACTGCCTTGATTAACTGTATCTTTATAGTTAAGTCTTGATATGGAGTAGGAATAAACTTTCTGACTTTGTTTTTCCTTTTTAGGCTTGCTTTGGCTATTTTAGGTTCTTTGTATTTTCATATAAATGTTAACATAACTTGTCCATTTATATAAAGAGTTTTGTTAAACTTTTGATTGAAATTGCACTGAATCTATAAATCAGTTTGGGGGAGAATTGACATCTTTACAAAACTAAGTCTTCTATCATGAGCATGGCATCTCTCTCCATTTAGTGTTTTTTCAACTTTCTTTCAGAAATAATTTATAGTTTTCAGCATACAAGTCTAGTACATATTTTGGAAATTTTGTCCTTAAGTGTTCTTACACATATTAAATGGAATTGTTTATGAAATTTATTTTTAATTGCTTGTTATTAGTATGTAGAAACACAATTAGTTTTACTACCAATTGACCTCATATCACATTGCTATTCCCCTGTTGCAGTATATCATTATTCTCCAACTGATGTGACTTAGCAGCAGCAGCATCTTTGATTTTTAGCTATTTGACTAAGATGTGCCTGAATGTGGTTTTCATTATAGTTGCTGAGCTCTTGGATATGCAGGTTGTTTTTTTCCACCAAATTTAATAAAGTTTGAACATTGTTTCTTCAAAAGTCTTTCAGCCCCATTCTTTTCTTGCCTCTGGGGTTCCAAGTACGTGTATTGAGAACTTTGTATTATCTCACAGGTTACTGAGGCACTTAATTGCTTTTAAATATTTTTCTGTTTTTCAGATTGGGTAATTACTATAAATTTGTCTTCAAACTCACAGATCCCTTCTTCTGCTAACTCCAGTTTGCTTTCAAGCTCTTCTAATGACTTGTTTCATTTTATATACTTTAGATTCTAGAATTTTAACGTGGTTCTTCTATATTGTTTTCATTTCTCTGATGAGACTGATTCTGTTTTCTTATTTAAACTGTTCTTTTATTCAAATCATATTTTCATTTATATCTTTGAATATATTTTAACAGCAGCTTTCAAACTTTTATATCTTAATTCCAAAATCTGGACCATCTTAGGGTTGTTTTATACTGATTTTTTTTCCTTGATTTAGGAGCAAATTTTCTTCTTTGCCTGTTGAAAAACATTTTGAATATGTTGCTAGACATTTCAGATTATATACTGTTAGGAATTGATTATATATGCTGTCTTCCTTTATTGGAAGTTTTCATTGCTTTTGTGGGGGCTTGGTTATAGACTTTGTTAGGGTGAGTGTAGAGTAGCCTTTCGGAGAAGGCAATGGCACCCCACTCCAGTACTCTTGCCTGGAAAATCCCATGAACGGAGGAGCCTGGTGGGCTGTAGTCCATGGGGTCGGAAGAGTCGGACACGACTGAGTGACTTCACTTTCAATTTTCACTTTCATGCATTGGAGAAGGAAATGGCAACCCACTCCATTGGTCTTGCCTGGAGAATCCCAGGGACAGTGGAGCCTGGTGGCCTGCTGTCTATGGGGTCACATAGAGTCAGACACAACTGAAGTGACTTAGCAGCAGCAGCAGCAGTAGTAGAGTAGCCTTTACCCCATAACATGATACTTTTCCTAATGCATGGCCTTTCTGTTGTCTTTGTTGAATGCTGGAAATTTTGTTAATGTCTTTCCACTCTGCTTGTAGTGGAATTGCAATGTTTTTGAGTGCTGTGCAACCTCTAGAATCTCTATTCCACTGTTAATCCCATAACAGCTTTTTGCTGCTAGGTCTTGCACAGTTGTGCCCTACACCTGTATAGCCCAACTCTTAGCCAATAACTTATGAGAACCCCAATAGAGTCACTCGTGAACCCTACTGCATAGTTCCCTCCTCTCTAGTATCCTTCCCTGAACTCTGATATCTGCTCACTCAGCCCAGCAAGACTGTTATGATCTGCTTGATGTTTATTTCCCTGTATCTTGTTCTCAAAATTGTCCCAAAGCAGAGAAATGATATGAATTTGGGGCTCACTTTATATGTTTTTCTTTTCTTAGTGATCAAAATCCTGCACTGCTTATTGTTCAATGCCTTAAAACACTTGCTTTATATTATGTTCAGTCTTATAGTCTTTTAAATAGGAAGAGGGCAGTTTTGGTACTAGTCACTCCTTCATAAATAGAAGCAGATATCTCTCTGCTTTCTTATGCAAATTTTACTTCCAAGTATTATTATTATCATTGTTGATACTTCATAGAAGTTATGAGATGCTAAATGAATGAGCCAAAGTCCAAAGCTAGGCCATCTAGTTCTAAATCCCCTGTGCTTTCCACTATACTGTGTTGCCTCTCCAATTAAATAGTTTTCTAGATTTAGAGATTTGATAGGTGCTAAAGATGTACCATTACAAGCAAGTCTCTTCCCCCTCCACAGTCTAACACAGAGATCTGAAGACATCTTAATGTCCTTTTTAAAGTTTTAGACACCCAGGGATGTAGTTACAATGGTTTAGTGCAACCAGTTGTTTTATAATGGACTTGAAAGGACCTTAATAATTATTCCAAAACAACTCTTTCATTTTGAGGCAGGTGGGGCAGAAAATAAAGCAAATTATCTGCTTAAGGTCAAATATCTAGTAAATAGAAGAACCAAAACTTGAATTTTGTTCTTCTTCTTGTCTGATGTTCTTGCCCCCAGACTCAATAGCCCCTATCACTGCTTAGGGAAAGACTCTTAGAGAATAGAGTCTAGAACAGTTGACTTGGAAAAGATATAACATTTCACAGTTATAGTTGCTTTATTTATTTTAAAGGGCAATAATGATATCAGTGAAGTGACTTAGCCCCTTGTCTGCTCATTCTCTGAGAAGTTTCTGTTTTCAGTTCAGAGAAGAATAGCTATACCTGAGCAGGAAAGTTTGTCATAGGTATAAGAATGTGAGAAATGAGCCATACCTTCTTCCAGGAAGTAATTACTTCTCAATACAGTGCTCGACAACATAGCAGCAGGATCAGGTGTTGAAATTTACATGCACTCAAGGGATTCTTAAGTGGGACAAAGTCACCCTGTTTTTTACATTCCAGTTATGATTATTTCAAAGCCTTTCTGAGAATCGTGGGACCTGTCATGAAAAAGATGAAGTTGACTGGAGATTCCTTCCATTTAGCCTTCAGTCATTCAGGTATTGGAGTCAGACAGGTAAATGCAAAACAGTTCCTCTTCATCTTAATTTTAGTTATTTCTTTAAAAGCATGTATCTTAAACCCTGCTGTAACTTCTCCATTCCTAGAATTTTCTCACTTTTTTCTATCTACTAGTCAGGCAAAGGAAAGATAATTTTTCATTTAAGGTTTGACACTGAGAACCTGCCAGAATTACTTCAGCACTTGTCACTGTTGGGTGTGGTTGACTGTCACACAAATCCCCTGCCTCAAACATCAAACCAAAAGGGGGGGTTGTGACTCTCCTTCCCTTTTTTGAGTTTCTGTCAGTAATGAAGGAGACATAAAACATGAGATTTTTATCAATTAGACAAGCTCTAGCTATTATATCTCACTTTTCCAAGATCTGATTCATACACACTATCTAATGAGAGGTTGCTTAATATGCCTTGGCTGGTGAACCAAATCCAGGAACTTCAGTACTGAAGTGTAGTCTCTGAACCTTTCAGTCAAATATGAGTCTGAAGAAGCTCACTTATATCATTGTCCTCCTCAAATGTCAAATAGGCAAGATTAATAAATAAATGTAAAGTTGTCAAAGTCCTATAGATTGAGTTATCAACAATAATAGCAAGAACAATAATAGCTTACATTTATTGTGTATCATACATAGTTCTAGGCACTTTACACTTGCTTATTATTTTAATCCTTGCCTCAACCCTATGGGGTAGGTGCTATTCTTCCATTTTATAGATGAAGAAATTAAGTCAGAGTATTTAAGTAACTTGAACAAGGTCACAGGACTGATTCAGTGGCTAAGCCCAAATTTGTACCTAGACAGCCTGCTTCCAGAATTGGAAGGAGTAACAAGCATTGTCATTGGATCTTTGTCCATATCCAAATTATAGCTTGCATTCTAAGCCACCGTGCTTATAAGAGTTTCAGTTCAGTTCAGTTGCTCAATCGTGTCTGACTCCGTGACCCCATGAATCGCAGCACACCAGGCCTCCTTGTCCATCACCAACTCCTGGAGTTTACCCAAACTCATGTCCATCAAGTCGGTGATGTCATCCAACCATCTCATCCTCTGTCGTCCCCTTCTCCTGATTTAAAAAGACACAAATAATTTTAAAAGGTCTTAAGAAATTGTGAAATTCTTTAAGTGAAGATGGTTCCTTGTATTTAGTTTAATTCCTTCACTAGAAAACAAATTGGAAAGATTAGGTGGCTGGTTGCCTGGGTTCTGGCCCCCAAATCTGCTAGTAGCTAGTCTTGTAGCTAATCATCCTAGAAGTCAGTTTCCTGACTTGCAAATTCAACAGATACTGAGCACATACTGTGTGCCAGGCACTGTACATGGTGCTGGAGAAATGGTGATTAATAAGTAGACACGTAATTATGACAACTGAGAGTGTCAAACTATACAATCTCTAAAGTCCCTTCCAGAACTGAGTATAATCGAAGCCAGCAGTATTCTAGATGCATTCCCAACAGAAAGGGACTGATTAGTTACTTGACTCACTAGAAAAAATAGTAAAAACTAGACTCAGAACTGCCTCAACTAAACTGCTTTGTGACCACAAATCTCCCTACACTATCTCCCAGTTGCTAATGCAAATTATCTCCAGGGCCAGACTACTGGAATATAGCCTCCCTACTCAGTGTGGGTCCTGGAACAGAAAAGCTGTAATGATTTTTATGCTTTCCTCCTTTCTCCTTACTTTCTGGCTTTGCAAACAGTTCCCTTTACTCACAAGGATATATAGCTTTAAGGAATATAGACACTTAGACCTGAAAATAAATATTTAGTAAAAGTTGAAATAAGTGGGCAAACAGAAGTCATGTTGTTGAAAACTCACATCAATTGATTTTGAACAGAGGATCCAGAAGACTCAATTGACCCTACCTTCATTCCAGCCAAACCATCCAATAGAAACTGGGCATATATAGTCTAGTTCCTTTCTTCTTTTTCTTGGGAGTGAGCCTGCCCACAGGGATCCCATAGTTTCTTCTGCTCCTCTAAGCCATAAATTTTAGGGTAAGCCCCTCTGATGAGCACATTGTATCTGTGTCCTGTAGTTAGATCGTATGACTGAACATATAGTCCATGTTTGGAAGCAGCGTGAGATGAAGCAAGGGTCACATCATGGATAACAATATCCTCCCACAGGTTATGTGCTCTAAAGCAAGAGCCAGATTAACTGAAAGTCCTCAGTTTTACTTAGTTTTGTCACAAGTCTTCATAAAAAAGTCAGAATATAATTTTGCTATTTCACACCATTCAGTAATTCATGTATTTATACCTTATCTATTACTCATAGAATCATACCTCATCTATTCATATCCCCTCATTTTAAAGATAGGGAAACTGAGATCTATTAATATCATTAATACTAATTATCATGTTATTAATATATTGATATTATTAATCTATTAATAAAAAAGCCAAGTGATGTGGTCAAATCACACTGCTTATTAGGAACAGAGTGGATATTGCTGTTTCTCCAAATAGAGGTGTCTGGAAATGAAAGTGAAAGTGTCAGTCATTCAGTCACGTCCGACTCTTTGCAACTTCATGGAATGTAGCCCACCAGGCTCCTCTGTCCTTGGAATTCTCCAGGCAAGAATACTGGAGTGGGTTGCCATTTCCTTCTCCAGGGGATCTTCCCAACCCAAGGATTGAACATGGCTCTCCTACATTGCAGGCAGACTCTATACTGACTGAGCCACCAGGGAAGCCCTTGAATCAGAGGTGTCTGATTCTGGTAGAAATATCAAATCCAGGTTTAGGTTTAATTTAACTAACTTCTATGAATATTTACTCAGACTTTACCTTTTTTTTTTTAGTATGATGAGACTGCATCTACTATAAGAGTTCCACATTATTTCATTACAATTTTGTGGGGAGAAATAGCAGATGATTGATGGCTTCTAAAATTGGGTGTGGTTACTGAAAGAAAGAAAGCAACTATTTCAGATGAAAAAGACACTATAAATATTCTTCACAGAATGAGATCTATGGTTCCACACCTCCTAGCCTCTGATCCACAAAGTGGCAAATTGTTCCATCTGCTAGCCTGTGCCGTGAACACACCTACTGCAACCATCAGAAGACACTTTCAAGGTGTGGTTTCTCTCCTCAGCAGAGTCATGAGCGATATCATTTGTTGGCCAGTCAGAGCAATACAACAAAACAGTTTTGCTACAGGTAAAGAAAGGGCCCTTGTGATGTCAGCTTTAGGAAGGCAAATGAAACATGCCAGTGAGTGTAATCACTTGTTAGCCATCCTTGAAGAAAGATACTTTAGGTAAAGCGAATGACCCAATTCTCATCTAATTGCAGCCAACATCCTTCTTGACTTCACTGAGTGAGAAGTTCCATTTCTCATCCTTGTTTTGCCTTTTTATTTACCTTCATCTGCGAGTTTGACTGGCATTCTAGTCTCCTTTCAGCCACACTAGACAGAATAAATTAGAATGGCTGAGAACCCTCAGGCTCCAGAGCAGCAACATTCTCTAGATCCACAGGATTCTTTTCCAGCTGCTCTGTTAACTACACCCAGCTACTCTATATGCTACACTTGTCCCATCCTCTGTTCCATTTTTCTTTACTCATCATCCACCCCTCCCTTTCCTTGGGTTCCAGTGATCCATTTTCATCCTTTGTTGAGCTGTACCAGCTAAATCTAAGCACCCAGTTTTCTTCCTGCCTCCCAACTTTCACACATGAACAAATGCAGCAATACTCCTAAAGGAGTATTTGATTCCCCAAAGCCTTTGATTCCCCAAAGGCTGATATTTTTTTCTCCAGAAAATCTAGCAAGCACATAGATATGAAGGAGTTTCTTTCTCCTGCTTTAGGGAGACTAATACTGAGAAGGTGTGGAGCGCAGCTAGATAGTAATACAGACTGAACTGTGCTAGTTGTTGATTGCACAGGTTTCTCTGGGAGCTTTTTGATAAGCTGGCATCTTCCTGAACTTTGCTTTAAGATTTGAATTAACCTTATTCACAGACTTTGAAGACAAGAGAGAGCACTATAAAATAACAACTGAAGGCAATTTCCTTCAATGTCTGTGATTGGTTCCATTCAATTTACCTACTCTGGAGTTTGATAGCACTAACTGAAGAGCACTAGTGTGCACAGGACATGATCACAGCTTCTTCCTCTTCTTATCTCAATAGGCTAAACAGCAGGTTATCAGCTTTGCTTTTGCTGTTAGTGGAAGCAGATTTTGATATGGAAGCAATCAGGAAGCAGACAACTGAGAGACCATCTGTGTGCTTAGTACAACAGCCCTAAAATTCACATGGTGGATGCAGATCTGAACATCACCAGAGAGTTGTATTAAAAATTTAAAGAAAGTTAACCAAGTTTTTGAATATTCTATATATTTTTTTGTAATATTCAGAATGGAGCCATATTTTACTTTGAACTCCATGACACCTCAATAAAGCCCAAAGAGTTTGTCTTGGTCAATAGTGATAGCAAATGTGACTCCAGCATCAAGGAACTGGGAGAATCACTCAAATAGGCATTTGTATCATGAAGACAGGACTTCCCAGGTGGCTCAGTGGTAAAGAATCCACCTGCCAATGCAGGAGATTCAAGAGTCGTGGGTTCAATACCTAGGTCAGGAAGATCCCCTGAAAAAGGGAATGGAAACCCACTCCAAAATTCTTCCCTAGGAAATCCCATGGACAGAGGAGCCTGGTGGGCTACAGTCTCTGGGGTTGCAAAGAGTTGGACATGACTTAGCGGCTAAACAACAACAACATTATGGAGACAGAACATGCAAAGCTATGTTCATGACAGCAAACAAGATGGTCACTAGCCTTATTCATTTATTTAAGAACTAGCATTTATTTTCCTCTGTGCCTTGGGGGAATTTGCAAAATTTTGAAAGTATAAAAAATGAAAGCTATGCATGTTCTAAAACTTCATAAATAACCATAATTAATAATTTGTCATATTTCCTTTTCTATATATCTTATATTTAAATGAGATTATACTGGGAATATAATTTAATATAGAGTTTTAAAAAATTCTAGCATAGTAAATAGTAACTTTTCCATGTTGTATATTCTTTTTAATGAGATTTTTAATGCTTGCACAATAGGCCTCTGTCTTATGTATTTAGCTTTTCCCAAACATTTTGCTTGTATAAAAATATAATGAGCATTATTGTGCATAAAATTTTCCCTTTATTTTGGATTATTTTTCCTTCCTAGGATTGATTCCTAGAAATACCATGATCATCGAGGAAAGATTTTTGACTCCACAATGGGATTATTTGGTGCATGGATTTTTACCCTGATCTTATGATAGATAACAGTTTGAGCACACTTCTCCATTCACATGTTGGGCATTGCGCAGTCAGATCCTTAGTAAGCTTTTTAATTTTTCTCAAACTTTTCCTGAAACACCAGCTTTTGGCTCTTAGTGACAAAATCATTAATTTAGTAATAAACTATGTAAGTAGTAGATGTAATCAGTGGCAGCTTTTACTGTATGTACTACAGATCAAGAATTGTGCTAAAGTTTTTATGTGGATTATCCAACTTAATATTATTCAAGCTTTTCTGTTCATTATGAGCATTTGGACTTGTGGCTAAAAATAAAATTTCAGGTTCAGGAAGGTATTTAATGTTTGTGAGCTTAATTACCTTTATAAAATGAACAAAAACACTGGCCTTGTTCAACTTAAAGGGTTAGTTGAGTAGTCCTAAATTACTTACTAAATTATTATAGTAAATCATTTACTAAAACATTATAAAGGTTATAAAACTATATGTAAAGCAAGTTCTTAGTATTGGTTTTATTGGTAACTGGAAAAATACTTATCCACACCTTCCACAGCTTTGGCAGTTTAAATAAACCAGTGTAATTAAAGCTGGTCCTGAGGAGGTTACAATTTCATGTTTCTTTATCCTATAGAAAAGAGAAAGATAAAAAATCCTATAGAAAAGAGAAAAAATATAATTGTTAGCTCTATCAGTATTGTTACAGATAAGGAAAAACAGGTTAATGCATATATGAAGAATCATGGAATGTGTGTTGGAAATTCTATACAGGAGTTATTTGAGAGCATTTAAAGTTTAATTTGACATTTGAGACATCACTTTTATTTATTTATTGTTCAAATTTATGTAAGGAGGAAAGGAAACATAACCTTTGTTACACTTGTGGGGAAAAAGGCGGAACATAACTTATTACATGGCATACTAACAATGATGCTATTAAAAATTCTGTTTAAATAGGTTCAGTGGTGATTAACTATTGAAATTTATTGGAAAATTGAAATATAATATAAGCAAAGTGAAGGTCAGGTATACATTTAGGAGGAAGAGAATGAAGGGAATCAGTTTCATTGACCTCTCTACATGAACATCTTTTTTTTTGTTTGTTTCAGTAAACTTTTTTTTAATTTTTAAATTTATTATTTTAAGATTTTATTTATTTTAATTGGAGGCTAATTACTTTACCATACTGTAGTGGTTTTGCCATACATTGAAATGAATCAGCCATGGGTGTACATGTGTTCCCCATCCTGAGCCTCCCTCCCACCTCCCTCCCCATCCCATCCCTCTGGGTCATCCTAGTGCACCAGCCCTGAGCACCCTGTCTCCTGTATCGAACCTGGGCTGGTGATCTGCTTCACATATGATAATATACATGTTTTAATGCTATTCTCTCAGGTCAACCTACCCTCACTTTCTCCCAGAGTCCAAAAGATTGTTCTTTACATCTGTGTCTCTTTTGCTATCTCACATATAGGGTTATCATTACCATCTTTCTAAATACCATATATGTGCATTACTATACTGTATTGATGTTTTTCTTTCTGGCTTACTTCAGTCTGTATAATAGGCTCCAGTTTCACCCATCTCATTAGAACTGATTCAAATGTATTCTTTTTAATGCCTGAGTAATATTCCATTGTGTATATGTACACAGCTTTCTTATCCATTTGTCTGCTGATGGACATCTAGGTTGCTTCCATGTCCTGGCTATTATAAACAGTGCTGCAATGAACATTGGGGTAGATGTGTCTCTTTCAATTCTGGTTTCCTTGGTGTGGATGCCCAGCAGTGGGATTGCTGGGTCGTATGGCAGTTCTATTTCAGTTTTTGAAGGAATCTTCATGCTGTTCTCCATAGTGGCTGTACTAGTTTGCATTCCCACCAGTCGTGTAAGAGGGTTCCCTTTTCGCCACACCCTCTCCAGCATTTATTGTTTGTAGACTTTTGGATAGCAGCCATTCGGACTGGCCTGAAGTGATACCTCATTGTGGTTTTGATTTGCATTTCTCTGATAATGAGTGATGTTGAGCATCTTTTCATGTGTTTGTTAGCCATCTGTATGTCTTCTTTGGAGAAATGTCTGTTAGTTCTTTGGCCCATTTTTTGATTGGGTCATTTATTTTTCTGGAATTGAGCTGCAGGAGTTGCTTGTATATTTTGGAGAAAAATTCTTTGTCAGTTGCTTCATTTGCTATTATTTTTTCCCATGCTGAAGGCTGTCTTTTCACCTTGTTTATAGTTTCCTTCATTGTGCAAAAGCTTTTAAGTTTAATTAGGTCCCATTTGTTTAGTTTTGCTTTTATTTTCATTACTCTGGGAGGTGGGTCATAGAGGATCCTGCTGTGATTTATGTCGGAGAGTGTTTTGCCTATGTTTTCCTCTACGAGTTTTATAGTTTCTGGTCTTGCATTTAGATCTTTAATCCATTTTGAGTTTATTTTTGTGTATGAAGTTAGAAAGTGTTCTAGTTTCATTCTTTTACAAGTGGTTGACCAGTTTCCCCAGCACCACTTGTTAAAGAGATTGTGTTTTCTCCATTGTATATTCTTGCCTCCTTTGTCAAACAGGAGGTGTCCATAGGTGTGTGGATTCATCTCTGGGCTTTCTATTTTGTTCCATTGGTCTATATTTCTGTCTTTGTGCCAGTATCATACTGTCTTGATGACTGTAGCTTTGTAGTAGAGCCTGAAGTCAAGCAGGTTAATTCCTCCAGTTCCATTCTCTTTCTCAAGATTGTTTTGGCTATTTGATGTTTTTTGTATTTGTATACACATTGTGAAATTATTTGTTCTAGTTCTGTGAAAAATACCATTGGTAGCTTGATAGGGATTGCAGTGAATCTATAGATTGCTTTCGTTAGTGTACTCATTTTCACTATATTGATTCTTCCAATCCATGAACATGGTATATTTCTCCATCTATTTGTTTACTCTTTGATTTCCTTCATCAGTGTTTTATACTTTTCTATGTATAGATCTTTTGTTTCTTTAGGTAGATATATTCCTAAGTGTTTTATTCTTTTCGTTGCAATGGTGAATGGAATTGTTTCCTTAATTTCTCTTTCTGTTTTCTCTTTGTTAGTTACATCAATATCTTTTAAACATAAGTGATAATTTGACTTAAGAGCTGGTCAAGTTCATCTTTCATTGTGATAATCTCCTGTTTCTATTGGCCACACCCTTATTTATTCCTGTAATACTATTCTTACTTTTCATATATATGTCATTAACTCTTTGTGACTCTAAAGCATCTTTCTGGATAATCTTGACTTTGTTTGGATATCAGCCTAGGTATTATTTCTGCTCAAGCATACACTAACTCAGGGATCATGGAAGAAGTTCCTCTTCTCCTTAGAATAGCTATCTTTCATTAGCATAAAACAAGACTCCTGTTGAGGTCATTTCTAACTTGTAAAAACCTCTCTTTCCAATCTTCAGATTGGGATTTTTGAATGTCATGAAGTACTAAGCCTAGTTAGAAGATAAAGAACAGGAAAAGTTTGGTAGAGATTTTGATTTTGAGAAGACAAATGAAAACATATAAGGTATGTATCTTGCTGTTGTCTGAGATGTCTTTCAAATTTTGTAAAAATGTGTTGCTTGGGGCTCCCAGAGATTAAGACCAAGTCACATAACAACATAAGTGCTAGTAATACATTTCTATAGACAAACTAGGCAATATATTATGAAAAAGTTTGAAAAGTTTGCTACAAAACAAGCATTTTGAATATTCAACAATGCTAAAGTCCTGAGTCTTGAACCTTAAAAGACAGAAGATTGTATCTTTAGGTGGGTGCTGGGATCAATCAATTCCAAGTATAAATCACTCAGATTTGAGATAGAGCCAAGAAGAAATGCACCAGTTTGGTTATCTGTCACTTATACAGAAAGACCAACAAATCTTTGCATTGCCCCAAAGTCAGAATTTGCAAACAAACTGAAGTGATATTAAAAATAAATATCATAGGTTCATTCTTGTTTTTGCTATTATAGTTTTATTAGTCTTTCTCTTCTGTTGGATTATCAAGTGGTTTAGTGTTGTTTACAAAAGTGATGGTCAGATTTTAAAGAATCTGCTTGCAATGCAGGAGACCCAGGTTCAATCATTGTGTCAGGAATATTCCCTGGGGAAGGGAATGGCAACCCACTCCAGTATTCTTGCCTGGAGAATCCCATGGACAGAGGAGCCTGACAGGCTACAGTCCATGAGGTAGTAAAGAGTTGGAAACAACAGAGCGACTAACACTCCCTTTTCTTTCTTCACAAAAATGATAAAGTACTCTGCAGACACTGGGTATTGTTTTTATTTTCTTTAAATATGCATATAAAATACTCCCAAAGTCTATGGGTTTTCTTAAAATTCATGCTACTTTTCAATGAAAAATTTAAACTATCCATGTATATTTATACAAAATATCTTTTCTTTGTGTTTTTGCTTAGTTTGTCCTCTCCGCTTGGATTCTCATTATCTTCCCTTGCCTTTTTAGTAAACTTCTGCTTACTCCTCGAGGCTCAAATATGCATCAGGAAGTCTTCCAAATCTTTACAAAGAGATAATTGCTTCCTTCTCTGTATTCCCACAGCATTTGATTCATGCATCTATTAAATCACTTATATATTTATTTCATCATGGCCTCCTCCACTAGCATGCGTGTCTCTGGAGGAAACGAACTATATTCTAGTTTTCTCTATTTAGAAAAGAGTAGATATGCATTACATGTTTGTTGAATCAATGGATTACTATCTTAGATCTAATTGATCCTTGTTAACACCTACATTTACTGAGTTTCATGGGACCATTGCAGGCAGTGTAGCCTGCTGCCAGGAGACAGAAATAGAGTGGTTCCCTAAGTAGAATCTAGTTATTTTGGACAGAAACAGATGCTAGAATGGTAATTTTCAAACCTGGTTGCAGATTAGAGCCAGTTGGGGAGCCACTAAAACTATCAACTCCTGACCCCATCTCAGACCCACTTAAATCGGAGTACCTAGACTAGGGCCCAGGTATTGATAGATATTTAAATCTAATATATAATCACAGTTGAGTACCATTGAACTTGAGATTGAAGAACATGGGGTTTTCAGATAGTGTTCATACTGAAATGGAAACAAGAGAGGAGATGATGAGTCAAAGAACTTGAACTCAGGAACGAAATCAAGGTTGGTCTAAACCTATGAAAGAAGGAGGAGCCCAAATCACTCAAAATAAAAGGCTGGTTAATGCAAAGTTCAGTAATAATAGCCAGATAAGTGTCAAGAGTTAGACATGCAGAGATCAGAGATGCTCAGAGAGCAAAGTTTCTAATTGTAACAATTAGTTTTCAGAGATTATAAATTCTTTTCAAGCTGTGATTTGAGTCCATTTAGCTTGACAAATTCCCAGAGTCTCACCTCTGCTGTTGAGGATCCCCAAAACAAATTGGATTTATTATAAAACCAGAAGTTTTATCTGTGTATACAGTCCTTCTTCATCATGGTATTTCTCTCACCCACACTGGAAAGTTTTGAGAAGCGATTTTGGAAAACAGTTTCCAACAAAATCTCTCCTTTACCCCTACTTACTATTATTATTTTTGGTTCAGTAATCATGTTCGGCCAAAGTTAAGTGAAAGAACCCTTGGATATAAAAATCCAATGACTTTAATCTAGTACATTAAAAATAGAAGTAGATTGACATGTTCAGTTAATACTAGAGATCTGAAAAACAAATTAAAATATTTTTTTATGTGTGCCAAACATTTTGTTACATATAGCATTTCCTTTGGAAGATTTTATTATGTATTTGTATTATATATTATATATTCATATGTATTTCTGTGAGATACTATTTAGTTATGGCTAAGCAGACTTATTTCTAAGTGTCCATCTCTACGTTCATTTCACAAGAAAAATTATGACACATATTGAGTTAAAATGTACCTCTTAAAGGCAAAGCTTTTTAGGGTTGCATTCAAAATGCAACATCCTTGATACAAGACTCTCTCATTTGATATCCAACCAATTTGCCATATTTCCTTAGCTTTATCATGTTTCCCATGGCAATAATTTGTATGTAGGGGACTATTACAAGAACTTAGAAATCAGTGGATTTGGGGAAAGAGAGTCACTGGTGATATAGCAGAAAGTATGAATAGTTTCAGTAGTAATGGGGTCTTGGCCAAGTTATAAGGTGCTGAGAAGTAAGTGATGATAACAAAATGCAAGCAATAGAAACAAATTCTTGGTTTTTGACAAGTTTAAAAGTCATGAAAGATTTAAAGTTGGGTGATAGTCGGAGAAAGGAGTAGTACTGAAATAAATTTTTATTTTGGAATATTTATAAGATTAGAAAGAAAAATTAGAGGTAATTATAAATATAAATATCAAGAAAGGAGGTGCCATAGAAACTACTAATTGTACCTCAATATCTATCCTCTCCTTCCTCAGTAAGAGAAATCTCATATTTTATTTGGGCATGTGGAAAGGTACTATATGTTCCCCAATCCCCTTTGCAACCAGCTATCACTGTATAACTAAGTTCTGATCCATGGATGTAAGCAGAAGTGATATATGCCCTTTCAGGAAGTGTTCTTAAAAGGAAAGAGTGTGCCTTTCTATCCTATTTGTTTCCTATTAGTTGGAATATGAACCTAATGGCTATAGCTATAGTTTTTGGCCTTAAAAGATAGACTTTAAGGTGGAAGCAGTATGCTGGGGATGGGAGAGAAACAAGATAGAAGGAATATGTGACTTGATGGCTATGGAGCTAACATACCAGACCTGAGATGCTTATGTTTGTAATTTTTGATTTTAATTTAAGTATAATTGATTTACATTATTTTGTTAGTTTCAGGTGTACAACAAAATGATTCAGTAATACATAACAAATATGTCTATTTTTACAAATTCTTATCCCTTTATAGGCTATTACAAAATATTGAGTGTAGTTCCCTATGCTATACAATAGGCCTTGTTGGTTATCTATTTTATATATAGTAGTGTGTATATATGGACTTCCCAGGTGGCACTAGTGGTAAAGAACCCACCTGCCAATGCACGAGATGTAAAAGATACGGATTTGATACCTGGATTGGGAAGATCCCCTGGAGGAGGGCATGACAACCCACTCCAGTATTCTTGCCTAGAAAATCCCCATGGACAGAAGAGCCTGGCAGGCTACAGTCCACAGGGTTGCAAAGAGTCAGACAGACTGTAGTGACTGTGCACACCACAAGTGTTTATATATATCCAGAGAAAACCTTAATTTGAAAAGATACATTCACTCCAGTGTTCATTGCAACACTCTTCACAATAGCCAAGACATGGAAGCAACATAAACTTCCATCAACAGAGGAGTGGCTTAAGAAGATGTGGCGTGCGCGCGTGTGTGTGTGTGTGTGTGTGTGTGTGTGAAGTAAGCCAGACAGACAAATATCATATGGTATCCATCTCACTAGAACTGATTCAAATGAATTCTTTTTAATGGCTGAATAATATTCCAACCTTATATGCAAAATAGAAAAAGAGACACAGATGTACAGAACAGACTTTTAGACTCTGTGGGAGAAGGCAAGGGTGGGATGTTCAGAGAGAACAGCATTGAAACAAGTATACTATCAAGGGTGAAACAGATCACCAGCCCATGTTGGATGCATGAGACGGATGCTCAGGGCTGGTGCACTGGGAAGACCCAGAGGGATGGGATGGAGAGGGAGGTGGGAGGGGGATCGGGATGGGGAACACATGTAAATCCATGGCTGATTCTTGTCAATGTATGGCAAAAACCACTACAATATTGTAATTAGCCTCCAACGAATAAAAATAAATGGAAAAAAATATATCATATGGTATCAACTTATATGTGGAATCTAAAAAAAATGATACAAATGTTCTGTCTTGTTTAAACCATTGTTATTTTTTTTTAATCATTTGCAACTGAACCTAATCTTAACTAGTATAACAAATAGTTGATAGAAGGGTGGGATTGAAATTAAAGTGATAGGTTTTACTTGACAAGGAGGGAGGGTAAGTCCCTTACCTGAGACAGGACAGAAAGAATAGAGAATGTTTAGGAATCTAAAATGTTTCTGACATTGAAATACCGTCTCATTTTGCATTATTTCAATTATCTCAGTTAAAAAAATAAGTCATTATCTGAAGGTGGGACTCAGATTCAATATTAGAGAATGAAAGAAACTCTAGATCAGTACTACTCAAATTATGGGTCCCTGAACCAGCATCATCAACATCACTTGGGAACTTGTTAGAAATGCAGAATCTTAGGCTCCACCCTATACCTACTGAATCAAAATCCTTGGAGATAGGGTCCAGAAATATGTGTTTTTAATGAGATCCCCAGGTGATTTTTTTTATCACATTAACATTTGAGGAGCACTGGGCTATGAAAATCTCTATGGAGGGGCTGATAGAGAATTCATTAGTAATGTACAAATGTGCATCTTTTGAAATGTGAATAATAACCCTTGAAGTTCTACTGTGAATATGGCAAAGAGGATAATGTTACTGATGATGATCTATTCAGGATGCAGATGGGAGAAAATTTCCACAAGTTACAGTATTTCTCTATGGACAATTTAACTTTGCATCACACTTTCATTCTCCTTCAAAATAAGACAGAGCAAGGCAGCAAGTTGGTTTAGCACTGTTTCACAAATTACTATAACTCTTTGACCTATCTGGGCTGTCTAATCTTAGGTTGTAAACCATTTGAAGGCACTGATCTTGGATTATTTATATTAAGCTTCAAGATAATTGTGTCTGGCCACTCAAATGTACATAAACAAGATTTAAAGGAAAACTATAAATACTGTAATTCCAGCCTGTTTCCTATTCTCATTTTTTTTTTTAATGTTTTTGGTTGGTTGTGGGAAAACATTGGAGAGTGAATCTTGTTTATAGCTGAGGTTAAAGTTTAGGGGCTCATAGTCCCAATCTTGGGCCTAGTTTGATCTTTTTCTTTCTCTATAATTGAATATTTTGTGTTGGACTGTGGTCAACATTGTAAAGACTTTTAAAAACATCATTAGGACTGTAAAATATGTGTGTGTTTATGCACATTTACACTGATATCCCCTTCTGTAGTTTTTAAAAGCAAGATGACTTGCATAGAGTTTCTACTGAACTAACTTAAATAAGCTCTCCAAATCCCTTTCATTTCCAACCACCACAAAATGTATAAAATTAAAATTATACCATGATGATAAAATAATAATAAAATTATACCATGATGGCTTCATGTGAAAAGAAAAAGAACACTGCAAAGATAAATTCATATCTCCAAACTCTTAAAAGGTCAGTTTGTCTTCGGCATGGGATTTGGGCAAAAAGTCAGCTATTTGATCTGAATCGGTCCACTCATCTCATTTTTGCCATAAACAGTATATGGGGACATGTCAAATCTGAATTAATAGGGCAGAAGGAACAGAAAGATAGGAAGAAAAATTATTTTGTTTATATGAAACTATTCTGGTCACAAGACAAGAAAAAAGGAAAGGAAGTTTGACCTATGGCTAATATCTGTTTATTTGTGATCATAATCAGCTTCTTGTTCAAAGTTTCTATGGATATAAGACTTAGGCTGTTGTATAATTATTGTGATGTTCATTAAGATATCATTTACATTTATTAGTATTTTAAATCAATCCTTTGTTAATTTAAGCAAAGGGCTTTGTTAGCCAAGTGTACTTAAACTGAAATCTATACATCATGGGAAATGTATAATGACTTAAATTAAAACTCCAAATGTGGTACTAATGGCTTCCCCAGACTCAGCATGTATTATTCCTCAGCAGGGACTCATTTGTGACATAATCGTTGATCACTGGCCATACAAAAAAATCCTTTAAAAAGAGGTTGAGTAAGGTTAGCAGTGTATCAGTCTTCTACAAATCTTTGTTCCAATGGTGCTTTCTTTCTGGTACCTTGTCTAATGATGCTGGTGAAACATTTCATGTGTTTTACTGTAATCAGAAATATTTTTAATCAAACAATGAAGCTCTCATAGAAAAAATATGATAAAAACATCTTCAACTTCAATTTAGAGTTAACTCTAAATATTGCCTGGAACTCATGTATTCAGAAAATTTATAACAATGACAACATTTAATACTAAGTGTTACTTTGTTCTAGATAGGGCAACTAACTTTACATAGTACTTCTGTGAGATGGGTACTGTTATCATTCCTACTTTAGAGATGAGGAAACTTAGACTCAAGGAGCCCAAGGCCAGGGAGCTGCTCAATTGCAGGGATTGGATTCCAATCTAACTTTTCCTCCCTCTAGAGCCCTTGAATTAACCATTCCTTCACTAAACTGCTTAATTGTGACTATCGGGAGTGGCAGGAGTTACAATTAAATTGTAGCTTCAGTTTTGCTGTTTTAAAATCTGTATTCTTGTGTACAACATGGGATCAAGCAAATACACTGCTAATTCAATTTGATAATTTTATTTGGCAAACTGACAGACCAGATACTTGGATGTGTTTACCAAATGACCAGTCAATTCAGTTACAGTGGCCAATCTGGAAATTCATAGGAAAAAGCAGCCTGAAGACCTCACAGAAGCCTTAATGTAATTCTTCAATGGCTTTTGAGTGGTCTATACAATGCCCTGATTAACCTTTATGAGGCAAAATTGCTGTTTCTCTCTTGTATGAACTACTTAGGCCACTATCTGAGGGTGGAGGGTAGTCAATTCTACTTCAGGTAGCTGTGTGGTAGGTTCCGATCCAGAACACCTTTTTGAGGACTACAATCTTAATTTCATCTCTGAGAGGCAGGTACAATATAAGACATACTAATTTGGATGTTTTACTTTCAAATATTTATCTGGAAAGAAAGATTGACCCTATAATTGTTCAGTGACCTCTATGTCAGCTTTCCAGTCACCTGTAGTTCTCCTACCAAAAGACTCGTCCTCACCATGTATTTAATTGTCAAGGAATCTCTCCATTCTCTCCCACTAGAATGCAAACTCCATAAAAACAGGGGCAATGTCACTCTTGTTTATAATGGTATTCTCTGTAGCTGTCATGGTGCCTTGAACAGAGTAATCACTCGATGGTTTTTGAATTAATGAATGAATGAGAGAGCAAAAACACATTTGCTTGCTTTTGAGCAAAGATTGTTTTCACCTGAAGTTGCCATCCAATGTGAAGGACACACAGTAGCATAAGCAAGAATATGCAGTGATTCTCAACCCTGGATGCACCCTAGAATCATCTGAGAAGCTTCTGGAAGTATTTTGAAAAAATACCTGGGCCCACACCAAACTGAGACTGAGTATCTGGGGGTGATTCTGACTGGGTGAAATTTGACAGCCTTTGTTGCTGAGCATGCAGATCACCTGGGGATCTTGTTAAAATGCATATTCTGATTCAGAAGGTTTTGGATGGTGCCTGAGATTCTGTATTTTTTAAAAGTACTGCAGTGATGCCCATCCTATTGACACAAAATGGCAACCCACTCCAGTATTCTTGCCTGGAGAATCCCATGGAGGGAGGAGACTGGTAGGCTACAGTCCATGGGGTCACAAAGAGTCGGACACGACTTCACTTTCACTTTCATAGGTTAGATAGCAAATATCTGTAAGATAATAAGCAAAAGATTTAGAATTCCTTATAGGCTTTGGGGGCAAGAGATATTTAGGGTCAGAGAGATGAGCTGGATAAATGTCACTTGGTATGTGTTAGGCATTATACTAAGAGATTGCATGTATTATCTCATGTCTAAGAAGAGCAGGTGTGAGATGCTACTTATAGTGAGGCAGCTTGCTGTGTGGATAAAAAGTACAACATTGGCCTATGTTCATGGAGGGATCTTCTGAATTCTTTAAATACCACATTTTCTATTTCTTTTGTTTCTCTACTCAACTCAGCATGGGGTTCTGGTATTCAATAAAGGCATGAGTTCTGTAACTATGCTAAGTATTTGAGTGAAGATAGGAACAGTTGAATATTTCGATATTTGCAAATATTGAGATTTGATGTGCATAGACACAGCCAGAGGCCCAAGGTCAGTTTATATGTTTTAGGGTCTCAGTAAGCATTTGCTGTGAGATTATAGTTTATTTGCTTAAACTCTGACATTTATTCTTAAAGAAAAGATTCTCTACATAGAAAAGAAAATGGGTGATAAGCAGACAACATCTGTTTTTTCTTAATTGGATGTATTATTAGTTTCTTGGAATAATTAACTGAGGGCAACTTAATTCAAATTTCTTGGGAAATTTATATAGCTTCTTTTCTGTGTGTGCATGCTAGATCACTTTCATTGTGTCCGACTGTTTGTGATCCTATGGACTGTAACCTGCCAGGCTCCTCTGTCCACGGGATTCTCCAGGCACGAATACTAGAGTGGGTTGCCGTTTCCTACTCCAGGGAATCTTCCTGTCCCAGGGATTGAACCTGAATCTCTTATGTCTCCCACATTGGCAGGTGTGTTCTTTACCACTAGCACTACCCAGAAAGCCCCCAGCTTCCTTTCTAGGAAATTTTTAAAGTGAACAGTCCAACCCAGTTCAGTTTAACCCTTCAATGTCATATCTGCCATAAAATTTTGCCCTCATTTATTGTTGGCATCACTATGAACACAGCTAGTGGATGTGATGGAATTCCAGTTGAGCTATTTCAAATCCTGAAAGATGATGCTGTGAAAGTGCTGCATTCAATATACCAGCAAATTTGGAAAACTCAACAGTGGCCACAAGACTGGAAAGGATCAGTTTTCATTCTAATCCCAAAGAATGCTCAAACTACCGTACAATTGCACTCATCTCACATGCTAGTAAAGTAATGCTCAAAATTCTCCAAGCCAGACTTCAGCAATATGTGAACCATGAACTTCCAGATGTTCAAGCTAGTTTTAGAAAAGGCAGAAGAACCAGAGATCAAATTGTCAACATCTGCTGGATCATCAAAAAAGCAAGAGAGTTCCAAAAAAACACATCTATTTCTGCTTTATTGACTATGCCAAAGCCTTTGACTGTGTGGATCACAATAAACTGTGGAAAATTCTGAAAGAGATGGGAATATCAGACCACCTGACCTGCCTCTTGGAGAAACCTGTATGCAGGTCAGGAAGCAACAGTTAGTACTGGACATGGAACAATAGACTGGTTCCAAATAGGAAAAGGAGTATGTCAAGGTTGTATATTGTCACTCTGCTTATTTAACTTATATGTAGAGTACCTCATGAGAAACGCTGGGCTGGAGGAAGCACAAGCTGGAATCAAGTTTGCTGGGAGAAATATCAATAACCTCAGATATGCAGATGACACCACCCTTATAGCAGAAAGTGAAGAAGAACTAAAGAGCCTCTTGATGAAAGTGAAAGAAAAGAGTGAAAAAGTTGGCTTAAAGCTCAACATTCAAAAAACTAAGATCATGGCATCTGGCCCCATCACTTCATGGGAAATAGATGGGGAAACAGTGGAAACAGTGTCAGACTTTATTTTTCTGGGCTCCAAAATCCCTGCAGATGGTGATTGCAGCCATGAAATTAAAAGACACTTGTTCCTTGGAAGGAAAGTGATGGCCAACCTAGATAGCATATTAAAAAGCAGAGGCATTACTTTGCCAACAAAGGTACATCTGGTCAAGGCTATGGTTTTTCCAGTGGTCATGTATGGATGTGAGAGTTGGACTATAAAGAAAGCTGAGTGCAGAAGAATTGATGCTTTTGAACTGTGGAGTTGGAGAAGACTCTTGAGAGTCCCTTGTACAGCAGGGAGATCCAACCAGTCCATCCTAAAGGAGATCAGTCCTGGATGTTCATTGGAGGGACTGATGTTGAAGCTGAAACTCCAGTACCCTGGCCACCTGATGCGAAGAGCTGACTCATTTGCAAAGACCCTGATGTTGGGAAAGATTGAAGACAGGAGGAGAAGGAGATGACAGAGGATGAGATGGTTGGATGGCATCACTGACTCGATGGACATGGGTTTGAGTGGACTCTGGGTGTTGGTGATGGACAGGGAGGTCTGGCATGCTGTGGTTCATGGGATCGCAAAGAGTCGAACACAACTGAGCGACTGAACTGAACTGATTTGAATTGTTGGCTAGCCTTGTGTTTGGAAGACTTAAGGAGTGCAAAGAGGCATGATGTGGTTGGAGGGGAAGGCAGGGCTAGAGATGACTTGGTTTCCCTTTCCTTTCTAAGGTCTAAACTCTTGTAGCATTGGATTTGAGAAGAGAAATAGGAGAGATGACTGGTTTCTCCTTATACAGCTAGTCATCTGTTGTTGACAAAGAGGCTTCTCTGGGTTCACTCTGGTTTTATCTGGTTTCATCTCCTACTGGTGGCCACTGATCTACATAGATAGTTGCTATCATTTTCTTGGGAAGGGGCAGTGTTCAGCATCACTTTAGCTTCCTTTACTGAGGAACAGCCTCTTAAAAATGTCTTGCTTGTGGTCCACATCCTTAATGTCTTCTCTGACTTTCTGTCTCCCTCTGTAATCTGTTTTCTTCATGATGAGCCATGGGCACAGCTGAAGTCCTCTTCCATGTCCTCAAGCATTAACGTCTAATCTCTTCCTTGGAAGACTGTATCATGGTGTTTTCTTATCCCTCTGCACAAGCTACTTATGAAAGCCTGTCACCTTCAGATAAGCAGCCAACCTCTATATGTTCATATATACTTCAATTAATAGGGGAATACATCAAGTTATGCCAAGAATTTCTTCATTAAGGTCTACTCTATTCTTATAGAAGCACAGAGATGGGCCTGTAGTTTATAGCTTAGCAAGTATCCAGCCAGGAAATGAGATAACAACTTCACTTTCTTGCAGGAAGCTCTTTTTTTCTTGGCTCTTCTCTCCACTTGACTTTGGGAGGGAGTAAGTCTTGCCCTTTCCCACATAGAGAAGAAAGGGAAAAGACTTTTCATTGTAAACTGGCAGTCTTGACAACTCTAATTCACTCTTGTCTCCCACTCTCCTGGTCTGTTATGGATTGACCAAGGAGTAGAGGCTTGGGACAGTGGTTAATGGTTTTATGGTCAGTTTTTCCTCTTTTTGTAAGTCTATATGAAAGTTTCTGGCCCCAGCTGTTGTTGGGTCTCCTAAGAATGTGCAAGTGTTTAGAGTCTGTTTTCCATCTTTGAAGCTTCATTGCCTATGCCGGGGTGATATGAAAAATCCCACTAGATATCTCATTGTATATAAAAGAAATCTATGTTAAAATTTAGTGCAATGAAACTAAATTATTCCCTATTTCAAACATACAGATCCTGACTTACACAAGTTACACATATCAACTTACTGTCGTGGTCAACCTTTGGACTGGCTAGATGCTCAATAGAGCAGACATCTTACATGTAGCCTTCCTACATACCTCTAGTCCAAACTGATTTCTGCAGTCTATGAAATTCTCTGAAAGCCTATGAAAGTCTATGCATCACATTTATAGTCTAAACCAGAGGTTCTCACCATGTATCACACATGGGTGAATTCACCTGTAAGACAAAGTTCTATGGATTCAGTCAGGACTGCTGCTGCTGCTACTAGGAATAGTTTTTAATGAACTAGCATTAACTTCCTCCTCTTCCACTCAAGAAAGCCTATTGGATTGCAAAGCATGAGAGATATTAAAGCAATATCTTGAAATTGTTCTTATTTATTTAAAATATTTTTGTATTTTGATAGTTTTCATTAGTAATAAGTTATGTGTGATACACTTTACTACTGATCATGACATCCAATTCAGAAACTGTTCATTTAAACCAAAAAGCTTAGTGATATATTCTCTAGTTTTTTCTCAACAAAACTGCAGGTCTCCTAGAGGTAGGAACTGTGTCTAATATATATCTAATGCTTAATATGTTGTATTTTAGGTAGGTAGCTAGCTAGCTACATAAATAGATAGCATTCCCAAATATATATACTCATTAATTTAGTTGAGCTGGAACATAGATTATTAAGCCAGGAGTGACTACAGAGAAAGGCATTAGTTTTTTATAATCTCTAAACATTACTTTTATTAAGGAAAGATGAGAATTTGACATTGATTTGGCCTTTGTCACAATGCCTGTTCTTAGTCATCAATCATGTCCATCTCTTTGCGACCCTTTGGACTGTAGCCCACAAGGCTCCTCTGTCCATAGGATTTCCAAGACAAGAATACCGAAGTGGGTTGCCATTTCCCTTCCAGGGGATTTTCCCGACCTAAGAATTGAACCCGTGTCTTTTGCGTCTGCTGCATTGTAGGCAGATTTTTTACCCACTGAGCCATTAAGGAGGCTCTGCATTACTATTTTAGAGTCAAGAAATGCTAGGGAGCTAGATATTTATTAGTATGTTTTTTCCCATAATTATTGAGTAACTACGATGTGCTAATCACCATTGAAGAGGTTCCATGAGTAAGATATAGTCCCTATCACTGATGACCTTAAAATCTACTGGAAGGAGGACCATATTATTAAACAGTCAATTACATTATGCTGCATGCTAAATTAGGGGAAGTACAGAGTGATATAGAAGCATGACAGGTACTAAACTCTGGCTTGATTCGGGCGGTCATGGAAAACTTCCTAAAGGAGATGACTCTTAAGCTGGGATCTAAATGATGAATAAATGGGAGTGGCCGGAAGGGGTCTGAGCAAACGTAATAGCATAGGCAGAGACACAGAATCATTCTAGAGCATTCCATTTCTAGGAACTAAAGTTCAGTAGAGCAGGTATACGGATTACTGAGTCAGGGTGACTCAAGAGGTTCAATCACAAAGGGCCTTCTGTGTCAGCCTAAGAACTTTGAGAGAATGCACACAATTGAAGGGTTTTAATTAGGGATGTGACATGATCATATTTACATTTTAAAAGCATCACTCTGGCTCCTAGGGGTGAATGGGTAGAAAGAGGGCAGGATTAGAGGGAGGAGAACTTGTTAAGAAACCAGTAATTCAGATGATAATAATGAAGACTTATGACTCTTCATTAGCATTTCAAACTTTTATCTCTTTTGAGGTAGCTAGAATCTTTGTTTCCTGAAAACCAGCTGTCTTCATAGATTTCTCATAAGCCTATCCCTCCTCAGCTGGCACTCCAAGCCTATGCTTCTTAAAATAATTGGAGATTCATTGTTCACTTTATGTTTTCTATAAATCTTTCCAAGCCTGGAATGTTCTCTTCCACAAATGGTTTGGCATACATTCCTTCTTTCCTTGCAATCTTCATTAGACTAAGTGTCCTAAAATGTTTTGTAGGTTGGGTTCTTCCACAAGCAAACTCAGAGTTTCAGGAAGTTTATTAAGCCATGTTATCAAGACCGACAACTATGCAAGGGAGGGGAGGATAAGGAAAGAAAACCAGAGTGGGCAGATAGAGAAAACTTGAGCTGTGAAACAGGCACAGCAAAGGCCTCAGCCAACCCCAAGGTGGGTTCCAAAACTGGGACAGTCCTTTGGAGTTGTCCCAAATTATGGTGAGCTTTTGGGTTTCCCAGGTGGTGCTTATGGTAAAGAATTCGTCTGCCAATGCAGGAGGAATAACAGACGTGAGTTCAATCCCTGGGTCAGGAAGATCCCCTGGAGGAGGGCATGGCAACCCACTCCAGTATTCTTGCCTGGAAAATGCCATGGACAGAGGAGCCTGGCAAGCTATGGTCCACAGAGTCACAAAAAGTCAGACCCAACTGAAGAGACTTGGCACACATGATGAGATTTATGCTTCTGTCTTGACTCATTTTTTACTCCATTTGGCTCATGGGAAGGGATTATGAACTTAGAAGAGGCAGTCTCTTCAGCTAAAGGTAATTTTTGGAGAGGACTGGCAGCTGAGGGCATTCAGCCAGAGGCATTCCCAGAAGCTGGGGAATAAGTCCTTCAGTCGTTAAGTGGAAGTCCTTGAGTGGATGACTTGAAGGCATCACAACATCCTCTATGAAGGTCTTTCTTGAAATAATAATTCTGTGAGATGTTAATTGGTATTCCAAGAAAACAAAAATTGCTTCTGTTGTCAAATAATCTTGGCAAATGTTAGGCTAAGCACGTTCCTTTACTAGAAGAATTCTTAGAAATTTAAATATGCTGGCATTTATGGTGTATCTCCAATGGGGAGTAGAATGTGTAGAAGACAGCAACCATAGGTGACCAGAGAAGACATTTTTTAAGGGCTTATCTGGTGGCTCACACAGTAAAAAAATCCACCTGCCAATGCAGGAGACATGGGTTCAACCCCTGGGAAGATCCCCTGGAGGAGTGCAACCCATTCCAGTATTCTTGCTTGGAGAATCCCATAGACAGAGGAGGCTGGTGGGCTATAGTTCATGGGGTCACAAAGAAGTGGACACGACTGAGCGACTAACACACTTTTAAGCATAGTGCCACTAAATATCAGTTTGAGAAATGCTGCTCCAGAGGCAAAGACAGAATAAATGTGATGATCATGGGAACCTGGAGCTCTGTTATCTCAGATTTTGTCTTAAGGGTCCAACATAACAAATAACCCATCTTTTTTCAACTATTAGCAAGATCTATTGCCTTTCTTTAGATTGCTACAAACTATTAATTTTGATCCACAACTAAATCAAACAGGACTTATTTCTTAATGAAAGTCTAGCTTAGTCTGAAGAGAAAATGTTTGCTATCAGTTCAGTTCAGTTCAGTCACTCAGTCATGTCCAACTCTTTGCGACCCCATGGACTGCAGCATGCCAGGGTTCCCTGTCCATCACCAACTTCCAGAGCTTGCTCAAACTCATGTCCTTCGAGTTGGTGATGCCATTCAACCATCTCATCCTCTTTCGTCCCCTTCTCCTCCTGTCTTCAATGTTTCCCAACATCAGGGTCTTTTCTAATGAGTTAGTTCTTCACATCAGGTGGCCAAAGTATTGGAGTTTCAGCTTCACCATCAGTTCTTCTAATGAATATTCAGGACTGATTTTCTTTAGGATTGACTGGTTTGACCTCCTTGCAGTCCAAGGAACTCTCAAGAGTCTTCTCCAACAACACAGTTCAAAAGCATCAATTCTTTGGCCTTCAGCTTTCTTTATAAGTCCAACTCTCACATCCATACCTGACTGACTACTAGAAAAACCATAGCTTTGACTGGGTGGACCTTTGTTTGCAAAGTAATGTCCCTGCTTTTTAATATGCTGTCTAGGTTGGTCAAAGATTTTCTTTCAAGGGGTAAATGCCTTTTAATTTCATGCCTGCAGTCAACATCTGCATGGATTTTGGAGCCCCAAAAAATAAAGTCTGTCACTGTTTCCATTGTTCCCCCATCTATTTGTCATGAAGTAATGGTACTGGATGCTGTGATCTTAGTTTTCTGAATGTTGAATTTTAAGCCAACTTTTTCACTCTCTTCTTTCACTTTCATCAAGAGGCTCTTTAGCTCTTCTTCACTTTCTGCTGTAAGGATGGTATCGTCTGTGTGTCTGAGGTTATTAATATTTCTCCTGGCAATCTTGATTCCAGCTTATGCTTCATCCAGCCCTTTATCTCACATAATGTACAATGCAAATAAGTTAAATAAGCAGGTGACAATATATAGCTTTGACATACTCCTTTCCCAATTTGGAACCAGTCTGTTGCTCCATGTCCAGTTCTAACTGTTGCTTCCTGACCTGCATACAGATTTCTCAGGAGGCAGGTCAGGTGGTCTGTTATTTCTATCTCATGAAGAATCTTCCACAGTTTGTTGTGATCCACAAAGTCAAAGGCTTTGGAGTAGTCAAATAAATAAATAAAGCAGAAGTAGATGTTTTTCTGGAATTCTCTTGCTTTATCGATGATCTAACTGATGTTGGCAATTTGATTCTGGTTTCTCTGACTTTTCTAAATCCAGCTTGAACATCTGGAAGTTCACGGTTCACATACTGTTGAAGCCTAGCTTGGAGAATTTTGATCGTTACTTTGCTAGTGTGTGAGATGAGTGCAGTTGTGCGGTAGTTTGAACATTCTTTGGCATTGCCTTTCTTTGGGATTTTCTTTGGGATGTTTGCTATATGATTGACCATATTTCCTCTCATTCTGATGGGCTTATGCAGTTAATGTGTTTTGTTTTTGGAAAGTGGCATTGGTTGCAATAAATGCAGTGTTGCTTGCAAGAAAATCCTGTCATGGGATAGTATTGTTGTATGATACAAAGAGGCCTTGGAAATAATTCAAAGTCAACTAGAACTTTTCTCAGCCTGATTCCATATCAACTTTTACATCTCTATGATTATTGACTTGTTAAATCTATTTCCTCACTGCCCTCTTTTTGAAATAGTTCTCACCACACAATGTCTGCTTGCCTGACTTTCATATAAATCAATTCACATTAAATTAGAATCAAACAAAAGGCAGTTTCAGGAATAAAAAAGTAACTTTTCACTGAATTGTGCTACCTGTACTTGAAAAAGCTGATGGACAGGAAGACATAATACTTTAAGAATACACTTTGAAAAGTTAGAGAGAAATATTCACCTTCAGAAATGGCAAAGAAGGCCCTGAATGCCTACTGTGATCTGAAACTACTTTTGTTATAAGCAACATGACATTAAATTCTCTCAAAGTCAGCAGGTGACTTTGAACATGAATTTTCAGTATCACACAGGTGTGTGTGATTTGTGTGTGTATGTGTGTGTGTGTGTGTGTGTAGAGGGACAGAGAAAGAGAAACTTGCTTAGCAGTAATCTAGATTATACTATAGGAATTCATCAGTGGGAAAAGTTTTGGCTGGAGGAAACATTACGTTATATTTAAAAATTAATTGCCATGCTTTACAGTCTTGATATGCTGATTGGTCAGAGGTTATTTGAACATTTCTGTTAAACTGAGCTTGTTAATCTTTGGTGGTAAAATTTTATTTTGTCATTATTTTTTAATCAACATAGTATAAGTGCCTCTTCTTGACCAAGTTTTCATTTAAAAAGTAAAGTGGATTTTTTCAAGCTATATTTGGTTGTTGTAGGAATTAATTGGAGGGAAAAAAAGCTTAATTGGACTCAGTTAAATAGAAATACAAATGAAGTTACATGTTCAGAAGTATACTGGCTTTTGAAGACAAAATAAAGTTACCTTTTAGGGAAGTTCGAATAAGATTTATTCAATAAATGAATTATTAAAGGACATTAGGATATCATCCTATTAGGATAGGATGTCCTTCTCAGAGATTTGGCAACCAACTCGTTTCCAGTTCCAGATGACTTTTAATTGATGATGTGCTGTCTGTATGCTCCAGATCTCCCCCTCTTTTGCTTAGCAGTCACTGAGGATTGCAAGTGTGTTTTGAGAAATAGCAATAGTGAAGAGGCTAGGACATCAGAAATCTGGGGACAGTGGCATCAATAAAACACAAGTTACCTCAGAGAACAGAAGTGTGGCTTTATCCTTCCTTGACCCCTGCTTCCCAGTTTCCAAAGAAATAAACTGCTATTGATACCAAAATATCATAGCTCTCCTTTTTTTTTCACCCCCATTTTCACGCAGGCAATAAGAAGGGAATTGGTTCAGCTAGCTTTCCTGCATTGCAGATGCACTGTTTTTTCTTCAGTTTTTAAAAAAATTTTATTGGAGTGTTGTTGATTTACACTGTTGTGTTAGTTTCAGGTGTACAGCGTAGTGATTCAGTTATATATTAATGTGTGCACATATTCATTCTTTTTTAGATTCTTTTCTCATATGAGTTATCACAGAATATTGAATAGACTTCCTTGTTGGTTATCTATCTTATATATAGTAGTATGTGTATCTTCATTCCAAGTTCCTGATTTATCCCCACCCCCACCCCTCCCCCAAACTGTGTTTCCCCTTTGGTAACCATAAGTTTGTTTTCAATACAGATATACTATTCTTACTGATTATTTGTTTGCTTTAGTTTTAGTAGCATATTCCTTTTATACAATGTATAAATGAAACCTCGACAGTAGGAAATCAAAATACTCATTGGGCCAAAGAAGATGCTCACAAAATTTGTAAGTAAGAAGGACCATTCCTAACACTAGGGCAGCAGCTCTTAGCACAAATGCATGGGAACCCAAACTTTGAAATAACCAGCTTATAAAACACACATGTAAAGAATAGGATTCTGTGTCTTGACTTTCTACACCAAGGTTGGAGTCCTGATGTCATTTATTCATCAAGATACATTGCAAAGAATCTTAGAACTTTTAGGAGTTGTCCAGGTTGAGCTGTGAAGAGCAGGACAGTTTAGGAGAACAGGCATGAGGGCTAATTGTCAGGGAAGCCCATCCTACCTGTGGATGGTCTCCTGCCCTAGATTCTGTCTCTTTCTTCCTAGTGCATTACTACTTTCACTTTAATTTGTCATACTGTCTAAATTAGGGATGTAGGACATATGTTTTGAAAAGGAAGATACTTCTGGGAGAATGATTCACACTTCATGTGAATCTGTTCAATAATATACATTGTTCCTGATTAACTGCCTAAGACCAGCTGCTCTGTTTTATCACGGTAAAGGGAAGTAGCTGGTTTTGGTTAGGTGCTGGAGAGAGAATATGGGGGTGACACAATAAGGCAGGGCGTCTAAAAGAAGAAGCATTAGGAAACGCCTTAATAGGATAGGAAGAGATCATTTGTTCTTTCAGCTTATCACCATTTTCCAGTCAAATGTCACATGACCCCCTACTTCCTACAACCTGAAACATGATTAACTATACTGTGAATTAAGTAAGCATCTGTCATCTGGCTGACTAAATTAATAATCATTTGTAATATTATTAATTCACAGTGATAAATAACTATCACAATTTTTGAAATGGTGGAAGCCGCCATTTTTCTCCAGCATATTTTCTCCCTATGAGTGCTTATATGTAGTCCAAAGCTGTTTGGTGAAAATGAAATAAAAACAAAGTTTGAAGGAAGCTAAATGATTCTCTAATCCAATTCTTCCTGATACCAGTTAAATATGTAAATTCTATTTCCATATTACTCTCCTGAAAAGAAGTTTGTCCTCACAAATAGGGTTTTTTTTGTTTGTTTGTTTGTTTGTTTGTTTTTTGTGATTCAACAAATAGAGAATTCAAATAGCCAGTTGCTGCTTTTATCAAGTTTTCCTAACTAGTTTTGGGTATAAATGCAATTTTCTTCATTTTCACATTCAGTCACATTCAAACTTCAATTTAGATGCAATTCAACTATGAATGTTCTATTATGTGCCCAGTATTGGCTTAAGTGTTACAAGGGACCTAAAGGGATTATATAAGAAAGTTCTAGTCCACCACTGAGATAGTTAATTTTATACATCAACTTGATTAGGCTGAGAGATGCCCAGATAGCTAGAAAATCATTATTTCTGGATGTGTCTCTGAGGGTGTTTCCAGAAGAGATTAGTATTTGGATTGGTAGACTGAAGTAAAGAAGATTGCCCTCTCCAAAGTGGTAAGCATCATTTCAATCAGTTGAGGGCCAGAATAGTTATGGAGAAAGACGGAATTTGCTCTTTGCCTGAGCTAGGACATCTATAATCCTGCGCTGTGACATTAGAACTCCAGTTCTCTGGTATTTGAACTCCAGTTGAACTACACTTCTGCCTTTCCTGGGTCTTCAGCTTGCAGAGGGCAGATAATATATGTAGGTTCTCTCAGAAGAATCCTTGCTGATATAACCACTTAGTCACAACCCCTACTATCCAAGTTAAATCAGGACAGCTCCTTAGGCATGATTCTTTATGGCCCTTCTTTGACCATGCCACAAAACTTATAATTTACAGTGCATTTTTGGTGGCTTGTGATAACCCATTGCTATGGAGTGGAAGAATTCATAGACACCAGCTGTGGTGCTGGAGACTAGCAGACAAAAAGGATCAGATTCTTTTCTTAAAAATAGAGCCATATTTTCCCCCAAAGCACTAGTCAGTTTTTGCAAAATAATTTTACATTCCACCATTTACCCACTGAGTTTAAATATCATATCCTATGCTAAATTCTCAAGTCATTAGCATTTATTTTTTGAACTATCTTTTGGCTTTCATTACTGTATCTGTATCTTCATCATGGTGTAAAAACATTTTAACTACTTGAGCTTTATAATACTTTTGAAAGTATCTGGTAAGGCTAGCGCATCACCTTTGTGGGTATTAGCTTGGATATTCTCCTGGATATCGTCATGTGCTTATTTTTTTGTTTGATGCTGAGAATCAGCTTAGCTGGTTCCAAATATATACTTCAGAATTTTTATTGGGATTATGTTAAAAGTATAGATTATTTTAAGGGTTTACTTTTCCTATTTCTGAACAAGATATAAGATATGTATTTAAATTTATTTATGCATTTATTTATTAAACTGTTTTTATGCTTTCAGTAAAATGTTAAATATTTCTCTTTGTACATTTATTATCATTTTTTAGATACTTTATCTTTTAATTTTGAATTGCCTCCATAGCTATGTTTATATTACCTTTTTCATTTCTCCATATATTTGTTACTTCTCTGTATTACACTTGACTAAATTACCCAAAAGTTTATATATTTTCTTGGAATAGAACTACCTTTTGTACTGCTTATTACTTCTTCTGTTCTCTAAATCATAAATTTCAGATTTAATCTTTACTAATTCTTCATTTCTGTTTTTCTTGGATCTGTTTTTTCCTTTGCAAGTTTTTAAGTTAGATTTGAAGTAGCGTATGTTTTCATCCTTTATATTTATTAAGAAGAGTATTTATAGCAATGAATTATTTGAGTACAGCTATTGGAATATTCCATATTTTTGATATATTGTTGTTTTCTAAGTCACTGGATTTTTAAATCACTGATAATTAGTTTTCTAAATCATTGACATAATTGTAGTATCTTTTATTATTCTTCTTTGAACAATAAGTTATTTAGAAGTGCATTTCTTATTTTCATAATTCAATTTTCTTTAATTTTTGTTTATTTCTACTCTTATTGCATTTAGGTTAGTGAATGTGATCTGTATATTTTGTGCTTTGGGGAAATTATCATAGCTTAATCCATCAGAAGGAAGTTGCTCTCCTATTGTAAAAGGCACAATGTTCAGTATCTAATAAATCGCCTTATTATTGTTACTATTTATATTACTTATTCTTGTTTATTTCTTGTGCATTTGACAGATGTGACTTAAAAATCCAACTCTACCATTTACTAATTGTGGCCTTGAGCAAAATTACATAATCCTTTCATGCTTCATCATTCAATTGAGCCCAACTCAAAGACTGTTAATGCAGGTTATATGGTTTAGTGTACATACAGTGTTTTGCCTATTGCTTAGAACACAGTAAGTACTTTCATCTAACAATTATTTACTCATCGTTTTCACACCATTATATTTTGATTTTTAATCCGATGTGAAGATCTTTATTTTAAAATAGGTAAATTTAAATCTTTCATTGTTTTAATGCTTTGTCTTCCTTCCTACCATTCCTTCCTTCTTGAAGCTCCTTTTCTCTTTTTATTGTTTTCTATATTTTATCATATACAGCATGTGTTGACATTCGTCTTCAGTTATTTCAAATATCCACAGTGTGTTTACCTTTAAGCACTACTCAGATCTTAAGTTTAAGTTTGGGAGTAGAACTAGAGAAGCAGCATGCTGACTAGATGAATGTGAATCAGAGAGGCTTCAGACACAATTCATCAGTGTTTTAAAACTTGTACCAAGTAAGATTCTCTCAAGGTAGTAAAACTGAGATGTTCCCTGTAAGACAACTATTGGGATTTTTTGTTGTTAAGGACAGAATATAGTACTTTAAGTGGGACCATGAATTCTTTGGTACTGCCTGGAATAGACTCTTCTCAGTTGGTCAGTCCATTTCACAAAAGTAGGATTTCAAGTCCCTCCTGAAAGAGGCAATATATTTTGAAGAGGCAATTTTTTTCCTTCAAATTCCTGGGTTTTGGAATACCTTTCCTAAAGTTTTGTAGGTTTCCTTTTTTTTGGAAGATTTGATGTGAACAGATAATCTTATTTTTTAAAGCCATCCTAATAATAATTTCTGATGTTTATATAGCACTTCATGATTTGTCTCATTTGATGCTTATGTTAATATCATGAAATAGTAGGAGGAGCTGTGATTATTCATATTTCCTGGTAAAGAAACTGAGATTCAGAGAATTTCAACAGGTTTTTGTAACTAATGAAGGGAAGAATTGGTACTACAATCATTCACTGCTTTTTTACACAATAGCATGTTACTTTTGGAGGACTGTGATCTTTCATCAGTCAAGCAAGACTCTCAAGAGATACTTGACATGATTGAAAATGGTTGGAAACCCTCCATCTTAGCTGAGGATCACAAGAGTTTGCCTAATTCTTGACTTTATGCTTTTGCTTGAAACAATCCCTTATCTTCTCTCCAAATCCAGATCATTATTTATTTCTGTGCTGGGCTTAAAATTCTCTTCTGCTAAGAAAACTCAAATGCTGTGAGCCTTGGGCTACTCAGATCACTGAATTATTGTTCACACATTCCTTTTACGTCCATATTTCCTTTGTGAACCATTCCAGAGCAGGCATCATGTTATGCCTGTTATGTTATGTTATGCCACATCAAGGCCCAGGCATGCTGGAATCTCCTAGCTTTTAGAGCATGGCCTAGGGAAAGCCTGACAGACACAGTCTGGGTCATGATCTGCCCATTCATTAGAATGTGATCTTAGGTACATAGTCATTTGATCCCATATTGTCTGTATCTTATCTGTAATAGAAGTAGCCAAGATTTGTTGAATACTAAAGGGCCAGATGTTTTATGCATATTGTCTTTAATTCTTACAATAAATTTTCATGGTAAGTATTAGTTTCCCTTTTATTTACAAATGAAGAAGCTGGGATTCAAAAAGTTAAGTGGTTTATCCAAGATCACACTGCAAATGGTAGAGCCTATATTTGAATCCGGCTCTTTCTGAATAGAAATCCCACACCTTTCCCAAACTATCCAATAGTGCTATAATAATAATGACTTCTCAGTGTTATATTTAGGAATAGAGAATATCAGGTTTACAAATGGTCCAGCACAGTGCCTTGTTTATATCTTCTTTCTTCCCTTTCCTTACCAGTGTACCCTCTATGACAACTCACAGTTTTAGGAGCCTCTGTTTAAGGTACGTGTGGTGAACAAAAACTGTTGCTGCTAAGTTCTCTTTCATTTTTTTTTTTTACTTCAATAGAGTTTTCAGCGATAGCATATCATCTGATGGTTACAGATAGGAAGTTAGTTCCGTACCGAATCAAAAATTTTTTTGTCATGAATTGCCATAGTTCATTGATGTTGAAATGTATATTTTTCACATCTGAGAAGCTCTAACATCAAGATGGACCTTACAATTGATGGTATCTTATAATTACTATTGACAGTTTCCTTTCTTTCTTAGTGATACGTAGAATGACAGCATGTCTTAAAATCAATGTTTTCTTAGATTCAGTAAAATAGGATAGGTACACATTATATGTATGTGGCATGTTTTGTGGAATCTAACCTCCTTTTAGAAGCTATCACACAATTATACAGAGAAAATTATGTGTGAAATCATTTTATTGATGAGGAAAGTGAGCCCTAGAAAGGGGGATGTGATTTTTCTAAGTTTATAGAACTTCTAGGGGCAGAGGCAAAGCTAGAATATAGCTTTTCTAATTTCTGCTACTTTCCCCCCTTGTTTGACCTATGGAGAAGTTTCATCTTAATTCTGTTGTACTCTTTCTCTTTCTGAACACTGGGAAAATTTGCTAACTCGTATTGGTTCTATAGCTACAAGTCCTATATTTACTATGAATGAAAAATGCAGGGTGGTTTTCAGTACTCTGAGTGAGTGTGTTCTCTATCTGGTTCTCAGAGAGGTGTCTCTACCTCTTCCTCAGAGCATTGGTAAATTTAACCCTTTCTTGTCCCTATTTATTGATACTTTTTCATTTGCTTCCTTCTAACTCATGTCTGAATTAATTAATTTTTCACCTATTGTATTATTTCTCCCAATAAAATAGTGCCTTTCTAGTCCATCTCAAATGGACATTGAAAAACTTTCTTCATAAAGTACAAATGGTACACATATGTAGCATAAAAACAGGTAGGAAGTCATCAGTCACACTTTTATTTTTGATATTTCTGCTCTTCAACCTCCTTACCACCTATTCAAAATTCTGTCACCTAGAAGGTGTTAAGCAAACTCTTGCTGACAAGCAACTGGGATTAGTGGTGGGTGGATAGCTACATTTCTCCTTCCCTAGTAAGTCAACAGCAGAAAGCAGTACCTAGCATAGTACCTGGTATAACCTAGATACTCAGTAAATGATAGTACTTATCTCTCATTTTCTAAACCACTGTATCCATATCATAGTTTATAGCTGTAGAGTCAGGCCCAGATATTGTCTCCTACTTTAGTGGAGCCTATATAAGGAATTCTTGGTCAGATAGTTTATGTATACATCAGATTTATGACTTACCAACTTACATAATATTAAAATGGGAAGAAGATATGAATAATCAATTGAACAAATGTCCTCACTGTACAAGTGAGGGTCCATGTTGTGAGTGCTTATATCTTGATATAATTAGCCTATTTGTCTTGTAGACTGTGACTCAGCAATTAGAAGACCCCTCCCCACCGCCACTCCCTAATCAACTTTCTAACTTCTAAGACATGGTTTATCTGTTTTCCAAACATTGACTGAATATCTGTGCCAGTGTGATAGAGAAGAATGAAAATAGATTCTGCCCTTAAGAACTGTATAACTTTGGTCAAGGCAGGTAACATTTCTGAATATCATTCCCTTCTCTGAAAATTTAGCATAATAATACCTCTCTCTTGTGGTTGTTAAGATCTCACATTATAAAACAAATCATAGTGCTAGCAATAAATGCTGATTTTCTCCCCATTCCTTCCCACCACCCCTTGCCAGGCTTTTCTGGTCTCTAGCTAACTGTTTAGCTCTTTTTCTATCCCTGTATGTTAATAAAAAACTTTGACTGCTTTTGGTTTGGAGACTTGTTTATGGATTTATGCTTTCTTGCTTTCTACCAGGTCATCTCAGAAGGCCAATTTTACTTTGGGTAAAAATTCTTGAAGTATTATTAATAAGTGAGATGTGCCAATATTAGTGTTGTAGTGATGGAAGGAGGTTGAGAGGTCATATGCAAGTAGGAAAAATAGATTTCTCATAAGAAGCATAACTGTAGTCAAGATACAATCACACTCAAAGCCACTATTTGCCTATGAAATAGCAGTTCTCAGACTATGGTCTAAGGGGCCTAGGAGGGGAGGTCCCTGAGTTCTCTTCTAGGGATCTGCACTGTCTTTCCCATTCTACCTAAATATCTGTGTAAGGTTGTATTTTCTTTATATACTTCAGCCATACAACTGATTGAATTCAAAAGCAAATATGAGAATCCTACTGTCTTCTATAAAGTAGAAAATGTGAAATAGTGCCATTCTGCTACTTTTTTAAGTTCTGAAAATATAATCACATTTCAAGAAAATACATACTAATTATGCATACTATGTTTATTATTGTTGCTTAAGTGAACAAAAATAAATATATTATTTTAATTTTACAATTTTACTCTCCAATATGTAAATATTGATAGGTATAACCCACATAAACTAAAACGCTTTTTGGAGTACTAAATTTTTAAGAGTATAAGGAGGTTCTGAGACCAAAATATTGAGAACTGCTGGTCTGGAAATTATATTACAAAGCTATAGTTACAATGTGAATTCCTCTCTACTAGGGATCAGCAAGCTACTGCCCACAGGTCAACCTGCAGATGTTCTTCTGTTCTTATAAATAAAGTTTTATTAGAACGCATCTACACCCATTTGTTATGAATTGTCTATGACTGTTTCAGTGCTACAATGGCAGAGTTAGGTTGCTGAGACAGATACTGTATGACCTACAAAGCTTAAAATATTTACTTTCTGGCTCTTTGTAGAAAAAGTTCACTGATTCTGCTCTATAGTATAGAATGTCTGTGTACAAATTTTTAAAAGTGAAATGTACTTCTCTTATTTGATTGATTCCAGTAGTCTCCTTACCTATACAGATCCAATCAATCTTGATGATCAATGAGAAGACAAATGTATCTATATTCCACAAAATCACCCAATAAATACTTACTGATAATCTACTGTGTTCTAGATACTGTGCTTAGGATCCCCATTACTTAATGGGGATATAATGCTGAACAAAGCAGCCATTGGTATTATTTTCATGGAGACTATATCGTGTTTACTCAGGTTCATTTATGCTGTTTGTTAAGGTTAGATTATGCCTAATTAGGGGCTTCCCTTGTGGCTCAGTTGGTAAAGAATCTGCCCACAGTGCAGGAAACCTGGGCTCAATCCCTGGGTTTGGCAGATTCCCTGGAAAAGGGAAAGGCTACCCACTCCAATATTCTGGCCTGGAGAATTCCCTAGACTGTATAGTCCCTGGGATCGCAAAGAGTCAGACACAACTGAGCGACTTTCACTTCACTTCACTTCACATTCCTAACTAGAATATACCATGGCTTAGTGAACCTTTGTCTCAAATAGAGACATCAGCAATTGTCAGAAGTGTGCAGATTTTCTGATTGATTGTGGTCCTTCAAATAGAGCCTAAGGGGCTGATTCATGTCAATGTATGGCAAAAACCACTACAATATTGTAAAGTAATTAGCCTCCAACTAATTAAAATTAATGAAAAAACAACAACAACAACAACAAATAGAGTCTAAGGGCTACCAAATTTGAATTTGGAGAAAATATGACATTTGGATCCAGAAGAGATGAGAGAGACATGTGCTAGGGGAATATAGTAATATCTGTTTATTCAGTTCATTTCAGTTGCTGAGTCATGTCCAACTCTTTGAAACCCCGTGGACTGCAGCATGCCAGGCCTCCCTGTCCATCACCAACTCCCAGAGCTTGCTCAAACTCATGTCCATTGAGTCAGTGATGCCATCCAACCATCTCATCCTCTGTTGTCCCCTTCTCCTCCTGCCTTCAATCTTTCCCAGCATCAGGGTCTTTTCTAATGTGTCAGTTCTTCACATCAAGTGGCCAAAGTATTGGAGCTTGTTTCAGCATCAGTCCTTCCAGTGAATATTCAGGACTGGTTTCCTTTAGGATGGACTGGTTGGATCTCCTTGCTCCAACTCCACAGTTCAAAAGCATCAATTCTTTGCTGCTCAGCTTTCTTTATAGTCCAACTCTCACATTCATACACGACTACTGGAAAAACTATAGCTTTGAATAGACGGACCTTTGTCAGCAAAGTAATGTCTCAGCTTTTTAATTTGCTGTCAGGTTGGCCATAGCTTTTCTTCCAAGGAGCAAGTGTCTTTTAATTTCATTGCTGCAATCACCATCTGCAGTGATTTTGGAGCCCGAAAAAATAAAGTCTGTCACTGTTTCCACTATTTCCTCATCTATTTGTCATGAAGTGATGGGACCGGATGCCATGATCTTCGTTTTCTGAATGTTGAGTTTTAAGCCACCTTTTTCACTCTCTTCTTTCACTTTCACCAAGAGGCTCTTTAGTTCTTCTTCGCTTTCTGCTGTAAGGGTGATGTCATTTGCACATTTGAGGTTATTGACGTTTCTCCCAGCTATCTGTTTATTAGTTCAATATATATATATTTGGCTACTCTGCATGGCATGCAGGATCTTAGTTCCCTGACCGGGGATCATACCTGTGCTCCCTGTAGGGTAAGGGAGAAGGTGAGGTTCGGAAAAAGAATGAGACCGGCATTTTACAGGAACAGATTACCTTTAATGAGGCAAGAAGGGGCAGCAGTCAGATTAGTGAGTGCTACACTAATCCAAGAAAAGAGTAAGTATATATAGGCATATATGTGGAAATCTACTGTCTTGAGGGGGCCCGTTCTTCTCCAAGGTTGTTTGAGTTAGTTATCTCTTAAACAGCTGGGGAAAGAAATTCTGGAGATCAGCCAGAGGCTGGGACCGGCTGAGAACTGGGCGTAATCAACCTTAAAGTCCATTTTTTTCTTCAAGTCCATTTTTTTTCTTCAGGTGAGAGAGTTCTTTGTTTCACATAGAATCGTGAGAAGGGCCTGGAGGGGAGTTTTAACTCCAGGCTATTTTGAGCCATGTAACTTTCCTTCATTCCAGACCCTAAGGAATATATATAAAAAGAGATAGAGAGGTGAGTGTCGTTAATATTCAGGGCTTTTTTGGGCTGATAAATGAGGGTCAGGGGTTTGTGATCTGGGAGGAAGGAAGTCTATGGCCCATAGTGTTGATTTTCTATTCTAGCCATGAGGGTCTCAAGCAAAAGAACAGTGTTGACTTGGTCTCAGGAAATGGCTTGGATTTGTTCTTGGAGGAATGCCTGTGGTCCAGTCAAGGATGGATGTGGGGAAGCTTTTAAGTTTCATTAGGTCCCCTTTGTTTACTTTTGCTTTAATTTCCATTACACTGGGAGGTGGGTCATAGAGGATCCTGCCATGATTTATGTCAGAGAGTGCCTTGCCTATGTTTTTCTCTAGGAGTTTTATAGTTTCTGGTCTTACATTTAGATCTTTCATCCATTTTGAGTTTATTTTTGTGTATGGTGTTAGAAAGTGTTCTAGTTTCATTCTTTTACAGGTGGTTAACCAGTTTTCCCAGCACCACTTGTTAAAGAGGTTGTTTTCTTTCCATTGTATATCCTTGCCTCCTTTGTCAAAGATAAGGTGTTCATAGGTTCGTGGATTTATCTCTGGGCTTTCTATTCTGTTCCATTGATCTATATTTCTGCACTACAAAGGAAACTATAAGTAAGGTGAAAAGACAGCCCTCAGATTGGGAGAAAATAATAGCAAATGAAGAAACAGACAAAGGATTAATCTCAAAAATATACAAGCAACTCCTGCAGCTCAATTCCAGAAAAATAAATGACCCAATCAAAAAATGGGCCAAAGAACTAAACAGACATTTCTCCAAAGAAGACATACAGATGGCTAACAAACACATGAAAAGATGCTCAACATCACTCATTATTAGAGAAATGCAAATCAAAACCACAATGAGGTACCATTACACGCCAGTCAGGATGGCTGCTATCCAAAAGTCTACAAGCAATAAATGCTGGAGAGGGTGTGGAGAAAAGGGAACCCTCTTACACTGTTGGTGGGAATGCAAACTAGTGCAGCCACTGTGGAAAACAGTGTGGAGATTTCTTAAAAAAACTGGAAATAGAACTGCCATATGACCCAGCAATACCACTTCTGGGCATACACACTGAGGAAACCAGATCTGAAAGAGACACATGCACCCCAATGTTCATCGCAGCACTGTTTATAATAGCCAGGACATGGTAGCAGCCTAGATGCCCATCAGCAGATGAATGGATAAGGAAGCTGTGGTACATATACACCATGGAATATTACTCAGCCGTTAAAAAGAATTCATTTGAATCAGTTCTAATGAGATGGATGAAACTGGAGCCCATTATACAGAGTGAAGTAAGCCAGAAAGATAAAGAACATTACAGCATACTAACACATATAAATGGAATTTAGAAAGATGGTAATGATAACCCTATATGCAAAACAGAAAAAGAGACACAGAAGTACAGAACAGACTTTTGAACTCTGTGGGAGAAGGTGAGGGTGGGATGTTTTGAAAGAACAGCATGTATATTATCTATGGTGAAACAGACCACCAGCCCAGGTGGGATGCATGAGTCAGGTGCTCGGGCCTGGTGCACTGGGAGGACCCTGAGGAGTCGGGTGGAGAGGGAGGTGGGAGGGGGGATCGGGATGGGGAATACGTGTAACTCTATGGCTGATTCGTGTCAATGTATGACAAAACTCACTGAAATGTTGTGAAGTAATTGGCCTCCAACTAAAAAAATAATAATAATAAAAAAAGGATGGATGTGGGGAGGGCTGAATCCACAGATAGACATATCCAGCAGTCTTTAGCCAATTGTCCGTTAGAAGCATTGACAAGGGTATGGGTTAAATTAAGGGTCCGGAATAGATAGTTGAGGTTAGGATTTTGAAGGAGTTCGTGGGTCAGAGGAAGAAGAGAGGATAAGAAGAAGATGTTAAACTTTTGGGAAAGTGAGTATAAGATAGACTACTATGAAAAAGAATTGGATTTTGAAGGGGTAAAAGTTATAAAATGTTCCCTGTAGTCACAGGGTGGAAATGTAATCTTCAACGTGTTCAAACATGGATCTTTGAGGACTCGAGACCCAGATTTCTGCCAGAAGGTGTTCCAGGAATAATTGCAGCCGTGAAACCAACAGGCTCATCTGTCACCATTTGGGGACGGTGGAAGCTATGAGAACTTTAGAGTTGTAGGGCCTCTGTGAGAAACTTGATAAGTATTACTCTGGCAAGCATTTTCATCATTGGGCTGCATAACCTTTTTAAACTGAGTGATGTGTACCCAAAGGGTGATTTCTTTTAATTTTGCAGTGGTAGGGGTCAGCAGAATTACCATGTAGGGACCTTGCCATTTTGGGGTTAGATCTGAGTGGAACTGAGTTGTCATATAAATTTTGTCTCCTATTTTAAGGAATGAGTATGAAAGATTGGGGTGTGGTCGAGGAAGTAAGTCATCCATATGCTGCCAAAGGGCATCTCGTATCTGGGCAAGTAAAGGAAAATGAAGGTGAGATGACAGTTTGGGACCATCCTGGGGACAGGGGGAGACCCAAAGGTATTATTGGCCTCCCACACATGGCCTTGAATGGACTGATATTTAAGAGGTTTTTTGGTAAGGCCTGGACCTTTAAGAGGGCTAAAGGGAACAGTTTAGTCCAGTCTTGATGAAGTTCCATCGTTAATTTGGTCAGAGTTTCTTTTAGGACTCAGTTGGCTCTCTCAACCTTATTGGAAGACCAGGGATGATAAGGAATGGGAAACCTTCAAGGAACTTGAAGGGCTCGTGCATTATTTTGGGTGATTTGGGATGTGAACTCGGGCCCATTGTCAGACTGAAGGGAGGAAGGCATTCCAAACTTGGGGAGGATTTCAGTAAGAATAAGGCGAGCCACAGTAAGGTCTCATTTATTAGTAGTCAGGAAAGCTTCAATCCATCCAGAAAATATATCTACAAAGACTAGGAGAAATTTAACCCTTTTGATAAGTGGCATGTGGGTGAAATCTACCTGCTAGTTTTGTGCAGGAAGATGTCCACAAATCTGGTGGGTGGGGAAAGGAGGGGGACAAATGTTAGAATTAGGATTTGTCTGATGAAAATTGGTACAAGTTTGGGTCAGTTTATTTAAATAAGTCACATTGTCCTTAGTCAGTTCAATAAAGTTCTGAAGGAAAGCCTTAAGTACTTTTGTAGAGGGGTGGAAAAGGGAATGTAAATATGAAAGTAATGTGTAGATGTTAGGCTCGTCAATTTGGGCTATAGTAAAGACAGGACTAACAGAGGTGGCCTGCCACTTTGCTTCGTGATCTGCTATATTGTTAAAAAAGAAAATAGGGTTATGTCACTGATGTCCCCAGCAATGTATTACAGCAGCTTGTTTTGGGAGCTGAGCCACATGGAGGAGTTCAGAAATAAAAGAAGCATTGAGAATAGGTATGCCCTTCTGAGTCAGGGATCCCCTCTCCCTCCAGATTATAATGTTAGAATGTAATATGTTATAGACATATTTGGAGTCAGTGTAAATGTTTATCTTTTGGCCTTTGACTAGGGTCAAAGTTGTGTAAGAACTATCAGTTCAATCTGTTGTAAGGATGTGTGAACTGAGAGTGCGGCTGACTTGATGAGGCGAGGGGGGATAACTTTGTCGAGCTGTCCCTGGACTATAGTGTATCCACCCCCAAGTGGGGCTTGTTTCTGGGCACTGCCATCTATGAACCAGGATGGGACTTTGGGGTCAGTAAGGGGCTGATCGGTTATATGTTCAAAGGGATTAAGTGTCATATCTAAGGTCTGAACACAATCATGGGATAGGTGTTCTGCTTCTGGATGTGGTATAGGGAGTAAGTTAGCAGGATCAAGAGTTTTACAAGGCATAAAAGAAAGGGATGGATCAAGGAAGTGTGCGTGGAGGTTCCGTAGTTGAGCAGGGGCCAGAGAAAGGAAAGCCCGATGAGAGAGTAAATCTTTGAAGGAATGAGGTGAACATACATTTAGAGGAGAATTTCGGGTTAGTTTTTGGGCTTCAGGTATTAAGAGGGTAGTTGCAGCTAATGCCTGGAGACTAGGCGGCCATCCGAGCATGACGAGATGGAGTTGCTTAGGTAAGTAAGCTAGAGGCCTCCATATGTCCCCCCTTTTTTGGGCACAGAACCCCTAAAACATGTCCTTGTCGAGAATGTACAAAAAGGAAAAAAGGCTTGGTGTAATCAGGTAATTCTTGGAGTAATCAGAAGGGGCCTGTAGTAAATGTCTGATTAGAATCTGTATTGGAGTGTGGAGAGAGGTGGGGGCCAATAAGGGTTCATCTAAGTTTCTACAAGTAGTTTGGTAAAGAGGTTTTGCATGGAGGGCAAAATTTGGGACCCATATTCAGAAGAAGTTTAATAGATCTAATAGAGAAAGAAGTTCCCTCTTGGTTTGGGGCCTGGGAGACTGTGTCAAGGCTCAAAGTCTCTGAACTGAAATTATTTTGGATGTGGGAGTGAGAAGCAATCCCACGTAATTGACAGTGGTGGAAGCAATTTGTGCTTTGGAGAGCGAGACTCTGTAACCCCAGTTGCCTAGGGCATTTAATACTATCGCAGTGTGGACTAGGCAGTTGTGGTTGGAGGAACTACATGACAATAAATCGTCTACATTTTGGAGTAAGATAGTAGAGCTTAGGTCTAAAATTTGTTGGTCCCTTTGAAGGGCTTGACTGAAAAAATGAGGGCTATCTCTAAACCCTTGTAATAAAACGGTCCAAGTTAATTGTTGAGATTGATATGTGTCTGAATCCGTCCAGGTGAAGGCAAATAGGGGCTGTGAAGAGTGGTGTAGAGGTATAGTAAAGAAAGCATCTTTGAGGTCCAATACCGTGAAGTAGAGTCTGTCAGGGGGAATATGAGAGAGAAGGGTGTAGGGATTAGTGACCACGGGGTATACGGATATTATGGCCTCATTGATCTTGTGAAGATCTTGAAATAGATGCCTGGAGTGGGGTCCCTTTTTGACTGCCAGTATAGGAGTATTATGAGGAGGACAGATAGGCTACAAAAGGCTGACTTTGAGCAGTCAGGAGACTATTGGTTTAAGTCCTTGTCGGGATTCTGTGGTCAGGGTATATTGAGTTTGGGTTATGACCTGAGAGGGATTTTTAAGAAAGACCTGAATGGAGGAATGGTGTTGGACTACCGACGGGGCTTTTGTGTCCAGACCTGAGGATCTATTGGGGGAAGGTCAGGGGGCAAGTTTTGGGAGTGAGGGCTGACCAAGGGTTTAGGTGCCATTTGGCTGCAAAGAATTGATATGGGATCTAAGAATGGGAGGTTTATAGAAGTTTGTCGCTTAGCCAGAAGATCACGTCGCATCAATGTCATTGGGCATTGAGGAACTACTATAAAAGAATGTGTTAGTGTTGCCTTACCAAAGGAACAAAGGAGAGGAGGGATTATTTTGGGATAAAAAGTGATCCTAAGACCCCTTTGATGGCCACTTCTGAAGTTTGGAGAGGGCCCTTAAAAGAGGTTAAAAGTGAAAAGGCTGTTCCAGTCTCTATTAGGAACGAGACTTTGTGTCTGGTCACCGTGCCAATTACCCGAAGCTCTGAGTCCGTCTATATCGGGCAGACTTGGGGTCTGGAGCTTGGGCTCCATCACTGGAATAACTCAGGCACAATTGGATCATCTCTCACCTCATCCGAGGAACTGTGGTCTGGGGTGCCAGGGCCCCCCTGAGTCTGGTTCCTGGCTCATTGTTGTTGGGCCTGGGGTGGACCCTGAGATTTGGTGGGTAGTGTCCGAGGACAATCCATTTTCCAGTGGCCCCGTTGTTTGCAAATGGGGCAGGATTTGGTGGGTGGCTGGGGGTTTGGGCAGGACTTATTAGCCCAGTGTCCCATTTGGTTACATCTGAAGCAGGGGCCTGGAGGGTTAGGTCTCATATGGGTAGGCCAAGGTTGATGGGTCAAAGGGGTTGAATTTCTTTCTTGGATAGTTGCAGCGAATAAAGCATATTTGTCCTTTCTTTCCTTTTCTCTTTTTGCTTTTTCCTCCCCATTGTTGAAAACTTTAAAGGCTATTTCTAGGAGATCTCGCTGAGGGGTTTAGGGGCCCTTCTCTAACTGGTGTAGTTTTTGGCAAATATCAGGGGCTGACTGGCTTATGAACTGGACGTGTAGGTACAGAAGTCCAGCAGGGGTGGAAATATCTAGATTAGTGTATTTTTGGACTGTCTCTGTAAGCTGTGAAAGAAAAAGGACAGGATTTTCATCTTTTTCTTGAGTCACTTCCCTAATGTTATTGTAGTTAACATGAATATGAGAGCTTTTTAGCATTCTTTCTAATAAACAGGTAATCATATGATGCAGGTACTGGATGCTGGCATCGCCTGCTTAATATGTCCACCATGGCTCAGTTAAAGGGACTGCATAATCAGCCACTGGATTAGGCCTATTTTGGTTATAGAGCTGATCAGCATGTGTCCGGGCTGCCTGCTATATCCGTTCCTTTTCATCAGGGGTTAAAGTGGCATTTAGGATGTAATAAAGATCATTTCAGGTTAAATGATATGCTTGTGTAAGGTGGAGGAATTCTTTTCTCTATCTAGTAGGATTTTCTGAAGAGAAAAAAACAATATTTCTTCAATTTGGCTCATATTAGAAATTGAGAAAGGCACATGAACCTGTGTAGGGCCCTCTGGTCCTGCTAACTCTCTGAGGAAATATGTGTTTGCTCTGGGTCGTGGCCAATGGAGGTGGGGTGGAAATCTCTTTTGGGGTTTTGGAGTCATTGCTTCCTGTTTTGGAGGAGGAAGAGCTAGAGAATGGGGTCTCATCTCCGGAAGTTTTCTCTCCAGGGCGGCAGGGAGGAGGCACATCTGCTGGGTCAAAATTGGGGGCTGAGGGTTTAGGGGGCCTTTTAGATTAGGCTTTAGATTTGGATTCTTTTGTAATGGAGGAGGAGAGAGAGAAGAGGAGGATTTGATAGGTGGAACAGTCCTTGCAGAAAGAAGGACGGTTTCTAAGATCCCAGAAGGCTTGAATATAGGGGACCTCTGACCATTTGTCATTCCGTTTGAGGAAGTATGTAAGATCTGATAAAATATTGATATCGAAAGTCCCAAACTCAGGCCAGCGGTTTTGGTTATCCAGTTGGTATTGAGGCCAAATTTGAGTGCAAAGTGACTAGAGTTTATGAACCTTGAGATCGGTCAAGAGTAGAGGTTTGAGGTTTCATTTTGCACAGGCCAAAGGAGAGTCCCATGGGACAGATTGACTTGACCCCATAGCAAATGGTGAGTGACTGTTTGGTAGAGAGAAAAGATTGTCACCTAATCTTTTGACCAGGCAGTGATAGAGAGAAACTCTGAAGGAGGGAGGGGCATCCCCCAAGTACCTCCCCAGAGGCCTTTTGGCCGGAGGGTTCCCTGGGAACCCGGAAAGGATGATAGTCTATGGCACCTTAGAGTACTGTCTGAGCTTACCTGGGCTACTCGCTTAGGCGAGAATTCATGGTGGATGGGGGGAAGTTGAATGGCAAAAGGCCTCTGTCCTGGAGTTGGTCGGTCTCGCAGAAAAGAAAGTGTAGAGAAAAGAGGAAGAGAGAGAGAGACCAATATTCCTCAGGTTACATGGAAAACCAATAAAGCCCTTACACAGGACTTGTACCACTCACGAAGGCACAGAGTGTCCTCTCGAGGAGGTCTTGAAAGCCCGGGCAGGAAAGTGAGCTCAGCAGGCTTCCCTGCTCTGAAGAGCTGGACGAGGAGAATGAGAAGGAACCTCAACCTCCTGGGTTTCGACACCAAAAAATGTAGGGTAAGGGAGTTAGAGAAGACGAGGTTCAGAAAAAGAACAAGACCGGCACTTTACAGGAACAGATCACCTTTAATGAGGCAAGAAGGGGCAGCAGTTAGATTAGTGAGTGCTACACTAACCCAAGAAAAGAGTAAGTATATATAGGCATATATGTGGAAATCTACTGTGTTAAGGGGGCCTGTTCTTCTCCAAGATTGTTCAGGTTAGTTATCTCTTAAACGACTGGGGCAGGAAATTCTGGAGATTGGCCAGAGACTGGGACAGGCTGGGAGCTGGGCGTAATCAATCTTAAAGTTCATATTTTTCTTCAAGTCCATTTTTTTTTCTTCAGGTGAGAGAGTTCTTTGTTCTGCATAGAATCGTGAGGAGGGCCTGGAGGGGAGTTTTAACTCCAGGCTGTTTTGAGCCGTGTAACTTTCCTTCACTCCCTGCAGTGGAAGTGCAGAGTCTTAACCACTGAACCACCAGGGAAGTCCTATAGTTCAACAAAATTTTATTAATAAACTTCTACGTACTCAATGCTGTGCTGGCATATGAGTCCCATCCTCTTATGCTTACCAAGTCATTAGGGCAAATCATGCCATGTTTTACAAAGGGAGAAGGGATTATTATTATTGTATTGGGATCTTATTGTTTCTGAATTTTAGTTCTTCATTGAACTGTGTAGATGGCCATGGAAAAAAGGATTGGTAATTCTCTTTTTCAATGCCCAGAGTAGGATGAGAGTGACTTCATTTCATATCTCTTCCTTGAATTTCAAAGATGAACTTCAGTTACAGGAAAAATCATATACCCAGAGTGGTTTAGAGTGAGAAGAAATTTAACTCATTCAAATTTGAAGATGCTGAGAGTTTATGTGGTTTGCCTAAGATAATATACCTAGTTTGTGGGGCCTGGGAACTGGAATCCCAGACATGAGCTCTTTCCATTGAATCACATTATTTGCTTTCCTTTCCTAAGTGTTTACTATGAAAGAGACACAAATACTACATGTAATCTGCTGCCTTATCAGGACAAAAACATGAAATTAAAATCTACCCATGATGAGATCACGTCTCTGAGTGGTTCACAATAATTATTCGCTATAGTCATTCGTATGGGAAGTAGATTCCCAAAGCAGTGACAAAGAGAGGCAAAATAAGCATTGTTTCATGGGTTAGGATAATTGAGGGAAGGCGGGTGATGCAGGAGTCAAATTACTGAAAAAGACAGGAGCACATGACTAGTAAACTAACTAGCAGTAACACAGTCTTTTTGTGTTTGTAACTAGAGAACCAATTATAATTGGGACTCCAGGAAGTATTTTAACATCTCTAAGCTTCCTGTTTCCTTTATGTAAAAATGAAGCTAAATAAATATACTTATCCCATAGGACTAATAAATTCAAAACACTTATTCAGTTCCTAGCATAGAGTAAGCATTCAACTAAAGGTGAGTATTATCACTAGTGTGGGTTGATTTTGTTGTGATCATTTTTAATGATCCAAACTTAATTGGGTTTACACATAAAAATATCTGAGCAGTCAGGTAATTCTGGTATTCTAATACTGTCTGCATCTTCTTTTTCAAATGACGAAGAACTTTGCATCTCCTTGAAGGTAAAATGAAATTGGATTCAACAATGTGGTCTTGCTGACAAATAGATGTAAAATCATAAATTGGTCTTTTGGCTTTTATGTGAAAAAAGCAACTATAAATGAATTTATAAGTAAGTAGCAAGTCATCTCTCTGCTTCTTATTGGAAAAACATATCATCACAATCTTTTTCTTTTTGCCTTGTATTCTGAGCATTTTCATTTGTGCTACTGGTCACAGAAATAAAATCTGGTTATAAGTTAGAGAGGAGAATGTTTGAGCAGGCTTTTAGAGACTAGAATTTCTTGCTCATCTCATAGACTTCAAAATCTGCATATAAGACTTGCTCTGCTAAGGAATCATTCACTCACCCCAACAAAATCAAATGAAGAGGCTTCTAAAAACATGTTTATGATGACCCCTGACAGACAATTGGATAACTAGGGGGGAAAAATCTAACTTTCTCTGGTTTCAGGCCTATTGATGTTCTAACAAACCTTTATTGAGTATATACGAAATGTAAGCACTGCACTAGGCAGTGGGGAGTAAGACCCAGCCCGTGTCCTTAAAGCAATCCATTAATTTATTCATTAAAAAATATTGTGGCTGTGTTGATCACTTCCCATGTACTCCATGCAGGATATATCATAGTGAACAACATGGACCTGGTTCAGTCCCCAAAGAGGATATAGTCTAATGGGAAAGACAGATTTAGTCAAATAAGTGTGTAATCATAAACAGTGAGGAAAGAGTGCTTTGGTTTCCTGACAGCCCATAGGAGGGGAACCCAACCTAATTTGGGAAGGCTTCCCTGAGGAGACTTTTGACTTAAGATCTGAAGGACAGGTAAGTGTTAACTAGATGAAAGAAAAGTAATCATCCCATAAAGCAGGTACAACGTGTACAAAGACTGTGTAGCAGAATGAATTATAAGAGATCTGAGGAACTAAAGGGTCAATGTGGCTGGAATGCAGAGAACACAACATGAAATTAGGTGAGGGAGCTAGACATGAGTGGGGTCAAATAGGTGTTTGTAAGCCATGGAAGAGAGTTTGAAGTTAGTTTTTCAAGTGAAGAGGTAAGTCATTTTTAAGAATTGCAAACAGCAAAGCTACATAATCTGATTTTTTAAATTATCTTTTTGGATCACAAACAGAGGATGATTTGTTTGTGGGTAAATGTGCCAAGAGAGATACCAGGTAGGAGCCTACTCAGTCAGTTCAGGCACGAAATGACAGTGACTTCAGCTGGGGTGGTAGCAAAGGAGGTGGAAAACAACAGATGTCTTTGCTTCAAATAATATTTGCTTCACATGATAAAAATCACCCTATCCTGCTGTCTGATCAGGATTTGTCCTTTCAAAATACTGCTAAAGAGTTTTCTGATCAAGGAATCCCCAGTCAAGCCCACCTTGCTTAATAGTTGCCCCAACCCTAGGAGATATCTCTGCTCCTTTGAAGTTACTATGTCTGTGATACCTCAGTGATACTTTCTGCTTTTTGAGTACTCTGATATACTTTTTTTTTTTTTTTTAAGATTCATTTATTTATTTGTTTTTGGTTGTGATGGGTCATCATTGCTGCACACGGCTCTCTCTAGTTGCGGTGAGCAGGGGCTACTCTTCATTGTGATGTGTGGGCTTCTCTTGTTGCCAGACACAGGCTCTGGAGTGTGGACTCAGTAGTTGTGGTACACATGCTTAGTTGTTCCACGGCACGTGGTATCTTCCTGGACCATGGATCAAACTGATGTCTCCTACATTGTAAGGCAGATTCTTAACAGCTGGACCACCAGGGAAGCTCCTGATATACTTTTAATATTAAACTCTCTTCTGACTAATTCATTTACTCAATACAGTAAACATTTGCTTTGAATTTTCACAAATTATTTAAAAATGTGTGTGCTGCATGCTTAGTCACTTCAGTCATGTCTGACTCTTTGGGACCCTATGGACTGTAGCCTTCCAGGCTCCTCTGTCCATGGAATTCTCCAGGTAAAAATATTGAGTGGGTTGGCAGGCTCTCCTCCAGGGGGTCTTCCCAACCCAGGGATTGAACCCATGTCTCTTATGTCTCATGCACTGGCAGGTGGGTTTTTTACTACTGATGCCATCCAGGAAGTCCTTAAAAATGTAGCCATGTGTATTATTGTGTGATAAGACTAATAGCAATAAAGTTGTCATTATAGATGCTCTGATTCCACTAACTTTAATTTAATAGAAAATAAGATAAAAAATCCAAAACGCAAAATTGGGCCTAATACAGATTTTGTAACTGGTATAGAGAAAAGGAATTTAATTCAGTTCTCACCATTTTCCATGTTTTTTTTTTTTTAGGGTTAAAAAAAAAAGAGATGTTAATTGATTTGTCAAAGATCACAGAGCTCCATAGTTACCAGTGTTTAGTCTAATATGGCATGCTTTATTTGAACAATATACTGGCTCTTTATGTGCTATTGAAACATGGGAAAATGAATCAGGAGTGAATTGAGCCAGTATTATTTAGATTTATTTTTATTTTCATTACTTGGAACATCAATAATGAAAAGGTGAGGGCAGAGTAGAACTTTGCATCCTTAAAATTCTGCAAAAACTGAAAGTGAACATGATAACTTCCTTAAACTATATTTTATAACCTGTAAACATCAAATTTTCAATACATTATTTTGATTGTACACATTAACATGTTCTAAAAATGTAATTTGCATGGAAACCTAGAATATTGAGATATTTTTATTACAAAACTCCCTCTGGTTAGTAGGTGAAAAACTAAAAGAGAAAAAAACAAGGATGAGACATAAAATGGAGCTAGGAATGAGATTAAAAAAGATAATAATGCATACCTCAATGTCCTAACATGCTAGCTATGAGGGGACCATGGCTCTGACTATATGTTTTCCAAACATTTTCTCAAAGAAGGAGTATCTAAACTTGATAAGCAGCATCGTGGCTCTCAACTTTGGTTATGTATTAGAATCACCTGGAGAGACCTAAAATGTTGATTCTTAGGACCAAATTAGACAGAGTGTATCAGAATCTTTGGGGATTGGGTCCAAGAATTTATATTTTTGAAAATCACCCCAGGTAGTTCTAATGTGTAGTCAGGATTTAAAGCCATTGGAATATTTGGTCCACAAAGCCCCACCATCACCTACTTGCAATAAAACAAAAATAAACAAACAAAAACTAATGAGTGTTCCCCGAAGAAACACTACTCTTCCTGATAGTTAAGACCAGGGAGAAGTATCCCTCTAATTTCATGTTAAAAGGATATTGAATAATGAAATAAAAACAAAAACACAAATGCCTTTACAAAAACACATATAAACCTTCATAAATATGTTTTTTTTCACTTAGCTTTAATATATGTTGGGTGGTAGCTATTTCGAATTACCAATTAAATAGATCTTTAAATGACAATTTAGTGTTGGCACTCTGTTGTGAAATTTGGCAGCCAAAAGGACATGTACCCAAGAAGAAGGTCATCATTAGGACTTGACCTTAATTGTTGTGTTTTTTTGTCCCCTTGGGTGGTGATGGATTTGCTCTGGGCCACCCACATTCAGATCCTGCTATGGCTAGTGATACATATTTGTAAGACAGCTCACCCTGGGCTATGATTGGAGTCTGCGAATTAAAAACTAATCATACATAATAGCTAAAAGCATGGGCTTTGAAGTCAGACAAACCAGGGCTCAAATTCTGAGATCATTTCCTGCCTGCTGATTTGGGGCAAGCTATTTAACTTCTCTGATCGTTAGTTTCTTTATCTCTAAAATGTTAGTAATGCTAGTACCTATCCCATAGGCTGTTGCAAGGACCACATGGGGTAATGTACATCAGTTTCCTGTCATGTAATATGTGCTCAATTAATAGCAGCAACTTAAAAACACCATTTATTGGCTAGGTAAAAGTCAAATCTTATGTTAACTCACTCTAACTAGTTGAGCTAACCACATGCCTAGGTGTGGTATTCTGTCCAAAGTCCTTCAATGATGTTAAGAGCGTAAACTTCTCTGAAGGCATCCGTGCATGCATTCTAAGTAGCTCAGTTGTGTTCGACTCTTTGCAACCCTATGGACTGTAGCCATCCAGACTCCTCTGTCCACAGGGTTTCTCCAGGCAAGAATACTGGAGTGGGTTGCCATGCCCTCCTCCAGGGAATCTTCCTGAACCAGGGATCAAACCCGCATATCTCATGTCTCCTGCATTAACAGGAAGGTTCTTTAGCGCCACTTGAAGCACTGTCTACCACAATGTCATATCATTAAGTCACCATATCTCTGATAGACAGAGTGCCTGACAAACTATGGATGGAGGTTCGTGACATTGTACAGAAGACAGGGAGCAAGACCACCCCCAAGAAAAAGAAGTGCAAAACAGTAAAATGGCTGCCTGAGGAGGCCTTACAAATAACTGTGAAAAGAAGAGAAGCAAAAAGCAAAGGAGTAAAGGAAAGATATACCCATTTGAATGCAGAGTTCCAAAGAATAGCAAGGAGAGATAAGAAAGCCTTCCTCAGCGATCAATGCAAAGAAATAGAGGAAAACAATAGAATGGGAAAGACTAGAGATCTATTCAAGAAAATTAGAGATACCAAGGGAACATTTCATGCAAAGATGGGCTCAATAAAAGACAGAAATGGTATGCATCTAACAAAAGCAGAAAATATTAAGAAGCAGTGGCAAGAATACACAGAAGAACTGTACAAAAGAGATCTTCACTTCCCAGATAATCACGAAGGTATGATCACTCACACTCACCTAGAGCCAGACATCCTGGAATGTGAAGTCAGGTGGGCCTTAGGAAGCATCACTATGAACAAAGCTAGTGGAGGCGATGGAAATCCAGTTGAGCTATTTCAAATTCTAAAAGATGATGCTGTGAAAGTACTGCACTCAATATGTCAGCAAATTTGGAAAACTGAGCAGTGGTCACAGGACTGGAAAAGGTCAGTTTCCATTTCAATCCTAAAGAAAGGCAATGCCAAAGAATGCACAAACTACCACACAGTTGCACTCATCTCACACGCAAGTAAAGTAATGCTCAAAATTCTCCAAGTCAGGCTTCAGCAATATGTGAACCAAGAACTTCCAGATGTTCAAGCTGGTTTTAGAAAAGGCAGAGGAACCAGAGATCAAATTGCCAACATCTGCTGGATTATCAAAAAAGCAAGAGAGTTCCAGAAAAACAACTATTTCCGCTTTATTGACTATGCCGAAGCCTTTGACTGTGTGGATCACAATAAATTGTGGAAAATTCTGAAAGAGATGGGAACACCAGATCACCTGACCTGTCTCTTGAGAAACCTATATGCAGGTCAGGAAGCAACAGTTAGAACTGTACATGGAACAATAGACTGATTCCAAATAGGAAAAGGAGTACATCAAGACTGTATATTGTCACCCTGCTTGTTTAACTTATATGCAGAGTACCTCATGAGAAATGTTGGACTGGAGGAAGCACAAGCTGGAATCAAGATTGCTGTGAGAAATATCAATAACCTCAGATATGCAGATGACACCACCCTTATGGCAGAAAGTGAAGAAGAACTAAAGAGTCTCTTGATGAAAGTGAAAGAGGAGAGTGAAAAAGTTGGCTTAAAGCTCAACATTCAGAAAACTAAGATCATTGCATCTGGTCCCATCACTTCATGGGAAATAGATGGGGAAACAGTAGACACAGTGTCAGACTTTATTTTGGGGGGCTCCAAAATCACTGCGGATGGTGATTGCAGCCATGAAATTAAAAGACGCTTGCTCCTTGGAAGGAAAGTTAGGACCAACCTAGACAGCATATTAAAAAGCAGAGACATTACTTTGCCAACAAACGTCCATCTAGTCAAGGCTATGGTTTTTCCAGTAGTCATGTATGGATGTGAGAGTTGGACTATAAAGAAACCTGAGCATAGAAGAACTGATGCTTTTGAACTGTGGTGTTGGAGAAGACTCTTGAGAGTCCCTTGGACTGCAAGGAGAACCAACCAGTCCATCCTAAAGGAGATCAGTCTTGGGTGTTCATTGGAAGGACTGATGTTGAAGCTGAAACTCCAATACTTTGACCACCTGATGCGGAGAGCTGACTTATTTGCAAAGACCCTGATGCTGGGAAAGATTGAGAGCAGGAGGAGAAGGGGATGACAGAGGATGAGATGGCTGGATGTCATCACCGACACAATGGACATGGGTTTGCGTGGACTCTGGGAGTTGGTGATGGACAGGGAGGCCTGGAATGCTTTGGTTCATGGGGTCGCAAAGAGTCAGACACTACTGAGCGACTGAACTGAACTGAACAACATATCTCATCAAGTATGCCATTTTGATAGGTTTTTCTTTCCCACAATAATGCCCCCCCCCCTTTTTTTTTTCTCAATTCACTTGTGACCCTCTCCTATTTTGTCCCATTCTTTTTCTGGCTACTGATCTTTGGTATTTTCCCAAGTTCTTAGTCCTTTGGACTCACCAGTCTTGCATGCTTCTAATTCAGTCTCAGAACTTTTAAAGAACTCTGATTCATATTCACTATCTGGTTGTTTCTACTCCTGAATATCTCAAGTAAGATACCATCATCTGACTCCAACTTCTGTAACTTCAGACCTAGTACCTTTCCTCTAAAGAAATGCTCTAGTGGGCTCTTTTGCAGATGGTCCACACCATCTTCTTTGAATGGAGGATTAAAACTGAAGTAATGTGAGCAGCTGAAATATGTGCAAATATCAATCTTTAACATGTTACAAGATGGAACTTTGCCCTACCTCATTGTTTCACTGAGTATATGTTCTAATGATGCTTATATAGACAGTTCAGATGTCAATTTGTTTGGACTGAACTTCAAATAAATCAGTGCTGCTGAGTCTTCTGCTGAACTGAAAATAAATTTTTAAGACTCTTGCACTTGCCGAAGGAGTGAAGTATACTTTTTTCCCTGATTACTGAAAGAGATTGCATTTTAATAGCCAGAGTTATCTCAGTAAGTCTGTTTAATTTGAACCTATTTTAAAATATTTCATCAAATATAAAGGAGTAAGGTATAGTTATTTCTTCTCACATAAGTTTCTTTTCCAGTATGTTGGTCACACTGCCATTTCAAAATAGTTTAAGCTACTGTTTATTAAATATCTACCACATTTTAGCTACTGTTTTGGGCACTTTGCATATTTCATTTGACATCTCTACAACAGCTTTATCAGATAGATATTATTATTGCCTCACATGCATAGTTAATATAAAAGAAACAGTGTGTTTCAGAGAGGTCATGCACATTTCCCAAGGTCACATATACAGGAAGTGGCACAAGTCTCCATGAGTACATATCACTATGTTCATAATGACTGCTCCACACTACCTCTGAGTGCTTAAGGATCTCTCATACCAAGCCTTGTATGTACAAAGCAGTCCCTGCTTCTATCTCAAGTAAGTGCACATGTATTTCAGATTGTGATACGTTTTTGACAAGATCCAATTCAAATAATGCTTTTGCCTCATTTTAGAGTTACCACTGCTGTAGAAATTAAAATAGACTTTCTCAACACAAAGGGCCTGGCCTTAGATTTTCTATACTATTTCTCCAATTAGCTTCAGGGAGGCCAAATTGTAATACAGCAAGCAGGAATGAGTGGCTCTTTGAAACCTGCTTAACTTGTGTGAAAATGCCTAGCTACTGCCTGAATGTACCATCATTTATTTGCATCTGTGTCCAAATGCGGTCTTGGTTTAAGAGTCACTTTAGGCGTATATCAGAACTATAACTCAGTCCGTAAACCCTAGGACACAGCAAATCTCAATGACTGCTACATACATGCAGTACTTCAACAAGGACAACGGAGTTAGGAAAGTGTTAGGCTGGTGTGTCCTGAGTATAACACATCTCCAGAATTCTTGGTCAGTCTTGTGTGCATATTTTGCAGAAGCATATCTGCTATGAGCTATATTGCTTTGTATGCCAAATCAGATTGAGAAAATAGAGTTATTTGCTACCATTATACATTCAAACTTTATTATAGAAAATTACTGATGGACAGAGCAAAGACATTGAAATCTTGCCTAGAACAAGTTTTTATTTTTAATCTGTGAAAGTGAAAGAGATGTTTCTAAGTTTAATCCCTAAATTCAAGATATATCTTAAACAGATTTTTCAAAATACATATAAAACTCAGTGTAACCATCCAGCTGACCCCCATTACCTGTTTTGCCTTTCTGCTTTGGTGGTGTCACACTGTAGTGTATATATTGATAGAAGTTGAAATATAACACTGTAACTGTAGTATACATGGATAAAAAACTCAAATATTTGTGTATTTCCAATATGAGGGAGTAAAAAATGTGCTGCCTTTCTCCTCAGTTGTAAAAATAAATTTTTTTCCAATTTGAAAAAAAGAAAAACTCAATATAAAATGCTATGAGTCTTAAGAGGGCAAAAAAAATCATCTAATGTTCCTAGCAAAGAAAGGTTTTATTACAATGTAAAAATTGAGTTTCACTAGGAATTTTATCTCTGGAAAGGAACCTGCAGACCAAATAAAATTAGGTAGTGCCAAATACTGCCTATGATTCCAAACCAATATATACTGAAATAGGTTTAATGAAAAAAAAAAAGACAAACATGATCAGCGTCTTACTCTCAGATAATTTTTTCTCTCTGTTTTCAGAAGTATTCTATGTAACATTCATCTAGCCAACTTGAATGGATATTTTAAATTGCAAGATCTATACTGGTCCTGGAAACAATTGTGAGACTATGACTTACTCTAATCACTTATTACTGTGTGAGTTTGTGCTAAGTCACTTCAGTAACATTCAACTCTATGCCACCCCATGGACTGTAGTCCACCAGGCTCCTCTGTCCATGGAATTCTCCAGGCAAGAATACTGAAGTGGGTTGCCACGCCCTCCTTCAGGGGATCTTCCTGATTCAAGGATCAAACTCGCATCTCTTATGTCTCTTACATCTCCTGTACTGGCAGGCAAGTTATTTACCATTCCTGCCACCTCAGAAACCAATCACTTATTACTAAATATAGTTAAATCTCTAAAGTTTGGGAATAATTTTTCTTTTCTTTCTTTTTTTTTTTTTTTGGAGTATATTTTCAGCAAAGATCACTATTAATAGGTTAAAAAAAGTACCTCCATTTCACAGAGTGCATAGGGTACAGGAAACCCTGGATTATGGATTTCTATGGTTTGGGCTTGAGAACCCCCACTATTTTCATCTTTTGTTGTTTCATCTTTTCTCTGCCTCTCACAGAAAGAGTGGGCTTCAGACTCTATCTCCCTGGAGCTCCCTGTAGATCTGGTTTCTGATTCAACTGAGGTTTATGTTACTGTTTGGGGTAAGTTAGATTCTTGATCAAAAAGGAAAAAAGAGGCCAGAGGCTGTCAAGGTGTGGAGTGAGGTGTGGTTTGTGGACTTATTTATTTGTTTTTTTTTTTAAGGTGTAATTGGCATATAACATTATATGAGTTTCAGGTGTGCAACATAATGATTCATTGTTTGTGTACATATTGTGAAATGATCACCACAGAAAGGCTAGTTAACATCGATCACAATACATAATTAAATTTTTTCCCTTTTTTTTTCTTGTGTGAGCACTGTTAGTATCTTCTCTCTTGCAAGAGTTCTAAGTCACTTCAGTCATGTCTGACTCTCTGCAACCCTATGGACTATAACCCTCCATGCTCCTCTGTCTAGGCAAGAATACTGGGGTGGGTTGCCATGCCTGGAGGAGGCCCCAGGGCATCTTCCTAACCCAGGGATCAAACCCACATTACTTATGTCTCCTGTACTGGCAGGCCGGTTCTTTACCACTAACCCCACCTGGGAAACCCATAAAGCCTATTTAAATATACCAATTTTATATACCTTTATCACAATTCCATCAACTTTTATATCTTTAGTTTTCATTAGGATCTCATCAACATGTTTTGGTCTTAGAAGAGGGGTTTTAAAAGGTTTTTTCTTTGTTGTTGTTGTTCTCTATTTTACCTACTTTTTATAAAAAATTCTGGGATCCCCAGGGTAGGGTTTAAGCCAAGGAGGTCAGGCCCCTTGGCCTAACTGTCACAAATATTTGTTGTTCAGATATCTCAGTGTAAATTTTTCTAGCCCCTTAAGTATAAAATTGAGTTCAGTTCAGTCGCTCATTCGTGTCTGACTCTGTTTGACCCCATGGACTGCAGCACACCAGGCCTCCCTGTCTATCACCAACTCCCGGAGTTTACTCAAACTCATGTCCATTGAGTCAGTGATGCCATCCAACTGTCTCATCCTCTATCGTCCCCTTCTCCTCCCACCTTCAATCTTTCCCAGCATCAGGGTCTTTGCAAATGAGTCAATTCTTCGCATCAGGTGGCCAAAGTATTGGAGTTTTAGTCCTTCCAATGAATATTCAGGATTTCCTATAGGATCGACTGGTTGGATCTCCTTGCAGTCCAAGGGACTCTCAAGAGTCTTCTCCAACACCACAGTTCAAAAGCATCAATTCTTCAGGGCTCAGCTTTCTTTATAGTCCAACTCTCACATCCATACATGACCACTGGAAAATCCATAGCTTTGACTGGACAGACCTTTGTGGGCAAAGGAATGTCTCTGCTTTTTAATATGCTGTGTAAGTTGGTCATAGTTTTTCTTCCAAGGAGCAAGTGTCTTTTAATATAATGGCTGCAGTCACCATCTGCGGGGATTTTGGAGACCGAAAAAATTAAGTTTGTCACTGTTTCCACTATTTCCCCATCTATTTGCCGTGAAGTGATTGGACCAGATGCCATGATCTTAGTTTTCTGAATGTTGAGTTTTAAGCCATCTTTTTCACTCTCCTCTTTCACTTTCATCAAGAGCCTGTTTAGTTCTTCTTTGCTTTCTGCCATAAAGGTGGTGTCATCTGCATCTCTGAGGTTATTAATATTTCTCCTGGCAATCTTGATTCCAGCTCGTGCTTCAACCAGCCCAGCATTTCTCATGATGCACTCTGCATATAAGTTAAATAAGCAGGGTGACAACATACAGTCTTGACGTACTCCTTTCCCTATTTGAAACCAGTCTGTTGTTCCATGTCCAGTTCTAACTGTTGCTTCCTGACCTGCATACAAATTTCTCAGGAGGCAGGTCAGGTGGTCTGGTAATCCCATATTGTGAAGAATTTTCCACAATTTGTTGTGATCCACACAGTCAAAGGCTTTGGCATAGTCAATAAAGCAAAAATAGATGTTTTTCTGGAACTCTCTTGCTTTTTCAATGATCCAATGGATGTTGGCAACTTGATCTGCCTTTTCTAAACCCAGCTTGAACATCTGGAAGTTCATAGTTCACGTACTGTTGAGGCCTCACTTGGAGAATTTTGAGCATTACTTTGCTAGCGTGTGAGTTGAGTACAATTGTGTGGTAGTTTGAGCATTCTTTGGCATTGCCTTTCTTTGGGATTGGAATGAAACCTGACCTTTTCCAGTCCTGTGGTCACTGCTGAGTTTTCCAAATTTGCTGGCATATTGAGTGCTGCACTCAATAAGTATATAACTGAAAACTGAGGTAAATAGAGCAAACTTGTTTGACTTTTAATGTTGGGGACCTGTAAGGGGTCCCATTTGGCCTATTAAATCTACTCTCTAAGCCACTTTCAAATACATAGTACAGTATTACTAATTATAGTCACCATGCTGTACATTATATAACCATGACATTTATTTTGTAACTGAAAAGTTTGTACCATTTGACCCCCTTCACCCTTTTTACCCACTTCCTACTCCCTGCCCTCTGGCAGTCACCAATCCATTCTCTGGATCGGTGAGCTTCGTTTTGTTTATTTGGTTGGTTGATAGTTTAGAATTCACATGTATGTGAAACCATACAGGGAACTAATTTTCTTAGGAACTAGTTTATGGCATTTTCAACACTGGTCTTTCAATAATATCCTTTTCCTCATGTATTTTGTTGTTGATATTTTGTAATTAAAAAGCACAACAAAATTTACCATCTTAACCATTTTTAAGTGTACACTTGTGTTAACTATATGATTTGTTGGGCAACACATCCCTAGAAAATTTTTATTGTGCAAAACTGAAACTATATCTGTTAAATAGCAACTCCCCATTCCCTTCTTTCTTTACTCCCTGACAACCACCATTCTATTTTTTGTTTCTAAGAGGCTGACTACTTTAGATACCTTTTATCAGTGGAATCATGCAGTATTTGTCTTTTTGTTATGGGCTTGTTTCACTTAACATAATGTCTTCAAGCTTCATCTATATTGTGGCATATGATAAGATTTCTTTCTTTATTTAAGGCTGAATAATGTTTTATATATGACATTTTCTCTATCCATTCATTTCTCAGTGGACATTTGGGTTGCTTCCACTTTTTGACTATTATAACTAATACTACAATGAATGTGAGTGCAAATAGTTCTTCAAGATCTTATTTTCAATTCTTTTTGACATATACCCAGAAATAAAATTACTGGATCATATGGTACTTCCATTTTTAATTTTTTGAGGAACTTCCATACTCTTTTCCATAGCAGAATGATGCCATGAGATTTTGTGGGAAAATATGGTGTCTGTCTGTCTTATGCTGTTGGGAAGGAAAACTTTCCTCTTCTTCCCTTCTAGGTACTATGGCTGGTCTAATAATTACATTGACATAAGACAGATTAATGGACTTCCCTGGTGGCTCAGGTAATAAAAGATCTGCCTACAATGCAGGAGACCCGGGTTTGATCCTTGGGCTAGAAAGATCCACTGGAGAAGGAAATGGCAACCAACTCCAGTATTCTTGCCTGGAGAATCCCATGGACAGAGGAGCCTTGCAGGCTAAAGAGTCAGATACAACTGAGTGACTAAACTTTCACTTTTCAAGACAGATTAACAAGAGAAAAACAAATTTAATTTAGTTTTACATGTATGAGATCCCCAAAGATATGAGGCTTAAAGAAAGTGACAAAAGCAGACAACTTTTATACCTTTTAGACAAAGAAAACAATAAATTTGTGAAGAATTGACAAGCTGAAGTTTGGAATTGGAATAATAAATTAGCGAGAAAGTAACAAAGTTTGTTTACCGAGCCTTCTCAGGCAGTTTCCTATCTCTGCCAATAAGGATACCTTCTACCCTCCTGTTACAGGGAAGGTACCTTCATATGCTTTCAGGGAGACCAAGGAGGATCAGAGTATCCTTCTTGTACTGCTGCCAAAGGGACATATTCTGTTCCCCTGCAATGCCACTTTCAGAATCCAGCTACCTGTTACAGATCTGTCACTCATGAGTCTCTGTTTATTTTCTGTTTCTTTGTGTATCATCTTGCAATAAGAGGTCTCATATGCATACTTCCTGCTGTGTAACAATGTACTTCCTCCTATTGTTCATAAAACTGCCTTATGTTACAAGGAGTACTCCTTAGATCTAGTGCTAATAGATGTCTAATGGCATCAGGCTCACAGTTTTCATCTCTATTTACATTGACTTCATACTGCCACCACTCAAATCCATTTATGTTCCCAGAGATACCACTGATGCCTTAGGTCACAAGAGATCATGAGGGGAAATTCTTTTCTGTGCCCCTAAGTGATGCTACCCAAATTAGCCTCCAAATCTCCAGCCAAAATTTCAAAGTTGTCCACATTGGAACCTCCTCCTATTCTCTGAGCTCATTTTCTGTTACTCCCTTATATGTATACCTTTCTTTCCAGCCAGACAGGATTATTAGATCTTCCTTAATTATGTCCTATTTATTTCTGAACTGCAAGCCTTTGTCATTGCCTCTCTCTGGAGCACCCACCATCTATTAAATTTGATTATTGCAAAACTACTAATCTTCAAAGCTTTGTTCAAAGCTCTTGTGAGGATGCTGACCTGAATCCTTTGCAAATATCCTCTTTTACTCCCTGCCTCTGCTGCAGCCCAAATGGTCTATTCATCTTCCCACAGCCATCCAACGCACAAGTCTGCTGCTGCGACTTTGTTCATGATGTTTTCTGTGTTGGAATCTTGTAGGGGAGCTAAAGAGAGTTTACCAAGTTATAAATCAAAGAAAAGAGAGGTATTTGGGTACTCAGAAGAAATTCGTTGTTGGGAGAATTAGGAAAACATTTCACATAACCTTGAACTATGGATAAAATTTTAATAGGCAAGTATTGGTAGATTCCTTTGTGAGAGGGGAACTACCCTGAGCCTAGCACAGTGTCTTACATAGTAGGTACTTAATACATATTTTTGAATGAATGAATACATAAAGAATGAATGGGTCAGTGTCTGCCTATTTATCAGTGTGCTTGAGTTAATCACATAGATTTTCTCTCTATTAGGAGAGATCTGGAGCAACATAAGAGTGCTAAATGCTTGAAGGAAAATGAGGCCCTAAAAGTAGAGCTATGTCAGTGGAAAACAAAAGCTATTCAAGCCTGAGTAGGCTTATAGCCTTTGACCTGCCCTTACCTCCTCAGGTAGGCCTCACTAAAGAGTACTCCACCTATTTGCTCTTAGCTCTGGGTATTTTTAACTTGCCCATTTTCAAACTGCTTCCCTCAGGCCTCATAAGGTAACTTTAAAGTTTTATTATGATGACTGTATCCAGAGTTCTTGCAATAATTTCCTTTGCTCAAAACTTGGAGTTCCATTCTAGTGATAATATGAGCTTGTATTTGATGTTTTCAAAGTGATTTAATAGAAATAATATCTAGTGCTACTTATGTGCCTGCTTTATCATAGAAATAATCAATGATCCAAAGCTGGTATGGAAGGTAAATACTGCATGCTGGGGATGTCATATACAACTTTATCAACAACAAATAAAGGGACTTCCCTGATGGTCCAGTGGTTAAAGATTTTGCCTTCCAAGGCAGGGGGTGTGGGTTCAATCCCTGGTTGGGGAGTGAAGATTCCCGCATGCCTCTCAGCCAAAAAACTAAAACATAAAACAGAAGCAATATTGTAACAAATTCAATAAGGACTGTAAACAACAGCAACAAATAGGCATGAAATAATGCTATGGGACATGAAAAGAAGAATGAAATGTGGGTCTCCACTCCTTAGAATTTACTGATTCATTGTTGTGAAAATAGAAAAGAAAATTCAATTGTCAAGTGACATTAGTATAGGAATTTCTAGTATAGGAATTCCCCTTCAGCCCAGAAACATCCATTTGAATAGCCGTGAACAAGACTACCTTCTCGAGAGTAAAGAATTCTGGGTGAGGGATTACCATTTCTGGGTAGTAATTTCTGAAGCACAGAAATAGGAAAAGATGCACTGAGGAAGGAAACATAGATTCTCACTACGCCTATCTCTCCTGGCCCAATCCTGAGTGACCCGGGGCAGAGAGAGGCACCATCCTTCTGGGAGAAGGAGAGTGAAACGAGTAACCAACTTCACTGCAAGAGCTGACCGGCACCGGCACCAGGTTGTGCAGTGGTAAAGAATCCACTTGCCAATGCAGGAGATGCAGGTTCAATCCCTGGGTCGGGAAGATCCTCTGGAGGAGGAAATGACAAACCACTCTAGTATTCCTGAGAATGTATTGGGGCTTATAAAATAAAACTGGAGATCTAGTTATCTTACCTCAAAAATGTAGACCAGCATATTAGGCATCTTCTTGTCTCTGGACATGTACAGGGGTTTCCCTGTTATAGCATGGGGTTAATTTGCTTCTGTTCTGCTCTGACCCATGTGACCAGCCAAGGTGATGAAAAGCATCTTAATAAACTTGGCAAATCTTATTTTGGTGACTGGGGGATAAGAAAGTCTTACTCCAAATATCCTATAAGCATTATAAAACTACAGATATCTTTTAAACTGTAGCCTCTGACACCCACTGTGAGAAAGGAACAGTCTTATTTCTTAAGAGCCATCTTGACAGCTCTGAAAAGCATTGCCATCATTACCTAAGGGCAGTCTCTAATCAGCTATATAAGCCAAAAATAATGGAAGAGTCCTTGCCCTCTCAAAACCAATAAACCAAATACAACACTGGCATAAATGGATAGAGTAGCCATGTATATTTTAATATATAATAGAAAAATTAATATTCACCCACATTGAATGAATAGTACATAATATTAAATAAGGCAGTTAAAATATTTTACTTTTTAAATTAATTTTTATTGGAGTATAACTGCTTGACAGCGCCATGCTAGCTCCCACTGCACAGCAAAGTGAACCAGTCACATGTATATACATCCACTTCTTTCCAGATTTCCCTCCCACCCAGGTCACCACAGAACTTTGAGCAGAGTTCCCTGTGCTATACATCAGGCTCTCATATTAGCCATCCACTTTATGTATCGCAGTATATATTTGTCAATCCCAGTCCCCCAATTCACCCCACACTCCTGCCTTTGGTAGTCATAAATTTGTTCTCTACATCTGTGACTCTGTAAAATATCTTACTTTTTCTATTACTACAGCAAATCTTATGATAACCATGAATATAACTTAATTCATGATTGTCTCCCATATTCCACTCTGGTCTCTTTTCAAGTAGGAGTGGGTTATCTTTCTGAGGTGGGCACAGGGGCACTGAGGGACAAAAAAGGTATTGAAATTGAATGGATGACCTCCACTAATAGATTCCAAGCTGCATCCAGGAGCCAGATGGATTTTATTAGTGCAACTGGACTTTTGAAAATGGATGCCAGCTAGCTCTTCCAGATCACCACGTCACTACATTTAACTTTTTGACAATGCAGCCTTACAATTTATAAGATTGAATTTTGAACTCTACTTGGCAGAGACTTTTACTATACTATTATCACTGTCTCAATCTAACTACTACTAGTGCTGCTATTTACTTAGTAAGAGCTACCATATATTGAGTGCTTTCATGCGTTTCACAGTCTGTGCTTTAGATGAACATCTGAATCCTTATAACAGCCTTAACAAGATAGGTAATATTACCAGAATATTATAGTCACTTTCCCCATCTTACTGGTACAGTGGCTCTGAGAGGTTAGATAACTTTCCCAGAGTCACTCAGTGATAGAGCTGGATTCAGTTCCAGAGTTTTTAATGTCAAAGCCCCAGTGCTTAACAACTACTATACCACATGGTATACTTCCTTTTCTTATTGTATATTAATACTTTCTTTGCCTACGGTCCATAAGAAATCTAATTAAAAACACAAATGTAACCAGAATGGGCCACCCTTCTCAACCTTTTTCTTCTCTGTCTTAACTAAAGAGTTGAAATGCTAACCAAGAAGACTGCATTGCTGGGAAGCTGGGGAAGGAAGAGGACTGTCTCTACTAAGGGCCTGTTTACTTTTTTAATTAACAAAGTATGAGGAGACCTTTTCTGATGTGTTTCAGGACCCAAAATGGAAATTTATATCACTACATGCTTGTAATGGAAATGTGTTCTCTGTTTAACAACTTCAAAATGAAACACATTATTGATGCAATATGGACCAGCAGTGTGGCCAAACACTTAACTAGAAGAAAAAAAAATGAAAACAATGACCCACATGACCAAGTTAGACTAAAGTTAGTTAAAGCATAAATTGGCAAAACCAAAGAAAGCTTCTAACCTTTCCCAATCAAATTAAATACACATATGTAGCTGGTTAAAGATTTAATTTTCTAAATTTTAACAAAAACATTGCCATTTGTATTATATTGGTGAGAGACGCTGGAGTTATGCTCAAGTGGAATGCAACCTGCTTATATACAATATAGGCAATAACTAGTTTCAGAATTATATAAATACACCTACCGTGTAAGTCATTTCAATTTTGTCTCTGAAACTTATCATCTGTTTTATACAGAAGGAACAATAGAATGTTCCTCACTGGTTCTCTTTCCCAGAGTGAGATTCAGAAAGAGGTTGTGTTGTTTTGTTTTGATTTGTTAGACTTCAAAGGCTGAGAGCTGACTTCATCCATGCCTCGGTTACAGAACACCATCCCCATTGGTCCCTGCAAGGCCCTGCTCTTTTTTGGTATCTATCAATCTATCATCATCTATCTGTCATCTGTCTATTCCATTGTTACCTCCATTCTCCACTTCTATTATCCTCCTTTTACCATTGGCAGTCGTTCTAATGCATTTGATATGTATAGTTTTATTTATTTGTAAATTGCCTATTTTTATTTTATGCACATGTATTTTAAAATTTATATAAATGACAGTGCTTTGTAGACCACATTGTTTTCTTAATTCCTGCTCAACATACACAGAAATATATGTGTGTGTACATATATATGTATGTATATGCCACACATAAGTTATCCAAAGCATAAAATCACAAAGTAAGACTTTTCTTCTGTGTTACCTTTCCTAATAACTTTTGCCTATTCTTTTGGGGAATGGCAATGTCAACTGTGAATTTCGGAAAGTAAAGTATGACCATTCCAAAACACTGATTTGATTTTATTTTATATTTTTCTTAGTGTTTTACAATTTACGTTTATGTTTATGGATATTTTGCATTAATTTTTGTTTACAATATGAGATATTAATATAGCTCCAGTTTTATATAAATGTCCAATTGTCCATTCATCATTTGTTGATAATACTGCCCATTCTACCTTGATTTTCTTTGCCTGTTTGTCAAAAATAAATTGATCATATTTGAAGTTCTATTTCAGAATTCTGTATTTTGATTGATTGGTATGTGTGTCCATCTTTTGACCAATACCACACTGTCTAGACATTGCTGTAGTTTATAATGTGTTAATGTCAGGTAGTATGGGTTCTCCAACTTGATTCTAATATTTTTTATGAGCTTTTCACATAAATTGTGGAATCAGCTTATTTATCTGTACAAGGAATCCTGCTAGGATTTTGATTGGAATTGAATTAAATCTACAGATCATTTGGGGAGGATTGATATTACATCTTTCTCTTAACAGAGCATCACTCTTCTCCATTTGTTAGATTTTCTTTTATTTCTGTCATGAACATTTTGTGTTTTCAGCATGCAAATCTTGCACTTTTTTTGTTAGATTAATACCTAAATATTTCACTTGGATGGGGAGGATTTTGTAATATGTATTTTTTTCTAATTTTTGGTTTCTAATTTTTCAACCCCAGTGTATAGTTCTTTTATTGAGGTATGGCTGATTAAATTAAAAACACTTTCTCCTTGGAAGAAGTTATAACCAACCTCGACAGCTTATTAAAAATCAGAGACATTGCTTTACCAACAAAAGTTGGTCTAGTCAAAGCTACGGTTTTTCTAGCAGTCATGTATGGATGTGAGAGTTGGACTATAAAGAAAGCTGAGTGCCAAAGAATTGATGCTTTTGAGCTGTCATGTTGGAGGAGACTCTTGAGAGTCCCTTGGACTGCAAGGAGATCCAACCAGTCCATCCTAAAGGACATCAGTCCTGAATATTCACTGGACGGACTGATGCTGAAGCTGAAACTCTAATATTTTGGCCACCTGATGCAAAGAACTGACTCATTTGAAAAGACTCTGATGCTGGGAAAGATTGAAGGCAGGAGGAGAAGGGGATGACAGAGGATGAGATGGTTGGATGGCATCACTGACTCAACAGACATGAGTTTGAGTAAACTCCGGGAGTTGGTGATGAAACAGGGAAGCCTGGCGTGCTGCGGTCCATGGGGTCACAAAGAGTCGGACACAACTGAGTGACTGAATTGAACTGATAACTGATTTATCATTTTATATGTTTTGGGTACACAGCATAGTGATTCACAATTTGTTCTTCATTTTTGTTATATTTACTAGTTTTATTTTTTAATTCCACACATCAATGATAACATACAGTATTTGTCTTTCTTTGTCTGATTTACTTCACTAAGCTTAATACCCTTCAATCCCAAGTTGTTGCAAATAACATTTCATTCTTTTTTATGGATGAATAGTATTCCACTATGTATATGTATGTGTGTGTGTGTATATATATATATGTATATATATATGTATATATATTTATCATTTTCTGATGTACTTTTCCACTCTTGATCATTTTCTTTATTCCAAAGTTTGCTTTTTTTGATGTTAATAAAGATCTAAGCACTTTTTAAAATTGCTGTTGGCATAGTATTTTCTTTAGCATCCTTTTATTTATATCATTATGATTCCAGTTTATTTCTGATAGTATATAGAAGGATATTTTTAATAATCAAAAGAATTTTTAGATTTTATTTAATGTATTTAGAACATTTACCTATATAATGTTATTATTTATAGGTTGAATTTAGGTCTACAATTTCATTTTGAAAAAAAAATGTGGTATTACCTTTACTGGAGGTATATACCTCTTCCTGTAGCAGATCATCTTTATTTTTTCCAAAATAGGATATGTTGACCAACTGACAGTCACATCTCAGGGTCTCCTTGCTAGTCTCTAGTCTTAATAAACTTTGGGAACAAACTATAGGTTGCTTGTAATTATGGGTTTTGTGTCGTGATGACCATGTATGCACAGCTGTCTGATTGTGCAAACCTTTCTTAGCCTGTCTGAATGAACAGCACTAAAATAATTACTAAAAAGTAATGAAAAGGTAGCATCATTTGTGAAAATGAAGTGGACAAAAATCAGTATATATTTTTGACATGTTCGGAAACTTACATTCCAGTCCTAGATCAACTACAGATTCACTGTGTGACTCTCAACATGACTTCTTTAAGTCTTCATCTAGAAAATGAGGTGGGTTGGACTGGATAAACTCTAAGGTCTTTTTACAATACTGTTACTCCAGGCTTCTATGATTTGCACTTGTGGTTCCATGAATACTTTATTTCTTCTCCTCCCTGCCTATCACCCAATTAAACTGGGGAAAACTAGTAAAGACAGTAGATTAGGCTGCTTTCTATTTTTATTTTTTTCCCGTGAGAGTTGGAAGATGAAAGGCCCCAAAGCAGGAACAGGTAACAATAGACACCTTTGATAAGCCATGCCAGAAAGTTAGAGGCAGCCATAGACAGAGGTAAGACTTGCTTTAGAGAAATTGTGGCTTGTTCATAGAACTAAGAAACAAAAGTGTGTACTGTTCAACAGATAATAAAAACAGTCCCTGGATCAGAAACTTGAATCTATTAGGCAAGACTAGTGATTTTTCAAAATATTATGTTTGAACAGTACTTTCTGTGTGAAAACCTTGAAAACATTCTCTCTGTGTCTCTGCTTAAGGCAAACATGAATTTAGTTGAATGAATACGCTGATGTCTGTTTTTCACATATTCAGAAAAATACTCAATTGGCCCCAGTCTAATATAGTGACATATTTCAAGACTTATTCAATGTGTAGCTGAATTTTCTCCAAGGATATTGCAACATCACCAGCCTAATTCCCAAAGGTCTGTTGGGACGGGAAGAGAGTTGGGAGATCATTGATCCACATCTGAGACTGACTGGGAGTCAGGAAATGAACTTCAAATGTGTCATCATCCCGGCTGCTGAAGGCCTGCTGCATGGCAGAATTTAGCATCACCCCAGTAAAACCTGAGCAGGACCCTTTCCAAGATCATAAACTTTGCCTTTTCCAGCTCCATCTCCAGACCTGTACATCCCTCCAGTGTTTCACCAGCTCATACCCCATCTTCCAGTATTCCAGCTTCCTAAGAACCTCTTATGTTGTATAGTCAGTATAGTCTCCTGTATCGTCTTGTTGGTATCTGGTGCCAAGACCTGGGTTACAGGGAAGGCAGGTCTTAGACCAGGGTCAAATACTGGCTGTGGCAATGACTACACATATATAGTAGGAAAGATATTTCCCAAGATCCTATGTTAATATTAAACTTTTATTTTATATTGAAGTATAGTCAATTAACACGGCTTCCTCGGTAGTTCAGCAGTAAAGAATATTCACCTGCACACTGTTTACAATAGCTAGGACATGAAAGCAACCTAGATGTCCATTGGCAGGCAAATGGATAAAGAAGTTGTGGTACATATACACAATGGAATATTACTCAGCTATAAAAAAGAGTGCATTTGTGTCAGTTCTTATGAGGTGGATGAAACTGGAGTCTATTATACAGAGTGAAGTAAGTCAGAAAGAGAAATACCAATATAGTATATTAACACATATATATGAAATTTAGAAAGACGGTAATGACAATCCTATATGCAAGGCAGTAAAAGAGACACAGATGTAAAGAACAGACTTTTGGACTATGTGGGAGAAGGGGAGGGTGGGATGATTTGAGAGAATAGCATTGAAACATGTATATTACCATATGTAAAATAGATGACCAGTACAAGTTTGGTGCATGAAGCAGGGCACTCAAAGCCAGTGCTCTGGGACAACCCAGAGGAATGGGATGGGGAGGGAAGTGGGAGTGAGGTTCAGTATGGGGGGACACATGTGCACCCATGACTGATGCATGTCTATGTATGGCAAAAACCACCACAATATTGTAATTATCCTCCAATTAAAATAAATTAATAATAATAAAAAAAAGAATCTGTCTGCATTGCAGGAGACGTGGGTGCAATCCCTTGGTTGGGAAGATCCCCTGGAGAGGAAATGGCAGTGGACTCCAGTGTTCTTGCTGAGAAATCCCAGGGACAGAGGAGCCTGGTGGGTTACAGTCCATGGAGTTATACAAGAGTGGGACACTACTTAGTGACTAAACAACAACAAACAGCCATTAACAATGTTGTGATAGTTTCAGGTGGATAGCAAATGGATTCAGCCATACACATACATGTATCCATTCTCCAAATTCCCTTTCCATCCAAGGCTGCCACAAAATATTGAGCAGAGTTATCTACAATAAGTCTTTTTGGTTATTCATTTTAAATATAGCAGTGTGTATGTGTTAATCCCAATCACCCTAACTATCCCTTCCCCCCATACTTCCCCCCTGGTAACCATAAATTCATTCTCTAAGTCTGTGAATCTGTTTCTGTTTTGTAAGTAAGTTCATTTGTATCATTTCATTTCAGATTCTACATCCAAGATCTAATTTGGTGGAAGCATCACTGTGGCCTAGAGTGGATCAGTAACGCACTCATGTTTTTATGCGTAAACTGAAGCAAAGCCAAGGTTAGAAAGGAAATCTCTCCTATTACCCATAGCGTGGTATTCTTTGGACTCTTGTGTGTAACACACACACACACACACTCACATATATATATATATATATATATATACACATATATATATGGGGGGAAGTGTGCATGTGTGTGTGTGTGAGTGTGATTTTCTTCCTGACAGTGTTCAACTACAAATCTCTGACAAAACAGTTAACAAAAGGTACCCTAATATAATGTGATGCTAAGAGCAGAGTCTCTGAAATAAGATCTGGGCTTGGATACTGAATAGAATACTCTAAGGTATGTGACCATGAACAAATAGATGAAGCTCTCAGAGTGCCTGGAGAACTATGGATGGAGGTTCATAATATTGAATAGGAGGCAGTGTTCAAAACCATCCTCAAGAAAAAGAAATGCAAAAAGGCAAAATGGTTGTTGGAGGGGGCCTTACAAACATCTGAGGAAAGAAGAGAAGTGAAAGGCAAAGGAGAAAAGGAAAGATATATCCATCTGAATGCAGAGTTCCAGAGAATAGCAAGGGAAGATAAGAAAGCCTTCTTAGTGAACAATGCAAAAAAAGAAAGGAAAACAATAGAATGGGAAAGATTAGAGATCTCTTTAAGAAAATTAGAGCTTCTGAACAACAACAACAAATGTATCTAAGTAACTTTTTGAACATATCAACTTCAGTTATACATGTTTCAATGTCCTCCTCTGCTAATTCTAGCATATGTGTCATTTCTGAGTCAGTTTCAGTTGCCTCTTCTCCTCATTATGGATTGTGTTTCCTGCCTCTTGCTGCTGCTGCTGCTGCTAAGTTGCTCCAGTCGTGTCCGACTCTGCGCGACCCCATAGACAGCAGCCCACCAGGCTCCCCCGTCCCTGGGATTCTCCAGGCAAGAACACTGAAGTGGGTTGTCATTTCCTTCTCCAATGCATGAAAGTGAAAGGTGAAAGTGAAGTCGCTCAGTCCTGTCCGACTCTCAGCGACCCCATGGACTGCAGCCCACCAGGCTCCCCGTGGCTATTAACCTTTGATTTGATGCCAGACATTGTGATTTCACCTTGATGACTGCTGGATAGTTTTGTATCTCTATATATATTCCTGAGACTTTTCCTATGATGCAGTTAATTTACCTGGAAATATTCTTATCCATTTGGGTCTTGCTTTGATGATTTGCTGGGTAGATCTGGAGCAGTGTCCAGTCTAGGACTACTACTAGTAGTCTAGGACTACTGAGCAATCACCCTTCTGTATACTCTGCGCAGTGCTCATCAATTATGAGTTTTTCCAGTCTGGATGGTGGAGATAGGGATTATTTCCAGCCCTGTGTAAGCACGAGACAGTTTCTTCTAATTTTTTTCAGATGGTTCTTTTCCAGACTTGGTTAGTTTCCTCATACATGTACCAGTAATTACTGTGCTGAATACTTAACGGTGTCCCTCTGCAGATCTCCAGTGCTTTCTCTCCAGCTCTCTCCTCCCTAGTAGTCTATCTTGTGAACTCTAGGGCTGTATTACTGTCATAAGACTTACAGCTATACATGTTTAACCAAAGAAGTCCACTGCCTTTGCTTCAGTTCCCATTTTCTATGCCATAGTTCAGAAAATATCCAAAGACAGTAAGTTGGGGGCAATTATAGGGTTCAGCTTATATGTTTCCCATCCTAGTTATCACTGCCCTTCACTGATTGATGACCAGTGTTTCAAAAACTGTTTCATGTATTTTGTCTGGTTTTGTTTTTGTGATTGTTTTAAGTGAGAAGGTAAATCCCATCCTTATTATTCTATCTTGGCTGAAGAATTCCAAATGAGCTTTCTCATCTGGAAAACAGAAATAATAGAGGTACCTATGGCATTGAGTATTTGTAGAGATTAAATGAGATAATACATGTGAGACTTTCTCATAGTAGCTGCTCAATAAATATGTGCTCTTTCCTTCTCCTCCCTCATATGCTAACACACTTCTCCACACCATTACCACAGGGGACTGCTCCTTTTAATGGCCCTCAAGGATGACAGGGGCTGTTTGATCAGTGTCTGTAACCAGTAAATTTTGGAGACAGGAAAAAAAAAAAGAATCACACTTGAGCTATCTTAAGAAAACAGGTTGAAGTGAGTAGGTTCATATTTACTCCAGTGCTAAGAGTAAGTAGAAACAAGCTAACTCTATCACCACTTCCAAGGGATAGTCATTTTTTGTTAGATACTTCTCTTCCAGAGCTTCAGAATTGAAAGAGAGAGATGGAAAGGGAGAGTAAAAGAGAAAGAGAGAGAATATTCATCATTAGAACACAGATAGGCCTTTAAAGAGCTATGTGTTATTTAAAATTTGATATTCAGTGTGCTTTGGGAAAATTAATATTTATTTTCATAGCTTAATTAAGTCTATGGATCACTTATAGATAGTCCTCTATGCCATCTCCAGGAAACAACATACTTTAGAGTGAAGAAGTGCCACACCCTCGTAGAAAGCCAGAGAGAAAGATTGAAGAAGGTTCAGATGGAAAAGGAGGACAGACACCCAAGGATGAAGCAGGCCAAGAAGTGAGTCACAGCTAGTATACAGTGTTCAAATATAATACAGAGTATAATTTAACCTTTGAAGAAGGAAAAATCTTTCTGAAGATTGAGTCAACTTATACTCTGCATCTTTCCCATGCACATTTTAGAATGTTGCCATGGCTGGCCCTGCTGAACATTCATTTGTTTGAACAATCCATTCATTCAATTGTTTATTCAATTAGCAACTATCTATTTAACATCTACTATGTGTATAATATGTGAATAAAATATGGTATCTCTCCTCCAGGGACTTTTAAAACTGCTACCAAAGGTAAGAAGTGACCCTAATTGATGCTCTTAACTTTAACAGAATTTCACACTGCCAGTCCACCATGGAAGTTGGGGGGGGGGGGGCGGAAATGAATCTTCTAAAATTATGGTTCATTTTGGCCTTGACCGTATAGCTTTAATTCAGTCTTACACACACACATCACATGCCCCAAAACCAATAAAATTGTCTTATTTTTCAACATTCACGTAGGAACTAACATGCATGTCTCTGGACTTGCCTGCCATTCCATTCCTGTGCCACTATTACTGATTCTTGACTTTGTTTCACATTCTTTGATGCTGTTCCTGCCCTTTAGACTTGTCAATCTCAATTGATCATTACATGTCAAGCTTGAGTCTCTAAGGGCTTTAGCTTAGCTTACTTACCTCTCTGAATCTTTTTTATTCCTGGAGACCTCAGGCAGGGCAACTTGGTCTAGCTCTCCTGTTCATGAGTCCCATTCTGTCTAGGCTTTTCCTGGTTCCTGGGAAATCAAAATAGGGCATTTAAGAATTTAGACATCAGGCAATAGGGAGTCTACTCAGGAAGTACTTCAGATATGTATTTCTTCCTTTGACATGGATATATTAAGCAGCTACTGCGTGCCAGGAACTCTGCTCTGATAAAGCTACAGTCTAGTGGGGGAGATTTGTATTATTATTATTTTTTTAAAGGCACAAACAAATGTAATATGATGAGGTCCAGAAGAACAAGTAATGGAACTAGGCCAATGCTATGATGGAGGAAGACAGGCTAGTGACTACTGGAAATAGGGTATTAAGGAAAGTCCTCTCTAAAGAATTGTCACTTAAACAGATCTGTGGGATAGATACCAGCCAGTCATACAAAGATGCATTTGGGGGAAGAGCTTTCTAGGCAGAAGAAACAGCAAGTGGAAAAAAAAAAAAAGTCCTATAGTATGTGAGAGGAACAGAATGGTGGTCATAGGGTTGGAGAATGGTGAGCAAGAGAAGAATGACATGAGATACATTTGGAGATGTGGGCAGGGACCAGATCTTTGGTTCAATTTCGTGACCACAGCATGCTGGAAGCTTCCCTTTGTGGCTGGGATCCAACTCCCTAGAGGGAACCTCAGATTGGAAGTAAGAAAGCCTGTGTTTTACTATTATTCTGTCATGAATTTATGTGTCTATTTTAATGAGTATCTGCTCTCTTTTATAATTTGATTTATTGGCTGTGCTGGGTCTTCTTTGCTGTGCGGGCTTTTCTCTAGTTGTGGCAAGTGGGGGCTACTCTATTTGTGGTGTGCTGGCTTCTCATTATGGTGGCTTCTGTTGTTGTGGAGCAGGGGCTGTTGTGGAGCAGGGGCTCTAGGGCACACAGGCTTTAGTAATTGCAGCACATGGGCTCAGCTGTTGCAGTTCCTGGACTCTGGAGCACAGGCTCAATAATTGCAGTGCATGGGCTTAGTTGCCCTGCTGCATGTGGGATCTTCCTGGACCAGGGATCGAACCTGCATTTCCTACATTGGCAGGCAGATTGTTTACACTGAGCTACCAGGGAAGCCCGTCACTATTCTTTTTTTCTCCTTTATGTTTTTTTTTTCCCTATTGGAAAATGAGAGGATTGGATTGGACTTTCTTTAAGGTCCCTTCAAGCTCCAATATTCCATGATCTATAAAAATAACTTTCAAAAGTCTGACAGAAAGGTCTGATCTGTGGGTTGGTTTCAGCTAAGCTGTGTCAAACTTTGTCACTTATTTCTGGGGATATAAATCTTAAAGGGTCTTCTATAGATTTTACATTTTAATGAGTTTTCTCAAAGTTAATTTTAACATTTTAATAATCTCTGAAATAAGGGATAAGACATAATATTTTTATCCTCAATGGCCTTCAAAATGTGGCTTAAAAAAGACTTCTTTATGAATTTTGAAATTGTGGCAGTTTGTATATAGATGAATTATTGAAGATGCTTGAATAATAATTTTTAAAATAAATAACAGCTTTATTGAGACATAATTCACATATCTAAAGTATACCATTCAATGGATTTTAGTATATTCAAGAGACGTGCAACCAGCACCACAAAAATTTTTACAACATTCCTCTAATATAGCTATGGTATATAAGCTTAGGATATGACCACAATAGAATCACATTAAAGAATGAACTTAATCTTGGAGATAGTAAAACCTGTAACCATCTGCATATACTGGCTGCTTAGATGTATAATTGTGGTGCTCTGATAGATGGCAAAAAGTCTGACTATCACATAAATTGATGTCATTTGCTGAAGGCTGTTTAGTTTGTATGGAGACATTTAGGGAAATTCACAGCCTTTTGCTTTCTAACCTCAATACATGAACCAAACAATTAGGCCTCTCTTGCTACCTACTGGGCTCGTTTTGCTACTGACTTCTGATCTACCCAGTGTGACACTGCAGCTAGATGGGTGAGAACATTTAATTCTAAATTTTGAATGGTTAGGTCTCAAATTGCTCCTGCTGTCAGCACTTTATCCATATAGCACATTATATGTTTTTCCTTGCTATCCAGTGTTCTTAAATATTTTTGGAACTCTTCCAAGTATTTCTATGATAAAGGAAATGAAAAGAGCAGTTAGAATATAGTAAAAATCATGACGATGTTAAGGGTTTGAGCTCCAGCCAGTGGTTCATTAGTCAATTACACTTGAACTCCTATTGGTAAAACTATGAATAAACTTAATGGACAGAGAATTGTATACTACTTGGGGTATTTTAGAGATGTTCAAAATTACACCTATATGTGGACTAGGTGTAAAAGAAAGCTGCCTGCCATATCAGCAAACAAAAGATGTTGCAGTCATCAAGCCATCTATAGCCACTATAGCTTCCCCCCACGGTGAGCCTTGAGGAAACTCATGATGGGAACAAACAGGCCACCTGCCACCAAGCCATCAGCCACTGCAACCACCCCCAACTGTCACCCTGAGGAGTTCAGGACTGAGAAAAGCTGGATACTGGCCCCAGATAGCTAAGAAGCATATAAAAAAAAATGATTTCAGTAAGCCCAGATTCTTGCATCTTCCCATTCATGGAAAAGTGCTAAATATATAAACTTGAGATGTCTGGTTTTTTTGAATTAACAGTAATCTTTGGAAGTTCCAACCACCAGGTTTTTCTATATATCCTGGCTCCTCCGTTACCTCTTCTGAACAGTTCCTCAGATAGCTCTGAGCCCCTAGATAGCTCTGAGGAACTGCTTAAAAGAGATACTGGAGGAGTCAGGATATATAGAAAAACCAGGTGGTTGGAACTTCCAAAGATTACTGTTAATTCAAGAAAATCAGACACTTCAAGTTCATGTATTTAGTACTTTTCTATGTATGGGAAGATGCAAGAGTCTGGACTTACTGAAATCATTCCTTTGATATGCACTTTAGCTATCTGGGGCCAGGATCCAGCTTTTCACAGTCCTGAATTTATATGTGGAGTACATCATGCAAAATGCTGGGCTGGATGAAGCATAAGCCAGAATCAAGATTACCAGGAGAAATATCAATAACCTCAGATATGCAGATGACAACACCCTTATGGCAGAAAGCACCAAAGACCCTCTTGATGAAGGTGAAAGAGGAGAGTGAAAAAACTGACTTAAAACTCAACATTCAGAAAATGAAGACCATGGCATCCAGTCCCTTCACTTCATAACAAATAGATGGGGAAACAGTGACGGACTTTATTTTCTTGGGCTCCAAAATCACTGCAGATGGTGACTGCAGCCATGAAACTAAAAGGTGCTTGCTCATTGGAATAAAAGCTATGACAAATCTACACAGCATATTAAAAAGTAGAGACATTACTTTGCCAACAAACGTCTGTATAGTCAAAGCTGTGATTTTTTCCAGTTGTCATGAATGGATGTGAGAGTTGGACTATAAGGAAAGCTGAACACCAAAGAATTGATGCTTTTGAACTGTAGTGTTGGAGAAGACTCTTGAGAGTTCCTTGGACTGCAAGATCAAACCAGTCAGTCCTAAAGGAAATCAGTTCTGAATATTCATTGGAAGGACTGATGCTGAAGCTGAAGCTCCAATACTTTGGCCACCTGATATGAAGAGCCGACTCATTGAAAAAACCCTGATCCTGGGAAAGATTGAAGGCAGGAGGAGAAGGAGATGACAAAGGACAAGATGGTTGGATGGTATTACCGACTAAATGGACGTGAGTTTGAGCAAGCTCCACGAGATGGTGAAGGACAAGGAAGCCTGGCGTGCTGCAGTACATGGGGTCGCAAAGAGCTGGACATGACTAAGTGACTGAAAAGCAGCATCTTCCAGGCTTAAGTCCTCAGTTTCGTCCACCAAATAAAAAATATTTCTCAACTTTTAGGTCATGCATTTGTTTTTTCAGTATTCTGTCCTGGAGAATTCCATGAACTGTATAGTCCATGGGGTCGTGGAGTTGAACACAATTGAGTGACTTTCACTGTTTTTTTTTTTTTCAGTCAGTATATCTGTCTGCTTGTCAGTCCAAATTCGCTCATCAAGAATGGTCACTGGGAAGTTTCTTGGATGTTTCTCTCAAGCACATCCCAACAGGGAAGCCCCAAAAGTGAAAGTGTTAGTTGCTCAGTCATGTCCTCTGTCCTTGGAATTCTCAAGGCAAGAAAAATAGAGTGGGTTGCCATTCCATTCTCCAGCAGATCTTCCTGACCCAGGGATTGAACCCGGGTCTCCTGCATTGAAGGCAGATTCTTTACCATCTGAACCATCAGGAAGTCTAACAGCAAGCTTACTCCAGGGCTAAAGAAAAAGTACTTCTCTGAGAGGCATCAACATGAAGGTGCTTTTATTCTATAGTGTTAGCTAGCATAAAAGACATTCTTGAATATTTAATAATGGCTCCTACAGGAGATGCCACTTTCTACACCAGTCCTATGGAAGAATCAGTAATTGAATTTTTACAAATTCTCATGGACTCCATATCCATTAAAGTTTGAGAAGAAGTAGATGCTTCTAAAGATGGTCTCTATATCCACTAAGTTAGGCAGGACACGTGGAACTTATATGTAGTAGATGTGGAGTGGGGTCTGTAATTCTACATTTAAAACAAGATACAGAGTGGTGCCAATGTTGCTGGTCCACAGACCACCTTTGTGTAGCAATGAGCTGGTCTTTGATTTTCTGTGATTCTGTAACTGGAATAGAACACAAAACCCAAGTACACATATTTTACCTAAGTTCTTCCCTGGTTTGACTTATAATGTATCTAATACTAATACTTGCCAGCCTATCTTGAGTATTACCTAGAAGAATCTATGTATACATTACAAAAACAAATTACTTTGTTATTACTTTATACTTTTTGAAACAAATTTCAATGTTATCTCAATTTGATTCCAGGATGCCTGCCTTTTCTGGGCCCCTGAGGATGTGCAATGGAGGGCTGCTTTATTTGATCTTAGATCCAAACTCAAAACATTAAGGCTGGATTGTTGAGCTGGTGAACAATAAATTGACTCTATGTCCCTGGCAACAGGAATTCCCCAGGGTACTCTAGGGGGAAAGAATGTTCAAAACGATGAGTGGCCTCTTAAGAAGTAAATGGGGCTATCAGGAAAATCATGTGTTGCGGGGTTCAGTGTTATGCTAGCAGGGTTTCACGTTTCTGTCCTTCTGCTCTATTTCAATGGAGAAAGAGGAACTACTGAAGCCTGAAACACCCATGAGGAGCTTTCCTAGTTGCTTTGGGATGGTGTGACCAGTTATTATTTACAACTCCTCTCTGCTTTTTAACTTCTTAACTATAGTTCCTTAATCAAATCGCAAATAGTAATTAAGTTTAAAACCTCCTTGGAAGTGTTTTGTTGATGATTAAGTCTTAGAAGTCAGATGGCAAAGTTGCAGAGTAGGCTGAGCAGAGAGAAAACATGAGCTTATTGAATTATTGACTTTGAATGCCTCTGAAATGTATTTATTTTGTTACTGAGCTATGTGCTGGACCTATGGAGAGTTTAGAATATAAACTCTCTATGTCTATATATTCTATGTGTTCTTTAATATTCCCAATTGGTAATGGTAGTCAAAGCACTTTTGGATACCGTTGGCTCAGAACAAGCACTGATATATGGCAAATAGCTCAACAAAAGGTTTATTTCATAAGAATTCAGAAGACAAAACTCCTAGAGGAGAACATAGGCAAAAAACTCTCCGACATAAATCACAGCAAGATCCTCTATGACCCACCTACCAGAATATTAGAAATAAGAGCAAAAATAAACAAATGGGAACTAATTAAACTTAAAAGCTTTTGCGCAACAAAGGAAACTATAAGCAAGGTGAAAAGACAGCCTTCGGAATTGGAGAAAATAATAGCAAACGAAGCAACAGACAAAGGATTAATCTCAAAAATATGCAAGCAACTCCTGCAGCTCAATTCCAGAAAACATAAATGACCCAATCAAAAAATGGGCCAGAGAACTAAACAGACATTTCTCCAAAGAAGACATACAGATGACTAACAAACACATGAAAAGATGCTCAACATCACTCATTATCAGAGAAATGTCAATCAAAACCACAATGAGGTACCATTACATGCCAGTCAGAATGGCTGCTATCCAAAAGTCTACAAGCAATAAATGCTGGAGAGGGTGTGGAGAAAAGGGAACCCTCTTACACTCTTGGTGGGAATGCAAACTAGCACAGCCACTATGGAGAACAGTGTGGAGATTCCTTAAAAAACTGGAAATAGAACTGCCATATGACCCAGCAATCCCACTGCTGGGTATACACACCGAGGAAACCAGATCTGAAAGAGACGCGTGTACCCCAATGTTGATCGCAGCACTGTTTACAATAGCCAGGACATGGAAGCAACCTAGATGTCCATCAGCAGATGAATGGATAAGAAAACTGTGGTACATATACACAATGGACTATTACTCAGCCATTAAAAAGAATACATTTGAATCACTTCTAATGAGGTGGATGAAACTGGAGCCCATTATACAGAGTGAAGTAAGCCAGAAACATAAACTCCAATACAGTATACTAACCCATATATATGGAATTTAGAAAGATGGTAACAATAACCCTATATGCAAGACAGAAAAAGAGACACAGATGTATAGAGTAGACTTTTGGACTCTATGGAAGAAGGTGAGGGTGGGATGATCTGAGAGAATAACATTGAAACATGTATATTATCAAGTGTGAAACAGATCGCCAGTCCAGGTTGGATGCATGAGACAAGTGCTCGGGGCTGATGCACTGGGATGACCCAGAGGGATGGGATGGGGAGGAAGGTGGGAGGGGGGTTCAGGATGGGAGACACATGTAAATCCATGGCTGATTCATGTCAATGTATGGCAAAAACCGCTACAACACTGTAAAGTAATTAGCCTCCAAATAATAAATATAAATGAAAAAAAAATTCTGAAGACTATAGGACTGTGAATTTAGTAGACATTTTGAAGAGCAAGACTGTTAATGCGAAAACCCCACAGATCTCATCATGATTAGAAGCAAACATTTAATACCTTATTGATTGAGGCATTGTTAAGAAGCTAGTCAAAGGAAGGATTGGTGGTGGCTCCCATTAAGTTGCAAAGGTTAATCAGAAAATCTAAATATTTACTCAGTCATTCAGCAAGTATTTATTGAACACTAAAGGCAATGCAGATAAAACAGAAAACAAGGTTGGCATGATTTATTTGCCTTTGGGTAGCTGGTGTTTTGATGGGGGAGAGAAACAAAAAGGACAAGAAAAAATAGAAAGAGGCTAATTTCAGAAGGTGATTGCTGCTAAAAAGTATACTGTAAAAGAGTGTTTTGATAGAAAGAGATTAGGGGCACCTGGTTTAGAGTTATATGAGATGAGGCCTCTGTTGAGGCTGTGACTCCTAATCTGAGACCTGAAAAATGAGAATGTGAGAGAGACAAAGAGCTTGAAGAAAAGCTTTTTAGTTAGTGATATGTTGAAATAGCTTGAAGTGGTGAGGAACTTGGAAGGTTCTAGAAATGGACAAAATGTCAGTGTGACACCACATTGCTCAGCATCACTTCATAGTTTATTAGGCAGTGAATTGCATGGGATTGGGGGAGGGAGTCAGTGGCAACTGTAATTTCAATGACTTTCATAAATGTATGTTGAATTTTGTCAAAAGCTTTTTCTGCATCTATTGAGATGATTTTTATTCAATTTGTTAATATGGTGTTTCGCTTCAATGGCTTTCTAGTGTTGATATTCTCTTAGGGATCATGAGGACATGATTATTATAGGCCCCCTCCCCACCCCCTCCTCTAATGGTACCCACAGCTCCTCGAGGAGATGCCTTTTACACTTAATGTGGGGCACGCCATCTTCAGTGTCCCCTAAGAGATGTCATGCCTTAGTGTCTGGAGGGTTTCTGCATCTTGACACGTTTTAGCAAAGCAACATGAGCACTATTGGGGTTGATCCTGATGTTGGCTATACACACTCCAGGACCCTGCATTGAAACAGGAACTAAGGAGACTAAAGGATGTGAGTCAGGGGGTTGAGAACAGCCACTATCACCAAGGCTCAAACAAGGCTCAGGAGCAGTCAAGCAAAGGTGAGGCTGGAAAGTTAGGCTGGGGACAGGTTGTACTTTTCAACAATGGTATACTGTTTTATCATTATACTGAAAGCAATGGAGAGTTGTTGAAGGATTTTAGGTAAGAAAATGGCATGATCAAATTTGTGTCCTAGAAATATCACTTGTGCTAAAAGCAGAGAGTGAATTAGTAAGACCACATGGTTGGAGGCCCAGAGATCACTTTAGGAGGCTTTTGAAAGTCTAAATGAGAAATGCTGAGAATTGGGAATGGAAAACAGGAGTAGACTTTAGATAGATTCAGGAGGTAAGATGTGAGAAGTATTTATTGAGAAATTGAGTGACACAGCCTGGGGTGTTATGAGAGAGGAGAGTCAGCTGATTCCCATGTTTCTGTCTTAGGTAAATAGGCTGGAAGGGATACCATTCATTTGGGTTAGCAATATCTTAGGAGGGATAGATTTGAAAGAAAGAAGGGAAAATGAAGGGTACAGGTATTTTTTTTTTAATTATTTATTTTTGACTGTACTGGGTCTTTGTTGCTGTGTGGGCTTCCTGTAGTTGCAGTGCACGGGCTCTAGGGTGTGCAGGCTTCAGTAGTTGTGGCACCTGAGCTCGTTAGTTGCAGTTCCTGGGCTCCAGAGCACAGGCTGAATAGTTGTGGCACATGAGTCCAGCTGCTTTGCAGCATGTGGGATCTTCCTGGATCAGAGATCAAACCCACGTCTCCTGCATTGGCAGGCAGACTCTCCACTGCTGAGCCACCAGAGAACCTCCTGGATACAGGTTTGAATGTGTTAAGAATCATCCAAGAAACATCCTAGTGGAGATGTCTAGAGCTGAGGAAAGCAATCTGGGATGGAGATAAAGGGCTTTTTTTTTTCTTTTTCCTAAACTTTTATATCAAAGTATAATAAACATACAAAAGAGTACACAAATTATATGTGTACAGCTTGATGAGCTTTCACTGTAAACACACCTAGGTAATCATCACCAAATTTAAGACATAAAACATTACCAGAGCACCAGAGCCTCCCTCATACCCTCTTCCAGTTATTATCCACCTTCAAATTTAAGCATTATTTGCACTTCCATGATTTTAGATTACATTTGCAAGCTTTTGAACTTTATAAATAGAACCATAGAATATGTATTTTTGTGTGTGTCCATCTCCTTTAATACAACATAATGTTTGTGAGATTCATACACATTGTTTTGTGTAATACGAGTTTATGACTTTTCATTGCTGAATAATTTTCCATTGTATGAATACACCACACATTTATCCATTCTGTTGTTGCTAGATATTTGGGCTGTTACTGGCTGTGAACTATTTAAATGAGTCACTATAAATCTATTTCTATTATGAAAAAAATATATGTTTGATTGCACATATATATGCATTTCTGTTGCGTTAATACCAGAGAATGAAATTGATGGATCATAAGATGTACATTATCCTCAAGTTTAGTAAATATTGCCAATCAGTTTTCCAAGAGTTGCCCCAACTTATACTCATTGCTTCAGAATATATAGAACAAAAACCTGGAGGAACTAAAAAAAAAAAATACAGATATTTACTTTCATAATAGGAGATAACTTACTCAATAAACAATAAAACAAGTAGACAAAAAGTGCAAGAATATAGAAGACCAGAACATCAATTTTAATTTTTAATATGGTAAGTGTCAACAAATATAACTCATAAAATAAAAGCTCACTGGGGTTTTTAATAGATTTTGGGAGTGTAAAGGAACCCTGAGACCAAAAATTTGAGAACCACTATCTTAGACATTGGGCTTCCCAGGTGGTTCAGTGGTAAAGAACCCACCTGCCAATGCAGGAGATTTGGATTCAATCCCTGGGTTGGGAAGATCCCCTGGAGGAGGAAATGGCAACCCACTCCAGCATTCTTGCCTGGGAATCCCATGGGCAGAGAAGCCTCGCAAGGGTCGCAAAAGTGTTGGAGATGATTTGGCAACTAGACAACAACAACCGCCTCTTCACATGAATTGTTGACTTCATACAGTTTAATATAAATTAGTACTTTTACCTCTTCCTTGATAATGGTATGCCCTGAAAGTAACTTAAGCTCATTTGCTTTCAGTCTTTCGTATTGTTGTGATGCTTCTTAACTGTACACATATTTTGACCACACAAGACTTTATTTTGAACTTTTTATATAGTCAATATTAATTTATATTTAAGAAATGACATGAATCTTCCCATTCATTCCAAGATATGAATCTTTTCATTGTACTTCATCCTTTCCTGAATTTATGTCTTTTGATAAGAGATGATTTCTCTGCTACCAGATTGAATGTTAGTCTTTATGCTTGAGAAATTGCTGAACATTATGAATGAAAAATAGCTTGGATATTGTATGTGAGAAATTGTAGAGATTCTGGATGACATCTTCCTCTAGAGCAGGTTCACCCTAATCTCTAGTGCTCAGACTATTTCAGGGCAGATCACTTTCATCCAGTCAGGGACTGAGCTTGGTTGCTGGGTAATTTTTTTTTTTTTTTTTTTTTTTGAGTCTCAGTCTATCTCTGTTTCACCCCTAGAGGCCAAGAGTGCAGATCCCTATGGGTCTCAACGAAGAGCAGCTCTGATTATTAAGGCCTCTTCTCCTGTGTGGGAATGCAAAACTAAGAAATTACTTGAAAACTTGGCTCCACTTTTCGGCAGCTTTCAACTTCTTACCTAGCTTGCTGACCTGCACAGGTGATGAATTCAGCAAATTCTCAAGATAAAAAAGAACAGAATGTCAGGCTCACTTTTCTTTGTCTCTCTTCTATCTGGAATGTTGATCTTTAAAGTCCTGGTTCCCTTGAAAGCCCCAAATCCATTTTTCTTCTTCTAGTTTTGTATTTGCCAAAAGGTCTGTTGACTTCTCTGACTTAATCACAGCCCCTCTGCCCTGTCAGTCTCTTGCTTACACACCGAATCGACAAATATCCTGAAGGGAAAAGCTGCTTGTTGGTTCACCTCTCTGTGCTTCCATTTTCTGAGGTCTTGCTCCCTCAAGTTCCAGTTGTCTTTGGCACCTCTCAAATGCCCCCAAGAAATGGCCTTTTCTGGTTGACTTCAGTGGGAGCATCAATCCGTAACAAGATAATCCACCATAGCAGGCCAGTGGAAGCCTGGAAATCATCCATTCTAGTCCATCAGGGTAAGAGCGCATCACCTTTTGCTCTTGTACCTCAGATGTCAGTAGTATTCATCAGCTTTAAGAGGAGGCTGTTACAAACATAGGCTTTGTGGTCTGACTGGGTTTGATTTCTGGTTTCTTTGTTCACCAGCTTTGTGTCCTTGTGAAGCTTGCTTGTTTGTTCTAAGCCTTAGTTTCCTCATATGTAACGTGGGAGTGATCATAGAACCTGTCTCAAAGGTTTATATGAATGGAACAAAATAATCTACACATAATGCTTAAATAGTTGTATGTGTTGGCTAGGTAAATATTAGCTATTAGTAGCAGTAATAGTAGATGTAGATTTTTATGTAAGCACAGCCATAGCAAGGGTTATTCAATATAACACATTAAATGTACATTACTTAATTCTTTTATAATGAATAAGTATTATTAAATGGATAAAAGCTGAAAACAAGTAAAGGAGAGTTTTAGTGGATTTATATAAATGCACTTTTATTTGTTTTATTGCCTTGATTTTATCACCTCTACATAATCTACCAATTATTCCCTTGGCCCCAGAGCTTAATAGCATTTAGGTGTACTGTATATATTAAGACCCTTATCCTCAAACTGAAGTTTTATGTTGAAAGGATATATAACCCATAAAATTTCACTAATCAGATGCTTTCCCTTCTCCTATTATGTATTTGAATTAATATTTTGATGCCCCTATGTGATTGTAGATATGTATTAATAGCAGAAACATTTTTCCCCTGAGAATTCATGTATAATACATCTGAGCAGATCATCAGACAAAATGTGCACACCCCACTATGGAGAACGGTGTGGAGATTCCTTAAAAAACTGGAAAAAAAAAAAAAAAACTGGAAATAGAACTGCCATATCACCCAGCAATCCCACTGCTGGGCACACACACCGAGGAAACCAGAATTGAAAGAGACACATGTACCCCAATGTTCATTGCAGCACTGTTTACAATAGCCAGGACATGGAAGCAACCTAGATGTCCATCGGCAGACAAATGAATAAGAAAACTGTGATACATATACTCAATGGAATATTACTCATTTATTAAAAATAATACATTTGAATCAGTTCTAATGAGGTGGATGAAACTGGAGCCTATTATACAGAGTGAAGTAAGCCAGAAAGAAAAATACCAATACTGTATATTAACGCATATATATGGAATTTAGAAAGATGGTAAAGATGACCCTATATGCAAGACAGCAAAAGAGACACAGATGTAAAGAACAGACTTTTGGACTCTGTGGGAGAAGGCGAGGGTGGGATGACTTGAGAGAATAGCATTGAAACATGTATATTATCTATGTGAGAGATCGCCAGTCCAGGTTCAATGCATGAGAGAGGATGCTCAGGGCTGGTGTGCTGGGATGACCCTGAGGGATGGGATGGGGAGGGAGGTGGGAGGGGGGTTCAGGATGGGGAACACATATACATCCATCACTGATTCATGTCAATGTATGGCAAAAACCACTACAATATTGTAAAATAGTTAGCCTCCAATTAAACAAACTAATTTTAAAAATGTGCCCACCAGGGGGCTTATTTGAAAGGAACTCTGGGATAGAATGGATATTATACACTTTAATTTGTTTTATTTTTTAAACCACTTTATTGATATATGATTGACATACAAAAAACTGTACACATGTATTGTATGCAACTTAATGAGTTTGGAGATAAGTATATACTGATGACACTGTCACCACAATCTCTCCTGTAAACATACCCATCATCTCCAAAAGTTGGAATTCACTTTAACTGAAAAGAAGTGAGATGCATACTTGCTTGGTTAAAAGTACAGTGGGCCGTGATTTGAGAAGAGATGGTTTTCTGAACTTAGTCCATGCATTGTTTTCTGAACTCACTCCATGCACTGTAAATGCTGGTTGTCCTCTGGTCTAGCCATTTGGACTTCTGTCTGAAAGGCTGAAATGACATTGAATAAAAGCTAAAAGGGCTGTTTTCATTCTAATCTCTTAGATATATGAGAAAGCTCTGTGTCAGCAGTTGTGGTGCCAGAAGCTCCTACAGAGACAGAGGACCAAACAAGTGATTTCAGCAGCAGCAGGAGCCAGTGCCCCTGTTGTAGATGTGAGCACCCTCCAAAGTGGACAGTGGCAGACTTGATGTAGATGTGGATAAACACCAGAACAGAGAGCAGTGTCCCTATCAAACATTAGCACCAGTGGTCCCTTTGTTGAGCATCAACAGCATAGCTGTGACTTTTTTGCATTAGTGGCAACTGGTCAAGGAGAGTTAGAGTAGGCAAGGAGGATAAGGGGAAGGAGCATTGTGAATACCATAGGGTAGCTATAGGGTACATAGGAACTACTCTCTATGCATTTCCAGAGATATTTGAAAGATGTCTTAATGGGGTAGGGGGTTGTCACTTCTACCAGAATAAAACAAGGCAGAGCCATGCTTTGTCACTATTATTGTGATTTTATCATTGTTCCTAGGCTAGAATAGTTCAAAGTATAAAGGATCAGGAACAAGACAAATATGAGTTAAAAACTAAGTGAGGGAGGGTGGCACTGACTGAGGGGTTAGCATGTGCAAAGGTCCTGTGGTGAGAAGGAGTCTAGCATATTGAGAACCTGAAAGAAAGTTAATGTGATACAAATGAACTTATTTACAAAATAGAAACAAACTCACAGACTTAGATAAGGAAGCTATGGTTACCAAGGGGGAAAGGTGGAAGGAAGGGATAGCTAGGGGATTTGGGATTGACATGTTCACACTGCTATATTTAAAATGAATCACCAATAAGGACCTACTGTATAGTACAGGGAACTCTGCTCAATATTATATAACAACCTAAATGGGAAAAGAATTTGAAAAAGAATAGATACATGTATATGTACAACTGAATCACTGCTGTACACCTGAAACTATCACAACATTGCTAATCAGCTATACTCCAATATAAAAAAGCTTAAAAACAACAATAAAAAAGAAAGTTAATATGGCTGGATTGATTTTTACATTACCTAAGGTCATTCTTTCTCATAAAGTACAATAGGGTATTGGAAAATGTTAGAATTCATATTCCATAGAAAACACAGGAAGAAAAATTTTCTATTTAGGAACCAGAACTCAATATGACCTTTTCCCCATACCCCCTCTTTCCCATCTACTGAATTCATTCAATATGTTTATTTCCTATTGTCTTCATCATGGTCTACAGTTACTTTAATCCTCTGTTTATCCAATCTTTCATCCTGATTGACTTCATTTTACCACTTTCCTCAGTCGGACCCCATGTGCTATGCTGTACTGTGATTAGTCACTCAGTCATGTCCAACTCTTTGCAACTTCATGGACTGTAGCCCGCCAGGCTCCACCGTCCATGGAGATTCTCCATGCAAGAATACTGGAGTGGGTCGCCATGCCCTCCTCCAGGGGATCTTCCTAACCCAGGGATGGAACCCAGGTCTCCCACATTGCAGGCAGATTCTTTACCATCTGAGCCACCAGGGAAGCCTAAGAATACTGGAGTGGGTAGCCTATCCATTTTCCAGGGGAATTTCCTGACCCAGGAATCAAACCGGGGTTTGCTGCATTGCAGGCAGATTCTTTACCAGCTGAGCTACCTGGGAAGCCCGCTGGACCCCATGGGGAATCATTTCAACAGTGCTTTACTTAATCCCTATCATTTTTGACCCTCTTGAGTTTATCCCATACTTCTTTGCTGGCCTCCAAACCTGGGCAGCCACCATTTGCTCTAGCCTCAATCAAGAATCCCAAGATTGTTGAAGTAAAGGCCATACTAACATGGCTTAATGAAAATACATGATGCCCTCAACTGGGTCTTTAACACCACTTGGCTATTCTTTAATATTTTATTGGTGCCAGGGTGAGATAGGGACCTGTGTTCCCAGGAGCTGGAGGGAGCCCTACCAGGTAAGCTGCCTGGAACCATGGGAGGTGCCTGGGGCTGGTGGAGAAGGTAGGTGCTGGGTTGAGCCAAGGACCTGGATTCTTGTGAGCTTGGAGGGAGCTTTCTGTGGAAGCTTCCTGGGGCCATGGGGCCTCTGGAGTAGGCAGTTAGCAGGGTGATCCTGCCAGGGGCCTGCTGTCACAGGAGCTGTCTGTGGCCACTGGAACAAATAATTACAGGGGCAGGATGGGGGTCTGAGTTCTGGGCGCCTACAGGGAGCCCTGCTGTGGAAGTCACCTGGGGCCATTGGAGTAGGTAGGTGTCAGAGTGAACCAGGGTCTGGATTCACAGAGGCCCACCAGAAACCTGTGCCAAGGACATTGTTTGGGGTTGCTGGGCCCACCTGGGGCCATTGGAGCCTGTAAGTGTCAGGGCCAGGAGGAGCTTAGGTTAGCAGGAGCCGACAGGGAGCCGCTGAGGCTGGGGGAGTTGATCTGGTGCTGAGGTGGTCTGTGCTGGGGTCTGCAGTGAAACTGAGCACTCACTCTCCTGCTCTGATGGGAAAGGTGTCTCTCTCTACACTGGGCTACCTGGGCTTGAGGGAGGGGTAGCAGGGGCCTGTGTTCCCACAGGGAGCTCCCCTGTCGAAGGTAAACAGATCCACGTGATGTGCTTGGGGCTGCAGGAGTAGGTAGATGCCAGAGTGAGCAGGTTTCTTGATTCGTGTGAGACTGCTTGGGGTCTGGTATCAGGGAGTTGTCTGGGGTCTCCGAGCTGGCCAGTGCCTAGGTGAAATTAACTGAGCAGGAATCTGTGGGGTCTTGAGTGGGAGCAGGCCCTTCCCCCATGTCCTCTGCTTTTGCCCCTCTCTGAAGTACCTAAATAATAGTGAATGAATGAGTGAAAGTCACTCAGTTGTGTCCAGCTCTTTGTGACTGCATGGACTATACAGTCCCTGGAATTCTCCAGGCCAGAATACTGGAGTGGGTACCTTCTCCAGGGGATCTTCCCAACCCAGGGATCAAACCCAAGTCTCCCACATTGCAGGCGGATTCTTTACCAGCTGAGCTCTCAGGGAAACCCAAATAATAGTATCTGATGCATATTTCCTGAGTTGTTTTACAGATGCTAAATAAAACCTGCACTAAATAGAAGTTGACTACTTGATGACCTTGACCACGTAGCACCTAGACCTATTGTAACTTCAGTATTGATAATGTTAACCCCTATGACACTGCCCTGTACCTCACCATCAATCAATCAGAATTTTGCACAAGATGATCTCTTGTCCTATTACCCCGTCCCTCACCTGGTCTTTTTAAAAACTGCTTTACTAAAACCCACTGGAGAGTTTGGACTATTTTAACACTATCTGTCCTCAACTCCTTGTTTGCATGCCTGTATGCTAAGTTGTTCCAGTTGTGTCTGACTCTTGGCAAACCTATGGACTATAACCCATTAGGCTCCCCTGTCCATCGGATTCTCCAGGCAAGAAAACTGGAGTGGGTTGCGCCCTCCTCTAGTGGATCTTCCCGACCCAGGGATTGAATTCACATCTCTTATGTCTCCTGCATTGGCAGACAGATTCTTTACCACTAGCTCCACCTGGAAAGTTCCAAATTCCTTGCTTGGTGCCCTGCGATAAATGCTGCACTTCCCTTCACCACAACTCGGTGTCAGTGGCTTTATTGCTTTATTGACTTTATCGCATGCTGGTAAGCAGATCCAACTTCGGTTCAGTAACAAAACTTCCTATACTGCCATTTTGCTGATGTCACTCCTGCACAACATTATTTTTAATAGTAAAATATCTACACTCATGCACTATAAATGGCAGGCAGAGTTTGAACATAGATATTTTACCATTGATAGAATGTTCCCTTTTCATTAATTGCTCACTTCTCTGTCTTGCAAATTCAAAGACATGCCTTGGAAGGTTTTAAGGTCAGATGAAAAAGGAACCAGGGCATTCCAGAAACAAGAGGCTGGGCCGTCTGTGAGAGATTTCTTTTTTTCTTCTATACTGAATTTCACAATTTTTGTTTTTTTAATTTGTTAAATAAATTTATTCATTTAATTTAATTTAATTTATTTATTTATGTATTTTTAAATTTTATTTTATTAGTTGGAGGCTAATTACTTCACAACATTTCAGTGGGTTTTGTCATACATTGACATGAATCAGCCATAGAGTTACACGTATTCCCCATCCCGATCCCCCCTCCCACCTCCCTCTCCACCCGATTCCTCTGGGTCCTCCCAGTGCACCAGGCCCAAGCCTTGTCTCATGCATCTCACCTGGGCTAGTGATCTGTTTCACCATATATAACATACATGCTGATCTTTCAAAACATCCCACCCTCGCCTTCTCCCACAGAGTTCAAAAGTCTGTTCTGTACTTCTGTGTCTCTTTTTCTGTTTTGCATATAGGGTTATCGATACCATCTTTCTAAATTCCATTTATATGTGTTAGTATGCTGTAATGTTCTTTATCTTTCTGGCTTACTTCACTCTGTATAATGGGCTCCAGTTTCATCCATCTCATTAAAACTGATTCAAATGAATTCTTTTTAACGGCTGAGTAATATTTCATGGTGTATATGTACCACAGCTTCCTTATCCATTCATCTGCTGATGGGCATCTAGGTTGCTTCCATGTCCTGGCTATTATAAACAGTGCTGCGATGAACATTGGGGTGCACGTGTCTCTTGCAGATCTGGTTTCCTCTGTGTGTATGCCCAGAAGTGGTATTGCTGGGTCATATGGCAGATGTATTTCCAGTTTTTTAAGAAATCTCCACACTGTTTTCCATAGTGGCTGTACTAGTTTGCATTCCCACCAAGAGTGTAAGAGGGTTCCCTTTTCTCCACACCCTCTCCAGCATTTATTGCTTGTAGACTTTTGGATAGTAGCCATCCTGACTGGCGTGTAATGGTACCTCATTGTGGTTTTGATTTGCATTTCACTGATAATGAGTGATGTTGAGCATCTTTTCATGTGTTTGTTAGCCATCTGTATGTCTTCTTTGGAGAAATGTCTGTTTAGTTCTTTGGCCCATTTTTTGATTGGGTCATTTATGTTTTCTGGAATTGAGCTGCAGGAGTTGCTTGTATATTTTTGAGATTAATCCTTTGTCTGTTTCTTCATTTGCTATTATTTTCTCCCAATCTGAGGGCTGTCTTTTCACCTTACTTATAGTTAGTTTCCTTTGTAGTGCAGAAGCTTTTAAGTTTCATTAGGTCCCATTTGTTTAGTTTTGCTTTTATTTCCAATATTCTGGAAGGTGGGTCATAGAGGACCCCGCTGAGATTTATGTCAGAGAGTGTTTTGCCTATGTTCTCCTCTAGGAGTTTTATAGTTTCTGGTCTTACATTTAGGTCTTTCATCCATTTTGAGTTTATTTTTGTGTATAGTGTTAGAAAGTGTTCTAGTTTCATTCTTTTACAAGTGGTTGACCAGTTTTCCCAGCACCACTTGTTAAAGAGGTTGTCTTTTGTCCATTGTATATCCTTGCCTCCTTTGTCAAAGATAAGGTGTCCATAGGTTTGTGGATTTATCTCTGGGCTTTCTATTCTGTTCCATTGATCTATATTTCTGTCTTTGTGCCAGTACCATACTGTCTTGATGACTGTGGCTTTGTAGTAGAGTCTGAAGTCAGGCAGGTTAATTCCTCCAGTTCCATTCTTCTTTCTCAAGAATACTTTGGCTATTCGAGGTTTTTTGTATTTCCATACAAATTGTGAAATTATTTATTCTAGTTCTGTGAAAAATACCGTTGGTAGCTTGATTGGGGTTGCATTGAATCTATAGATTACTTTGGGTAGAATAGCCATTTTGACAATATTGATTCTTCCAATCCATGAACTTGGTATGTTTCTCCATCTGTTTGTGTCCTCTTTGATTTCTTTCATCAGTGTTTTATAGTTTTCTATGTATAGGTCTTTTGTTTCTTTAGGTAGATATACTCCTAAGTATTTTATTCTTTTTGTTGCAATGGTGAATGGTATTGTTTCCTTAATTTCTCTTTCTGTTTTCTCATTGTTAGTGTATAGGAATGCAAGGTATTTCTGTGTGTTAATTTTATATCCTGCAACTTTACTATATTCATTGATTAGCTCTAGTAATTTTCTGGAAGAGTCTTTAGGGTTTTCTATGTATAGGATCAAGTCATCTGCAAACAGCGAGAGTTTCACTTCTTCTTTTCCTATCTGGATTCCTTTTACTCCTTTTTCTGCTCTGATTGCTGTGGCCAAAACTTCCAACACTATGTTGAATAGTAGTGGTGAGAGTGAGCACGCTTGTCTTGTTCCTGATTTCAGGGGAAATGCTTTCAATTTTTCACCATTGAGGGTGATGCTTGCTGTGGGTTTGTCATATATAGCTTTTATTATGTTGAGGTATGTTCCTTCTATTCCTGCTTTCTGGAGGGTTTTTATCATAAATGGATATTGAATTTTGTCAAAGGCTTTCTCTGCATCTATTAAGATAATCATGTTTTTTATCTTTCAATTTGTTAATGTGGTGTTTTACATTGATTGATTGACAGATATTGAAGAATCCTTGTATCCCTGGAATAAAGTCCACTTGATCATGATGTTTGATATTTTTAATATGTTGTTGGATTCTGTTTGCTAGAATTTTGTTAAGGATTTTTGCATCTATGTTCATCAGTGATATTGGCCTGTATTTTTCCTTTTTTGTTTTTCCTTTTTTGTGGTCTCTTTGTCAGCATTTGGTGTTAGGGTGATGGTGGCCTCATAGAATGAGTTTGGAAGTTTACCTTCCTCTGCAATTTTCTGGAAGAGTTTGAGTAGGATAGGTGTTAACTCTTCTCTAAATTTTTGGTAGAATTCAGCTGTGAAGCTGTCTGTTCCTGGGTTTTAGTTTGCTGGAAGATTTATAATTACATTTTTGATCTCTGCACTTGTGATGGGTCTGTTAAGATTTTCTATTTCTTCCTGGTTCAGTTTTGGAAAGTTGTACTTTTCTAAGAATTTGTCCATTTCTTCCAAGCTGTCCATTTTATTGGCATATAGTTGCTGATAGTAGTCTCTTATGATCCTTTATATTTCTGTGTTGTCTGTTGTGATTTCTCCATTTTCATTTCTAATTTTGTTGATTTGATTCTTCTCCTTTTGTTTCTTGATGAGTCTGGCTAATGGTTTGTCAATTTTATTTATCTTCTCAAAGAACCAACTTTTAGCTTTGTTGATTTTTGCTATGGTCTCTTTTGTTTCTGTTGCATCTATTTCTGCCCTATTTTTTTAAGATTTCTTTCCTTCTACTAGCCCTGGGGTTCTTCATTTCTTCCTTTTTTAGTTGCTTTAGGTGTAGAGTTAGGTTATTTGTTTGACTTTTTCTTGTTTCTTTCTTTTTTTTAAATTTTTTTTATTTATTTATTATTTTTTTTAAATTTTTTATTTTTTATTTTTCAGTGAGTTTTGTCATACATTGATATGAATCAGCCATAGAGTTACACGAATTTTTCTTGTTTCTTGAGGTAAGCCTGCATTGTTATGAACCTTCCCCTTAGCACTGCTTTTACAGTGTCCCATAAGGTTGGGTTGTTGTGTTTTCATTTTCATTCATTCCTATGCATATTTTGATTTCTTTTTTGATTTGTTCTGTGATTTGTTGGTTTTTCAGCAGTGTGTTGTTCAGCCTCCATATGTTGGAATTTTTCATAGTTTTTCTCTTGTAATTGACATCTAATCTTATTGTAGTGTGGTCAGAAAAGATCCTTGGAATGATTTCAATATTTTTGAATATACCAAGGCTATATTTATGGCCCAAGATATGATCTATCCTGGAGAAGCTTCCATGTGCACTTGAGAAAAAGGTGAAATTCATTGTTTTGGGTATCAGTTAGGTCTAACTGGTCTATGGTATCATTTACAGTTTGTGTTTCCTTGTTAATTTTCTGTTTAGTTGATATATCCATAGGTGTGAGTGGGGTATTAAAGTCTCCCACTATTATTATGTTATTGTTAATTTCCTCTTTCATACTTGTTTGCATTTGCCTTACGTATTGCGGTGCTCCTATGTTAGGTGCATGTATATTTATAATTGTTATGTCTTCTTCTTGGATTGATCCTTTGATCATTGTGTAGTGTCCTTCTTTGTCTCTTTTCACAGCCTTTATTTTAAAGTTTATTGTATCTGATATGAGTATTGATACTCCTGCTTTCTTTTGGTCTCTATTTACATGGAATATCTTTTTCCAGCCCTTTAGTTTCAGTCTGTATGTGTCCCTTGTATTGTGGTGGGTCTCCTGGAAGACAACGTATATAGGGATCTTGCTGTTGTATCCATTCAGCCAGTCCTTGTGTTTTGGTTGGGGCATTCAACCCATTTACATTTAAGGTAATTATTGATAAGTATGATCCCATTTCCATTTAGTTTGTTGTTTTGGGTTTGAGTTTATACTCCCTTTCTGTGTTTCTTGTCTAGAGAAGATCCTTTAGCATTTGTTGGAGAGCTGGTTTGGTGGTGCTGAATTCTCTCAGCTTTTGCTAGTCTGTAAAGCTTTTGATTTCTCCTTCGTATTTGAATGAGATCCTTGCTGGGTACAGTAATCTGAGTTATAGGGTTTTCTCTTTCATCACTTTAAGTATGTCCTGCCATTCCCTTCTGGCTTGAAGAGTTTCTATTGAAAGATCAGCTGTTATCCTTATGGGAATCCCCTTGTGTATTATTTTTTATTTTCCCTTGCTGCTTTTAATATTTGTTCTTTGTGTTTGATCTTTGTTAATTAGACTAATATGTGTCTTGGGGTGTTTTGCCTTGGGTTTATCCTGTTTGGGACTCTCTGGGTTTCTTGGACTTGGGTGACTATTTCCTTCCCCATTTTAGGGAAGCTTGCAACTATTATCTCATGGTCTTTCTTTTTTTCTTCTTCTTCTGGGACTCCTATGATTCAAATGTTGGGATGTTTAACATTGTCCCAGAGTTCTCTGAGGTTGTCCTGATTTCTTTTAATTCTTTTTTCTTTTTTCCTCTCTGCTTCATTTATTTCTACCATTCTATCTTCCACCTCACTTATCCTATCTTCTGCCTCCATTATTGTACTATTGGTTCCCTCCAGAGTGTTTTTGATCTCATTTATTGCATTATTCATTATTGATTGACTCTTTTTTATTTCTTCTAGGTCCTTGTTAAGCATTTTTTGCATCTTCTCAATTCTTGTCTCCAGGCTATTTATCTGTAGCTCCATTTTTTTTTTCAAGGTTTTGGATCATTTTCACTATCATTATTCTGGATTCTTTTTCAGGTAGATTCCCTATCTCTTCCTCTTTTGTTTGATTTGGTGGGCATTTATCATGTTCCTTTACCTGATGAGTATTTCTCTGCCTTTTCATCTTGTTTAGATTGCTGTGTTTGGGGTGGCCTTTCCGAATTCTGGCAGTTTGTGGTTCCTCTTTATTGTGGGGATTCCTCACTGTGGGTGGGGAGGGCGGATGGCTTGTCAAGGTTTCCTGGTTAGGGAAGCTTGTGTTGGTGTTCTGGTGGATGGAGCTGGATTTCTTCTCTCTGGAGTGCAATGAAGTGTCCAGTAGTGAGTTTTGAGGTGTCATTGTGTTTGGTATTACTTTGGGCAGCCTGTATATTGAAGCTCAGGGCTATGTTCCTGTGTTGCTGGAGAATTTGTGTGGTATATCTTTCTCTGGAACTTGTTGGCCCTTGGGTGGTGCTTGGTTTCAGTGTAGGTATGGAGGCTTTTGGATGAGCTCTTATCTATTAATGTTCCCTGGAGTCAGGAGTTCTCTGGTGTTCTCAGGTTTTGAACTTAAGCCTCCTGCCTCTGGATTTCAGTCTTATTCTTAAAGTAGCCTCAAGACTTCTCCATCTGGAGCAGAGGCTGTAGAGGATGCCCCGGGCACCTCCGGCCTCTCTTCCTTAGCTTCCTCCTGCTGCCATTGCTGCTGCTGCTGCTGCTGCTGGATGAGACTGAGGTCGGAGCAGCTAAGCTTGGCTCTGGCGGCCATGGGGACCAGCCTCGCCTTCAGCAGTACCGCGGCAGAGGGATGGTTTTGAATGCTGCATGCCATCCCATGGACAGAGGAGCCTGGCGAGCTACAGTCCAGTGGGTTGCAAAGAGTCTGACAACTGAGAACTGAGCACGGACACGATTCCTTCTAACCTTAATTCTACCCCCACCCATTCTAATGAAATGTCGTTGTCAATGAGTTACTAATTTTAAATTCAACAGGGTTACCTAGATCATCATTGTCACCCAAGCATTTTACATCATTAATCTCCTACCTTGGCTTACATATCACTACACTTTCCCACTTATTGCTCTTTATTTCATGTTTTCTATTGCAGTCTTTGAGGTAGGTGTCCCTGAGGACTTAGTCTTTGTTCCTTTCCTCTTCTTTCCTTATACTTTCACAATTATTAACCACAATCATGGCTTTGAGTAACTCTAACATCCATGTCACTATCCTAGCTAACTCCAAATCTTCTATTATCTAGCGGTGATTCCTATCTAGATATACCACAGACCCCACAAACAAGTAAAAACAAGACAAAATAAACATCTTTTCCTTTCCCTTCTTTATCTGAAAAATTTTTCCTCCTATTGACTTCCTTATTTAGGTCCATGCTGCTGCTGCTGCTGCTAAGTTGCTTCAGTTGTGACCGTCTCTGTGCGACCCCATTGACGGCAGCCCACCAAGCTCCCCCGTCCCTGGGATTCTCTAGGCAAGAACATTGGAGTGGGTTGCCATTTCCTTCTCCAGTGCGTGAAAGTGAAAAGTGAAAGTGAAGTCACTCAGTCATATCCAACTCTTAGCAACCCCATGGACTGCAGCCTACCAGGCTCCTCCGTCCATGGGATTTTCCAGGCAAGAGTGCTGGAGTGGGTTGCCATTGCCTTCTCTAATTTAGGTCCATAATCTTCCTTAAATTTTCTCTTCCACTCTTGATCTCTCCCTCATATAACTAAAATACCTCTGACATTTAAAATGTTAGTGCCTTTCATTAGAATGTAAGTCTGAGGAGGGCAGGGCGTGACTTTTTCTCCACTTTATTTCTAGAGGCTGACAGATTAATGCTCAATAAATTCATATTGATTATCTGCACAAATGAATGTATTCATCTATCTAATCTATTCATCCATCTCTTTAGATAAATGAATAATTCACTAGCTGAATGGCTTAAAAAATTCATCTGCTCTTCTTTCATTCCCAAAGCAACCAATTTGTTTCTGTCTCATATTATCTCTTGCCTTGATCACTGGGCCAGCCTTATAATTCAACTCTCCACCTCTAGGTCTACTATCCAGAGGACACAGGTATGAGGGGAATATTCCTAATGGGCAGCTCTAATTATTTGCTCCCTCCTGTCTAAAAAACTTCAGTATATCTGTATTTCCATCTAAGCAAACTAAAACTCCTTAGCATGTATCCCAGGACATACACAATTTGTCTATTTACATCATCCATGCTCTCAGTCCCTGCTTCTCAAATCTGACTTCATGTAAGAACTGTCTGGGGAGCTTATAAAAATACTGATGTTTGGGGCTCACCACAAACAGATTAAATTGGAATCTCTGGATTGGCATAGGCATCTATACTTGTAAAAACTCTCCAGGTGATTCCAACATGCACCTGGGTTTGAGAACTTCTTTCAGCAAACTGTACTAATTTTTGTTTCCTAAATTTGACCCACATATCTAGCTTCTCAGCTATTGGTCATGCTTTCACTTTGAAAAATATTTTAAAAGATATAATTAATGTACAATAAAATAAAGAAATTTTAAGTATTTAATTTTATCCATTTTGAAAATTCTAGATATCCATATTACTGCCATACAAAATAAGAACATTTTTATCACTCCAGAAAGTTCTTTTGTGCCCCTCTGCAATTAGTTCCCTTCCCCAACTCTGAAACTACTTCTGGATTTCTAACAATATATATTAGTTTTGCCTATTGTTAGATTTCATATAATTGAAACCACATGATGTATATCATGTTGTGTCTGGTTTCTTTCCGTCAAAAAATTGTCTTTACAATACATTATTGTAAGTCCAGTAATTGCTTCTTCTTTTATTTCTGGGTTGTATTCCATTGTATGAGTATACAACAGTTGTTTATTCATTTATTCCTTAAAAGACATTGGTCTGTTTTGATATATTCATCATTTTAAGACCTACCAATCCTTCAAGGTTCAGTTCAATTTTTTTTATAAAGTAGTCTTTATTATGATTTTAGCAGCTGCATAGCCCTGATTTTCTGTAATAGGCTTATTTCAAATGTCTCTACCATATTCCCAGTTTTTAATTCATAAAGTACTGTCATCATATTGATCCATTTCCAGCACTCTGGCCCAGTTCAAATTCTAACTTTATCATGAAATCTGTATTCATTCCCTGGTTGTAAGTGATCTATTTTCACTGAGCTCTCATAGCATTTTGTGTTATTTGAAAGAATGTAAAATATATGAGTTAAATAGAGCTGGGTTTAAAATACGTCTTTATCACAAACTAGTTGATTTTAAGTAACTTAGTATATTTGTTTTCTGTTCCTGCAGTAACAAATTTCCACTACTTTAATGGCTTAATGGGTTTTCCTTGTGGCTCAACTGTTAAAGAATCCTCCTGCAATGTAGGAGACGTGGGTTCGATCCCTGGGTTGGGGTGATCCCCTGGAGAAACGAATGGCTACCCACTCCTGTATTCTGGCCTGGAGAATTCTAGTCCATGGGGTTGCAAACAGTTGGATACGACTGAGCAACTTTCACTTACTTTCACTTTCACTTTAGTGGTATAATAAAATACAAAGATATTGTTATACAGTTCTGGGACACAGAAGTATGATATCAGCGTCCCTGAGCTAAGATTAAGATGTGAGTGGGGCTTTGTTCCTTTCTGTAGGCTGCGGTGTAGGATCTGTGCCATTTCCCTTCCAGCTGCCCATATTTCTTAGTTTATGCCCCCTTCCTCCATCTGCAAAACCAACAATGGCAAGTTGAGTCCTTCTCACATATCACTTTGACCTTTTATTCTGCTTCTCTCTTCCACTTTTAAGGACCCTCTTGATTACATTGGAGCCACCCAGATATCTCCCTATTTTAAGGCAAAATTAGTTTCCTTAACAACCTGATTCCATCTGTACTCCTTAATACCTCCTTGCCATGTAACATAATACATTCACAGATAGCAGAGCTTAGGATATGAACATCTTCAGAAGGGAGACATTATTTTGCCTACCACACTCAGTTAATCCTTGAGTTTCAGTTTCTTCATCTAAAAAAGAGAATACTACCTACATCATAGGATTGTAGTGAAGATTAAATTAAATGAGTTCATATGTCTAGATTGCCTAGCATAGTTCCTAGAAAAAAACTGACAGTATCAACTCAATGGGTAAAGAATCCGCCTGCAATGCAGGAGATACAGGAGATGCGGGTTACACCCCTGGGTCAGGAATATCCATCCCCTGGAGAAGGAAATGGCAACCCACTCCAGTATTCTTGTGTGGAAAATCCCATGGACAGAAGAGCCTGTGGGCTACAATCCATGGGGCTGCTGAGAGTCAGATATGACTGAGAGACTAAGCATGCCCATGCATGACCATTCATTAAACAAACATTGATCTCCTACTATGTGCTAGGCACAGGTGCTTATGCTGGTGATACAGTAATAAACAAAACAGACCAAGCATCTATTTTATATTTACATTCTCTATTGGAGGAGATACATAATAAACAATTAAACAAGCATCTGAATAAAATTTCATAAAATGTTAAATGTGGTGAAGAAAAAGCAGAGTATGGATAATATGAGTGATGGATATTACTTTCTATCAGTTGACTATAGATAGCCTCTTGGGTAAGGTAATATTTGAGGAAAGTTATAAAAAAGGTGAGGGAATGAACCACAGAGATATCTGAGGGATGAAAATTGTAGGCATAAGAAACAACAAAGACCCAGAAGTTGAGCAGGCCATCCCAGTGGGCTGGGTTGAAATGATAAAAGAGAAGAAAGGTAGGAGACAAGGTCAAAGAGACAGTGGAAACTACTAGGATTTTTCTACTGTTTTCTGCTTTACAATTCTTTAGGGCTTGAGGGCAATGGACATGAACTTGGGCATACTTTGGGAGATGGTCAGGGATAGGGAGGTCTAGCATGCTGCAGTACATGGAGTCACAAAGAGTTGGACACAACTGGGTGACTGAACAACAACAGGGTTTGAGGGCCTGGACCTTTGTCTTATTCAGTGTTGTATGCCTCTCAGTTTAGCACAATGGTCAATGCATAGTAACTGCTCAAGGCAACTTTGTTACATCAACTGATCTTTGTACTACTTAATACCACTTGGTGCCCATGTATGTGCATGCTCAGTTGTGTCTGATTCTTTGTGACCCCATGAACTGTAGCCAACCAGGCTCCTCTATCCTTGGGATTTCCAGGCAAGAATACTGGAGTCGGTTGCCATTTCTTTCTCCAGGGGATCTTCCCAACCCAGAGATCAAACCTGAAACTCCTGCATTGGGCAGGTGGATTCTTTACCATTGCATCATCTGGAAAGCCCCTCTACCTTGTACCAAGTACACTCTACCTTGATGTTATAACCAATCCTGCTTCTTTGATTAATGTTTGTAAGATATCTTTTTCTATCCTTCTCATTTAAACCCACATATGACGTTGCCCTTGAAGTGAGTTTCTCATAAACAGCATAAAATTTGGTTCTTTTTTTAAATCCACTTTACCAATCTTTGTCTTCTAATTGGTGTCATTAGTCTTTACATTGTATGCAATTATTGATTTGATAAGATTTCAATATGCCATTTTATTTTCTGTTATCTGTTTTTTCTCTTTGTTTTCATTTCTCTGTTTTTTTCCCATCTTCCTATGGGTTGCATCAACACTTTTAGAATTCCATTTTGTTGTATCTATTGTTTTATCTTTGTATAAGTATATCTTTTTAATAGTATTTTCTCAAGGTATCCCTGGTGGCTCAGATAGTAAAGAATCTGCCTGCAGTGTGGGAGACCTGGATTTGAGCCCTGGGTTGAGAAGAAACCCTGGAGAAGAAAATGGCAACCCACTCCAGTATTCCTGCCTAGAGAATCTCATGGACAGAAGAGCCTGGCGGGCTCCAGTCCATGGGACTGCAAAAAGTTGGACACGACTGAGCGACTAAGCACAGCAAGGTATTATATGTTGTTGTTGTTGTTGTTCAGTCCTAAGTTATGTCTAAGTTATGTCTGACTCTTTGTGACCCCATGGACTGCAGAATGCCAGGCTCCTCTGTTCTCTACTATCTCCCGGAGTTTGTTCAAACTCATGTTCATTGAGTTGGTGATGCTACCCAACCATCTCCTCCTCTGCCACCCCCTTCACCTTTTGCCTTCAATCTTTCCCAACATCAGGGTCTTTTCCAATGAGTCAGTTCCAGTCTTGGAAAGAGTTGACAATATTCATTATTTCCATTTCTTCTGATCTCATCCTCTTATAAACCAACTCTAATCAAATTTTTGTTGCCACCATGAACTGAAATTATTCTCATTAGAAATCAATGACCTCCACAGTTAAAAAGCAATAGTCATTTTTTATCTGTCATCTCACTTGGCTATCAGCAGCATTGATCAGTTGATCACTACCTTTCCTTGGAATACTCTTTACATTGGCTTCCAGAACACCACCCTTTTCTGGTATTATTTCCCTGTAAAAGTTGCTTCTACTTCATTTTTCTTATTGGTTCTTTCCCATCTATCCTGTCTTTCAACATTGAAGTGATACTCTACTTTTCAGTGGCTCCATCCTCATAACTTTTATCTCCTCTGTTCTCACTTTCTTGGTGGTCTAATCCCTTATCATAACTTTAAACTTCATTTATCTGTTGCTAGCTTCTAAGTTTATCTCAGTCCCAGATCTTTCCACAAAACTCCAACCCCAAATATATCCAATGGCCTACTCAAGACCTCCATTTAGATATACAATAGGCATCTCAGAGTCAACATATCAAAAACCAAATTCATGATCTTCCATTCCTACCTCTGCTAGTCTTGTTCCTCCCACAATTTTTCTCATCTCAATTAATAGCAGCTCCATTTTTCTAGTCATGAAGCTTTGACCTATTTCTTTCACTAAACATTTCACAACCAATCTGTTAGAAATCATATCAATTCTTCCCTTAAAATGCATCCAGAATCTAACTACTTCTCACTGCTTCTACTGCTGCCTCCCTGCTCCACTGTCTCTTGGCTGAGTTATTATAATAATCTTTTAATTAATATAGTACAATATAGCTTGTTCTCCACACAACTTCCTGAGTGATCTTTTTAAAACATTAAATCAGACCATGTCACTTCTCACAACCCTCTAGTAGCTTCCTATCTCATTTAGAGTGAAAGTCAAAGTCCTTACAATGGTCTACAATGCCTTATATGTCTTCCAACTTCACTACTTCTTTAATTGTATCTCTCCTACTCCCTTCCCTTGTTCACTTTGCCCAGCCACACTGGACTCTGTGCCAGAGATCCCCAACCTCCAGGATCTATCTCTGATGATCTGAGGTGGAGCTGATATAACAATAATAGAATGTACTTGAGTCATCCTGAAACCATTCCCCCACACCCCCAGGTTCATGGAAAAACTATCTTCCACAAAACTGGGCCCTGGTGCCAAAAACTTTGGGGACCACTGCTCTATGCTTTTCTTTGGATTCCCCAGGAATAACTTTGCTTTAGAATCTTTGCAACTACTATTCTCTTTACTTAGAACACCGAGATACCTACCAGGTTCATTCTGTCTTGTAATTTTATTTCCTCTTGGCTTTCCCTCTGACTCTCCCCTGCTGTATGTATCTTTCCAGCACTCATCACATTCTAATAACTGATATAGCTTATTCATTTTGTTTTATGCCAGTCGTCCCCCACCTAGAATATAAGTTCCGTGAGGGCAAGGATTGTTGTCTGTGTTATTAACTGTGCTGTGTCTTCAATGCCTAGAACATTGCCTTATATATAAAATATTGAATATAAATATTTGTTCAATGAATGAAGGTATTAATTCCCTGGCATTTGAATATACTCAGGAATGTATCTGTAGTTTTAGTTCAGGCTGACCCTGTATTGAAGGAGTTTTTGCCTTTTGGTTTTTTGAACTCAAGAAAGTGACTTTATGGGTTAAGAAACTGTTACAGTGCTTTGGAAGAAAGCACATGAGGAAGATTTGAAGCAATTACAAGGTGTTGAGGGTGTCAGGAGTGATTTGTGGAGGGTATCTATGAATTGATTAGAGGACTGGTCTCCACAGTATCCAAATCAGAAAGTCCATGATTGTGTGACAAGGGCTTTTGTTGAGACATGTCACTAAAAAAAAAAAAAAAAAGTTTCCAAGTGGAGAAGAAGTGTGTAGAAGATCCTTAATAGAACTTGATGAATGTGTGTGTTTGTATGCATGTGTGTAATTGTTGCCTTAGCTCTCGTGGCAAAATAGCTATATTAAGTTCCTTATTTCCAGAAAAAGCAAATTATTCTTTGGCCTTGATTAACTTTGGGTTCATACTCAGGTCTCTCCCTATCTCTCCATGAGACTAAAGCGTGTGGGAGGTAGATACTCCAAAGTTCCTAGAGAAGCAGGAGCACTTTGGAGAATATTATGGCTATTTTTCATTAAAAAAAAAAAAAACATTTTGCCGGTTACTGTCTAAAAATTGTTCTTGATGGAAGTAGCAACACAGATGCATTGTACTGCAATGAGTTTTGATGAGCCATTTAAATTGTTACATTATATTCAAACCCTCTTAAAATGGAAGCCTGTTGTTAAAATGTGCAGAACTGGTGCTGTCTGTTGTTTACAGATTTTTTTATTAATATCTATATAAAGTTAATATTAATGTTTATTTTCTGCCACTAGCAAATAGGAATAGCTAGTGATTTATACAAAAGGATTCTTGAGAGGCCAACTCTCTGTGTGGGTCACAGTGTGCCTGTTTTTATCTTCCTAAGGGATGCAACCTAAAACCTCACTACAATTTGAGGTATTTTATGGAAAAGAGGTAGAGAGGTTTGTGTATCAGTTGGGATTCCAGCAAGAAATGTAACATATATTCAGTCTGAATTCTGAATAAAATGTAATGAAAGGTCTATATCAGAGGTGTAGACAGGGTTAAGGGAACCAAGAAGAGATGGTGAGGTACCCAGTGACAGTAACAACAGTGGGAAACTCTCACCCCTCAGGCCAGGGAGGGCTGGGATCTGCAGAGGGGGGTTGAGGAGCACCAGGCACAAGCTGGAGTCACAAGGGAACACAGTTACTGCTGGTACAATCACGTGGGGCAGAGAAAGGAGTTTAAGGAATTTGCAAAGGTGGTGCAAAAGGAGAATAACAAATACCTCTGTAAGTGGTTTTTTAATACCCCAGGGAGCCTTGCAAAGGGCAGCATGCATGAGTTAACATTGTAGTCAAGCTTGACTAGTGATGTGAAAGAAACTCTGTTCTTCCCTACAGTTCTTAACCCAGGAATCTTGAAGTCCAAGTTACTTATAGGATGATCTCCTTGATTAAGTTTGTCGCCAAAAGCCAGACCATACAAGTCAAGTCTGGCTAAGTGTTTCTTTACTGAAATATAAAAACCTTCAGATTCATAGGGATTTCATAACAGCAGTTTTCTCATCAAAAGAAAGCCGCAAAGAATGGTAGAAATAGCACTAAATTCAGATTGGAAAGTCAGTCCCACCTCTGACTGGTTGAATAACCTTAAATCCATTTTCTTTCCCTGTGGCTAGGCTTCCTCATCAGTAAAATAAGAGAGAGGGCTGAACCAGTGATTTTAAAGGTCTATTTTTAGCTCTAAGGTCATGGCATCCGGTCCCATCACTTCATGGCAACAATGAAGTGGAAACAAGGGAAATAGTGACAGACTTTATTTTGGGGAGCTCCAAAATCACTGCAGATGGTCACTGCAGCCATGAAATCAAAAGATGCTTGCTCCTGGGAAGAAAAGTTATGACCAACCTAGACAGCATATTAAAAAGTAGAGACATTACTTTGCCAACAAAGGTACCTCTAGTCAAAGCTATGGTTTTTCCAGTAGTCATGTAGGGGTGTGAGAGTTGGACTACAAAGAAAGCTGAGTGCTGAAGAATTGATGGTTTGAACTGTGGTGTCAGAGAAGACTCTTGAGAGTCTCTTGGACAGCAAGGAGATCCAATCAGTCCATCCTAAAGGAGATCAATCCTGAGTATTCATTGGAAGGACTGATACTGAAACTCCAATACTTTGGCCACCTGATGCGAAGAATTGACTCATTTGAAAAGACTCTCATGCTGGGAAAGATTGAAGGCGGGAGGAGAAGGGATGACAGAGGATGAGATGGTTGGACAGCATCACCGACTCAATGGACATGAGTTTGAGTAAACTGGCAGTGGGTGATGAACAGGAAGCCTGGCGTGCTATGGTCCATGGGGTCGCGAAGAGTCAGGCATGACTGAGCCACTGAACTGAAATAAATTTGAGCTCTAACATTTTCACCTTGTGCGACTCTTTGTGACCCTATGGACCATAACCCACCCGGCTCCTCTGTCCATGGGATTCTCTAGGCAAGAATACTGGAGTGGGTTGCTGTGCCCTCCTCCAGGGGATCTTCCTGATCCACGGATCGAACCTGCATCTCTCACGTCTCCTGCATTTTCAGGCGGGTTCCTTACCACTAGCGAATGGCGCCTAGGGAGTACCAACATTTTTGGCTTAATGAAGAGTAATTTCCAGCATCAATGGTACTTCAGCAGTTTTCTTACAGCCTGGACTGTTCTTTCAGCTGTCAGCAGTCAAGTTTCTCAGTTGTGTCCGACTCTTTGCAACTCCATGGACTGTAACCTGCCAGGCTCCTCTGTCCATGGGATTTTCCAGGCAAGAATACTGGAGTGGGTTGCCATTTCCTTCTCCAGGGGATCTTCCTGACCCAGGGATCGAACTTGGGTCTCCCACATTGCAGGCAGACTCTTTACCATCTGAGCCACCAGGGAATCATTCTTTACTCTGTAACAAAAATAACTTAGACAGGAAAAAGGACATTTATAGCCTCTCCTTTTCTGTCCCTGAAATGTCAGTTCAACATTTTGAAAAGTCAGCATTTATTAAGAAGTTTTAAAGTTGTACAGATATTCAAATGCTGATACTATATAAAAAGATATAAACAAAAGTTCAACTTTATCATGATTTTTTAAAGCTAGTTACTTATTTTACAGGAGTATTGATTTGGATTATTTAGTAAATGTTGGAAATGTCCCATCATGTAGGACCAGATATCATGAATTATTTCTTGAAAATTGATTCTACTTGTACTTTTATAAATTTATTCTTCTATAAACTGTTTTATATAATAATCCTTATTGAAAAGTGCACTGAGAAATGAACATTGACTTTATATTTTTTACATTATTGTTAGTTAAAGTAATACTTTATTCAGAGTTTCATAGGTTTCTTTTTATCTCTTGTATTGAAATATAGTTGATTTACAATACTGTGTTAATTTCAGGTATATAGCAAATTGATTCAGCTCTATATGCATGTGTGCTCAGTTGCCTTAGTCTTGTCTGACCCAGTTCTTTGTGGCCCTATGGGCTGTAGCCTGCCAGGCTCCTCTGCCCATGGGGCTCTCCAGGCAAGAATACTGGAGTGGGCTGCCATGCTGTCCTCCAAGGGATCTTCCTGACTTTACCACTAACACCACCTGGGAAGCTCTCAGCTATATATATATATGTGTGTGTGTGTGTGTGTGTGTGTGTGTGTGTGTGTGTGATTCTTTTCCATTATAGGTTGTGACAAGGTAGTGAATATATTTCCCTGTAATATAAATTCCTTGTTGCTTATCTATTTTTTGTATAGTAGTTTGTATCTGTTAATCCAATATTGCTAATTTATCCCTCCCCCAAGCACTGACTTTAAATAGTTGAAGGACTGTCACATAAATAAGATTTCCACTAACTCTTGTAGTAGCTCCAGAGGATAAAACTAGAACCAAGAGTGGAAACACAATCTGGTCATTGCCTTACAGACTTAAGGATCAGGTATCTCTGGCATAAGTATCAGTAAGTTTAAGTAATTAACCAGTGCATCATACCCCAAGTGCTTTCTGCAAATTTTATGTCACCACCCTCAGATCAAAAGATGTAAACTGGGAGTGTGACTCAACTATTTCATAACTAAGAAGTACCTAATCTGATCCTAATTAGTCATCTCTGAACTAGGACTTCACCCTGGTTTGCATGACAAATTAAAAAGTCATATAGAGAAGACATTTACATGGGCATTTTGATGATGATATAAAATAAATTATACCATTAATAGTATAGTTTTTTCACCAAGCAGTTTTCAAGCATAAGAAGTGTTCTATTTATTTACATGTATTAAAGTTTAAGGGGAGATCCTGTTGGAAAAGAGATTTTTTTTCCCTGAGCCTTTTCAAAGAAAAATTAGCAAATCCTTTCTAGAGTATTTCTTTTCTTTTTTAAAACATTCTCTTAACTAAAGAGAAACTAAAAGAACTGATATTTACCGAATGCCAACTCTGTAAAATAATGCTATAGTATGAGCTTCTTATAAATAAGTAAATATCTTAACAATCCTCTACTATTAATATATTTCTCTTTTATTGGTGAAGAAACTCCTGGTTACAGCAAGCACTAATTTGCCTAAGATTACATAGCTGGTAATTGGTATGTGAATCCAGTGTCTCTAAGGTCATTAGCCTTGGTCTTGTCATTACTTACTTGAGTTTCTCTGAGACCATATTCAATTGTGTCATAAAGTATATTCCCATGTGTTTAGATTTTTCACTTCCCAGGTCTTCTGTCCTTTGAATAGATATCAATCTTTAGCCAGGGCCAAGAAAGCTCAAGATTATACTTTAGGGAGCTTCTGCTATCCAGGAAACCTATAGAAAGCAAGCAGGAAATCTGGGTTCTAACTCTTGATGATTGATACTTATAAAGCTACCGCTGAGTTCAAATAACACCAAGAAGGCACTGCTACTTAGTACTTTGGAAAACTTTGAGTAACATATATATGATCAAGGGTGTTCAGCACAGTGCTGTTTATGATGGCAAAATTTTGTAAACAACTTTCATTATGGTACATCAATATGGGAACAAATTCAGTCATTAAAATTGATAAAAATAGACCCATATTTATTGACATGGTCATATACTCACAACATATAAAATTCTTTATAATGAAAAATCCTAATATTACTAAATAAAATGCAGTGTTATATTTAAAAAGATAGAATATCCCAAATTGTTGTGTTCAGTTGCTAAGTCATGTCCAACTCTTTGAGACCCCATGGACTGTGGCCCACCAGGCTCCTCTGTCCATGGGATTTCCCAGGCAAGAAGACTGCCATTTCCTTCTCCAGGGGATATTTTAGACCCAGGGATTACATCCACTGCAGGTGGATCCTTTACCCCTAAGCCACCAGGGTAGCCCATATCATAAATAAGTTAATTTTATTTCAAAAATGCAAAAGTGGTTTAACACTTTTAAATCAATGGATGTAATTAGCAGCAACAGAATTAAGGCAAAATTAATATTTTATCTCACTCAACATTTGATAAAATCCATTCAAGACTAAAAAAATAATAAAACTTATGGGAAACTAGAAAGAGAGGAGAAATTGTTTAATCTGATAAGGAGGATATATCAAAAGCCTACAGGAAACATGTTTAACAATCAGATACTGAAAGGCTCTTGCCCTAGTACACACTAAGATTGTGGATGAGACACAGATGCACATTTAACATTGTACCAAAAGTCTTAGCCAATGCAACAAAATAGGGAAAAAATGGTGTAAGGACTGGAAAGAAAGAAATAAAACTGTCATTATTCACAAATGAGATTGTGTATGTAGAGAATCCAAAAGACTCTGTAAGCAAGCTATTGCAATTAATAAGTGAATTATTAATGTCATACCACAGGATCAAATATACAACTGTATTTATATGTCAGAAATAATCATAGAAAATTAACATTTAAAATACCATAAAATAGCACATATCTAGGAAAAATCAAACAAAATCTATGTCAGATCAATGCATAGTAAACTACAAAGAGTCACCAAGAGATATTAAAAAGACCTAAATAGATGGAGGTATATGCCACGCACATAGTTTGTAAGACACTATTGTAACGATTTTTCCAAACTGATCTATAAATTCTGTAACAGTCTCAATAAAAACTGCAGCAGGTGTTTTTGTGGGAATTGAAATGCTTATTCTAAAGTTTTTATGAAAATGGAAATGACCAAGAATAATCAAGACAAAGATAGAGGACATGGACTGCCTGATAACAAGATATTATAAAGTTACAAGAGTTAAGATAGTATGATATTGGCACAAAATTAGATAGAAGAATGGAGCAGAATAGAGAGCTTAGAAACCGATTTGCATATATATATAGTTACTTGATGTATGACAAAAGTGGTACTGCAGTGTAACAGGGAAAGATGACCTCAAAAAATGGTGCTAGATGCATAGCTTATTTCGTTACACACAGAAAAAAAAAGGAACTCTCACCTCCATATATCACCATATACAAATCAATTCCAGATGGACTGCAGATCTAAATGAGAAAGATAAAGCGGTAAACTTTCTAGCAAAAATAGGACAATATCTTTCTGACTTTGGGCAAAGATTTCTTAAACAGGACAAAAAAACTACAAAAGATACAGTAAAATTGGACACTAAATTAAGAATGGTGTTAATCAAAATCATCATTAAAAGAATGAAAAAACAAGCTACAGATTGAGAGATGTAATCAGAATATCTAAAGAATTGGTGTAACCAGAATATCTAAAGAATTCTACACATTAATAATGACAGATAACACAATAGACAAAAGGGTAAAATACTTGATCAGACACCTCACAAAAAAAGGATAACCAGTGAATTTATGAAAAGCTACTCAGCATCATCAGTTATCAAAGAATTGCAAGTTGAAAACAGGGTGAGACACAAATATGCATCTGTTTGCATGGCTAAAATGGAAAAGAGAGATAATAAGTTTTGGTGAGGATGCGAAATGACTAGGATGCCATGAACTGCTGATGGGAGTGTAAACTTACAAAACAACTTTGGAAAATGGCTAATATAGCCTATGACTCAGCAATTGCATTTTTAATTATGTTAAGAGAAACATGAATGTAAATACACCAAATATATGTACAAGAATACTCGGAAGCAGCATTATTCATAAGAACCAAGAATTGGAAGCATTCCAAATGTTCACCAGTATGGAATGAATAAATAACGTTGTATACTCACACAATGGACTTCTGTACAGTAATAAGGGTGATTATTGCCACATGCAACCATTTGGATGAATCTTCTAATAAAGCCTGAAGAAAGCTAGATACGAAAACAAGTGCATAGTCTATAATTCCACTTATAAAAATTTCAGAAACTTAAAAGTAGTGAATCATGAAAGAAGACAGGATAGTGTTTTACTTTTGGCATGTGTGGTGTGGCACTGGGAAGCCAGTAATATTTTATTTTTTTATTTGGGTGATGATTACATGGGGCATGTTCACTTTGTGAAAAATCAGGCAACTGTATACTTACAGTTTGTGTATTTGTCTATAAATATGTTTTTCCTAAGGATCAGAGTTGGACACAACTGAAGCAACTTAGCATATATACATGCATGTTGTTCTTCAAAATATATAATATATATGTATATATTAATAATATATAAGGAAAAACACTTGTTAAAGGAAAACATCAAATGATCCTTTGTTTTTTTAAAATACATTATCTCCATAGAAAAAGTTTTAAATTATTTATTACCAAAATGTTACATTTTGATGAATGGGATTATTGATGGTTTTGATTTTCTGCTTACTTTTCTTTATTGGGTGTGGGAGTGATGTAGAAAGAAACACAGGGACATTGTGAAGGTATAGTCCAAACCTTGAGTTTCTATACTGTCTATACTATGTCTTGAAGTTGAGCAGATTTGAATCAGGCTGACAAGAGGCAAATGCTAGAGAAATAACTCAGGTTCTCTTTAGTTACAATCATGACATCAACAGAAGAAACCTCTTGTCTCAAGGTCTGTGCAAGAGGCAGTTGTCAAAGGCTCAGTATAGATCTCCTCTCTGCCAGTAAACACTTCTCTTTCTTGAAGCACTCACGTAGTTGGTTAATATTGATGCTAAAACTTAAAGGAGATTTAGGGAGGGTGACAAGAACAGAACATTTTTCACATTATTTTCATGACTCTTAAGGGATCTTAGACTTGATATCTAAAGGAGGTACTGAAAAATATAGGAGATATTTATAAGACAACTTTTGACTAGTAAATCTCTATGCATATTGAAATCAATTTTCTTTTCAAATGCATAGTTGCCTACTTTGTAGTTGGACTTGAGATATTAAATTTGTTATGATTTAAGGAGGGTACATGAACTTGAACTTCAATGTTTTCAGTAACTGCTGCATTTTTCTTAGTCATCTAGAAGAGGTCAAAGTTTTAGCCTCATAGTTAAATGTTTTGTCACAAGCCAAGTCAATCACAGATGAACCAAACAGGTCTAACATGATTTTACTAGGCAAAATCCAGCCAGCCTCTGCTACACTGTCTCTTACTTCACAAGTTTTTAATAATCCTTGTGGTGGTTCCAGAGTGGCTGGGTCTCTCTAGTTCTGGGTGCATGGGTGCATAAGTACAGGTCCTTTGGGCAGCTTTGGTAGTTCCACCATTATTCTAGCCTATTCTTTAATTATCAGGTTTGGATTAAAAATTTAAGAAGTCATTTTCCTGTTAAAAATAGAAAGCTAAAATTCCATTTAAGCAGGAAGGTTATTAGAGAAATTATTCAGGAAATTTTCTATATGTTAGCTCCAAAAATATAGTACTTTTTTTAAATTTCCAAAGTAAAAAAAATCAAGGTAGAAAAAGAACTTGTCAAACAACTTTCTTTCTTTTTGTTGAGGGAAGGGCCTTGGAATGTGGGATCTTATTTCCCTGACCAAGGATCAAACCCTTGCTGCCTGTAGTGGAAGCACAGAGTCTTAGCCACTGGACCCCCAAGGAATTTCCCTAAACTTTCCAAGAATCTTTTTATGTTGCTTACATAAAAGGAGTTACCTTTTGGGGAGCTTTCTTGTTTTTCCCTAATAGCAGTTTATTTGCATTCTATTATTGAATCATAACTGTCTGGTTAAAAAAGTACTATATTATTATCCCCATTTTACAAATGAAGAAACTGAGACATAGGATGCTTAAGAAACTTGTCCAAAGTCATTCAACTTGGAAGTGGCAGAGCTAGGATTTTCACAAAGATTCATACTATTATAGCGATCACATTCTTAACCATTCCAGTATAGTTCCCAAATATATGTGCTATTTAATAGTGCAAATATATCTTTCTTGATTCTTCTTTAAAACAAGAAAAAGGGAAGTATGGGAAGTAGGGAAGGGAAGAGGTTAATATTTTACGTCATTATGGATATACCCTACCCTCTTGACCATCTTTGCCCAACTCAAGCATTTTCCTCTCTGTAGCCATTCCTTTCTTCTTTACTTAATCTCAAGCTTTGAGTGGAAATCAGAAATAACACCTTGTTACAAAGAAGTTGGGGACACTGTAGTGAGAGCAGTGGTTTCCAACTGGCAAGATTTTGTCTACTATCTTCCACCCTCAGGCACACTAATCAGTGTCTGGAGACATTTTTGATGATCACAACTTGGTGTTGCTTCTGGCACCTACTTAATAAAGGCCAGTGCAAAGAGTCAGACACGACTGAAGTGACTTAGCACGCACGCATGCCGCTGAACCTCCTATGAACACAGAAATCCCTCCAAACAAAAGAGAACCATCTGACCCAAAATATCAGTAGTGTTGAGTCTGAGAAACACTGACTGGGAGGATAATCATCAATTGCCTTACAAGGCTTGTTGGATGAGTTTATCTAGAACAATACCAGTGCTGTAACTAGGTGCTATCTTGTAAATTCCAACAGTTTTAATGTACTCAAGATGGCTCCTGTGGACAAAAAGAATTGTCTCAGAGATTGTTTCCCAAATGTTTATAGGATTCTCATACAAGTGGTTAATAACTTATTGAAAGGAACAAGAAATAGACACTTGAAAAGCAAACCACTCCTTTTAAGGGAAGAGGAGGGAGCAAGATGCTCCGAAAGAAGTTGATTCATACATTAGATTAGTCCTGACCTCATATTTAGTAACTTATACCTTGATGTAAATATAGTCAAATTCTGCCCCCAGATATTTGTGTGGCATTTTGTAGATGTCAGCAAGAGTTTCAGTGAAGGTCATTTCAGTTCAGTTGAACAGTCATGTCCAACTCTTTGTGACCCCAGGTACTGCAGCTTGCCAGGCCCCCAACTCCATCACCAACTCCCAGAGCATGCTCATACTCACGTCCACTGAGTCAGTAATGCAATCCAACCATCTCATCCTCTGTTGTCCCCTTCTCCTCCTGCCTTGAATCTTTCCCAGCATCAGGGTCTTTTCCAATGACTCAGTTCTTCGCATCAGGTGGCCAAAGTATTGGACTTTCAGCTTCAGCATCAGTCCTTCTAATGAATATTCAGGGCTGATTTCTTTTAAGATTGGCTGGTTTGATCTCCTTGTAGTCCAAGGGACTTTCAAAAGTTTTGTCCAACACCACAGTTCAAAAGCATCAATTCTTTGGTGCTCAGCTTTCTTTATGGTCCAACTCTCATATCCATACATGACTACTGGAAAAACCATAGCTTTGACTAGATGGACCTTTGTCAACAAAGTAATGTCTCTGCTTCTTAATATGCTGTCTAGGTTGGCCATAACTTTTCTTCCAAGGAACAAACATTTTTTTTAATTTCATGGCTGTAATCACCATCTGCAGTGATTTTGGAGCCCAAGAAAATAAAGTCTGTCACTGTTTCCATTGTTTCCCCATCTAATTCCCATGAAGTGATGAGACCAGATGCCATGATCTTAGTTTTCTGAATGTTGAGTTTTAAGCCAAGTTTTGCACTCTCCTCTTGCACTTTAATCAAGGCGCTCTTTAGTTCTTCTTTGCTTTCTGCTATAAGGGTGGTGTCATCTGCATATCTAAGGTTATTGGTATTTGTCCCAGCAATCTTGATTCCAGCTTGTGCTTCATCCAGCTTGGCATTTCACATGATGTACTCTGCATATAAGTTAAATAAGCAGGGTGACAATATACAGCCTTGACATACTCCTTTCCCAATTTGGAATCAGTCTGTTGTTGCATGTCTGGTTCTAACTGTTGCTTCCTGACCTGGATGCAGATTTCTCAGGAGGCATGTCGGGTGGTCTGGTATTCCCATCTCTTTCAGAATTTTCCACAGTTTGTTGTGATCCACACAGTCAAAAGCTTTGGCATAGTCAATAAAGCAGAAATAGATGTTTTTCTGGAACTCTCTTGCTTTTTATATGATCCAACAGATGTTGGCAACTTGATTTCTGGTTCCTCTGTCTTTTCTAAATCCAGCTTGAACATCTGGAAGTTCACAGTTTATGTACTGTTGAAGCCTCACTTGGAGAATTTTGAACATTCCTTTGCTAGCGTGTGAGATGAGTGCCATTGTGCAGTAGTTTGAGCATTCTTTGGCATTGTCTTTCTTTGGGATGGGAATGAAAATTGACCTTTTCCAGTCCTGTGGCCACTGCTGAGTTTTCCAAATTTGCTGGCATATTGTGTCAGCCGTTTAACAGCATCATCTTTTGAAATAGCTAACCTGGAATTCAGTCACCTCCACTAGTTTTGTTTGTAGTGATGCTCCCTAAGGCCCACTTGACTTTGGACTTCAGGATGTCTGGCTCTAGGTGAGTGATCACACCATCATGGTTATCTGGGTCATGAAGATATTTTTTGTATAGTTCTTCTGTGTATTATTGCCACCTCTTCTTAATATCTTCTGTTAGGTCCATACTGTTTCTATCCTTTATGGTGCCCATCTTTGCATGAAATGTTCCCTTGGTATCCCTAATTTTCTTGAAGAGATCTCTAGTCTTTCCCATTCTAATGATTTCCTCTATTTCTTTGCACTGATCACTGAGGAAGGCTTTCTTATCTCTCCTTGCTATTCTTTGGAACTCTGCATTCAGATGGGTATATCTTTCCTTTTCTCCTTTGTCTTTTGATTCTCTTCTTTTCTCAACTATTTGTAAGGCCTCCTCAGACAACCATTTTGCCTTTTTGCTTTTCTTTTTCTTGGGGATGGTCTTGATCACTGCCTCCTGTACAGTGTCACGAATCTCCATTCATAGTTCTTCAGGCACTCTGTCTATCAGATCTAGTCCCTTAAATCTATTTCTCACTTCCACTATAGTCATACGTGATTTGATTTAGGTCATACCTGCATGGTCTAGTGATTTTCCATACTTTCTTCAATTTAAGTCTGAATTTGGCAATTAGAAGTTCATGATCTGAGCCACAGTCAGCTCCCAGTCTTGTTTTTGCTGACTGTATAGAGGTTCTCCATCTTCAGCTGCAGAGAATATAATCAGTCTGATTTCAGATTGGCCATCTGGTGATGTCCATACGAAGAGTCTCTGGTGTTGTTGGAAGAGGGTGTTTGCTATGACCAGTGCATTCTCTTGGCAAAACTGTTAGCTTTTGCCCTGCTTCATTTTGTACTCCAAGGCCAAACTTACCTGTTACTCCAGGTATCTGACTTCCTACTTCTGCATTCCAGTCCCCTATGATGAAAAGCGCATCTTTTTTTGGTGTTAGTTCCAGAAGGCCTTGTAGATCTTTATAGAACCATTCAACTTCAGCTTCTTCAGCATTACTGGTCAGGGCATAGACTTGGATTACTGTGATGTTGAATGGTTTTCATTGGAAATGGACAGAGATCATTCTTTAATTTTTGAGATTGCACCCATGTATTGCATTTTGGACTTTTTTTTTTTTTTTTTTTTTTTTTTTTTTTTTACTATGAGGGCTTCATTTCTTCTAAGGGATTCTTGCCCACAGTAGTAGATATAACAGTCATCTGAGTTAAATTCACCCATTCCAGTCCATTTTACTTCACTGATTACTAAAATGTTAATGTCCACTCTTGCCATCTCCTGTTTGACCTCTTCCAGTTTACCTTGATTCATAGACCTAACATTCCAGGTTCCTATGCAGTGTTGCTCTTGACAGCATCAGATTTTACTTCCATCACCAGTCACATCCACAACTGGGTGTCATTTTCACTTTGGCTCCATCTCTTCATTCTTTCTGGAGTTATTTCTCCACTCTTCTCCAGTAATATATTGGGCACCTATTGACCTGAGGAGTTCATCTTTCAGTGTCATACCATTTTGCCTTTTCATACTCTTCTTGGGGTTCTCAAGGCAAGAATACTGAAGTGGTTTTCCTTTTCCTTCTCCAGCAAACCACGTTTTGTTAGAACTCTCCAGCATGATCTGTCCATCTTGGGTGGCCCTACACGGCATGGCTTATAGTTTCATTGCGTTAGACAAGGCTGTGGTCCATGTGATCAGGTTGGTTAGTTTTCTGCGATTGTTGTTTTCATTCTGTCTATCTCTGATGAACACAATGAAGGTATCTGAGGATAAATAGTCTCTCCCAATATTGTTAAATAAGAAAGTGCACATCTACACATAAGCTAATAGACAACATTAAAATTGGAGCCACTGGCTTTAAGTCATTTTTACAGCAGCTTCAATGTCACATACTTGATATAGATGTGTTTTTAAATTGAGTGACTGTATTTAGACTTCTAGTGGGCTCTGCAGTCACTTATTGATTCATTTTCAGAATATTCCTGGGGTAGTACTAGTTTATGGTAGAAGGTTTTTAGATGGAAATAGAATCAAACATAGTAAAAGACATGTAAAAGTAGCAAAAAGATAAAAATTATTGATCTTCAGAGATGATATTTCTGTTTCAGTTTGCCTTTCAGAATGTCAAGTGGGGAAGTGGAAAGCACTCTAGCCATACTATCAAGTATACCAGGGCCTCATATGTGGTTCTACCATTTTCTAGTGGTTGGAGTAAAGTTACTTACACTCTCTAAGCCTATGTTTCCTCATCAGAACTTCACCTAAGAGTTTTGTGAAAATTAACTGAGATTATTCATGTAAGGTAAGAAGTACACACTTCTGGCACATGTTAATGTTCATAAAATGTTAGGCTTCTCTCATATAATTTTCACAGAAATTGACTGAAATTAATTAAAAGTACCCAAAACATTAGGGAATTACATTTTACATTTATTTGGTGGCTTGTTCAGTCATCTGAAATCAGTCAGTGAAATATTCACATAGACATTTGTCCTATAATTTTTATTACATTTTGGTGAGATTTACGATGTAAGTGAAATTCACAGAGAAATGTGACTAAGAGGTATAAGATAGCAAACCCACTAATTTGACTTCATGGTCATTTTAAACAGTGATTTTTCATAAAGGTCAATGGAGAGTCTTTCTGTTTATAGGTAGGAAATTGTAGTAAATCTGAGATGCAAATAATTAGATTAGATAAGACCTTTGCATATCTGGGACTGGGTCAGGATTCTCAAACTGTACTGAAAATATTTCCAAGAATTGCCAAGGTTTCTGAAGTTAATGTGAATTGGTACAATTTTGGATGGTAACTTAAAAATATGTCTTAAATCTTTAAACAGTCATTCCTTCTGATTTCAAATCACACTTCTATCCTGAGGAAATAATCCTTAATGGTTTATAGACAAAGATTAATATCTAAACATTATTTATAGCAATGAAAACTTGAAAAATTATAAATTACCAATAGGTCAAATAAATTGTCATACCCATTGTAAAGAGATGCTATGAAGTCATTTTTTCGAATGTTGACCTAAGAAGATGCTCAAAATCTTCTTTGGGGGCAAAAAAAAAGGTATGCAAAACTTTTTTTAGCAACATGAAACTGATTTTATTTTGTTTATATATACATATAAACACATTTACATAGATATAAAATATATGTCTGAACAACAGTGATTGCATCTGGATGGAGGTATTATGAATGATTTTTGTTTTTACTTTATACTTTTCTTGTTTTGTGATTTTTTTAAAAAATATTTATTTATTTATTTAACTATAAACTTTTTGATTTGTATTGGGGTATACCTGATTAACAATGTTGTGGTAGTTTCAAGTGAACAGCAAAGGGACTCAGCCATACACACATGTATCCATTCTCCCCCAAATCCCACTCCCATCCAGGCTGGCATGTAACATTGACTAGAGTTCCATGTGCTGTACAATAGGCATTTGTTATCCATTTTAAATATAGAAATGTGTACATGACTTTCCCCAAAATATTGCTTTTATGCTCAACGTATATTTTCTGAAATGTACACTTATATTTTATCCCAGTGATTTTTCACTTATTATAATATATGCTATGCCATTTTGGAGTACTTAAAGAAGGCACTGTTTTACCTCAGCCTTGGGGGTGGGACTGCTGGTCTGTGAGGAAAGAAGAAGGCCAAGTAAGCAAGTTGTTCCACTTCGGAGAAAAATCTAGAGCAACAGCGTCTTTAAGTGCCTAATTAACAAGCAAGTTGTGTTGAGCTAATTTAAATAATAAACCTGTGTACCTGCAATTTACCTAGTCTGCGAATAGTTTATAACTTGAAACTGCCATGGTCTGTCAGTAGTGTTTTCACTCCAACTGGCTGATTGAGCACATGTGAGTAGTGGACATGGGGCAGAGGAAAGAGATGACAGAAGGAAAGAGGAAAGTTGATGGGCCATAGGGCACAGAGTTTAAAAAAAAAAAAGAACCACCCTCCCCTCATATCTGCTACCCAGGCATTGCCTTGGATGATGTCATCAGAAAGTTAGCTAGCAGGGAATGTCTGTTTGAGGTTATTAGTCATATTTTTTAATACTCCCAATTACTGCAAAGTTGGGAGGAAGTAGAGTAAACACTGTCAAGGCTGCTAGAGTCCATTTCCTTCATTTTCTGTTTAAATTTTATACCAACTTTAAGGGCAAGAAGCAGAAGAATAGACATTTATACTAGAATTCAAAGAGAGTCCCAGGGTTAGAACTATATATATTACTTTTTCCTCCTTGGGACACCAGAAAGCAGAGAACCATCAAAAACTCCATTTTTGTTGTTGTTCTGTTGTCATTTTCATGGACAGTCATACTGGGGCAAGAATGTTAAGATAAGAGGTAATTTGCAGGCTTACTCCAAGAATGGGCTTAGGGTACCTCGGCATAGTTCATAAATACCTATGATATGTTCCTCAATTACATTAAATTTATTGTCACTTCTATTTCTCTGTCCCCTTTCTTTTCTTTTTCTTTTTTTTTTTGCCTCTGCAGAAAGGATGAGAAGATAGATTTTAAGAAACAAATTCAGAAAGTATAGCTTTTCTTTGATTATAAAAAATACATATGGTAATTGGAAATATAAACTATTATCTCATCACCTGGAGAGCCCCCATCCCTAATATTTTAGCATAATTTCTTCCAGACTTTCCAGTCTATTTGGGTACATGCTTATTTTTGTATGTAATTATTCTACAACAGAAATTTTCTTGGTTGAATAATATAAAATTAACTGAAACATTCACAAAATGTTTATTCAGTGTGTTAGTTTTTCTTGATTATGCTAAATTTTTGTTCATATCTTTGTTTTCTTAGACTACATTCCTAGTAGTAAGAAGTACCAGGTCAAAGGGTATGAACATTTTTCAAATTTTTGATACATGTTGCCAAACTCAATTTACAGTCTTATTAAATGTGCAAATAAATGTAAATCTAGATTTTCAAACCACAAGAAATTATACAAATATTACCATAAATTTGATTCTAACGTCAGCCAAATAAAGAAAAGTGAATGCTACTTTGACCATTCCTCAGCCTCATTTCACAGACTGGGACTGCTGTTTTTGCCCTTATCTACTTTGAGATTTCCTTAGATAGGATAAGGATGTAGGATGAAGCCTGGATACAAAATACAATTTGAAATACTTCTAGAGGCACTTTGTGAAATGCTCAAGTGATTCTATTCTTGATGATAACTCCAAAGGCTCCCTCTTACCTACAAGGTGGAATCCAGATGCAAGCGTCTCTATTCTTAGGCTCAGCAAGCAACAAATATTTATTGAGCCTGCTATTCTCCAAGCCTTCTTCAAGGCACCAGGGATCCAGTGGTGAACAAGACAAGGTCCCTTCTTCTTGAACCTTGCGGTATGGTAATCCCACTGCTTTGAGCCAAACATTTCGTCTACTCCCCCTCCCCCACACAAAATTGTTTGCTTTAGTCAGACCTGTATCATGCTGCTTTATGCTCATTGCTGCCTGATTAGTTATCTTGTCCCATAAACCCTAAGCCTTTCAGTCAAGACTTATCCTACACCTCCTGTGACACTCCCCCCTGGCTAACCCAATTATCCAAGCACTTAGATCCATACTCATTTAGCACATGATTGTTCATTGTCTTCTTGAACTCTAACATCTTCCTGAGAAAGACTTACCACAGCTCCCAAAGCACCTAGTGATGTGTATATACAAAATGACCCTTTCTTTACCAGAACATTGCTTTAATACATTATGATGAAACTGTGAATAAGGCTTCTCACTCTTGGAACAACCTGCCCAAGGAGATGTCATTACTTAAGTCCCAAAGATTTTCATGTCAGTTTAGTTGCAAAGATAAAGCACAGTGGCTGAAGTGAGGCTTAGAGTGGGGCTCCAGCAAAGAGCACAGGCCTGGGAAGCAGGGAACCAGAGTTCATTACTGGCTCTGCCACTCACACAGGGGGCCTTTGAAAACACAGCATTTTGGGTGTTTTCGATTCTTTTGTAAAATGGGTCAATGATACATTTGCTACCCATTTCATAGTGTTATTGGGAAGATGATAAGTGAAGTTATATGTAAAAAGTTATACACGTGGGGGGGCTTCCCTTGTGGCTCAGCTGGTAAAGAATCTGCCTGCAATGTGGGAAACCTGGGTTTGATCCTTGGGTTGGGAAGATCCCCTTGAGAAGGGAATGGCTACCCACTCCAATATTCTGGCTTGGAGAATTCCATGAACTCTATAGTCCATGCGGTTGCAAAAAGTCGGACATGACTGAACGACTTTCACTTCACTTCATACATATGGAGTGTTTATTTTCCTCTTTTTAAATTTTATTTTTGAGATATAATTGACATATAACATTATGCTAGTTTCAAGTATGCAACACAAACACTGAATATTTGTATATATTGCAAAATTATTATCACAATAAGTGCTCTTTCTTCTTAAAGGGGAAGCGGATGGGTACTCCAATGCCAAGTGAAGGTGGAAAGGACTCCAAGATAACTGCTTGCCAGAAACTGCAAGACTTGATAAAAGGAGGGTGCTGGCATGTCATTTTTTGTTTTCACCTCTGCTTATCTAGTAGACCATCTGGTCTATCCCTTATGACTCTGAGCAACAGGAGAAAATAATAGAAGAGAGATGGCAGGGCAAAGAGATTTGTCAGTGGAACAGCCTGAACTTCCAGTGTGGCATAGAAATTATGTATGGGTCTCCCATTGGTCAAATGGATGCCACCAAAGATAGCCAGTGTTGAGTGTTCTTGCTAGGATGCTACCCAAGAAGACAGCCTGTTGATGAAGGTATTCCCAACAGCCAGAGGCTCTGGAGTGTACTACCAAGGCCAGCTTGGCAGGGTTTGCAACTGGATGTCACAGACTAGGGCAAAGATCAGTCACACGTCCACATGGTTCTGGACGACTTCACATGCACCCATAATTTGAATATGTGCCTTGCACAGGTCACTGATGACTGGTCATTCATAGTCAGGGAAGCAGTGACAACTGAACATGTATTTTCCCGGGAGTACTTCCCATCTGAGAGAGGGAATCTAAAAAGAGAAGAAAAAAATAAAACAGTCAGTAGTCTTTCCTCACCACTCCAAGTCTCTTCAGCTGAAGTCTGGCTATTACTAGAGGAAGAAAGAAAACGAAAAGTAAATAGATAATGAATTGAAATTTTAAAATGGGTTGGACTAGGTTGGACTTTTAATACCTAAAAGTGACCCCAGAACTATGGGATATACCTGAGGCACTGGTTTTTCTTTTTCTTCATGTGTCCTTTACTTTTTTAAAATTGAAGTATAATTAACAAACATTATATTAGTTTCAGGTGTACAACATAATGATCCATATTTGTATTTTTTGCAAAATGATCACCACAATAAGTGTAGCTAACATCTGTCACCTGGCATAGTTAAATTTTTTTTTCTTGTGATGAGTACTTCTAAGATCTACTCTCTTGGCAACTTTCAAATGTACAATACAGCATTATTAACTATAGCCACCATGTTGTACATCACATCCCCAGAACTTAATCATGTTATAGCTGAACGTTTATAACCTTTGACCACCTATTTTGCCCACCTTTCCCAACTCATGCCCCTGGCAAGCATCAACAATTTCTTCTCTGTATTCATGAGCTTGTTTTGTTTGTTTTTGTTTTAAATTCCCCATATAAGTGATATTATGTTGTATTTGTCTTTCTTTGCTTGATTTATTTCAGTTAGACACAAAAGATCTAAACAAATGAGTCAGTCTATAACCCACACTGAGTCATTAGCTGGTGTTGTGTAATTACAAGACAGGTGTATCATCACTCCTAAGCCTGAAAACAACAGTATCCCAATAACACAGGATCATGGGCAGCCTGAAATCCTGACCACCAGTGACTGGTTGCTGCACCCCACTGATGTTAATAACTGTAAGAGCACCGATTATGGAGCTGGACTGCATAAAAACACAAACAAATCAGTTATCATGAGATTCAGCAATAAACAAAAGTGCATAGATGAAGGAGGCCTCAGATAGCCCTCCAGATGTCAGTTTTAGCAAACAAAGCTAGAGCATTGCTATGCCTGGTGAAGGAAGAATGAATTGCATTATGTTGTTTACATATTAGACATTCTACTGCACATCACTCTTACATTAAAGGACTTCAGCCAAGCAAGAAAAAAATAAATCCTACACTTTATACACATGATCAGTTTTGTTCATAGTCCTTCCTTTTCCAGTTCTCTGGAATATGTAGTAATAGCAACTCCCAATTTGATTTTTCTTAATTAGAATAAGAGATTGAGAATTCCCGCACATCAACATAGATAGTATTAATGTAACTATTCTTTAGTTGATTTCATCTTCTTAAAGGCCTCTAGTAGGTGAATTTCAGTTAGGTTTCATACTGAAACAATTTTTTTTAATGCTTGTTTTTATTTAAGAAGTTCACAAGATCAATTATTCTGTGGTTCATGGGAAGTGAATGATTTCCTTAGGTAGGAAAGCAAAAGATTAGACACCTGGATTTCTAAACGACTCAATATTTAAGTGCTGCAGCATATAGTTTTGATGCAGTTTATTACTGTAAATGCAAACTAGCAGTAAGCATGCTTTACAGCAATGTTTTTGAAAGGAGAGGTACCAGTGTATCAAGAGTGAAGATTAAATATTTCTCTCCTTTAAAGCATCATTATAATAGTATCAAATAACTAGGTCAAATTAATATGTTTATTATTAGTAACAATTTAAAGAGTACCTCTGGTGGGTACCTAACCAAAATTTCAGGGTGATAGAAAAAATGAATATTGGCATACTGAAGAATGGAACAGACTGGTTCCAAATAGGAAAAGGAGTACGTCAAGGCTGTATATTGTCACCCTGCTTATTTAACTTATATACAGAATACATCATGAGAAACACTGGGCTGGAAGCAGCACAAACTGGAATCAAGACTGCCGGGAGCAATATCAATAACCTCAGATATGCAGATGACACCACCCTTATGGCAGAAAGTGAAGAAGAACTAAAGAGCCTCTTGATGAAAGTGAAAGAGGAGAATGAAAAAGTTGGCTTAAAGCTCAACATTCAGGAAACTAAGATCATGGCATCTGGTCCCATCACTTCATGGCAAATAGATGGGGAAACAGTAGAAACAATTGCTGACTTTATTTTTCTGGGATCCAAAATCACTGCAGATGATGATTGCAGCCATGAAATTAAAAAATGCTTACTCCTTGGAAGGAAAGTCATGACCAACCTAGACAGAATATTAAAAAGCAGAGATATTACTTTGCCAAAAAAAGTCCGTCTAGTCAAGGCTATGGTTTTTCCAGTGGTCATGTATGGATGTGAGAGTTGGACTATAAAGAAAGCTGAGCACCGAAGAACTGATGCTTTTGAACTGTGGTGTTGGAGAAGACTCTTGAGAGTCCCTTGGACTGCAAGGAGATCCAACCAGTCCATCCTAAAGGAGATCAGTCCTGGGTGTTCATTGGAAGGACTGATGGTGAAGCTGAAACTCCAATACTTTGGCCACCTGATGCGAAGAATTGACTCATTTACAAAGACCCTGATGCTGGGAAAGATTGAGGGCAGGAGGAGAAGAGGACGACAGAGGATGAGATGGTTGGATGGCATCACCGACTCGATGGACATGGGTTTGGGTGGACTCCGGGAGTTGGTGATGGACAGGGAGGCCTGGCGTGCTGCGATTCATGGGGTCGAAAAGAGTCGGACACGACTGAGGGGCTGAACTGAACTGATACTGAAGAAAGATACTCTCTGTCCTGGGAGAGAACATTCTCATTTTATTTTTTTAAATCCATGTTAGATCTATTGTCTAGTATGGTTCAAGTGCTTTGGTAAATTACAAAGAAAAATTGCATTGTATAGGAAGGTTAGTGAGCACCTAAGTGCTGCGATTCATGGGGTCGCAAAGAGTCGGATATGCCTGAGCGAGTGAACTGAAGTGTTTCATAGGCTTTAAATCCTATGTGTTTGTTGCACCTTAGAGAAAAATGTGTGTCTCTCTTGTTTCAAAGTTCTCACAACTGAAATCCAGCCCTCACCCTGAACCCAGTATCAATCATCCTCACTGTGAGTCAGTTGAATCTGAATCCCCCAATGATGACTCTTGCAAATTGACAATGTGAGACTCACTAGGGAGGAAGCACAGATGTTGTCTCAGTTGTGGCTTCTCCTTCAAGGAGGGAATAAAGATGAGCTTATTCTATCTCACTGAAGATGAAATTATACAAAGTTTCACCTATGTGTACTATTCTACTGGATATGGGGGATCAAATAATGCCTAATTATTCCATATCACCATTAATGCTAGTGGAGTACCAAGCCCTATGCAGCAGGAATTCCACAAACAAAACATTTTCTAACATCTTATCTTCATGTTCTCATGGTAAGTTGGTTGGAGAACATAGTATTGGGTTGGCCAAAAAGTTCGTTCTGTTTTTTGACAACATTTTATGGCGAATCCCAAATGAAAACTTTGGCCAACCTAATATTTAGCATCACATAGTTTGGGTTCAAATATCTTGTCATTCACTAGTTGTGTAACTCTGAGCCAGTCACATAACTTCTTTTTTTTTTTTTTAACTAATTATCGCAACTCACTGTGCAGTTTATTAGCTTCCTTCCCTGATTGTACCCAGCACATCTGACTCTTCACATTGATAGAAAATGTGTTGTGCCCCAGAACATAACTAGAACTTGATTGCTCTCAGGTATGATTTTTCTTCTTCCCTCTAATGTATAAGTTACACATCTTATATATAGATGTGTTAGTGTTAGTCGCTCAGTTCAGTTCAGTTCATTTTAGTCGCTCAGTCGTGTCCGACTCTTTGCAACACCATGAATCACAGCATGCCTTGTAGCTCAGTGGGTAAAGAATCTGCCTGCAATGCAGGGGACCCGGGTTCAATTCCTGGGTTGGGAAGATCCCCTGGAGAAGGAAATAGTCACATAACTTCTTAAGCTTCTGTTTCTTCATTTGTAAAATGGGGCTTATACTAGTTTCTACCTCAAAGGAGTTCTATAAGAATTAAATGGGACATAAGTGTAGATCACTTAACACAGTGTCTCGCTCAGTAAATAATTATTTCTTCTCTTCCACCAGGCATCCTCTTCCTTCCATCTTCCTTCTGTTCCTTCCACAGGCCATTCTATTCAATGTGGCATTTAAAAATCTATGAGTAGTGCTGATGGGAATGTAAATCAAAAAATTACTTTGGAAAACTGGAAACAGCCACTGTAGCTGAACAGGGTATACCTTGTGATCCAGAAGGTATCTGGATCTATACCTAATAGAAACACATATAGAAGACATGTTGCAGGAAAGTTCATAGCTGCACTCTTCAAAACAGCCCCAATCTGGAAACAGCCCAAAACGTCCATCAATAAAATAGATAAATTATAGTATATACATACATTGGAATGCTATACAGAATGACAATAGAGGAGCTACAGATCTGTGTTACGGTACAGCTGAGTCTCCAAAACATTTAAATGCTGAGCCAAAAGAAGTCACACATAGACTGTACATGCCATAATACTCCACTTATGAAAAGTTCAAAAACTGGTAAAACCAATTTATGGTGTTAAAATTCAAGATAGCAGTTAAACTGGAGGACAGTAAGGAGGGATCTTCTGGGGTTCTGGCACGGTTGTTTCTTGAACTTGGTGCATGGGATTGTTATACTTGTGAAAACTCAAGTTGTACACCTATGATTTGTACACATAATATTTAAGAAAAGCTGTATAGTATGCTACAGCAAATGTTTAAAAAATCATGAAAATTAGCAGATTTACTTTCCCTGTTTAGAAAGCACCAGTATGACATTATGCATCAGGTGCTTTCATTTTCTTTCCAGTGTCTCTGGCATGCTATCCTTTAGTATTCTGTAGGAAACTAGTATGTGTTTTCTTTGTCCATTCACTAGTTGACATAGCTAAGGAGTCATTATCTCTTTGCCTGGCAGCAAGGAAATCTATGTGATTGTCTTTCCTAAGTATATTTTACTTCCTAGGATTGAAGGAAACTTTTAGAAATGATTTTTTAATATTTTGACTATGGATGGAGTCAGATTCTTTTAATAAACTGTTTGTCTGAAACTATAAACTTTAAGGAGATAATTCATATACACACATGTACTATGACTTTTTCCAAAAATATATTAATTTCTTTTTCCTGTAGGTAGACTAGTAGCATTCCTTCTCTTACACTTTCATCTGGTGAAGTTTAAGAGGCTTCTTTCAGAAGAGGTCTAGAAAACAGTGGGGTTACTCAGTAAGAATTGAGTTTGTGAGATTGTTCAACTGCCTTCTGATCTGTGCAAAATTTTCACATCCAAATAGCTAGAAGAAAGCTTTAGATAATGATTCTCTTTTATATTTAGTGATTCAAAGTAAGATGGAAGGGACTTCCATGAATAGTGACGTAAATTTAATCTCAGTAAGAAGCAGAAAGAATGTGGGCCATAACTATTGGATCAGTTTTTATTTTAATGTTTCTTTCCCTTGACAAAATCAAATTAAGAGTTGGTTTTTAAGTTGCCGATGACTTATTTCTAAATAAATCTCTAAAATGATGTCTTTTTTTTTAAGCTAAGCAGATTCATGCCTGAGGTGTGTATACCCTGGAGGAGAAGGCGCATAAAGTCCAGCATTGTACAATTTGATGCTTGAAGGTCCTTTGTCATAATTTTGAGCTGTTTTCGCACAGCAAAAATAGAATGCACTATGTGTGATTCCCAAGTTTACAATCACTTTACTACTGCTTACCAGACCATGGTTTAGGCCTGGATTTCAAGGCACATGCATGGCCATGCTTTCTCTCTCCAGCTTTATTTCTTGCCCCCACAAACAGAGTTGTCTCATGTTCTCCCATACTCTGCTCATCCCTACTGTATGACTCAGTTTATATAGCTCCCTCTCTCTTGTGCCTGTAACCAAGCAGGACCCTATGGGCTCTTCCCAGGACAGCCCTTCTCCCATGTCCTCAGTTTTAACTCCTCTCTGAAGTACCTAGATGATAGTATTTGATGCACATTTCCTGAGTTATGTTACAAATGTGAACTCTACCCCTCCACTCAAATGGAAGATGCTAACTACTTGACAAATGTCAGCACATGGGACTTCCCAGGTGGCACAGTGGTAAAGAATCTGCCACTGACAGTGCAGAAACTGCAGGAGACACAGGTTCGATCCCTGGGTCAGTAAGATGCCCTGGAGGAGGAAATGGCAACTCCAGTATTCTTGCCTGGAGAATCCCATGGACAGAGGAGTCTGGCTGGCTATAGTCCATGGGGTCACAAAGAGTTGGACATGGCTAGAGCAACTTAGCAGCAACATGAGCATATAGCCTAAGGAGTGATAATGTTAACCCCTGTGACACCACCCTGTTTCCTTGTCATCAGTCAATCAGAGAATTGTGTATGAGTGGATCTCCCTGCGATGCCCCCCACAACCCAACCTGGCTTTTAAAAAGGTTTTGCCAAAAACCTTTGGGGAGCTCAGGACTTTTTAGGGCATGAGTCACCCGCCTCCTTGCTTGGCCTTGAAATAAATCTTTCTCTGCTCCAATCTCTGACATTTCAGTTTGTTTGAACTCACTGTGCATTGGACACACGAACTTGCACTAACGACTAGGAATCTGTTCCCAGGGAAGGTCAACCCTGGCCTGGGTCAGCCCCTTCCCTGAACCCCCAGCAGCTGGCAGAGCCCATTTTGCTTCAGAGATCTCAGAGGGACTGTCATCCATGGCACAAGACTGTTTGGAGCTGAGAAACATCCAGAGCTACAGTCCACATTCAGTGTTGTTGAGTGAGTCACTCCAGTTTGCTCTGACTCGGAATTGTCTCCACTCCATCTGGGCTGCTTCCCTTGTGGAAAGAGAACCACTGTGTCTACTCTCTTTCAAAAGCTGGACCCATCTGTTTGGAGACCTCCATCTGAGAGTGGAAGTGGAATTTTAGACTTGATTTTCTGTGTGAACGTAGCTTAGTTGTTGTTTGTGTTTTTGTGTGTATCATTTTGGGGAGAGTCACTCATGATCCATTCTCTTCCAGGAGCCAGGCAGCTTTGCAGCCTCTGTTTGGGAATGGAAGTGGAATTTCTGGAATATGGCTCATCTGATCTCTTGTTTGTGGGACCATATGTTTATTGTTTGTTAGAGTTTGCATTGACCAGTTGAGACATCTTTGGTGATTAATGGGGCTTTGGTGATTAATGGTTACCAGGATATCCTTCTCTATGGCATTGGTTTCACCTGTGGTAGAATGTTGGCTGGGATTTTCCCTTTTGAACTAGCCTTGGTCGTTCATACAAGGCTTCCCAGGTGGTGAAGTGGTAAAGAATCTGCCTGCCAATGCAGGAGACATGAGAGATGCGGGTTCAATCCCTGGGTCAGGAAGATCCCCTGGAGTAGGAAATGGCAATCTGTTCCAGTAATTTTGCCTGGAAAATCCCATGGACAGAGGAGCCTGGAGGGCTATAGTCCATGGGGTCGTAAAGAGTTGGACATGACTTAATGACTAAGCACACATGCACACAGTCATTCATTCAACTTCGTCTCTGATGATGCATTGGTTAGAGTTCTCTTTTGGACTGATCAGGCATTGGATAGGAATCTTCTTTTGGGGGGCTAGGGAACTGTGACCCTGAGAAACTGGTTTGAATTGTTTGCCTGATATTTGATAACACTGCTGCTGCTAAGTCGCTTCAGTCGTGTCCGACTCTATGACCGCATAGACGGCAGCGCACCAGGCTCCCCCATTCCTGGGATTTTACTGGAGTGGGCTGCCATTGCCTTCTCCTGGCCATGGATAATTAAGTATGGATGATCAGAGCTCTGTTCCATCTTATAGTTCTCTGGGGTATTTTTTTAAAATGAGGAGATCTTTAACTATGCTCCCTAAATGAAAGAAAATGCCTGAGTACTCTCTAAGATCTGGAGAACAAAGGCCCCTTATGGCTCGGTTATTATATCAAAGTGGGTCTTTTGGTATTGCTGTCGGTGCTATTGGGTGTGTGTGTTTATATGTGAATCAGTATCTCAGTACTGAGTCCAAATCCACCTTTTTCATCCTGATTTTGCTGAAAATGAGGCATGAGAATGTGAGCAGGTGATATGTGTTACTGTCTATTACTGTTATTTGTTTGTTTAAACTAAAGTGGATATTTAGGAACTGGAAAAAAAGAAAGTTCCCTGAAAATAGCCCAAAATGGCTGGGTTTTGTACACGTAGTTAGAGGAATTTACATTTCTCTTTCTGTGCCTGTGAGATATAAATGACCTATCTGGTGTCTCTGGAACTTATCTAATCATCTGTGTTGCTTGGAACTAAAGGAAAAAGGGATGTGGTAATAACATTTAAAAAACCTCAAAACTTTTTAAGACTTTTATCATTTATAAGCAGCTAAGTTGATGCTTTGCAAAACTGCCACATCTTCAAGAAAAGTCATAAAAAGGATGTTTTAACAAAAAACGACTTTCTGATAACTTTGAAATCATAGTGCTAAGCTAGATAAGATATTTTAAAAATCTAATGGAAACTGATTTCATAAAACTGTTAGTAAAAAAAGATTAATTATATACAACTGAGTAAACTGATGAATATGGTTATAATTTTTTGGTTTTGCCTGAAACATTACTGGCTTTTAGTCTATGTTTTTCCAGATGTAAGGAAATCCTCCCCCCTAGGTATAGTTATGACACAGAAAGTTAAAATTAATAAATAGGTATGGGAACTGGACTCCCAGGTGACACAGTGGTAAAGAATTCGCCTGCCAATGCAGGAGACTCAAGAGACACACGTTCGATCTCTAAGGCAAGAAAATTCCCTGGAGGAGGCAGTGGCAACTCACTCCAGTATTCATGCCTGGGAAATCCCATAGACAGAGCAACCTGGTGGGCTACAGTCTATAGGGTCGCAAAGAGTTGGACACGACTGAGCACGCACTCGCAAGCACACCATGGGAACTGGAAGCAAAAATGTATAAGTTCAATTACAAATTAGGTAGCAGTTAAGTCTAGGAGGTTTCATCCAGTTCAAATAATTTTAGATAAAGAAGGAAAGAGAATTGTGCTATTTACTAAAGATTCTAAGGAATATTCGCTGCCCAAGGCTGATCAATTCCTTTCTGCAATCACCTTTTATCACCCTGTTCAGCAGAAAGTAACCAGAGCTATCCCTTTCCCACAAGACTGTAGAATGGATGTTGACAGTGGGGAATTGTAATAGGCAATAACAAATCTAACTCCATATTGGATCCGTTTCTTTTACTTTATCCTTTGTATTCTTTTGCTTTTGCTACCAGTTGATCACTTAAGGAACATTGTCTATCTTTTAAAGTATACATGATGAGCCATCTCAGAGAACTCTCCCCCATGCTTAAATGTTAAACAAAAGTATCTCTGTTCAGTTCACAAGGAACATTCTGACCTAACCCACCTGTGAATAGCTGTTTTACAAAATTGTTTCTTGCATTAACAAATGTGTGACTGAACCTCTGATAAAATGATGACATATAGTCCCATATGAGATAAATGATTGTAATAGTGTAACTCTAGATATGGGAATAAGCAACAAGAGGGAATACTTACTTTCCTGGACCATAAGAAACTAGTAAGACAAGGGGTCCAGAGATTTTTGGCACTGTTAATAAATCCTAGTCCAGTGGTAGCACATTGAGTAGCCTATCAATGTAATATTCGCCAGACCTGGGAATGAGCATTCCTAGCACATTGGACGAAATACCCTCAAAGCCATGGTCACACAGCTGGACACGACTGAGTAACTAACACTTTCACTTTCAAACTTTCCAAGTTGTTAGGAGCTTCTCTACTGTATAACAGGCAGGGAAAATTGCTGATTGTTTCCTCTGCTTACCACTTATCCCTGGAATAGATAGATTCCTAGTCTCTTTAAAAAAACTTTTTTTAAAATTTTATTATTGGAGTATAGTTGCTTTACAATAGTGTGTTAGTTTCTGCTGTATAACAAAGTGAATCAGCTATATGTATACATACATCCCCTCCCTCTTGAGCCTCCTTCCCACCCTCCCATCCCACCCCTCTGTTGCTGCTGTTTAGTCACTAAGTCATGTCTGACTCTTTGCGACCCCATGAACTGTAGCCCTCCAGTCTCCTCTGTCCATAGGATTCTTCAGGCAAGAATACTGGAGTGGGTTGCTATTTCCTTCTCCAAAGGATCTTCTCAACCCAGGGATCGAACCTGCATTCATCTCCTCTGAATCCTGCATTGCAAGCAGATTCTTTACCCACTGAACCATCAGGGAGACTCACCCATCCTTCTACTCCCATCAGTTCAGTTCAATCACTCAGTCTTGTCTGATTTTTGCGACCCCATGGACTGCAGCACGCCAGGCTTCCCTGTCCATCACCAACTACCAGAGCTTGCTCAAACTCATGTCCATCAAGTCCGTGGTGTCATCCAACCAGCTCATCCTCTGTCATCCCCTTCTCCTCCCACCTTTACTCTTCCCAGCATCAGGGTCTTTTCTAATGAGTCAGTTCTTCACATCAGGTGGCCAAAGTATTGCAGTTTCAGCTTCAGCAACAGTCCTTCCAATGAATATTCACGACTGATTTCCTTTAGGATGGACTGGTTGGATCTCACTGCAGTCCAAGGGACTGTCAAGAGTCTTCTCCAACACCACAGTTCGAAAGCATCAATTCTTCGGTGCTCAGCTTTCTTTATAGTCCAATTCTCACATCCACACATGACTACTGGAAAAACCATAGCTTTGACTGGATGGACCTTTGTCAGCAAAGTGATGTCTCTGCTTTTTAATATGCTGTCTAGGTTGATCATAGCTTTTCTTCTCTTAATTTCATGGCTGCAGACACCATCTGCAGTGATTTTGGTTACTATCTATTTTCAGTGCTCCATGTAAACAGAACTTTGATATGTGACTTTGATAGTTTGGTAAACGTTATTGGGTTTGCTTTTCAGCTCATTCTTTCATAAAGAGGCTTATAAGTCTTCCTTCCCCTCCTCTCTTCTATATCTGCAACGGGCTAATATAATTCCTTCATTTTAGCCTTTAGGTCACACCAGTAGCATATAACACTAATAGGCCCACATACACGTGCATGTGCATGTGCACACAGACACAAACACACACAGACATACACACCAACCTGTGCCATATTCAAGACAAAATTAGATGAAACTTATATTTTCTCCTAGCTACCTTCCCACTTCCCTCATGGACTTTCTTCTGCCTTACCTGCTCAGATTCACCAGGGCATATTTCTATTGCAAATGGAAGATTCTTGTCAGTCAGTGGAGAGCAGAGGAGCTGGACATAGGATACCCAGGACTTGGCTCATGGCTTGTTCATCCGTGTGCAGCAATCTGTACTGCGCCTCATATAACTGACACCATCTTTTGCATGGTATGACCGAGTTTAAATCCTTTGAGTTTTCTGAACAAAAGATGCTACCTTGGTAACAGCATTATAATAGTACTTTCCTCCCTGGCCCAACCAGGATGCTTCCTCATAGTTTACTTTCCAGGCCTGCCTTTCTTGCAGAGTGGAGTCCTTTGTTAGGGTTAGAATTTCCCATAAACCTGCTCAATAATTTGTTTTTGTTTGGCCTTTTTGAAATTTGCACAAAGCATTCCCTGTAAAGGCAACACTGTCCTGAAGGTTAAGAAAGGCGCTTGAGACACAGGCTCAAAGTTGCTCTTTTCAGGCAGAGCCAGCTGAGTAATCTTATCTCAACTGGCTGCTTTTCAAGGTGCCCAATTCACGAGCTTTCTCCTCTGGGAGCAGTGTTTGCCTCAGGGGATCAAGTACTTTCTAGTGAAGGGCAAAACTTTGGGAAATCCCAGAGCCCGGGACAGTACAGTCTGTTCAAGAGAATCTTGGGGAACAGAATGAACCCCACAGACCATGTCCTTCTTTGCCTCAGGCACTGGGAGAGATCAGCACTTGGCCCCAGGACAGAGACCAGACTGAGAGGTTACGAGGAAGCAGGGAACCCGGGACAGGAGGAGAGACTGCAAAGGCAGCTGCCAGGCTCTGAGTCAAAGGCTGTCAGTCATCTCGGCTCCGACTGCTCCGCTGTCTCACAGCCCAGCCCTTTCCCGGGGCCGGGGCAGGGGATTGCTACATGCCAGCTTACCTGGGGAAAAACCGGAGCCTCACTTTAGTCCCTTCCGGTAATTGACATGACAGGGCAACCAGGCGGGGGAGGAGGGAGCTTCCCTCCATAAATGGTCCCACCCCTGGGCAAGGTGGCTCACTCTGGCAGCTAGTGACCGGGGAGTGTGTATCCGTCACCAGTCAAGCTCGGCCAGACTGAGAGACAGGCGGAGCAGCCCAGGGAGCCAGTGAACCATGGACAAGTTGAAGTGTCTGAGCTTCTTCAAGTGCAGAAGGAAGGAGGTAGGAGTCTGTGAGCTGCGGACCTGTGGAGGGCTTGGGAAGGGAAAACTTAAAGAGAGGCAAATCTCAGTTTTTGCTCTCTTTGGCTATTCTGTTTACCACATTTCTGTTCAAATGCTTTCAAGTGTGACTGAGATGTCCCCATATAGGAGAGGAAACAGGACAGCTCTTACTCTGGTAGCTAGACGACCTAGGGTCGCCTCATCATCTGCCTTGGGTGTGCCCACCACCTTCTGTGTTCTGTCCCTATCTGGACTGTGTCCATAGGTTGAAGGGAAATAAGAAAATGACCTGACCTGAGGGAACCCTTCCCTCTTCTCTAAAGTGGAGAGAGTGCTGTTCCACCTGATGGGACATGAGAATTTGTCTGAATATTATTTTGTGGCTTTCAGAAAAGCACTGATTTTACTCTCCAAGATATGGAGAGGAACTCAAACTTCCCTGACAGTTCCAAACATCAAAACTATCAGCCAGTATGAAAAAGAGTCTATGATTTTTTTTTAAAGTGGAATCTATATTTGAAACTTTTTTTCAAAGAGCTCCTCCAATTTCAAGAGTGTTGATTTTATCTAATTCATCTTTAAGACTTTTGTACTTGAAATTTTATTTGCCCATCTTCATTTGCCTTTTATACTGGGTGCCACATGTAACCTTTTCACTAAAATTTGGATGATATAACCCAAAGAACTAGTGAAAATATCCATCTACAGAGTTTTTTTTTTTTTTTTTTTTTTTCATTTTAAAAGCAGCCATGCACAGAGGTGTCACTAGCTTTGGAAAACATTCTCTTTGGCTAGGTTTTTCAGGGTTCATTGCTCTCTATCTCTGCCTGTCTGTGTATGTCTTTCTCTCTTTCACTGTCACTCTATGAATTTTTGAAATTATGCTTCTGTTTAATTTTTAATAGAAAAATAAGCTGTTGATATTGTTCTTTTTCTAGAATGCTGAGGTTGCCCCCGAGAATCTTCATGTTAATGAAAATGATGAGAACCAGGAGCGTGGTAACTGGTCCAAAAAATCAGATTATCTTTTATCTATGGTTGGATATGCAGTGGGACTGGGGAACGTGTGGCGATTCCCCTATTTGACCTACAACAATGGCGGAGGTACTACCCACCCCCCAATTTATTTCCCCTTCAGTTTTAAGGGAGGTGCTCTATGGCCTCTGATGATATTTTAAGACCTAAGGAAAGGTATATGATAATATGGGTTAGCGGGAGGATGGGAAACGAGCATACTGCATTTTATTATTAGACCATGGTTTTCTAGCTCAAGTTAGAAAGCTGGTTTCATAAGATCTTCAGATATAAACTTGATAAAAGTTGCATATTTAGCACTTCTGATTTCTCATTTGAAATCCCATGCAATCTTTTTTTTTTTTCTTTCTTTTTTTTTTTTTCTTACTCTTCTTAATTTATACATGTTCCTATGATAATGTGTTCGGACTCAAGTTGTGTTTTGCCTAATTTATTGCTGAATCTAAGCAAAAGGCAGGGAATTCCCATTCTAATAAGAAATTCAAATAAACCATTTGCTTAAATAAAATAAGGCATTACATTTTGGAAACTTAAGTGTGGAAAGAACTGATTAAAAATTAATTAAAGGTTTTGTACTTTAAGCTGCAATATAAGTTACATATACTCCAAATTGGATTGACCAGGTAGAAGATCCTTCTAAAATGCAATAGAATTTAATTCAAGGCTAGGTGTTTAATTTCTATAAAACAGTATGGTTTATACCTCATAGATCACTAAAGAAGACTCAATTAGAACAAGGAGAAAAAAATAACTCTGAAGTGACACCCAAAAGGAAACAGAATGAATTGCACAATCCTCTAGTAATGTTGAAACAACTTTTCACTTACACCATATTTATTTACTTGTAATTACAAGTCCTATTAGAAGTGTAGAGGTGACATTCCCTTATATTTCAAAATTGGATACCAGTGAAACTATGCCACTGTAATTATTTTTCTTGGTACAATAGGATTTTGTGTGGTGATATTTCAATCTTACATTCCTTATTAATTGGTTATATTAAAACATTCATGTTGTCCTTCAGAGATTTAAGAAAGGAGCTCTGTTTATCAAACACTTGAAGTTTTGGTGCCATAAATTACCCTATCTAGAGCCAACATTGTTTAATCAAAAGTTTAGTATACATTTGAGCTGGAAGATGAGTCAGGAATCATATGTCCTAAGGTCAGTGTAGTAGAGAAAAGCATTCAGGTTCCTTTTCAGCCCCTTATGTTCAGGTTTAAATTAAGAAATACCCTGGGAGTTGATGTCATAAAGGGCCAGTACTTACTATAGATTTCTAGGAATTATATCAAACTAGGTTTAATATAGAATTTTTAAACTTAGCTGAAACAAAATGGCATTATTTTATTGTATGCTATTACCTCTCTCACTGTTTCCTCTAAAAATTAGCATATCATATTGGCTCTCATTTTTTAAAGATCACATCATTTGAGTAGTGAATGATCTAGTCTCTCTCAATTGCTTCTTTCTCTTTTTTGCCCAAGGGTAGAACAGGAACATGAAATTCAAATTTGTCAAATGTTAATAGATTATATTTAAACTTATGGTCAGGCTTAAAAGACTGTTGCTAAAATCTGGAATCATTTTTATCTTTAGGTGCTTTTTAACACTATAAGAAAGAGAAGTATCAGACTACCTTAGGGTCTAGGTCAGTAGTGTTAACAATTTGACCATTGATGATAACTTGACCAATTGATAATCTACCAGTTATGGTTGTTATTAATAATAATAATATAATGGGTGAAAAGCCATCTGTAAGAGTGAGGAAAATTGTTTTTTGTATGTGTCTAAAAACCTGTTTACACTGGGCTAGCAAAACATTGCATATTGTTTTTCAAACAGATATTTTGTATTACTTTTTCTTCATATTTACCATTGGTAGGAATTAAACTTCTATTAGTCATAGTAATGATGGTATGTACATTGCAACATCTGTAAAAACATATTTGTCCCTATGTTCTGGTGACTAGTGACTTGGATGTAACAAGTACTTTATTGTCTTATTTTTAGTAAAAAATATTTTTAGGGTTAGAAAAAAATGTAATCCCCAGGTATGATGTTACAGTATCATAATGGGAAAACTATATGAAGAAAAAATGTACATAATCCAACCCAAAGTCTATTTTACTCACTTATCTCCACATTTTCTTATTAAACAGTGTTAATTTAAGACTTCTAGAATACTTAAACAATAAATTTAATATTCTTCTACCAAAAATCTGGTCAAAGTTTTAATAAATTGTATGCCCTAAAAGTAGACAGAATAAACGTAAAATAATAAAAGGTTTAACAAAAAAACAAAAATGGGACTGAATAATCTAAATGTAGAATTGGTCCTTATGAAATTGAATGTTAATTCTGAATGCATCTTTAGGGTTCAAGATTCTTCTACCAAAAATAATGTTTCCTTTTAACACATGACTATGTGGAGAATAATGAACTTAACTGAAATAGCTTCTACTTTGAACCACATTTAACATTTAAACCCTAAGTCTTAAAAGCAGATTGTTTTTTTTTTTTCAAGGAGAGAGGAGGGAAACTAGCTTTGAACATATACTATGTGCCTGCCCATTTTGTGAAGTGTTTTCACATAGGCTCTGTGATTAAACCGTTACCACAAACTGATGAGTTGGCATCACTCTTCCCATTTATGAGGAACCCAAGATTGAGAGGTTAGATAAACTGCCCCAGGTCACATAACTAGTACATGATGAAGCCAGGATATAAACCTCGGTCTATCTGTCTCCAAAGCCTATGATCATTCAACTTCTTTGAATTGCTTTTTATAGGTTATTGTTTTTAATAATCACAACAACCTCATTAGGTAATACCAACATCCCCATTTCACGGATGAGGAATCCAAGGTTTAGAGAATCAACTACTTTCTCACAGATTTGAAGCCCAGACTCAGTTCTCTCTGACTCTACTATATCAGAGTGCTTTCAAAATGTTGTGTTGGCTGTCAAAGTGCCATCAAGATTTGGGCATATAATAGTACTTTGGTTCTTTTTTTTTTTTTTTTTTTTTCCTTTTCTAGGTGCCTTCTTGATACCATATGTGATTATGTTAGCCCTGGCTGGTTTACCTTTGTTCTTCTTAGAGTGCTCCTTGGGACAATTTTCTAGCTTAGGTCCAGTTTCAGTTTGGAGGATTCTTCCATTGTTTCAAGGTTAGTATTAAAATGTTTTCCTTATTGTGGTTATTGGTTTGTTCCTGCATATAGCTGTCCTCACTGTGTGGATGAAAGCATTTAACATTTGGACATGATGGCCCAGGTGGTAAAGAATCTGCCTGCAATGCAGGAAATGCAGGTTTGATCCCTGGGTCAGGAAAATCCCCAGGAGGAGGAAATGACACCCACTCCAGTATTCTTGCCTGGGAAATCCATGGACAGAGGAACCTCCGGGGTTATACAGTCCATAGGGCAGCAAAGAATTGGACACAATTGAGCAACTAACTTTCAAAGGCAGAGACATACATTGTTTTTTTATTTGTCACCATCAAATTTAGAAATCAAATGTTAATATGTATTTCTCTTTATCTTGGGCTGCAGATATGGTCAGGGTTAAGAAGGATATGAGGAAATTGTTATTATTTTCCTATTTTCACCTTTTGAATTCTCTTGGCAAACAGTCTTGTGCGTTAACTTTATGGCTCTGGCTTTTCTTCTACTTCGTGTGCGGATCTGTCTTCCTGCTTTTGCATATCTTTTACAATGCCTCATTCAGAAAAGTTGAAGGGCAGGTCACTATTTTTTTCTTGGATGATCCTAATGGAATAGGACACTGGGAACGTTTTTTTCTTTGAAAATGCTTTGATTGTTATTAAACATCAAACAACCTTTCTGTTTGAAGATTATATATCATTTTTGTTACATGCTAGCTGCTGAAAGCTACTTGTAAAAGTTTCAATGTAACATCAAAAATACATTTATAGTGAGGTGAAGAGACTATCATGCTGGAATACTAAGGAAGCTACCTCAAAAGTTAGTTTTAACACAGGAGTTATATTCAGTATGCTAAGCTGCATTTTGAAACTAGAGAGTTAAAGAAATTTCAGAAGTTTAAATTCAGATAATTACCAATTTACTGAATTTTCTTTAAATATACTTGTAGAAATGCTATACATTTTCCCCTTAGGACATTCATTCAGAGGCTTTATCTTCTATCTGTCAAAATGTTGGTTTATAGATGAAGATGGGAGTATTGGTCAGTGAATAGGATATGAGCTTGAATAGTTTTTTTTTTTTTTTAATAGTACCCACTCTGACAAGAATTTACAAACTTAATGAGTAACGAACATGGTTTTTCTTTCTGTGAATTCAGTGGCTTAATATAGATCTTTAATCTTAGCACCTTTTCCTGATCAACTCAAAATCTGTCTCAAAAAATCAATCATCAAAATAATTTTGAGAAGCTATTCAGACAGCAGTACTGTCTTCCACCCCTCCAATAAACAGAAAACATTGAAACAGTTTTCTCAGTTTAAAAGAGATTTTGTGGAAATTGAGAATGCAGCTGTATGAATTAGCAAAAGAAATTTCACTTATTTTTTTAATTGTTCTCTTTTCCAGGTGTGGGGATTACAATGGTCCTGATATCCCTTTTTGTGACAATCTATTATAATGTCATAATTGCCTATAGTCTTTACTACCTGTTTGCTTCTTTTCAACGTGAACTACCATGGTCAAAATGTTCTGTCAGTTGGGCTGATGGAAACTGTAGCAGATCACCTTTTGGTAAAATTCATTTATTTATTGTTAACTCTGAATCATTCATTCTTTTATATTTTCTAACAAGATTAAAGGCCTAAATCATTTCCTAACAAATTGAGGTTCAACTTTAAGTGAGCCACAGGTTACTGATGAAATCAGAATAAATCATGTATAACTTGAAAGTTGATTAATGCAATATGTTAATTTCTGAGGGCAGTCAGTAAAGCTAAACCACTACTTGGAGTACTTCTTGCAGACCTAGGTTTCGGGTGGCACAAGGAAGAAAATGGGAAAGTGGTAAGAGAGAAAATCACTGTTTATGATACATAGTAGTGTTCAGGAGATGGTGAGTATTGCTAGTCTTTGGAATAATGTAGCATCGATATTGTAGACTGTTACCACTGGGATTGGCTGTGTATGTTGGAGAATAAATTGATACAGATTTAACACTTCTTAGGAATTTAAAGGTGTCATTTATCTATATAGGTTAAATAAGTTCACATATGAAACTTTCCCTAGAGTACTGAATCCCAATTGAAATGACTATTACTCTACAGTTGTTGTTACTGTAAATATACTGTAAATATAATATACTGTAAATATAAAAACACATACTGTTTAAAAGGGCAGATATTTTCATACTCACTCTCAGCTTAGTAGTAGAGAAAATTTAAGTTGCTGAGTGTGCATGGCTTATTCCATTTGTGAGATTTCTACTCCACATTCAATAAATAACAATTTAGACAGTACCTTAAGTATTTCACCATTTAAACTTTATTTCCAGGAAAGCACTCTTCTAAAACTAAGTACATGTCTGTGTGTATTCTTTTTTTCTAATTTTTAGTGACACATTGTAATGTGAATACAAGCATAAATGAAATCTTCCAAGCGAATAAAAGCTGGGTAGACGCCAACAATCTTACCTGCATCAATGGAAGTGAAGTTTATCAGACAGGGCAGCTTCCCAGTGAACAGTATTGGAAGTGAGTACAGTACATTATCTACATCCTAAGCAGATGTTAGTAAAATTTTTTTATAAATAACAATAAAATATTGATCAGCTCTTTTCTTAACTCATATGAGCAAATTATACTTCATTTGACTCAAATGTTTATCCTGTGTGAATAGTAGTAGCCTGCAAAATTAGCCCATAGCTAATAGACTGTCATTCATAAGTTAGTTATTAAATGGGCACAAGGTCGTCAGTGATGATTTATATAGTGCTTATTATTGCTTTGAAGAAAAATATGCAATTTTTAGACTATAATGAGCAAGTTCTAATGATAAACAGTTGGGTGATGAATAATACTAGGGACAGAATTGTTATTTAAGGCTGAAATTCTTCATTGTTCATTTTGTTTATAGTTGTCGTTATATGACAAAATAGATGTTTGGGGTTATATTTGCTTTTATTAATTTTAAATGATGTCTTTAATCTCTTTACTGTATACCTGCTCTTTACTCTTATATAACTTCTTTGACTATTGCTGTAATGAAGTTTTCCTCATCTCCATGTTACTGCTCTGTGTGACCCTTTTAAAATTTGGCCCCTGAAATGTTCTAAACATCAAGCTAAGAAGTAAAATCCTATATCTATATATATCCCTAGTGGAAATCATGGAGTTTTACAGAAAGCCTTTGAAAAAGGTATAAAAATGGGACCATTTAGCCTTGATAATAACAGCAAGTATAATGAATTAGAGCTTCCCTGGCTCAGGTGGTAAAGAATCTGCCTGCAATGCAGGAGACTTGGGTTTGATCCCTGGGTCTATATTCAATCCCTGGGTCAGGAAGATACCCTGGAGAAAGGAATGGCAACCCACTCCAGTATTCTTGCCTGGAAAATCGCATGAAGAGAGGAACCTAGTGGGCTACAGTCCATGGGGTCGCAAAGAGTCAGACACGACTGAGTGACTAACACTATGATGAATACGAAAATATTTAATACAATTTAAAATGTCTTCTCTGTCATTTTAACTTGAGGGAAAAAATACCATAATGAGTAAAATAATCTGATGTAAGTTTAATTTTTTCCATAGAGGAGTTTTGAAATATTAGGGGAAAATCAGAGCTAAAGGAATGACTGGATCTTGTATTCTATGATTTGAAATTTTGGATTGGCTGCAGTTGACCAGAATGTTCTGAGTCTGACTTTTTACTGAATTATTTTTGCCTCTCCATACAACTGTATCAGTAAAAGCCTCATATGACATTGATGCCATATTAACATTAATAAATACTAATTAATAGTAGTATGAATATGTTGTATTAATATTAATAAATACAAATTAGTATGAGTATTAGTAAAATACTCATGAAGCTTCCCCTGTATGAAAGATATTATAAAATTCAATGTATTAAGATGAATGATTGTGTGTTAATCAAAGGACATATGTGTTTTCAGTAAAGTGGCACTCCAACGGTCAAGTGGACTGGATGAGACTGGAGTCATTGTTTGGTATTTAGCACTTTGTCTTCTTCTGGCTTGGCTCATAGTTGGAGCAGCACTATGTAAAGGAATAAAGTCTTCTGGAAAGGTAATTTAGAAAACACCTTAGACAGTGATGTTACTGTTTTCCAATTTCATTGTAGTTCATTGCCAAGTGGTATCAAATACATGTTTTTTTCTATCATGAGATCTTTCGAATGTGTGAAAAGTTTTCTAAGTAGGCAGCCTCACTCTAAGAAAATACATAACACTGCTATTATTAAAAATAAAACTAGCAAAAATTAGTACTAGATGTGTAATTTCTCTAAACTTGGACCCTTCTAGCTGATACAGCATTCTGAGGCTTGGGAGTATATTTTTAAAATTTCCATCCTATTATAATAAAGAAGCATCTTGAGTGAAATTATATGTTACAAGTTTTGGTTTGGAAAGTCTAGATCCCTGTTATATATGTTATATAGGGTAATAGTGTCAGTATTCCCATTATTCCATTGTTGGAGAGAGAAGGAAAAAAATAAAGCTATACAAGTGTTCTCTTAAAGCTTGCCAAAATTGACTCAGAACCCTCTTTCAGCAGAAAGTCCTCTTCTGAAAAACATTTCCCATGTCATTGTTTTATTTTTAAACTTTCAGAGAGCACTGAGGCAATATCAGAGGACAACATGAAATTTTCTCTGTGAGCAGCTGTACAATACCCAGAAAAATAAACATGTGTGTGTTTGTAACAACCAGACTGAAATTTCCATAAGGACAGAGAACAAGAATAACTGTGGATACGATCCTTGTGTTCCTGATACAATATCTAGCACAGTTACTGCTACATTGTAATAAGACACTGTTAAGATCACAAAAATACTGGGAACATCACAAAGTCAGTGGAAATTTTCCAAAACAATGTTGCGATTGTACATTTTTGAAACCCTTGGTTCCTTTTTGATGTTAATATTGAAAAATCCATGAAAATCCATTTACCCTGGCAATTAATTTTTACTGGTCTTGGGATTGTTTAAATCGTCTCCTTAGGCATATTACCAAACATAAGACATATATAGAGAAAAGAAACTATCCACATTAATGAAAAGCTAGCCTCAAAGGCAGTTTGCTCATCTGGAACCATGTGTTATCTAGGATACAAGCAGTTCACATGTATATACGTGTGCTCTCAAACACTCTTAATGGTAGCTTTAAGGATAATAATGTCAAGTGTCCAGTACTCACTTTAAAAACTTTCACAAGAGTTGGGCAACTACTAGATTTTCTTTCTTCTCTGGGATTGAGCATAGACTAACTACTTCAGTTAAAAGTTTACTTTTTAAACTACTTTAAAATCATTTTCTTTCCCACCTTAATGCACTAATTTACCAAGAGGTGATTTTCACTCCTATCAGACATTTGTTGTTTAGTCACCAAGTTGCATCTGACTTTTTGCAACCCCATGGACTTCAGCATGCCAGGTTTCCCTATTTTTCACTATCTTCCAGAGTTTGCTCAAACTCATGTCCATTGAGTCAGTGATGCCATCCACCATCTTATCCTTTGCCGCCCGCTTCACCTCCTCCCCTCAGTCTTTCCCAGCATCAGGGTCTTTTCCAATGAGTTGGCTTTTTGCATCAGGTGACCAAAGTATTGGAGCTTCAGTTTCAGTATCAGTCCTTCCAACGAATATTCAGGGTTGATTTCCTTTAGGATTGACTGGTTTGATCTCCTTGCTGTCCAAGGGACTCTCAAGAGTCTTCTCTAGCACCACAATTCAAAATCATCAATTCTTCATGCTCAGCTTTCTTTATGGTTGAACTCTCACATCCATACATGGCTACTGAAAAAACCATAGCTTTATCTATACAGACCTTTGTCGGTAAAGTGACATCTCTGCTTTTGAATACGCTGTCTAGGTTTGTCATAGCTTTTCTTCCTACGAGCAAACATCTTTTAATTTCATGGCTGCAGGCACCATCCACAGTGATTTTGGAGCCCAAGATGATAAAATCTGCCACTGTTTTCACTTTTCGTCCATCTGTTTGCCATGAAGTGATGGGACCGGATGCCATGATCTTCATTTTTTGAATGTTGAGTTTTAAGCCAGCTTTTTCACACTTCTCTTTCACTTTCATCAAGAGGTTCTTCAGTTCCTCTTCACTTTCTGCCATTAGAGTGGTATCATCTGCATATCTGAGGTTGTTGATATTTCTTCAGGCAATCTTTATTCCAGCTTGTACTTCATCCAACCTCGCATTTTGCATGATGTACTCTGAACAGAAGCTAAATAAGCAGAGCAACAATACACAGCCTTGACGTACACCTTTTCCAATTTTGAACCAGTCCATTGTTCCATGTCTGGTTCTGTTGCTTCTTGAGCTGCATACAGGTTTATCCGGAGGCAGGTAATGTGGTCTAGTATTCCATCTCTTTAAGAGTTTTCCACAATTTATTGTGATCCACACAGTCAGAGGCTTTAGTGTAGCCAGTGAAGCAGATATTTTTTTCTTGAAATCCTTTGCTTTTACTATTATGTAATAGATGTTGGCAATTTTTTTCTGGTTCCTCTGCCTTTTCTAAATCCAGCTTGTACATCTGAAAATTCTTGGATCATGTACTGTTGAAAGATAGCTTGAAGGATTTTTAACTTTACCTTGTTAGTATGTGAAATGAACACAATTGTATAGTAGTTTGAACTTCTGGATGTACAAGTTGGATTTGGAAAAGGTAGAGGAACCAGAGATGAAATTACCAACATTTACTAGGATACATTTAGGAAAGCACTCCATCTGGATTTCAAATAACCACTGCTGATATATTGTTTATTTACAACATAAACCTGGGAAACATTGCCACATATATCAGAGTGTTTTGAAAGTGGATCATTGGAAGAGTGGTGAAAACAGAAAGAGGAAATTATGCCAACTTTGGTATTATTATTATCAGACATTAATAAGCTAAACATTTCAACTGTCTAGTAACTTTGTTTGTATACAGTTATATACCATGAGTTTTAAAAATAATAACTTTTGGTTGTTCTTGGTAGGTGGTGTATTTTACAGCTCTTTTCCCCTATGTTGTCCTACTCATCCTGGTGATTCGAGGGGCAACTCTGGAAGGTGCAGCAAAAGGCATTTCATACTATATTGGAGCACAGTCAAATTTTGCAAAACTTAAGGATGCCGAGGTAAGACAATTCAGATTTCACATTATCTAAGGAGGTAAACCTTAAAAGTCAATACTGAAGATCTTTGATTACCTAGAGTGTTGTAATGTAATAGCTTGTAAAAGAATATGGAGTTAAAGTTATTAATGTTTCTGTCCACTAGGATGCCTGATTTTAAGTGTTTAACATGACACTAATGCTGTCTTATTGGAAGTGAGACAGTCATCTTTAGCAACAGGATTTTTAAAGTTATTTTATTCAAACTGATCCTATTTGACCAAAAGGATTTGGGGCTTATTAATTTGAAAAAGCATATTTCATGCATGAAATACCCACAAATTGATGACCCAGGTGGCACTAGTGGTAAAGAACCTGCCCGCTAATACAGGAAACATAAGGGACGTGAGTTCAATCCCTGGGTTGGGATGATCCCCTGGAGAAGGGCATGGCAACCCACTCCAGTATTCTTGCCTGAAGAATCCCATGGACAGAAGAGCCTGGTGGGCTACAGTCCATGAGGTTGCAAAGAGTCAGATACGACTGAAGTGACTTAGCATGCATGTAACTTACCAGATAAACGCGTAGTAGATTTAAAGATTACAGTTCATGGTTTAATGGTCTAATATAAACTTTGTCTTCAAAAGTTAATATTCTGAAGTTAAAACATAAAGTTTAAATGAAGAATTCCGTAAACAAAACTGTTACTTGTATACAAGACACATAAATATGTGCCATGAATATGAATTGGTAACCCTTTTTAATATTAGTCTGTCTTCAGATAATGGCTATGTGTATCATATGTACATAAAATCTTTTACAATTTTAACTGCAGAGGGAATTGCCAGTAAGTGTACTCCATCGACTTTCCTTCTATTGATACAGCATAATAACACTTTCACTTTTTTAGTAGTCATGTCACATTCTTAGAACACATTAAGCTTCTGGTCAGGCAAAATCCCACATTATATTAAAATCAAGAAACACTATAATATCATATTAGCAGTATTAGCCAAAATAGATATTAGCTTTAGCTTGCTATGGTACTCTTTGTGGAACTCATGCTACCTTTCAGCAGTTGCTATGTTCTAAATACTTACAATATGGATATTTAATTATTTTTTGTAGAATGTTTCTGATAACCAAGTCAAATTTATCAATTTTTAGTCATGGAAATCCATCCTTTACCTTTTTGAAAATTGAGAGGTCAGTCTCCAGCCTTTGGTTACCTTCTGTGTGTCCAAATCATTTTCACTCAGTAGTAATCACAAAAAAATCACTCTAAATCATTGATCTAAATTGATCACTCTAAATCATTTTAGAACTATTAACTTTTATTGTTTATATGTTGGAGATTAACATACTTTGATGTACCAAAGGCCACTGCTTGTTCTTCATTTTTCTTGGGCCTCACGTTTTTTAACCTTGTTTGTTAATCTCTTCCCAAGTAGAAGACCATTTTTGACGATGGATAAGAAATAAATAAAATGGAAGTTGGGATTCATCATCTTCTCTCTGTTAGGTTATTAAATAAGATATAATATGTTAATATACTTTGAAATGGTAAACTGTTATATAAATGAGCATACAAGTATTTTAATTATTGCTGTTATATAACACTAAATAATTGTAAAATGCAGCATTTTTCCTAAGAAATGGATCCTTCATTTTCTTTAAACCTCATAACTTTGAGCACAGTGGAAAAGCTCCTTTGATATTCTTCTAAGTGGCTTTTAAAGCCTCAGAAACCTAGACTTTATAGCTCTGTGCGACTATTCTGAAATTTTTATGTGACTAGTTTATACTGGTCTGTATTTTGGTGTCTCTATTATCTTTAGAACATCAGAGCTAAACCTAAAGTTCTATATGAAACATACAATTTAATTCTCCTACCTCCCCACCCCAACACAAACACTACCCTCACCCCTTCTTTGGGTTTGCTGGCAATGAACATTTTTTCTTAGATGTTTTTTATTCCTCTCCAATCTATATTCTAAGCATGCAATCACAAGTATGTATTTTTCCTTTTCTTTAAATATTTGAACTCTATTGATATCTCTAGGAGAGTAGAGAACCATACAAATTGATAGCTAGAGGGGTCTCCAGTGATTGTTTTACTAACTCCCTCATTCTACAGTGATAAAAGTTGAGACCCAGGAAGATTCACATTTAGTTAAATTTACATCACCTGTTTGTGCATCTTGAATTAAGATTTCCTAATCCCTAAACTTGGAGAAGGAAATGGCAACCCACTCCAGTATTCTTGCCTGGAGAAACCCAGGGACAGAGAAGCCTGGTGGGCTGCTGTCTATGGGGTTGCACAGAGTCGGACACGACTGAAGTGACTTAGCAGCAGCAGCAATCCCTAAACTAATAGTCTTCTATATAGCCATGAGATGGGTAGGTATAGAGATGATAAGTATGTTTGGAACTAGGCAGCCTAGTTATATCATTCATGGTAAGCATAGCATTCTTACACAACTGAGACCTGCCACACCACCTCCAGACCCCTTCACCCCACTTACATATGCATGCATAATGTATCAAGTCAAAGCAGCTGAGAGACTAACATAAAAGCATGTTCATCTCTTAATATTGGGTTGGCCAAAATGTTCATTTGGGTTGGCCAACCTGATATGTACAACTGCCTAAGAAATGAGTGCATCTTATTTTTCACATGATTTTCTTATCTTGTTGTTGTTGTTTAGTCACTAATCATGTCTGACTCTGTGTGACCCCATAGACTGTAGACTTCCAGGCTCTTCTGTCCATGGGATTTCTCAGGCAAGAATACTGGAGTGGGTTGCCATTTCCTTCTCCAGGGGATCTTCCCGACCCAGGGATCGAACCTGAGTCTCTTGCATATCCTGCACTGGCAGGCAGATTCTTTACTGCTGAGTCACCACTTAAATATAACCAATTGTTAAATGTATAAATGAAATAACCATGATCTAGCTGTCTATCTATGCATCTATCTACCCACCCATCTATTTATCCATCCATTTTACTTTCTACTGGCTTCCTGCCATTATAAAAGCAATTATAGTATAATAATCATCTAATATCAAGCTGAAGACCTAGTAAATATTTATTTACTCCTAACAACTTTATTTCTATTGATTTTGGAAATAGATTACATAACTTTCAAGGAGAAAATTATTGTTTTTAACTTCCACAAATGAAACTGAGTATCAGTTTATATTTCTTTTCCATAAAAACATAATAGCTATCATTGACTATCCTATTAATTACTTTGTAAATGTTATCTCATTTAATTCTCACATCATTCTTAGGACACATAGTTATTACTACTATTTTTATCATCATCATCTCCATTTTACACATGATGAAACAGGCTTGAAGATTTTAAATGAATCAAATTTAATGAAAGTGAGAGGTATTGGATTTAGACTTCATTCTTTTCGATTCCAGAGCTAGAACTGTTAAGTCACCATGTTAACATGGCCTGCCTTCCACTGACCAATCATATTTTCAGATGGACTAAAAACACACTTTTGCCTACATATATGCCAGTCCTATTATTTGAAGTCTCCATAATTAGATTTTTCTTCAGAGTAATGGTATATCTATAGAATTTCACTATTAAGATGGATTTACCTAGATTAGTTTCTAAGACTAATTATTGCCCTTTAGCAAAGACACAGGAGGGGTAAATTGTGAAAGGGGGAAAGATAAAGGGATTGAATTAGATGAAGAGTGTGAGCACTGCTTAAAGAGATGAGGCCAGCTACATGGGGCTCTAATCAAAACATGGAATGAGAGAACTGGATGATTGAAGGGATATCTAAATGTATCATCATCCTTTAAAAACTCCCTAGTATTATCCTTGTTAAGAATATGTTTTTGTTGTCCCCAAGTTGATATGTGGAGTAAACAGAATTCCAATCAAATTCCCAGCACAGTTTCCATAGAACCTGAAAATTTATTCTAAAATTTATGCAAAAAAGCAAGGCATTTCTTAAGAAATGAGGAAGACTTGTCCTACCAGGTGTGAAATGGTATTATAATGCTAATGCTAAAATAATAATGCTAAAATAATGCTTTTGCATAGGTATAGACATACAGACTCATGGAACAGAACAGTAATCTCAAAAACAGATTTGTGAACATATGGAACTTGATATGTGGCAGAGGTGGGGATACAGATCAATGGAAAAGGGATGAACTATCCAATTGATACAATTGATATCCAAACAATACAATGGATAATATCAATTATCTTCAATTGATATTTCATTTAGAAAACAATGTATTTGGATTTCTAATTTAATATCCATTAAATTCAATTTCAGGTGAATTAAACTTAAGGATAATAAGCAAAACTAAGTCTTTTAGAAGAAAATATAGGATAGTAGCTTTATGACCTTGGGCTAAGGATTCTTTTTTTCAGTCAGAGAAATCAAGGACAATTCGTAAAAATCAAAGATAGATACCTTCAGCTACATTAAAACAAAATCTTTGGTTCATCAAAGGACACAGTGTTAAGAGGGGGGAAAAAGCCACAAATTGGGAGAAAAAATTAAGATGTATAACAGATAAAGGATTAGAATCTGACTACATAAAGAATTCCTACAGATCAAATAAGACAAATAACCCAAACAAAACATTGGCAAAATATGTGAACAGGAATTCCACAGGAAAAAAAAAACTATAGAATATAAACAAATAAAAACATGTTAAGCCTTATAAATTATTTAAGGTTATCAACACTCTCATTTCACAGCCATTAGTTTGGACAGTATTCAAAATTCTGATTGATGTTGGCAAGGATGTGGGGGAGTGAGAACTCTCATACCATCTGGTGGGAGTGCAAACTGATACAACCACTTTGGAGAATAATTTGGCAATATTTAGTTGAATTGAAATTTCATATGGTTCAAATTGATAATGGATAAATCTCATATACTACTGAATGGAAAAAGCAGGTTGTATTAGTTTACATGCATTAAGATAACTTTTCTATAAACTCAAAAACATGCAAGGCTAAATGCCATATTGTTTAGGATAGTAAAAATATGAAGAAAACCAGAGAAATGATAAACACAGAAGTCAGGATAGCAGTTACCACTGAAGTTGGAAGTGTGATATAATCAGGAAGGAGCACAGGGAGGCTTTAATAGCCTAGCAACAGTTTATTTCTTAAGCTCAGTAGTGGGTATTTAGGTGTTTGTTTTGTTTTTATAAGTTATTCACCTATATATATGAAATATTTTATACAAATGAAAAATTAAGACTGTGTTTTTAAATATTATTTTCTTTTATAGGTTTGGAAAGATGCTGCCACACAGATATTTTATTCTCTGTCAGTTGCCTGGGGTGGTTTGGTTGCCTTATCATCTTACAATAAGTTCAAGAACAACTGCTACTCAGATGCCATTGTAGTTTGTGTGACAAATTGCCTTACTAGTGTGTTCGCTGGATTTGCTATTTTTTCTATATTGGGACACATGGCTCATATATCTGGAAAGGAAGTCACACAAGTTGTAAAATCAGGTATGTAGTGCTATATATAGCTTCTATATAGCTCATCTAAGAAACACTGATATACTTTATAGCAATTAAAGCACTCAAGATTTAGGGTATTGAGTTTTCTTTCTCATTTCATCTTAAATAACTTGGTTGTTTCAATCATATAATAATTCTTAGATGATCTGAGAAACAAGGCTACATTATAGAACAATTGTTTAAAGCTTTTTCCAAATTTTGTTTCGTGCTTAATATGGACTACTTACTGTTAATGTGAACTACTTACTGCACAATTGCAAGTATTAGGCATCACACTATGCATTTTACATTCATTATCTTCATGTGCGTGTATGTATATAATGACACATATATATACATGTGTATTAATATATATATGAATATGTGAAACTATATATGAAAATTAATCCATGTACAATTACACTATTAGATCTGATTTTTTTTAATTTTTAAAATGCACAAATGTCATATAGATTAAAACCCAACTGACTGAGTATACAGCTGTGTTCAGCTTTAAAGGAATCTGATTAATGAACGTCTTAACTTTAAAGACATTAACTAGAGATGCTTTAATTATCTGGCTTGGTGGCTCAGACGGTAAAGAATCCGCCTGCAATGCAAGAGACCCAGGTTCAATCCCTGGGTGGGGAAGATCCTCTCGAGAAGGGACAAGCTACCCAGTATTCTTGCCCAGAGAATTCCATGGATAGAGGATCCTGGCAGGCTACAGTCCATGCGGTCGCAAAGACACAACTAAGCGACTATCACTTTCACTTTTGAAGACTCTTAAGAACAGAAGTCTAGGGTTCTTTTAAGTTGGTTTTTCTTATTAAATTTCTATTTATTGTTAGTATCATTTGGTGAAGAGATTGATGAATGAGAATAGAATGTTGGAACTAGAAAGGACTTTGAAGATCACATAGTGTCCAGCTCCTCATTTACAGAGGATGGGACTGAGCATAGAAATGTTATGTCTTGCAGAAGATCAAATAATTAGGAAGTGATAGAGCCTAGGCTAGAAGTGAATTCTCCTGAAGTCTAGGCCAGTCCCCTGGGAGGTTGGAGACACTTAAAATACTTAAACTAAGTATCATATAATATGATTTAAAAAATGTTAACAAGTGTCTTTAAAGGCAACATACATCAAATAGAAAATAAGATTCAATTTATAGTTTTATTACATACAATCTTTCAGGTGTCCATATAATAATTTAAATGGCACTAAAACTATACCTGTTATCTTGTATTAACCTATAATGGAGTATAATGTGCAAAAATACAGAATCACTATGTTGTATACCAAAACTAACAGTATATTGTTGTAAATCAATTATACTTCAATAAAAAATAAGTTGGCACTACACAGCTGTGAAATGTACAGTGAAAAAAATAAATGACACTACATATTGTGACATTGGGTAAACATTGGAAAGAGAGTTGACTGGAGTTTAAGACAGCTGCTCTTCATTAATTAAAAAAATAAAATCAGCTAAACATCAGTGATATAGTTAAGATTTCTTATGTGGGAAAAGTACTATTTACAAAATTTATCTCACTAGCTTAATTTATAACACGTTTACATTATCATATTATAGAACAACCTACATAAACACTTTTAAAAAGTGATAGTGAAACAGTTGCTAAAGAATGTATATTATCCATTGGCTTGCCAAATTGAGATTTTTCTAGTATCTTACATTGAAAAATGTTCAAATATGTGAATTTCTTTAATTTGCATTCCATTAATTTTTCCTAGGTTTTGATTTGGCATTCATTGCCTATCCAGAAGCTTTAGCTCAACTCCCAGGTGGGCCATTTTGGTCCGTATTATTTTTTTTCATGCTTTTGACTTTGGGTCTTGACTCTCAGTTCGCTTCCATTGGTAAGTAATACTCCCAATGTTAACATATCCCTCTCATATTTTACTCTACTTCAAAACATTATTTTCTTACCCTTGTTGCCCCCGTCTAGTTTTTACTCTCAGAATGATTTTTCTGAAAATTCTTTTTAACTTAAATTTTAAATATGGAAAAATACAACATATTCATGTATCAGATACTCAAAAAGAACAGACATTAATATTTTATGTTTGCTTCAGACATTTTTTTTAGAAAAATAAACTGTTACAGATAAATTTGAAGTCCTTTATGTTTCTCTGCCTAATACAATTCACATTTCTTCCTTCCTAGAAAGCAACTGTCACCATGGATTATATAAATTATTTGTGTACATTTTATATGTATCCATAAATAAGATAGAATTTTTAAATTTCACATAAATGGGAAGTTTCATAGCATACATACCATTCTGACAGTTGCTCTTTATATGTATTATGAATCCATGTTGATACACAGACATGTGTTAATTGCTCAGTCATGTCTGACTCTTTGCTACACTTTGTGCATGGACTTAGCCTGCCAGGCTACTCTGTACATAGAATTCTCCAGGCAAGAATACTGGAGTGGGTAGCCATTCACTTCTCCAGGGGCTCTTCCCAACCCAGGGATTGAACCTGAGTCTCCTGCATTGCAGGCAAATTCTTTACCATCTGAGTCACCAAGTTAATTCACAATCTGTTACCATAATTATGGGCATTTGGATTATTTACAATTTTTTAAAATTATTTTAATTGGAGGCTAATTACAATATTGTAGTGGTTACACGCACTGCTGCAGTAATTATTCTTACATATGGTTCTCTTTACACATAGGAATTTTCCCTAGGGTTCAGTTCAGTTCAGTTCAGTCACTCAGTCGTGTCCGACTCTTTGTGACCCCAAGAACTGCATCACACCAGGCCTCCCTATCTATCACCAATATTCGGAGTCCACCCAAACACATGTTCATTGAGTCAGTGATGCCATCCAACCATCTCATCCTCTGTCATCCCCTTCTCCTCCTGCCCTAGGGTACACAACTAAAAATTCTGAAACAGTGTTTGTCATATCACACTGTAACATTTTAATAATTTATAGGATAAAATCCAGCCTCCTCCAGTTGACTTTCAAAGCCCTCCAAAAATTTCAAACATGTTTCTTAATCTTTTACTCATATATCCTTGTACTTTTAGCCAGTACCTTGTTTCATGAACATATTTACTTCTTAAAAACCTAGAAGGCCTTTCTGTCTCCATGTGAATTCACCTTATTTAAAAGTTCTACTAAAATTCTTCCTTTCCTATAACCCTCTTTCAACATCTTCAGCCCTCAGGGAACTATTACCTTATAATTGCTACCAATGAAAAACCTTACAAAACAGACCAAAAACAACAAATAGAGTTGTATTTGATTTCTTTTTATCAGAACTGATAAGTGGTGACTGCCAAGAGAAAGGACCCTATGGATTTTTAAAAGCAAGAAGTTGGGCCCAGAGTATATTCTCAACATATATTTGTAAATTTTATTAATAGAAGTTGATTTCTATGATTAAAATTATTGGCAAATGAGTTTACATGTCATTTTTTTCCTTCTGAAGAAACAATTACCACGACAATTCAAGATTTATTTCCCAAAGTGATGAAGAAAATGAGGGCTCCCATAACTTTGGGTTGCTGCTTGGTTTTGTTTTTCCTTGGCCTCATCTGTGTGACTCAGGTATACTACAGTATTTTTTCATAGACAAAATATTAGTTGGAATGTACTTTATAATCTAAATGAGGAAGCCATGGTTTAAGAGTATGTTTAGTACAGACTTCAAGATTTTCTGAGTTTTAACCCAGATTCTTTTCCCATCATAACACAATTTCAATAGCATGTATAATTTGGCAGGGGGAACCCAATAGTGGACAATTTCCCCAATTACAATAGTTACAGACTTTGAACATAGGCTGTATTTCTTGGCAGCTACAAAAGAGCACACTACCTTTCAATTTCATAATTAACTATTCTAAATGCTTATTTTTTTTATAGGGACTCAGTATAGAATAAAAGGTACAGCCTGTTTGAGATATTTAAAGCCCAATTTGTGTTTACATTTGAAACATTCCCCTTTTATATTTTGGCAGAGGTGAAACCAAGGAGCATATGTTAAAATCAAATTAGTAGATTCAATCTGAGTACCTCATCAATCATAAAAGTAATTAAAACTATATTTAAAAGTAACTGACTTTTTTTTTTTGGTAGGCTGGAATATACTGGGTTAATCTGATTGACCACTTCTGTGCTGGATGGGGCATTTTGATTGCAGCTATACTGGAAATAATAGGAGTCATCTGGATTTATGGTAAATAGTGACTACAGAATTATCTACACATTTTATTAAAATGACTTAGTTTTATTCCTTTTCATTATGTCTACTATAATAACTAAGTATAATATACTGGGCAAAAATTTCTTATGAATAAAATGTAGTTAAAGGCATTATATGCTTCATTGCTATAGTACAGGAAAATGTTTAGACATAGAAAGATAACTTAGAGCCAGAATGATTAATGAATGAAAGTGTGAGTAAGGGCTGAATGCACTCTTTATTGCTGTTTTTAGGAGGGAACAGGTTTATTGACGATATAGAAATGATGATTGGAGCAAAAAGGTGGATATTCTGGCTATGGTGGAGAACTTGCTGGTTTGTCATTACGCCTATCCTTTTAATGGTAAGTATTAACATGCCATGAATCTGGTATCAATAATATATATATTTAAACATTTATAAGATAAACTTGACTTATTTACATTAAATACAATAAAGCAAATTAATATCATTTTAAAATAAATGATTTTCAACTTTTCATGACTGGTGTCTCCAAGTGACTGAAATTACAGTGCCTTTCTTTGTCGCATTATTTCTGAGGCCATAGGCTTAAACATTTATCATTTGAGACTTAAAGGTATCCTAAAAAGTATCTAGGACAAGATACTTAAAATTTTTCAATACAATAAATTTTTAAAAATGAGTCATTTGCTCATTCCTTAAAAAATATGCTGAGCCACGTAAAATGTTCTTAACCTCTCTGTTTAAGACCCAGTCTCCACCTTCAAGGAATCCAATCTAAATATACTAATTGCTAAAAAACAATACTCAGTTATTAATTCATATTTTTTATGGAAAGTAGTATCTGAAATTATGAAAACTCACGTGTGTCAACAAAGGCAATAGTTTATGTTAAAAATTAGTGCGATTTAGGAGCTGAAGGAAGAAGGACATGGCAACCCACTCCAGTATTCTTGCCTAGAGAATCCCGTGGACAGAGAAGCCTGGTGGGCTGCTGTCCATGGGGTCACACAGAGTCGGACACGACTGAAGCGACTTAGCATGCATGCATGTATTGAAGAAGGAAATGGCAACCCACTCCAGTATTCTTGCCTGGAAAATCCAGGGAAAGAGGAGCCTCGTGGGCTGCCGTCTATGGGGTCGCTCAGAGTCGAAAACGACTGGAGCGACTTAGGAGCAGCAGGAGCAGCAGGAGCTGAAGGAAAGCAAAAAATAATTTTAAATAACAGTTCAGGACAGTAGAAGGCTGAATGCCAAGTAAATACTTTATGGGATAGAAAATTACTATGCACTAGAGATAATAGTGGGGGTGGGGCAGGGGGAAACTTTATTGAGGATGAGTTTTGGTTCTCATTGCCTCCATGCTTCAATGATTTTCCTAGGAAAGGGTATTATGTAATTTGATCTACACTTTATTTTAGAGGGTGTTTTTACTATTTGGCTTTGACAGTGCTACTAAATATTGTTTTCCTCATTTGACAAGTTTCCATAATAAAATAAGCCCTTTATCAACTTAGAAGATCTAACTAGACATTTTAGCCAGCTAATTTCATTGATTTCTAGGTTTGACAACTCGATTTACTTTAAAATGCAAAGGTATTAGATGTTAAATGATATACATTATCATCTATTTTGTATAAAATCATACATATTAGACTCCACTATCCCTCATCCATTCTCTTGCAATTATATGAAATTATGGTAATTGTGAAATAAACTTAGTGTAATGAAATTAAAGGAATTTTGGGGTTTTGTTCATTTTGTTTGCTTTACAGATTTCTATATAATTAGTTTTAATGCTGCAACAGTCTAGTAGGGTTTTTTAAAAATACTTTTTAAAAAACTTGGCCTTAAAATGTTTTTATCTTTAAGATTCACTGTGTTACCCAAACATTTTTTTTTTTTCAATAAGAAAGTGCTTTGGTAACTATGTACCCATGTGTGAATGCCTGTACGTTTTGGGTGTGGAGTAAGGGGTACTCTGTGTAGTGGGAAATAAATAGAAACTACTGATAAGCAAGGCACAAAGCATGTTCACTAAAATGTATTTTATATTCTCATTGAACTAACTGATATGCTGGCTAGCTTACAGGACAGAACGCTAAGTCACTTCAGTCATGTCCAACTCTTTGCAACCCCATGGACTATAGCCCACCAGGCTCCTCTGCCCATGGAATTCTCCAAGCAAGAATACTGGAGTGGGTTGCCATATTTCTTCCTCCAGATAGCACAGAATAAAATCATGCTATTATAAGTGAAAGTTAAAAGTTCAATAATATAAATCTCAGATACTATTTTACTTTCAACAGATATATTTTATGGTAAAGTATTTTACTGAAATGTGTGTTGTACAAGTATCTGTATCAATGCTAATTTTTGTAAGACAAATACAAGTTATTTAGATTGGTTCATTTAGAATTTGATTTTCTGGCTATTTACCAGATTATCTCACCTTGAATGTATTTTCATCTTAATTGTTTTTGATAAATTATTTCTAAGAAATGGAATACAACTGCTAATAATTAGTACAACTGAAACCATTAATGCAATAAAGTCTAATCTTTACCATTTTCTTTTCATATTTTACTTTCACAGTCAATCTTGATCTGGTCAGTGATACAGTTTCGTAGACCTAAGTATGGTCAAATTCCATACCCTAACTGGGGAGTTGCTCTAGGCTGGTGTATGATTACTTTCTGTATTATCTGGATTCCAATCATGGCTATCATAAACATAATTCAAGCTAAAGGAAACATCTTTCAAGTAAGCATGTTAATATTATTTATACTTTATAATATAAAGTACTTATGATCAAAATGAAGGTTATGAGATTCTGAACATGAGATTTTGAACATGAGATCAAATTAATCACTATTCCCCTCAGGTAACTTTTATACCTGATACAATTTACCTATTACTATGTGCATAACATTGTGTTATACTGGATGTATATTTTTGTGTCTCCATGTACTAGACTATAAGCTTAAGAAGGGGTCTTGTCTTGATTGATATCATATTCTCAAGCCCTATTAAAATGCTTAGCACATAAAAGTTATGGTATCTTGGTGCTAGGGGTAAAGAACCTGCCTGCCAATGCAGGAGACATGAAGCATGGGTTTTATCCCTGGAGAAGGAAGCGGCAACCCACTCCAGTATTCTTGCCTGGAGAATCCTATGGATAGAAGAGCCTGGCGGACTACAGTGCATAGGGTTGCAAAAGAGTTGGGACACGACTGAGCAACTGGATTGAACTGAGATGACACAAAGCAACTGACCTTTTTCCTTTATAATTTTCACCTTTAAAATTTCATCTGGTTGTAATACATACTATAATAGCATGTTAGAAATGGAAAAAAGTCTGGTAAATGACCTTGAACCCAATCTAGACCCTGAGTTATCCCTCTTTCATGGAGGCCTGAGGGAATGGAGTTGATTATGATATCTCAGTAGGACAATGTCTAGGTAGGCTCAGAAGTCAGACTGGATTCAAGATTTAGGTCATTGTTTAGTGGATCTAGATGAATGGCTTTACCCTTTGATTCTTGAAACTTCCCAGTCATACACTGGTTTAGATCCTAACCTAACCCTTACTCTAAAGCCAGGATAGAAATTCAATCAAAGTATGTGAAGTGATACTGTTGCTTGAATGGGTTCACACACTTCCTTTTGAGCTCATTTACATACTCAGTTATTTTGACTTTGTAGTTAATACAGTTCTATTAACAATTGGTTAAATTTGAGTATCTTTTTTTTCTGTAGACAATTAAGAATTTAGATGATCACTTTTTTACTTTTCTATATTCTTATTTCATTTTGGTTAGCAAGAAGACATAACACTCTATAATAATTTTTTTTTTTTTTTTTTTTTGCTTCTCAGCGCATTGCAACCTGCTGCAGACCAGCTGCTAACTGGGGGCCATATCTGGAAAAACATCGTGGGGAAAGATATGAGAACATGGTAGATTCTAAAAAAGAGACTAACCATGAAATACCTAATATTAGTGACAGTAGAAAACCAGAATGAGATCTATGAGCTTTCCAATTTCAACAGGAATGTAATACAAAAATGTGAATCTACTAATGCTTAGCAATGTAATTTATCTGTTAACACATACATAGCTGCCTCTACTTCACAATAAAAATTTTGTATCACTACAATATTTTTCTAATATACTGAAGGCTTTATTTTGAGCTGGTTATTTAGAAAATAGTTATATTTTCTATTATAAAAGTTTTTAAATACTATTTGCTTATATTTCTTAGTACACAATGTTTCTTTTCCATAAAGCTGGGGAAAATAAATATATTTAAAAGAAAGTTGTAAAATTGAAAATTAGAAATGCCATACATATATGTATATATGGAAAAAATGAACTATTTATATGAAGACTATTGCTTAATATCTTTGATTCGTGTCTAAAAACTTCATGCCTTCATAGTTCACTATTTTAAGGTGAACTTGGTAGTTATATTCTTTATTTACAAATAGAGAAATAAGACAGAAAACTATGGCCAGTAAGTGATAAATCTAGAAAATGGAATCTAGAAGCTTTGATTATTTCTTTCCTCATAAAATGTGTTCTGTAGGTTATGGGTGGAAGAAAAACATGACTCATCTAATTTCTACTGTGTTTCACAAAATTTAAAGTAGTTCATTATACACCCTGAAGTCTAATTTCAAATAGAACATGGAACAAAATACTAATGAGGAAATGACTTCTATCAAATCTAAGATCTTATGATTATAATATATAGTTAATAGATAAGTAGAATGATTGTTTTACTTGAATAAGTTACTATTTACAGGTGATAACTTATTTACATACTTATGGGAGATAAACTTGTGAAACTTGTCAAGAATGAGGGCGGCCAAGCTAGAAAGTCCTATGTGCCAATTTCTTTTCAAAAGATAATGAAAACATCATATCACTAATAGATTTATACACTGATTATATATCATTTACAGCTGGTTTAACATCACAATCTAGGATTACCTAACTATGCAAGAAGCTTTTCAGTTATTCTTAAGGTTCTTAACATGGGCTTCAGAGACTGTATGAGGTTGAAATTACATGTAATATTTTTCTACATGTTATGTGTATATGCATTTTTTCTACTGCGAGAGTCCCTATTTTTCATCGGAATATCAAAAGAAATCTGTGACTCTGAAATATGTTTAAGAACCACATACACTACCGCTGGCTTTTTGTTCTTGTCAAATGATGAATAAAAGAATAAATTTAAGCATTAATTTCTTATATATTTTAAATTCCTTTTCCTTTTGATTGAAGATTAAATGAGTAAGGGATTAAGGTTTTCCTTTAATTTATACTGGTAACTTATTTGGGGGCAGGGGGTATGAAGTTAGGTAGATAGGTAGGCCTGTAATTCAACAATCTCAGTGAATTATGTGCATATATATGATCAACTTGTGTTAGATATTTTGAGGATTTTCTTTGAGGCTTCCCTGGTAGTTCAGATGGTAAAGCATTTGCCTGCAATGCAGGAGACCTGGGTTCAATCCCTGGGTCAAGAAGATCCCCTGGAGAGGGGAATGGCTACACACTCCAGTATTCTTGCCTGAAGAATTCCATGGACAGAGGAGCCTGGTGGGCTACAGTCCACGGGGTTGCAAAGAGTTGGACATGACTGAGCAACTAACATACACATAAGATGAGCTTGTGTTAGATATTCTGAGGGTTTTCTTTGAGGGTAGGTCAAATGCTGTTAGTGACTGTCAACAGATTACTAGATTTTATAAAATATTTAAAATAGATTGCTAAATACAGCATATAAATACTTTAATTTTAAGCCACATTACATACATTCTACCATTATTATATTTTGGTGCTATTTGAGGTGTGGATTTTTCACCAAATAAAAAAATACATATAATTTTCTACAGGTGACTTGCAATTCAGGGAAGGTTTAGGCACACTTCTAATGAAATATCTAATTATTAGCAGAGGTGGTGCTGGAAAAGTAGTCTACTTCAATAGCTGACTATGAAGAGTAGTTAAGAGTTTCTGTGACTATCTTTACAAGTATGTAAAGCACAGATCTTAACAGAGTCCCTGGCACATTTTAGGGTGCTCAATGATAGCTCTTAGTATTATTACACAGATTCAATAGTGTTAGACTATTCTGCATAATGGAAAAAAGTTCCATCAAATCTCATTAACTTTAATGCAAACTTGGAGACATTTACAGCATTGTAAACCATTAGAAAAAAAACTTTCACAATTGAAGTTAAAATCACTGTATCTCAACTATATTCTCTTTACTGTAGCTAATTAAAAAGAAAACAACTCAAACTGTTTCTTTCTCTATTGTGCTTTCATTCCTTCTCCATGCTAACATGAATATGTTAGCAACATAATCAACTCTCTAAATGTAAGCAAACTGACAAATGTCTGGATTTTGTATCTGACTTGGCACCCCTCCACTTTTAAATAATAATTCATTTGTTATAAACACATATAATCAAATGAGTCCACTCAAAGTCCCTTTAATGATTGCCTCAATTGTTATTACATTCTGTAGGCTTGTCAGTGGATTTCCGGTTAACTAATGCACCATTTAAACCCTTAGTAACTAGAAATTGTTCCAGTTCAGCCAGCTTGTATTCTACTATCCTGAGGTTTACCAATATTCGCTTCTGCATAGCTATTGAGTGTGGGAAATTAAGATATCCCGAGAGAGACTGTTGACCGAAAGACTCTTATCAGTAATGCTCTTAGTTGACTGAGTAGAAAAGGATGATCTTACTAGCGCAAGAGAAGTTGAATTTGATGACATTTCACCAGTGTTTCTCTGTAAGGGAAGGAAATTAAACATATGTAGTTTATTGACTTTAGCAATGTCCAAATACCACCAAATAATAACATTCTTAGTCTTGATTTACCAAAATGAACTGATTGACCTCCCCCAAGATTAAAAATCTGTTGAATGAATACATTAATTTGGAAATATGCCCTTCCCAAAGAGTGAGAAAAAAATGAAAGTAGCCTTCTGATGCCAAAATACCATAGCCTTGGCTTACATTTCTTGGGCATTCCAGTAGGTCTATACTTGAACCCTGTTTGATACTTATCTAAAAGCACTTCACTTGGAACTTTAAACATCACCAGGAAACCCACATTTTGACCTTAATTATCTGTGATGTCCCCTCCCCCACCCAAAGCTGTCATAAAGATGACTGAAAACGAAAATACAAGGGAGGAAGAGGCAAACAGAATCACATGGGGGTAGTAAAAGCCAGAGAGGAAAAGAGTAGGTACAGTGTCTTAAAATGGGAGGGGGCAGATGGACACTTTCTGCTGTACATTTCGAGTGGATGAAAAACTGATCCCATCACCTAGTGACTTGGGGCTTTTCACAACACAGTACAGCTGTGGAACATGGGAGAAGTGTGAGGTAAAGAGTCAAAATCTGAGCGCTTTCAAAGGAAAAAGGAATGGGGTGACCCCCGCCTTACTCTTACTTTACTATCTATCTACTCTCTTAAACACACCTCCCTCCCCAAGCCATGTATTTGTCGAGCTTCATCTAATTCCAACCGCTCTTACACACTTTACCTGAAACCAGGTTTTCCAGAAGACAAACATGAAGGTGAACAGAATGCTGCTCACTAGTAGGAACAGGAAACTCATGGCGCCTCTTCAAACCTCTTCCCTCTTCTCGGGCACTGAGGCACTCAGCTGGCAGTTGGGAAGCAGGGGGCCGCTAGCCGCCGGGGAAGCCGAGGGCCACGATGCTCAGCGTCCCTCGCTGCCTGGTGTAAGTGGGACGGTAGGCAGCGTCCAGCTTTATATACCCGAGAGAGCGTGTGACCTCACAATTGAGCACGCTCAGGGGGCGGTACGTCATAATCTGATGATGTAACACCGGCTTGAGGGGAAACCAGGCGGCACATACCGCACACCTGATCAGTTAGGATAGTTAGAGATGGCGGGAGAGTTTGGGATTTTCGGGAAGCTGAAACGTGGTAGAAGTAAAGACGCCAAATTGACTGGCTAAATGCTAGATTTTAGAAGTGCTTCCCCTCCCCCACCTTTTATCTGTTAAGATTTTTTTCTCTGCTGCAACCACTTCATTATTCATTTCAAAAATAAGTTCAATACACTGTAAAAGTAGTTACCTACATAATGTGAGTCGTGGCCAAATACCTTCCTACCATCCCCTCTGCTATTTTAGGATTCACTCCAACCATATTCACATCGGGATAATGTACATTTGTGCCACTGTACAGTTTAAAAAGTAATTCCAGGTCCATTTCTCCATATAGTTCTCACAATAATTTTGTGCTATAGGTATCTTTAATGGTATTGTCTACTTCGGGAAATGCAGAAACAGATTCAGATGTTAAGTAAACTCATTTGAAACTAGTAGCAAAAGCACAGCTTGAATCCACAGAGTTTGAGTTCTGAGATAAACTCCCATTCCCTCATCCTCATCCCCATCCTCAGGACCTCTACCTACAGTTGTGAGCCTCAAATATTTACTCTTCTCCACCCAAGGAACGGAACAGTATATTTGGATTAGTTCATGAGAAGGGACAGATACAGGAATCATTGTACAAGTTAGAAGTGTTCAAGAAACTCAGGTAAATGTACAAGATGACACTGAACTAAAAGTCAGTACTAAAGCAAAAGCCAGGATAATCTCAAGATAAGTGTCAAACTGTAACCCACTCACTCTGCTTGGGGAATAACTCACATCTTCATAAAGATAGGAAGGAGAGGAATTACATTTATACATTTTTATATCAAACTTTTTTCCCAATTATGAGTTCAAACCTTAAAGATTTATTTAACATGTATTTATTAAACACCCAATGTAAAGGGCAGGCACTGTGCTGTATTCTGGGAATACGATTATGAGTAAAACTAAAGTCTCTGCTCACCCAGAATGTGCACTCTAGTGTGAGAGATAAATAGTATTCAAATACAGAAATAATGTAAAAGTATTAATGAAATAACTGATAACAGGAGGTACATGATGGCACAGAAGCCTATGATAGGATGGGAGATGTAAAGGAGGGTAAAGGTCCTGGCTTTATGGCTTACTCAATCAGATGGATGGCAAATAACCAAGTATGGGGATGGTGATCATGAATTTGGTGTTGGACATGTTGAGTTTGACATGGTTTTTGTCAGGTTGGTTTATTTCTCTTCCCTGGTTCTTGTTTTGTCACAACAAAAGAGTTTGACATGGTTTTTGTCAGTTTGGTTTATTTCTCTTCCCTGGTTCTTGTTTTGTCACAACAAAAAATTGGAGTGATGGACCAAAAAATGTAGAACATCCAACTCAAGCAGACAGAGCTTTTCTTAGTCCAACACTCCCAAGAGAGTTGCCCTCATCCTTCCTGTCAAACCCTCTTGGCTTCCCCCTTTTATGCTTCCAGTCTCCTCCCTTTGGTTAAGCCTGATGCAAAGTAGGGCTTGCGCCCACCACCAATCAATGAAAGGGAAGGCAAATGGGCATATGCTCAAGGCCAATTGACAATTATAAGTTATATAACAGCAAGTTGTATTATTTATGTCTTCCCATAATTCTGTTATAATTAGATGCAGAATATTCACGAGCCCTTAATGAGCTCCTAACTGCCTAAAGTTACTTGGAGAAGCCCCTGTGATCATTTTGTATCCACTTGTGCCTAGGGTGCATCTGCAGGAGTTGAAAAGTGTGGTTATTTTGTAGCATGTCTGTGAGCTCTCCTGGGTGTTTCTTGGATGGAGTTCAGAGATAGGCTTCCATCCCTTACAGCCAGGCCTCCTCTGGTTGCTCATGTCTAACTTCCAACCTAACACTTTGAAACATGGAATAATTGACCTCAGGGAAATAATTGAAGATATACATTCATGAAGCATCTGCATGAAGATGGCAATTGAAGCTCTAGATGTGTAAGAAATTCCCTCATGTCAGTGTAGGCATGTAATTGTGGTTAACACTTAATTTCTTATTTCATCAAATAAAATTGAGTGAAGCCCAGTACATTGTCTCCAACAATAGAATTTTGAATTTTGATCCTACTGGTATCCAAGGGAGCACTTCAGAGATTTTGGAAAATAGTCTCATCACACACATTGTTGCTAACCATTGACGTTTTTGCATTTTTTATTGTGGTAAAGTATATAAAATATAGAATTTATCATTTTAACCAATTTTAAGTGTACACTTCTGTGGCAGTAAGTAAATTTGCATTGTTGTGCAACCATCCATCTCCAGAACTTTTTCATCTTTTCCACCTGAAAATCTGTCCTCATTAAACATAAGTTCCTATTCACCCCTCCACTCATCCTCTGGAAACTACCATTCTACTGTCTGTCTCTATGAATTTGAATATACTAGGTATCTCATATAAGTGAAATTACACAATATTTGTTGTGTTGTGACTTGCTTACAGAATATAAGTATAATGTCATCAAGCTTCATCCATGTTGTAGCCCTTGTCAGAATTTCTTTTCTTTTTAAAGCTGAAGGATATTTCATTGAAACAATAACTTAAACAAATAAATAGACTTAATTAAAAGAGAAGCAATTCAGTGTGGGCAGGGGAGATTCATAAATGTATTGGGAGCCCTGGTTTGTTAGACTCTTTTGCTTTGTTATCTTCAGTATACATCTTCCACCTCATGGTCCAAGATAGTTACTGAATTGTTCTGTTACCAGGCTAGTGGAAAATGTGAAGAAGGATGAGCCTCCTCTCTTTTAAGGAATTTCCCCAAAGTTGCACATGATACTACCACTTTCATTACTGGCCAGAATGTAGATAAGTGGTCAAATCTAGCTACAAAGGAGGCCAAGAAATATAGTTCTTGTTCTGTGTACTGAGCCAAATCAAAATTTATGGTTATGCTACTGAGAAGGAAAAGGTAAGGAGTTATTGAAGGATGTCTGTCAATCTCTCTGATACCTTCTAGAGAAGGAGATTTAGATTTTGTCTCAGGATAACAACCCATCCTTGCACCCATAAGATGCACATGAACTTCATCATTTATAAGGACTTGACTGATATTTGAAGATTAGGGAAAAGGAGAGGGAGGACAGCAATCTGGCTTGTTCAGAATTCCATCCTTCTACCTTTTCCACCTTGCTTTAATTGAAATTGTCTAAAAATGGTTCTTCCCTTCCAGTTGTTGTTCTTCCAGAATGAGTTCCAAGTAGATCACACCTATTCAAGGCCATATGACTGGGCTTACTGCATTAACAATTTATACATGGATACTTTTTCCTTTTAACTGACATAATTTTGTGTTGAATGCTATAAAAACAGAAGAATATAAAATGCTTATTTTATGAAATTCAATTAGAACATAATTTAGAGAAACTTAAAAAAAAAAAGAACGAAGAAACATATGTTGAATTTTTTCTTTCCAATCATATATTCTCTAGTCACACATTTCATCAACAGAGGGCATGGTAGGTTTGTTTCATTTCAATTTTTTTCTGGTTGCTCTGTACTTTTCAATTATAGCTTCCTTTCATTTGGAATCACATCATACAATCCACGGTCAAATAAGTGAGTGGCATGTTGTATTTGTTAAATATACCACAGATCATTGATCACTGACAGCGTAATCCAGACTTCACTACATATAAATTGCCATAGAATTTTGCTGAGAACATGCCCTTTACAATTAATCAGATTGAGTCAAAATTTCTACACCATATTTCTTTTCATTAAAAAGAGAAAGAACAAAGATAATATAGTTATGATCAACACTAACCTGAGATTTTTTCTTCCTCTATCACCATATCACCCCTGATGTTGTAATAGAGGCAAAATAAAAAGAGTATATAAGCTGAATGATGATGCTTAAATCTGGTATTTTATTTTCAGTGACATTGTTTTCCTTTAAGTGACATTTAGAGCTTATTTTATGTCACCTTTAGATCTGTAATCTGTTCTGGAAAGTATTAAGTGACTTGGAATAGAATTGCTTTTAGCTTTTTTACTAAGAGAATGAGCTACAATGTCCATCTCAAATTGAGACTTTAACAATTCGTTATGTTTGTCATTGAAACTTTGAAATGCCAACCTGAAAATTGCATTAAAATATAATTTTCAGCCTTTTCATAACTTGTAATAATGGAAAATGTTGATAATTGCTATTAATGTCAGTGGGAAATTTAACTACAATACAGATTTTTTCTAGTGGTATTTATATTTGAGTTGTTTAAAATAAACCAGTTTTTTTTTTGAGGAGTGGTGTGTGTGTGTTTGTGTGTGTGTGTGAGCACACACATAAGTGATGCCCTGAAAGAGCTTGATAGAGCAAAACACAGGATAAATCAGGAAGAAAAAAACCTTCCAAACAACTCTATTAAATGTCCAGGGAGACTACTCATTACTTTCCATTTATTCAACAAACATTTATTGAATACTAGGCACTGTTCTAGAACAGTAGGGATACAGTAGTGAACAAAACAGACAGAAATCCTCCTTGCAGCTTATATTCTATGGGGAAGCTGTATTCAAATTCCCACACTGATTATTTGTTGGTTTTTCTTTTCAGATTTTCATGGAGTATTTAAACAGTCAGTGATTTAAAAAGTCAGATCATGGCAAATGCATTTTTTGAAGCTAATGTAACCATGACATAAAATCTTTCCAAGTGTGACACAGAGGATTGAAAGAATGATACTCTTAAAATGAAAAAAAAAATAACACAAAGCACTAAGCAAATAAAATATGGACAATATTTTAAAACTAATATCAAATATAGTTTGTTTCAGAATATTAGGAGGACAACATCAGGAATCTCTAGTATATCATTTCCATAGGTCAAAAGAAAATTATATAAGACTCTCAACAGGTGTCCAAAAGATGCATTGGTTAAATTTCAACATCCATTTTTGGATTAATTAAACTAAGTGTTAATTTTTTAAAAACCTGGGCATGAAAGAATAGGCCCTTAATATTATGATATCGAGAAGAAAACAATAACCAACATCTGTAACAACAACATATTGGGGACATAGTCAAAATCAAGAACAAGACATGTGTGTTGCATCACTATAATTATTTAATAGTGGTATAGAAATTCTAGTGAATGCAGTAAGAAATATCTGCATAGAAAATCTAAAAGATTCTAAATAAAAAATCCTAGAACTAATGACTTTAGTAAAGTGCCAGGAAGCAAAGTCAGTGAACAGATTAAAGAGCTTTCTTATATACCTATAATAAGTGGGGGGAAAGTGAAAGTGTTAGTCGCTCAGTCGTGTCTGACTCTTTGTGACCCTATGGACTGTAGCCCTCTAGGCTCCTCTGTCCATAGAATTTTCTAGGCAAGAATATTGGAGTGGGTAGCATTCTTTTCCTCCAGGGTCTCTTCCCGACCCAGGGATCGAACCTGGGTCTCCCACATTGCAGGCAGATCCTTTACAGTCTGAAGCACCAGGTAAGTCCTGTACTGATAATAGCTAGTTAGAAAGCATAGCTGGAAAATGAGACCACTTACAATGACAACATAATATACAAAATACCCAGAAACAAAAAACTAAAAATTGACTGAAGAAAATTACAAAACTTCACTAGGAGAGATACAAGATTTATGTAAATGTAGAAGAACATGTTCCTGGATAGGAATACTAAACAATATAAACATGTCAAGTTTTCAAAAATTCAGATGTAATTTACCTGTAATTCAGATCAAAATCCCAAGAGGATTTTTGAAACTTAAGAAAGTGATTTTAACATTCATCTGGAAATTTTAAAATATGAAACAGCCTAGAAATTTTTGAAGAAAAAAATAAAGAGAAGATACTTGCTTATATAAAAATGCATTAAAGAAACACTTTTTAAAACAATGTGTGTTAGAACAGGAATATGTGGATGTAGGAAGAGATTGGAAAACAGAACAAAGATGAATGCTCTAGTAGAAAATTGGTAAAAACATTCAAAATGAAGCAAAACAATTGACAAAAATTATGATAATAATAATGCTGTGGGCTGTGCTTAGTCACTCAGTCATGTCTGATTCTTTGTGACTCCATGGACTGTAGCCCACCGGCTCCTCTGTCCATGGAAAGTTTTCCAGGCAAGAATACAGGAATGGGTTGTCATTTCTTTCTCCTAAAGATTATACTGAAATGAGAAAGAGGCTGGATCTTGAAGTCATGGAAAGGCAAAAGATGATGGTGAGCAAAGAAGTTGACATACGCGTGACCAAAGTTTATTAGGCATTGCTATTAAAACTCATACTATGATGAATACTTTGGAGGAGTTTAAAAACAAGGTGGGACTTCCACTTCCAAGAAGCAACAATTTAAATCTTTCCATATGACAAAAGACAAGGTAAAATTAGGAGATATGACTGGGAGAAGACAATGCCAACAGGTATAACCAAAACCAGTTGAGGGGTCAAGAATCCATAAAGAACTCCTTTATATTTGGTGTTTTTTTTTTCATTGTTATCAATAAAAGATAGTCAAAGAATATGGACAAGAAACTCACAGAGGAAGAATATGAATAGTCAAAAAATATCCAAAAGGATCATATAGTACACCAATTCTTAATTTTTTTGAGGACCCATCACACTTTTCCATACTGTCTGCATGAATTTACATTCTTATTAACAGTGCTTGAGGGTTCCCTTTTCTCTACATTCTCACCAGTATTTATTATTTGTTGTCTTTTTTATAATAGACATTTTGACAACTGTGAGGAGATAGCTCATTGTACTTTTGATTTGCAATATGGTGGCACTACAGGTAAAGAGCCCGCCTGCCAATGCAGGAGACATAAGTGACATACGTTCGATCCCTGGGTCAGGAAGACCCCCTGGAGGAGGGCATGGCAACCCACTCCAATACTGTTGCCTGGAGAATCCCCATGGACAGAGGAGTCTGTTAGGCTATGGTTCGTGGAGTTGCAAAAAGTTGAGCATTACTGAAGCAACTTATCCCAGCATAGTTCAGTTCAGTTCAGTCGCTCAGTCCTGTCCGACGCTTTATGACCCCATGAATCACAGCACTCCAGGGCTACCTGTCCATCACCAACTCCCAAAGTTTACTCAAACTCATGTCCATCGAGTCAGTGATGCCACCCAGCCATCTCATCCTCTGGCGCCCCCTTCTCCTCCTGCCCCCAATCCCTCCCAGCATCAGGGTCTTTTCCAATGAATCAACTCTTCGCATGAGGTGGTCAAAGTATTGGAGTTTCAGCTTCAGCATCAGTCCTTCCAATGAACACACAGGACTGATCTCCTTTAGGATGGACTGGTTGGATCTCCTTGCAGTCCAAGGGACTCTCAAGAATCTTCGCCAAAACCACAGTTCAAAAGCATCAATTTTTCAGTGCTCAGCTTTCTTCACAGTCCAACTCTCACATCCATACATGACCACTGGAAAAACCATAGCCTTGACTAGATGGGCCTTTGTTGGCAAAGTAATGTCTCTGCTTTTTAATATGCTATCTAGGTTGGTCATAACTTTCCTTCCAAGGAGTAAGTGTTTTTTAATTTCATGGCTGCAATCACCATCCGCAGTGATTTTGGAGCCCAAAAAAATAAAGTCTGACACTGCTTCCACTATTACCCCATCTATTTGCCATGAAATGATGGGACCGGGTGCCATGATCTTAGTTTTCTGAATGTTGAGCTTTAAGCCGACTTTTTCACTCTCCTTTTTCACTTTCATCAAGAGGCTTTTTAGCTCCTCCTCACTTTCTGCCATAAAGGTGGTGTCATCTGCATATTTGAGGTTATTGATATTTCTCCTGGCAATCTTGATTCCAGCTTGTGCTTCTTCCAGCCCAGTGTTTCTCATTATGTACTCTGCATATATTTTAAATAAGCAGGGTGACAGTATACATGCTCGACATACTCTTTTTCCTATTTGGAACCAGCCTGTTGATCCATGTCCATTTCTAACTGTTGCTTCCTGACCTGCATATAGGTTTATCAAGAGGCAGATCAGGTAGTCTGGTACTCCCATCTCTTTCAGAATTTTCCACAGTTTATTGTGATCCACACAGTCAAAGGTTTGGCATAGTCAATAAAGCAGAAATAGATGTTCTTCTGGAATTCTCTTGCTTTTTTGATGATCCAGCAGATATTGGTAATTTGATCTCTGGTTCCTCTGCCTTTTCTAAAACCAGCTTGAACATCTGGAAGTTCATGGTTCACATATTGCTGAAGCCTGCTTTGGAGAATTTTGAGCATTACTTTACTAGTGTGTGAGATGAGTACAATTGTGCGGTAGTTTCAGCATTCTTTGGGATTGCCTTTCTTAGGGATTAGAATGAAAACTGACGTTTTCCAGTCCTTTGGCCACTGCTGAGTTCTCCAAATTTGCTGGCATATTGAGTGCAGCACTTCCACAGCATCATCTTTCAGGATTTGAAATAGCTCAACTGGAATCCCATCACATCCACTAGCTTTGTTCATAGTGATGCTTTCTAAGGCCCACTTGACTTCACATTCCAGGATGTCTGGCTCTAGGTCAGTGATCACACCATTGTGATTATCTGGATCATGAAGATCTTTTTTGTACAGTTCTTCTGTGTATTCTTGCCACCTCTTCTTAATATCTTCTGCTTCTCTTAGGTCCATTCCATTTCTGTCCTTTATGGAGCCCATCTTTGCCTGAAACGTTCCCTTGGTATCTCTACTTTTCTTGGAGAGATCTCTAGTCTTTCCCATTCTGTTGTTTTCCTCTATTTCTTTGCATTGATTGCTGAGGAAGGCTTTCTTATCACTCCTCACTATTCTTTGGAACTCTGCATTCAAATGGGAATATCTTTCCTTTTCTCCTTTGCTTTTCACTTCTCTTCTTCTCACAGCTATTTGTAAGGCCATCTCAGACAACCATTTTGCCTTTCTGCATTTCTTTTCCATGGGGATGGTCTTGATCCCTTTTCCTGTACAATGTCACGAAGCTTCATACATAGTTCATCAGGTTCTCTGTCTATCAGATCTAGTCCCTTAAATCTATTTCTCACTTCCACTGTATAGTCATAAGGGATTTGATTTAGGTCATACCTGAATGGTCTAGTGGTTTTCCCTACTTTCTTCAGTTTACGTCTGAATTTGGCAATAGGAGTTCTTGATCTGAGCCACAGTCAGCTCCTGGTCTTGTTTTTGCTGACTGTATAGAGCTTCTCCATCTTTGGCTGCAAAGAATATAATCAGTCTGATTTTGGTGTTGACCATCTGGTGATGTCCATGTGTAGAGTCTTCTCTTGTGTTGTTGGGAGAGGGTGTTTGCTATGACCAGTGTGTTCTCTTGGCAAAGCTCTATTACCCTTTGCCCTGCTTCATTCCATACTCCAAGGCCAAATGTGCCTGTTACTCCAGGTGTTTCTTTCTTTCTTTTTTTTTTTTTTAATATTTATTCATTTATTTGGCTGCACCAGGTCTTAGTTGCAGCATGTGGGATCTAGTTCCCTGACCAGGGATTGAACCTGGGCCCCCTGCATTGGGAGCTCAGAGTCTTAACCACTGGGCCAGCAGGGAAGTCCCACTCCAGGTGTTTCTTGACTTCTTACTTTTGTGTTCCAGTCCCCTATAATGAAAAGGACTTTTTTTTTGGGGGGGGGGGTGTTAGTTCTAAAAGGTTTTGTAGTTTTTCACAGAACCATTCAACTTCAGCTTCTTCAGCGTTACTGGTTGGGGCATAGGCTTGGGTTACCGTGATATTGAATGGTTTGCCTTGGAAACGAACAGAGATCATTCTGTCGTTTCTGAGATTGCATCCAAGTACTGCATTTCAGACTCTTTTGTTGACCATGATGGCTACTCCATTTCTTCTAAGGGATTCCTGCCCACAGTAATAGATATAATGGTCATCTGAGTTAAATTCACCCATTCCAGTCCATTTTAGTTCGCTGATTCCTAGAATGTCAACATTCACTCTTGCCATCTCCTGTTTGATCACTTCCATTTTGCCTTGATTCATGGATATAACATTCCAGGTTCCTATGCAATATTGCTCTTTACAGCATCGGACCTTGCTTCTATCACCAGTCACATCCACCACTTGGTATTGTTTTTGCTTTGGCTCCATCCTTCACTCTTTCTGAAGTTATTTCTTCACTGATCTCCAGTAGCATATTGGACACCTACTGACCTGGGGAGTTCCTCTTTCAGTATCCTATCATTTTGCCTTTTCGTACTGTTCATGGGGTTCTCAAGGCCAGAATACTGAAGTGGTTTGCCATTCCCTTCTCCAGTGGACCACATTCTGTCAGACCTCTCCACCATGACCCGTCCATCTTGGGTGGCTCCACATGGCATGGTTTAGTTTCATTGAGTTAGACAAGACTGTGGTCCTGTGATCAGATTGGCTAGTTTTTTGTGATTATGGTTTCAGTGTTTATTGCAGCATTGTATACAATAGTCAAGATAGGAAAATAACCTAAGAGCCCACTGATGGATGAATGGATAAAGAAGAATGAGTATCCACATTATCATCATTGCGGATTTGTAGCTTTAAAATGTTAACTAAATATATACACCGCATTTTAACTTTTATTTCTTTGATTGCTAATTGGACAACAACTAATCTTGTGTTCACCCATCAGTTTATCTTGATTGGCGCTTTACTCTTTCAATCTGAGTATTCATGTGTTCCTTAAATTCTGGAAAATCCCTCCTTATTTTCATTTTGTTTCTTTATATTTTCTATTCTCTTCTTTTGGAATGCTTGTCAGGTGTGTCATTCACACTTCTATGTCTCTTAATCACTCTGTAATATTTTCTATCTCAATTCTGAATCAACTTAGTTTTTAAATTTAGTGACCCTATTTTTATTTCTTGAAGTTTTATGATTATTGTAGTCATTTTCTTTATTTTTCTTCTTGTGACTTCTATTCCCTTTAGTGCCTTAAATCACATTATATATATATCTTTAGGGTTTGGTTTAGGGGAGGGAGTTGGTTGTTCTTTTATTTCTGGATTACCATTTCTTGTAGCTGCAGAACTTCTTAAGGATAGATCACAAATTTGTATGATTTGCATTGCGTGTTTATTGTTTGAGTGTGTGCATGCATATTCCTCTGTGGGAATCGTAGGCATCCTGGTTTTTTGAAGATACATCTAAAAAATAATTTTCCATTTGTTTCAGGTAGGGGCATCAGGGATTTCACACATGGGGAGCAGTTTATAAAATTAACAACCTCAGAAATCATAAAGTTTTAGTTAAAAACCTAATTTTAACTAAATTACATCCACACAAGGAAAATAAATTACCTAAAATTGGGAAATTATACAAAGCAAATCACAGGTTATTTCAACCAAAGATACACATGCTATGTGACATGTATTCATTATGCAAAAATAATATGAGGACTGTAATCAAATATGCCCTATAGTAGCATGAGTATGATCCTCCAAAGCCAAACTTTTGTACTTTAACATGCCTCTGAATGTTTGTATGTTTGAGACTGAGTCAGAATAGGCTCTTTTTCCTGTGAGAAATGTAAAGCTAACATATCTTTAAATATAATGATCATTAAAGCAAGTAGACATTTGCAGAGACATGGATGGACCTAGAGTCTGCCACACAGAGAGAAGTAAGTCAGCAAGAAAAAAACAAATATCATATATTAACACATATATGCATACATGGAATCTGGGAAAATGGTATAAATGAACCTATTGCAAAGCAGAAAGAGACATAGATGTAGAGAATGAATGTATGGACACCAAGGGGGAAGGAGATTGGGTTGACATGTTCACCTCCACTGAGTAGCCTGGAGATCTAAATGGCTGATGTGTCATACCAAGCACACTTCAAGTTAGAAAAATCAAAGTGAGCAAATGCAAGGAGAAACTGGGAAGAAAGACCAGAGCAGGTCACAAGCAGAAGACAAAAAAGATTGACTATAAGTCATTAGCTCATTAAAAGACTGGGAATTATGGCTGAGATGGAACCGAAACTGCCCCAAGCAATCTTCAGTTAGCTTCTTTTTTTTTTTATTCAAGTAATTTTATTTATTTATTTATTTTCTTTTATTTATATTAGATGGAGGCTAATTACTTTATAATATTGTAGTGGTTTTTGCCATGCATTGATATGAATCAGCCATGGATTTACAGTTAGTTTCTAAGATGAGGAGCAGAACCCACTGTTTCTATTGTCTGGAAAGTGCAGTCTCTACAAAATGTCAGATGATTCTTTAGACACATACATTCTACAGGATTGGTACAGTTCACTATTTTTTCCATGAAAGCCTGCTCTGGAAGGAAGAAGTTAAGGTGGATCCAACGGCGAAGGTCCTGACCTGAGCTACATAAATTTGAAAGGAACTCCTGTCCCCTAGTCTCCACATTAACTTAGGCTGGTAATTATTGGAAGATAGACTGACTGAAAATTGTTTTAAAATATGGGTATTTCTGACTTAGGAAAAAAGCTATTTCAACTGAATTGAAGTCATTTCAATTGAAAAAATATTCCTGCTTATGACTATTACTAAATTTTATGTGTTTTTAGATGCTAGTTGTTATGTTTTGCTTTATTTTTTCAGCTTCAAGAAATAACTGTGGCTGACTGTATTCAAAGAAATAGGAACTGCACCTTGAAATGAACTAGAATTTTTCCCTTCCCGTTACATCTTATTTATTTCTTGGTCTCTTTCAGTCCTAAAGCTGATAATGGGCACTATTATTCCAGACTCTATTTTAAGATCAGTCTACAGTACATTGGACTTGGAATCTTACTGTTATTATTGTTCCCTGACTTTAAATTATATTGCAATAATTCAGTAGAAAGTGTACTAAAATTGTACTAAAAAAGAGTAGTCAAGCTCTAAAGAAGCAGTGAATGAAATTCTACAAATTGATAAGAAAATACGGTGAGATTGAATGCTGGACAAAAATCAATAAACCTCCAAAGATAATAACAAAACTATCCTTTTAAGAAGGTTATTGCTTAAATTCATCTATGAGTTTTGAATGTTGTTATCTTTTTTGAATCAGCTTTACCAAGGTTTGGAGATATATTTGAATATGTAATTTAAAGTTTTTGCTTTTAGTAATATTATGTGCGCATGTGTATACATTATTACGAAATGAAATAACGAATGCCCCTTTCCCTTCCCCTAGAATCTAGTTGCATTGACCTGATAGTTAAATTTAAAAAATCTTAAGCCCCCTGAAGGATTTTTCAGCTTGTTTGTGACTATACATTTCTCTAGTTACCAGGTGGGAACAGTTGCATTGTAGAAACAGCACTGATTTTTTTTTCCAGTCAGAAAAATTGTTTTAAATCCTCTTTGTCTCCAATCCAATTTTATGACCTCAGGCCAGTTATTTGATTTCACTAGAACTCAATTTCCACATCCATAAAGTGGGGGAGTTTTAACTTTTGCCTACAGAGTCCTCTAATTAGTAGGTCTGGCCATTTTTTTAAGCAAAGCATCTTTATACTTTGTCACATGATTTAAGGGATCCAATGATAATTATCCCTAAATATTTCTTCCATTGATATGGTTGTAGTATTTAAGATTCCCATATTATATTTGCTTAAGAGTTATTGAAGGAATGCACATTTTTCTGAACAAGGTAAAATTTTGATGCCATTATTTGGTAGTAATAAGTTGATGAAAAGTTTTTTCTGTCCCCTAAAACCTTAATATTCAGAGTGCTGTCTCCAAAGTAGAAAACGTGGTTGTCACCAAGGAGCTCATTAGAAATACAGGCCCCAACCCAGTCCTACTGTATGAGAATAAGCATTTTAACAAGAGACTGGTGGGTCACATGCACATTAAAGTTTGAGAAGAACTTATCTGAATAATATGGGAAAGTAGTTCAAGTCTGGGCAGGAGAAAAGAGAATCACTACAGTAGAGGGCGTGTACTTTCAGATAACAGCAGGAAGACAAAGATCAATGAGAGGGAGCAGAAAGAAGGTTCCAGAAGGGACATGCAGCCTATTTCCCAACTCCTAGGGCAATATATCTTTGATGACAAAGAAAATTGATAATCTGGAGGAAAAAAGAGAAAACTAAACAGAGTGAGAACAACAGAGAGAGAGAGAGTGCTTTGGTGCTACAAGGGCAAGTTTCAGTTTTATTTAAAACTTTTATCAATTAAAAAGAACAATTTCTTCTAGGCTAGTAAAACATCCTAGAGGCCTTGGAACCATGAGCAAATTTACATGTTAGTTCACGTTCATCTGACAAAGCATAAAATGCGTGATCACTTTGGTTAACAAGTCTAGGACATATTCTACTCTAAAAGCCTTATTCCTGAAAAGCTATTAACTTTGAGCCCACTTATGTAAAGGGACTTGACTTCATCCAGTCAATGAGACATATATCTTTGTGTAAATCTTTCTGAAGTTTTAATAAACATTTCACTCATTGTATAGCAGGGCCTTCTGTTTTTCTTTTTGGTCCACAATGTGAACTGATTCATTGGATGAGAACAAGTTTAAAATAACCAAACTTTGGAAGTGACCTCTGGAAAGTCTACTTGAAATGCCAAGAATTTGCTGCTCCAGTACTGTTTTCTCAGTGATTCACAGCATGGCATCATCAGCATTGCTTCTGGAGAAGGCATATCATCTAGTTTGCTATGTGAAAATGAATGAATTAGAAGTCAGAGTGTGAAGTAAAATTGAGTGAATGACAAAAAGGAGTTGAGATTTTTTATTAATGGAAATCCTGTATATTGAAACCATATGAGTTTATATATCCATATGTCTAACACCTATTTGTTGCTATTCCATCACTAAGTTGTGTCCAATTCTTTGCGACACCATGGACTGCAGCACACCAGGCTTCCCTGTCCTTCACTATCTCCTGGAGTTTGCTCAAACTCATGTCCACCGAGTTGATGATGCCATCCAACCATCTCATCCTCTGTCACCCCTTCTTCTCCTCTAATTCCCATAAGCTATATTTATGGAAAACAGCAGTATACTTTAATAGCTTTTGTAGTTAATGAGATGTTCTGATAGCAGTATATTCACAGGCAATCTTGCTCCTTGTAGAAGAGTAAAGCTTGTTTCATTTTTTCAGCAAATATATCCTCTATCACTTACTTTATCCAAAGAACTAAGCTAAACATTATGGTAGATTCAGATTGTCTTAGAAAAAGAATAGATGATTATGGTCTGGTAGGGGAGACAAGGCATCCTAATACAATGTATAACAGCTATAAACTAAAAGTTTCAAGAGCTCACAAGATAGTAAGAAATTGATTCCAGCTGAGGAGAAATCCCAAAGCTCAGTGGAAGAAGTGGCCTTGGAATGAAACCTTCAAAAATAAGGGTTGTAATTGGCAGACGTGTGAGATGAGGGCATTCTAAGCAGAGAAAACAGTACAAATAAACAGGAAAAACAGATTGTATTGAAGGAATTGCTATATTCCTGCTTATGTGTAGGGCAGCAGAGAGAGACAGGGCTGGAAAGGTGTGTTGAGAAGATGGTTTTCAAACCACTCTACACATCAAAATCTTCTGGAGAGCTTTTGGTCATTATCAAATTCCTGGACCCCATCCTAAGGTTTGATTCAAGAGGCCTGGGATGGGGATGCCAGAAAGTTTTCTATTGGAAAAAGTCTTCCAGGTGATCCAAGGCCCACTGTTTGGATGTCACTGCATTAGAGACATATTGCAAAGGTAGATACGGAGGTAATTTAAGAAAGATTGCTCTGGCCTCAATGATTAGGAAGGATTGGAGAGTGGAAAGGGCATAGGTAGGATCAAAAATTGAACACAGAGGTAATTGTTCAGCTGTGAGGCAATAACCCAGAACTGTGAGCAGCAAAAATATGTGTGAGAATTTGCTCTGAAGAAGGATAGGATATAGAAACTGAATGAGGGTAAAAGAAGTCCAAAAAGAAGGTTAGAGCAATGATGATTGTGAAATTCAAATTTAGGTGACTGAATGGACAGGTGTGCCATTTATCCAACTTAGAATATAAAAAATTAAGCAAAATTCTTCTACGGGTCACTATAAAGAGATAAGCTAACAATAAGCATTTCCTGACACCCATGACTTTATGCTAATGTTCTATTGCACAGTTTCATAGCACCTTGTACCTTTACTTTTAGTATATCTTAAAGTGCAGTTTTATGTTATTCTGCATAGCATTTGATTAATATCTATGTGTTCTATTAGACGGCTAAATCCATGAAGGCAAGGAACCACAATATCCGGAAAATCATAAGAACTCAGTACATTTTTTTGTTGATTCAGTTTTTCTACATAAGTGGTCGAGTAGACAGGAAAAATGAACTTTTCAGTAACTCACTAACATTAGTACTATATATTACTGGTACAAAAATATTTACATAAAAAATATTTAATTGTAACTGAACATATTTTTATTCCAAATAATTCATAAAATATAATGGTAAAATTGTGCATTTCCTCTCAGCTAGTGGTACAAAACTTGAGTAAACCAGTTTTGATGAAAGGCTCTCTAAATGAGGTTATGTATGCTTACTTGAACAAGAAAAATTCCAAGCATTTTAGAAGTTCCACCTATCTGAGTGTTTGCTTATTGTAAGAAAAATATGTGTACAATAGATTTGTTTTTATAATTTGAGATTCTAGCATATGATTCTGTGTGAATTTTGTAAATTCACTTGAATTTACTTGAATATATACTTGAAAATATACTTGAAGTATAGTTGATGTATTGATACAATGTAACATTAGTTTTAGGTGTACTATATAGTGACTTGATATTTACACACATTATGAAATGATGACCACAGTAAATTTAGTAACAATTTGTCCTTATACAAAATTATTACAATATTATTGACCATATTCCTTTTGTTGTATATTACACCTCTGTAACTTATTTATTTTATAACTGGAGGTTTGTACCTCTCAACTCCTTCACCTATTTTACCCCCCTACCCTCTCCTTTCTGGTGACTACCCTTTTGTTCTCTGTATCTATGAGTCTGTTTTCATTCTGTTTTGTTTTTTAGAATCCACATATAAGTGAATCATGTGGTACAGGTCTTAGAAAGACCTATTTTCTATAAATATAAAGGTATATATATATATGTATGTATATATATCATACATATATGTGTCATACATACATACATATATGTATGTGTATATATATATGATATATATGTATCTATCTTTATCCATTCATCTAAACTCCATGCTTCTTTATAACATACTGTGCCCTAATTCTGCTTATTTCCACTGCAGTGTTCCAAACTGTTATCTTTCTGGGAAACACAGAACAATTTCAGCAGAAACATTTTCATCCAAATGGTGGGTATGTTCCTACACTGTAAACAGAATGAGAACTTATGTGATTATTGGCAAGATTGAGGAGGTAGTGTAGGTATCATTTGAGTATGATGTGCAGCACTGACTCAGAAAAGCCAGACCTAAAAGAGGCAGAAAAATGTAGCTCTGGGTAGGGCATAGCAAGAATCCCTACACATTAGGGAGAGGTGGACTGGAAGTTGGTAGATGAGTTGGAAAGAACAATTGTGGGTCAACCAAAGATGACTTGGTCTTCTCTGTGATTTTTGTCCTGTTCTTTTTTTCTAGATACCTTTCTTTTTTTCCTTGATGTTGTGAAATATACAACATGAAATTCACCATTTCAAGGTGTGCAATTCAATGGTATTTAGTACATTCACAGTGTTGTGTAACCATCACTACTGTCTATTGTTATTTCTAGAACTTCATCATCCTAAAGGAAAAGTTCATACTCATTAAGCATAGATTCCTTTCTTCTTAAAGTCAAGTTGGAGAGCAGCAGTTCAGGCTGGGATAAAAACATTTAGCTGTGAAATAGCAAGCTTTCTTTTGAAAAAATATCAGGACCATCTCCAAGTTTCCCAATCATTCAATTTCTTCCCTCTGCTGTAATGTTCAGGGTAGAACTGTCTCTTGAAATCCAGCCCCTAGAGCAAAGGCAGCCATCGGAGAAGCCATTTTCTCTGGTCAGTCCACAGGCACAGACTCACAGCTGGAATTTAATAAACCAAGTTGGTTAAACACTCATTCTTGGGGCTTCTCTGGTGTCCAGTGGTTAGGAATATGCCTGCCAAAACAGGGGACACAGGTTCTATCCTTGGTTTGGGAAGATCCCACATGCTGCAGAGCAACTAAGCCCATGCACTGCTACTACTGAGCCCACACTCTAGAGCTGGTGCTCTGCAACAAGAGAAACCACTGTAGTGAAAAGCCTGTGCACTACAACGAAGAGTAGCCCTCACTCACTGCAACTAGAGAAAAGCCCGTATGCAGCCACAAAGACCCAGTGCAGCCAAAAAAAAAAAAAAAAAAAAAGCCAAAACAAAACAAGGCACTCATTCTCATCATGAACAAAGAGAATACCATTCAGAACACGATATAAGATTCTGTCAGATAGCTGGTGGAAATGTGCTCTATGATGCAGTAAGCTCAAGTCCAGTGCTCTGTGACAACCTAGAAGGGTGAGACGGGGTAGGAGGTGGGAGGGCGGTTCAAGAGTGAGTGGATATATGTATACCTATGGTTGATTCATGTTGACGTGTGGCAGAAACTAATGCAATATTATAAAGCAATTATCCTCCAATTAGAAATAAATTAATTTAAAATTTTTAAAAAAGAGTGTTGGGTTAGTGTACTATGTCATTAAGACCTTCCTTAACCACCCATGTACTTAAAAACTCTGACAAAGCTTGGTATGTGTGGGCGGGGGTGAGGAGGAATCTCTTGTAGTTATTGCTTCAAAAGAAAGATAGAAATTTGTGATAAAATGTTAACTCATAGTTTAGTGTTTCTAGACAGAAGAAATAAAGCACCTACAATGCTGAAGAAGTATTGCACAGCAGTGTATAAGGGGAACAAATGGAATGAGGACAGAATTGAATGAGGAAAGCTGAGATGTTTGAGCTTATATCTTACTGAAGTTGAATGTAATGGAAGCTACAACATAGTCCACTGGAAGGTTTCTTCAATGAAACAACAATCCCGTCTTCAATAGAAAGAGAAAAAGAAACTGATAATTGATACTTCCCCAACAGTAACTGGGCAGGGTATTATCTGCAGAAACCCACCAGATGGTCTGAGTGAGAGGGAGAATAAGCAAGATAATGTGATAGAACACAGATCAATCACTTTTATTGCAGCATTGCTTGGAGTTTGATGGGAATGGCAGGCAGGCGGCAAGAGTTTCTTAGTATGCATTTGATATTTTTCTTTTGGGAACCAATTTATTTTAATATTATACCTCAAACATCTAAATGATACACAGAACTGAAGTCTCTCAGCAGGCCTTCTTAGCTTGTCCCCAGAACAAGGTCAGATTCAATCTCTCAGTCACTGAGATTATAACTCATGAGAAGGGAGGACAAGATGACTAATAATTTGCCACAAAAGGACCAAACATTTAAAAATATTCCACCATTTTGCATACATTTCTCGGAAAATGTCAGTAGGTAGAGAAGAGTATAACTTTCACTTTAATATGGCTTTAATATGGTTTTCTTAATGGACAGAATAGTCTTAAATATTACCCTTTCAGAATATCAGCAAAGAGGATCTTTATATCTTCCCAGAAAGAATCATGATATAGGAATTGAGGTAGTCCTCAACCTAAGAAAATAGGTGGGCTCCAGTATTCTATTGCGTGTTGGTTGCCTAAAATTTGTAATACATTTTTCTTTAAAGACAATTTACAGGATAAATAAATACACAGGTCAACTTAAAAGCCTGGAATGAAATGAAGCACTAAATCTGAGGTCATGGTTTTGGGTCATGAAATAAAGGAATGAGAAAAGAGAGGAAAAATAAAAGATTATTTTTACCCTTTTTCCAGGGTGAATGATCAGTTCAAGGTAAAATTTTAAAACAAGCAAGATTGATCTTTGATTCCCAGTACATACCAGTGTCCTCACAGCCACACAAAACTCAATGCCCTCAGGCTACCCTGCATAGAACCCTGCCCACGACTGTAGGATTCCAAACAGACTTATCCTGCTGCTTAAAATGCTGCAGGATCCAACATTATCTATTGTATTTGTCTCTAATAAAACTGCCATATGTTCCTTTCAGAGAATTCATTTTATACCCCAATGTCAAGAAGAAAACAATCTGCTTTAAGTCCCTTTTAATGCCTGGATGATCAATAATCCCTTTTTTGTTGGCATCAATGCTTAAATTACTCAAAGAGAATTCATGTTAATCCAAAGATATCACTAATTAACAGACTTCCTTTGTGTTAATAACATGAGGTGAAACTATTCGAGTAGTGTAGGCAGAAATTTTTTCAGAGCTGGAGGCCAACTAAACAAACAGGTTAGTTATTCCTGAATCGTTCTCTCTCTCGGGAGAAATTTTCTCTAAGATGTTTCAGATTTTTAGTTTCTTCCTCTTGTTACTTTTGCATTAAAAAAAACAAAAGAATTTTTTTTATAGTGACATCGTGACTCAGGCAGCATTGATGATAACATTAGAATCAGGAACTTTAGCAGAGATGAAGCCAGGACAAGGAATAGTGATCCTGATTCATGAAGGAGGTGTTTTAAAAAGGAAGAATTGACTGTATCCCTTCTTAGGATCAAATTCATTAGTTTTCAAAATGAATTCAACAACACATAAGAGCAAGACATTCACTCTTGTCTAAACCCCAATAAATCATCAGCAGTACAAAAATAGTACACACAACATTAGACAATAATAAACTGTAAGATGGCAGAATAATTTAATGTAGATCTTGTGTGAAACAGACTTGTCTTTCCTCTATGGGGTGATTTTTGCCAGGATGTGCTGGAGAAAGTCATGAATAGGCAACATAAACATTAACACCTGAAAACTTGCAAGGCTAACACAGATTTTATTGGTGGTATGTGTTACTGAGCAACACAATTGAAAGTTTATTTAAAAAAAAAGAGAGAGAGAGCAATCAATTGCAATTTCTAGAAAAACATTATTGAAATTCATTTACTTAGTGTCCTAACTCTTGCCAAATTCTTAAAACTTTGGTATCAAATAGAAAGTATAGATGAAGATTAACATTAAGCAAGTACAATAAGTATAAATTTACCACTCTGAGATGCATCAACCAGGCAATAGACAGGCCTGAGAAGTAGATAATATCTCAGAAAGCAAGCAAGAATGAAAGTTTTCTCTCCAAGGACCAATGGATCTTTTCACTGTGAACTCTGGTTCCTTAAGCATGGCCATTTTGGGGGAAAGTCTCAACCCAAATGGTCGTCCTCTGAGGACAGTTCTAGCTACTGTGTAGTAGATATTCCCCTTCCATTCTCAATAAATCATTCTGAACCTACAAATGTAACCTTACTAATAATAGACAAAATATATCAGTATGTGCTGGCTTTGGCGGCAATTGTTTTACACACATTATCTCATTTAATTCTTATAACCCCATGAGATAAACATTTTAACATCTTCATTTTACAGATGAGAAAAATCAGATTTTACGAGATTGTGTCTTCTTGAGGTCACACAGCTGGTAAGTGGTGGAACAGAAATTGGAACTGAGATCTGCCAGAGTAAATCTATGCTCTAAATCCATGGCCTTAAAAGCAGATACAAGCATTCAGTAAGTGTGCAAGAAGATTCACTTGGATGCTGGAAGTTAGTAATAAATTGTCTATGTACATAAAAATAAAAAATTAAAGTTTACTAAAATTTAATATTATAGGTTGACATAGGCACGCTCACTAGATCCACATGTCAGATAGTAAAATACTACATGTGGTATATGACATTTCAGGGAAGTGCAGGCATTTCACTATGTGGATGGGAAGGCAGTAGTACTCTGTTGCTTTTGGCATACTGCCACATGTAACAATGTGTGTGCTCATTTTAGAGTATTTATGGATTATATTCAGCTTCTCTGGTGGCTTAGTGGTAAAGAATCCACTTGCCAAGGCAGGAGACGAGGGTTTGATCCCTGGGTCAGGAAGATCCCCTGGAGAAGGAAATGGCAACAGACTCCAGTGTTCTTGTCTGGAGAATTTCATGGACAGAGAAGCCTGGCAGGCTGCAGTCCAAGGGATCACAAAAGAGTTGGATATGACTCAGCACCTAAACAACAACAATGGATTACATTATGCACTTTTGAATAGAAAATTATTTAAGAAAAGACTGGTTATAGGATATATTAATATGTAAGTACGTATAAACAAAAGGGGGCTGACAGTTCTAGTATCCGTGTTTTGTTTTGTTTTTGTTTTTTTTAATCAGTCATAAACAGTAAAACTAATGGTACAAACAGATCTATTTTGGAAGATGACCAAGATATATTTAAAATTTCTTTTTTTCTGAAGTCTATGTGAAATTCAGATGTATACCTACTATCATTAACAATGAATTCCACTCTAAATATATGTTGACAGTATGAACTGTTAGCTATTGATAGTATGAAGCCATAGTGATTAGCAAAACATTAAAAACTAAGCACTTTGAACATTAACATATGACCCTAAAAATACTTCAGCAATGTTCAAAATCATTGTTTCCATGCAATATTTAATAACATTTCCCTAAACTTAATTGCAACTACTTAAAAGCCTCTTTGAAGTTTCTCAATATGTCTATGCCACAGACATCAACACATATGTGAAATGAACTCCTTTTCCTTTGTATTTGTACATTTTTATTGAAGGATAGTTTCTTTACAGAATTTTGCTATTTTCTATCAAATCTCAACATGTATCAGCCATTGGTATACATATGTCCCCTCATTTTTGAACCTCTCTCCCATTTCCTGCCCCATTCCACCCCTCTAGATTAATACAGAGCCCCTGTTTGAGTTGCCTGAGCATACAGCAAATTCCTGTTGGCTATCTATTTTACATATGGTAATGTAAGTTTCCATGCTACTCTTTCCATATATCTCACCCTCTCCTCCCCTCTATTCTCTATGTCTGTTTCTCCATTGTTGCCCTGTAAATACCATTTTTCTAGTACCAATCAGTACCATTTTTCTAGATTACATGTATATATGTTAGAATACGATATTTATATTCTCTTTCTGACTCACTTCACTCTGTATAATAGGTTCTAGGTTCATCTACCTTATCAGAACTCACTCAAATGCTATCCTTTTCATGGCTGAGCAACAGTCCATTGTGTATGTATGTGTACTACAACTTCTCTATCCATTCATCTGTTGATAGACATCTAGTTTACTTTCATGTTCTCAGTTCAGTTCAGTAGTTCAGCCATGTCCAACTCTTTGTGACACCATGGACTGCAGCACACTAGGCCTCCCTGTCCATCACCAACTTGCAGAGTTTACTCAAACTCATGTCCGTTGAGTCAGTGATAACATCTAACCATCTCATCCATTGTTGACCCCTTCTCCTCCCGCCTTCAATCTTTCCCAGCATCAGGGTCTTTTCCAATGAGTCAGTTCTTCACATCAGATGGCCAAACTATTGGAGTTTCAGCTTCAGCATCAGTCCTTCCAAGGAATATTCAGAATTTATTTCCTTTAATATAGACTGGTTGGATCTGTTGCACTCCAAGGGACTGTCAAGAGTCTTCTCCAACACCACAGTTCAAAAGCATCAGTTCTTCGGCCCTCAGCTTTCTTTATAGTCCAACTCTCACATACATACATGACTACTGGAAAAACCACAGCTTTGACTAGATGGACCTTTGTTAACAAAGTAATATATCTGCTTTTTAATATGCTGTCTAGGTTGGTCATAACTTTTCTTCCAAAGAGAAAGCATCTTTTAATTTCATGGCTTCAGTCACCATCTGCAGTGATTTTGGAACCCCCGCCCCCCAAAAATAAAAAGTCTCTAACTGTTTCCACTGTTTCATCTATTTGCCATGAAGTCATGGAACCAGATGCCATGATCTAAGTTTTCTGAATGTTGAGTTTTAAGTCAATTTTTTCATTCTCCTCTTTCACTTTCATCAAGAGGCTCTTTAGTTCTTCTTCACTTTCTGCCATAAGGGTGGTGTCATCTGCATATCTGAAGTTATTGATATTTCTCCTGGCAATCTTGATCCCAGTTTGTGCTTCATCCAGTCCAATATTTCTCATGACGTATTCTGCATATAAGTTAAATAAGCAGGGGGACAATATACAGCCTTGACGTACTCCTTTCCCTATTTGGAACCGGTCTGTTGTTCCATATCCAGTTCTAACTGTCGCTTCTTGACCTGCATACAGATTTCTCAGGAGGCAGTTCAAGTGGTCTGGTATTCCCATCTCTTTAAGAATTTTCAACAGTTTTTTGTGATCCACACAGTCAAAGACTTTGGCATAGTCAATAAAGCAGAAGTAGATGTTTTTCTGTAACTCTCTTACTTTTTCTCTCTTGCTTTTTCCATGTTGTAGCTTTTGTAAATAGTGCTGCAGTGAACAATGGGATTCATATGTGTCTTTTTCAATTTTGGTTTCCTCAGGGTATATGCCTAGGGGTCCTAGTTTTTTAAGGAATCTCCATACCGTCTTCTATAGTGGCTGTATCAATTTACATTCCCACCAACAGTTCAAGAACGTTTGCTTTTCTCCACACCCTCTCCAGCATTTATTGTTTGTAGGCTTTTTGTCAATCGTCATTCTGACTGGTGTAAGGTGATATCTCATTGTAGTTTTGATTTGCATTTCTCTCATAATGAGTGATGTTGAGCATCTTTTCATGTGTTTGTTAGCCATCTATATGTCTTCTTTGGAGAAATATCTGTTAAGGTCTTTTTCCCACTTTTTGATTGAGCTGTTTGTTTTTCTGGCATTGAGTTATATGAGCTGCTTGTTTATTTTGGAAATTAATCCTTTGTCAGTTGTTTCATTTGCTATTATTTTCTCCCATTCTAAGGGTTGTCTTTTCACCTTGCTTATAGCTTCCTTTGCTGTGCAAAAGCTTTTAAGTTTAATCAGGTCCCTCTTGTTTACTTCTGTTTTCATTTCTGTTACTCTAGGAGGGGGGTCATAAAGGATCTTGCTTTGATATGTCATCAAGTGTTCTGCCTATGTTTTCCTCTAAGGGTTTTATAGTTTCTGGTCTTACATTTGGGTCTTTAATCCATTTTCAGTTTGTGTATGGTGGTAGAAAGTGTTCTAGTTTCATTCTTTTACATGTAGCTGTCCAGTTTTCCCAGCAGTGTTTATTGAAGAGGCTATCTTTGCCCTATTATATATTCTTGCCTCCTTTGTCAGAAATAAGGTACCCATACGTGCATGGGTTTATTTCTGGGCTTTCTATCTTGTTCCATGGGTCTATATTTCTGTTTTTGTGCCAGTATCATGCTGTTTTGATGACTGTAGCTTTGTAGTATAATCTGAAATCAGGAAGGTTGATTCCTCCAGTTCCATTCTTTCTCAAGACTGCTTTGGCTATTCAGGGTCTTTTGTGTTTCCATATGAATTGTGAAATTTTTTTGTTCTTGTTCTGAGAAAGTACCATTGATAATTTGATAGGGATCACATTGAATCTGTAGATTGCATTTGGTAGTATAGTCATTTACACAATATTGATTCTTCCTACCCAGGAACATGGAATATCTCTCTGTCTGTTTATGTCATCTTTGATTTCTTTCATTAGTGTCTTATAATTTTCTGTGTACAGTTCTTTTGTTTCCTTGGGTAAGTTTGTTCCTAGATATTTAATTCTTTTTGTTGGAATGATGAATGGGATTGATTCCTTAATTTCTCTTTCTTATTATTCATTGTTAGTATATAGACATGCAAGTGACTTCTGTGTATTAATTTTGCATCCTGCAACTTTGCTAAATTCACTGATTAGCTCTAGTAATTTTCTGACACTATCTTTAGGGTTTTCTATGTACAGTATCATGTCATCTGCAAACAGTGAGAGCTTTAATTCTTCTTTTCCAATCTGGATTCCTTTTATTTCTCTTTCTTCTCTGATTGCTGTGGCTAGGACTTCCAGAACTATGTTGATTTATAGTGGTGAAAGTGGACACCCTTGTTTTGCTCCTGATCTTAGGGGGAATGCTTTCAGTTTTTCACCATCAAAAATAGTATTTGCTGTAGGCTTATCATATATGGCCTTTACTACGTTGAGGTAGATTCCTTCTATGCCCATTTTCTGAAGAGTTTTAAACATAAATGGGTGCCGAATTTTGTCAAAGGCTTTTTCTGCATCTGTTGACATTATCATATGGTTTTTATTTTTCAATTTGTTAATATGGTGTATCATATTGATTGATTTGCATATATTGAAGAATTCTTGCATCCCTGGAATAAACCCAACTTGATCATGGTGTATGAACTTTTTGATGTGTTGCTAAATTCTGTTTGCTAAAATTTTGTTTAAGATTTTTGAATCTATGTTCAGTGATATTGGCCTGTAGTTTTCTTTTTGTGTGTTGTCTTTGTCTGGTTTTGGTATCATGGTGATGGTGGCTTCATAGAATGAGTTTGGAAGTGTTCCTTCTGCAATTTTTTTAAAGAGTTTTAGGAGGATAGGCATTAACTCTTCTCTAAATGTTTGATACAATTCTCCTGTATGACCATCTGGTCCTAGGTTTTTGTTTTTGGGGAGGTTTTTGATAACAGCTTCAATTTCAGTATTTGTAATTCAGTTGTTCATAATTTCTATTCCTGGTTTGGTCTTGGAAGATTGAACTTTTCTAAGAATCTGTCCATTTTTTCCAGGTTGTCCATTTTACTGCCATATAGTTGCTCATAAGAGTCTTATAATCCTTTGTATTTCTGCATTGTCTGTTGTAAACTCTCCTTTTTCATTTCTAATTTTGTTGATTTGATTCTGCTCTCTTTTTTCTTGATGAGTCTGGCTAAAGGCTTGTCAATTTTGTTTATCTTTTCAAAGAACCAGCTTTTAGTTTTATTAATGTTTACTATTTTTTTTCACTTCTTTTTCATTTCTTTCTGCTTTGATCCTTATTATTTTTTTCCTTCTACTAGTTTTGGGTGTTTTTGTTCTTCTTTTTTTTCATTTATTTTTATTAGTTGGAGGCTAATTATTTCACAACATTGCAGTGGGTTTTGTCATACATTGACATGAATCAGCCATGGATTTACATGTGTTCCCCATCCCGATCCCCCCTCCCACCTCCCTCTCCACCCGATTCTTCTGGGTCTTGCCAGTGCACCAGGCCCAAGCACTTGTCTCATGCATCCCACCTGGGCTGGTGATCTGTTTCACTTTAGATAATATACATGCTGTTCTCTCGAAACATCCCACCCTCGCCTTCTCCCACAGAGTCCAAAAGTCTGTTCTGTACATCTGTGTCTCTTTTTCTGTTTTGCATATAGGGTTATCATTACCATCTTTCTAAATTTTCTTTTTCTAGTTGTTTTATGTGTAAAGTTAGGTTGTCTATTTGATGTCTTTCTTGTTTCTTAAGGTAGGATTGTATTGCTATTGGCTTCCCTCTTAGAACTGCTTTTGCTGCATCCCATAGATTGAGTTGTCGTGTTTTCATTGTCATTTGTTTCTAGAAGTTTTTGGATTTCCCTTTGATTTCTTCAGTAGCCTGTTGGTTATTTAGAAACGTATTGCTTAATCTCCATGTGCTTGTGTTTTTCAGTTTGTTTTGTTTTGTTTTGTTTTTTGTAATTGATATCTTGTCTCATAGCATTGTCATCGGAGAAGATGCTTGATACAATTTCAAGTCTCTTAAATTTACTGAGGCTTGATTTGTGATGCAAAATGTGGTCTATCCTGGAGAATGTTCCATGTGCAGAGAAGAAGGTGTGTTCTTTTGCATTTGGATAGAATGTACCGAAGATATCAATGAGATCCATCTCATCTAATATATCATTTAAGACTTGTGTTTCCTTATTAATTTTCTGTTTTGATGATCTGTCCATTGGTGTGAGTGGGGTGTTAAAGTCTCCTACTACTATTGTGTGCTGTCAATTTCTCCTTTTATGTCTGTTAGTGTTTGTCTTATGTATTGAGGTACTCCTATGTTGGGTGCATAGATATTTACAATTATTATGTCTTCCTCTTGGATTGATCATTATGTAGTGTCCTTCCTTATCTCTTGTAATATTATTTATTTTAAAATCTATTTTGTCTGATATGAGGATTGCTATTCCAGCTTTCTTTTGCTTCCCACTTTCTTGGAATATATTTTTCCATCCTCTCACTATATGCGTCTATATGCTTCTTGAGATCTGAAGTGGGTTTCTTGTAGACACCATAAATATGGGTCTTGTTTTTCTATCCATTCAGCCAGTCTGTATCTTTTGGTGGGAGCATTAAAACCATTTACATTTAAAGTAATTATTGATATATGTGTTCTTATTGACATTTTCTTAATTGTTTGTGGTTGATTTTGTAGATCTTTTTGCTTCTCTTGCATTTCTTGACTATATAAGTCCGTTTAATATTTGTTGTAAAGTTGGTTTGGTGGTACTGATTTCTCTTAATTTTTGCTTCTCTGAAAAGTTTTTTATTTCTCCATCAATTTTGAATGAGATGCTTGCCACATACAGTAATCTTAGTTGTAGATTTTTCCCTTTCAGTACTTTAAATATATCCTGCCATTCCCTTCTGGCCTGCAGAGTTTCTGCTGAAAGATGAGCTGTTAAGCAAATGGGGTTTCCCTTGTAAGTTACTTGCTGCTTCTTCCTTGTTGCTTTTAATATCCTTTGTGTTTAGTCTTCGTTAGTTTGATTAGTATGTGTCTTGGCATGTTTCTCTTTGGGTTTATCCTGTATGGGGCTCTTTGTGCCTCTTGGACTTAATTGACTATTTCCTTTTCCATGTTGGGGAAATTTTCAACTATAATCTCTTCAAAAATTTTCTTATAGCCTTTCTTTTTCTCTTCTTCTTCTGGGACCCCTATAATTCGAATGTTGGTGCATTTGATATTGTCCCCAAGATCTCTGAGACTATCCTCAGTTCTTTTCATTCTTTCTACTTTATTCTGCTCTTCAGAAGTTATTTCCACTATTTTATCTTCCAGCTCACTGATTTGCTCTTCCGCTTCAGATATTCTGCCATTGATTCCTTCTACAGTACTTTTAACCTCAGTAATCATGTTGTTTGTCTCTGTATGTTTATTCTTTAATTCTTCTAGGTCTTTGTTAATTGATTCTTGCATTTTTTCCATTTTGTTTTCAAGGTTTTTGATCATTTTTACTATTATTATTCTGAATTCTTTTTCAGACAGTTTGCCTATTTCCACTTCATTTATTTGGACTTTTGTGTTTCTAGTTTCTTCCTTCATTTGTGTAGTATTTCTCTGCCTTTTCATTATTTTTTTAACTTATTGTGTTTGAGGTCTCCTTTTCCCAGGCTTCAAAGTTGAATTCTTTCTTCCTTCAGGTTTCTGCCCTCCTAAGTTTCGTTCAGTGGTTTGTGTAAGCTTCGTATAGAGTGAGATTTGTGCTGAGATTTTGTTTGTTGTTTTTCCTCTTATAGGCAAGGCTGAGTGAGGTGGTAACCCTGTCTGCTGATGACTGGGTTTGTATTTTTGTTTTGTTTGTTGTTTAGATGAGGCACAGGGTGCTAGTGGTGGTTGGGTGATGCCAGGTCTTATATTCAAGTGGCCTCCTTTGTGTGAGTTCTCACTATTTGATACTCCCTAGGGTTAGTTCTCTGGTAGTCTAGGGTCTCGGAGTCAGTGCTCCCACTCCAAAGGCCCAGGGCTTGGTCTCTGGTCAGGAACGAAGATTCCACAAGTGGTTTGTTATGGCATGAAGCGAAATTAAAACAAATATACAAAAATTATAAACCAAAGATGAACCCCAGGCAAATGGCAGTTACAAAATCAAGCAAATATTAATTAACATAATGGAATATACATATATATATATATGTATATATACATCCATGAGCAAAGTCAAAACAGTCCAACCAAAATAAAGTACAGTAGATTGATCTGGCAAACAAAGGATATAAAAAATTATATTTACCAGTGAAGAAAAAAGCTAACTAAAGTACGGGCTGGAAAACAAAACTAAAGCAAGGTGCCAAGTAGGGAACAAAGCTATGAAAACAAAACTAACAAATATGTTGAGGGGAAGGGAAAGAAAGAAAAGAAAGAAAGAATAGATATGCAAAGTTAAATAGAGGTAAACGAAGATTTATATACATTAAAGATTAACTTCAAGGGGAAAAGAACAGTAGGAAAGGCAAGCAAATGAATAAATGTAGAAAAAATAATAGGTTTTTTAAAAAAATTAAAATTATAAAAAAGATAAAAGAAGAAATAAAAAAAAAAAAAGAAGAAGCAAGAAAAAAGGGGGGGGGGAGGAAAACTCCACAGAACAGCCAAAGCCTAATGCAGAGGTAGAGGTTTATAACAACAATAAAAAATGTGACAGAAAAAACAAAAGCTCAAAAGTTTAATTAGATTTCATATTTCCAGTAAAATCGACAATTACAATGGGGGGGGGGGTTAAAAAAAAGAAGGAAAAGAAAGTCCAAAAGAATCTACAGAACAAGTCAAAATATAAGAATAATAAATATTTTTCTCGAGGCTCTGCTATCAGAGTCCTTTCCCTCACTGGGAGTCATAGTCCGCCTCATCTCCCTAGAATGCCCTTCAACACTGTGCTGATCTCTGGACCTGCTATGTGGGTAGCTCGAATTCTAATCTGGTCCTACTCCTGTGTGTTCTTGCCTCCAGTGTCCATAGCTATCAAAACTGGTGTGTTTTCTTTTATGGGAGTTCTCAATGACCTTTTATATATTCCATAGACACAGAGTCTGCCTACTTGATTGTGTGGATTTAATCTGCAGTTTGTACAGTTGGTGCGGAGGTTTTGGGTCTTCTTTCTTAGGCACACTGCCCCTGGGTTTCAACTGTGGTTTTATTTCTACCTCTACATGTGGGTCATCCACCAGAGTTTGTTCCTGAAGCTTCTCTGGAGGACTTGGGTTTGCCCCTGTGAGGGCCAGGTGTGGAGGTGGTGTAGCTGCTTGGTTGCAGGGGTTCTGGCAGCACCAGGTACTCAGGAGTGTTGGTGGCTAGGGCAGCAGGAAATATAATGCTCTAAAAGAGTATGGCAGCCAGTATTGGCCAATATGCTCCAACATCCTTCCCTGGAGAACCACCATTCCTGACAGAGAAGCCTGGCAGGCCACAGTCTATAGGGTTGCAAAGAGTCTGACACTATTGAAGTGACCCTGTGCACATAGATGCAAGACATTTTTTGCCTGTGGCAGCTCTGCCCCAGTGAGAGTTGAGCGTGAAGGTGGCGCAGCTGCTTGGATTGTGGGGACCCTGGTGGTGCCAAGTGTGCAGGGACACAGACTTCTTCTGCTGCAGGAGTTATGGCCCTATCAGAGGTTTTTGTTTGTTTGTTTGTTTGTTTGTTTTTTCCGAGCTTCCTGTGGCTGGCCTCTTTGGCCAATCTTTCTCCATAGCTCCACCCGTTCAGGCACTTAGAGGGCTCCCTTGCCTGAGGTCCTTCTCTGTTTGGCACATCAGGCACATAGAGGGGGCACTCCTGGCTGGGGTCCTGTAGATCAGCACTTCAGTCACTTAAAGGAGCACCCTGGGTGGGGTCCTCCTCTGTAATTCAGTTTGTCAGGCATTTGATGGGCCAGCCTCTCTATTGTTCAGCTGCTGATGCTGATGTGTGGGGAGAGAGAGGCTATGGTGATGGCTCCATCCACTATGCGTGACTCAGCAGTATTGCCTTGCTTCCATGGCTTCCTGGCTTTCCTCCACAGGCATTTCCCACCACAATCTCCTCCCTCACACCCCCTTGATCCAATCCGTTTCTCCATAGTCAACAGCAGCCCTGGCCCTGGGATTGCTCCATAATCCCCAAAATCCAGCTCCAAGTTGCTGCACCTTCCAGGAGATCTGTGTCCCCTGTCCAGGGTATGTATGGCTGCAGCAAGGACTGTCTGATTCTCATTCCATTTAGGCTGCCACAGATCAGCTGTTTCACTTTCAGCCTTAAATGTTTCTTCCCTGACTCAGACAACTGCCCCAATGTGGGGGTCAGACCCCTGCTTCAGTTCCCCAACCTGCTGACAGCAGGTCCAGTCCTACTAATGCACCTGTTTTTCCCCCTAGTTTCTTAGTCCTATGGAGTTTTGTGTGGTTCTATATATTCTTTTCCTCTGGCAGGTACTCCTGCCACCCTCAGCTGGTGTTCTGCATGCACTTCTGTGTCTGAAGGTGTATTCCTGATGTATCAGTGGAGAGAGATGTACTCCACGTCTACCTATTCCTCCTCTGTCTTGTTCTCCTGAACTATTTTTTTTAAACTGATCTGGGTGCATGATTAAAAATGTTTAGAGAGCAGTTCTCTAAATTACTAATTGCTGTTTATCTAGGAAAAATTAGACTTAAAGTTGTTGTGTGAAAGGACATTTTGATATTAAGAGAATTAAAACAGGGTGCAGGAACTTGAATTCTCAGTGACCCATTTGAAATTTTAGCTTTTAGCTTTTCCTTCAGTCTCCCATTTTTCTTATGCTATATACTCTTCTGTTTTTAGTACAGACTTATGCATCAGAACTACTCAAAACAATCCTGGAATTATAAGAGAATTTTTAAAGGGTAGGAAAGCAAATGGAAAAATAAGATACAATATAGTTTATATTTACTATTTTTAAATTCAGTTAATTTTTATTAAAGCTATGAGTAACTCTGAAAGTAAGTTGACTCAAACTGCATCAAAACCACAATTAATATTTACAAATTTTTTAGAATTACTTTATAATAGAACTAGAACTATTATAGAACTATAAACTAGAAATATAGGGGAAATTGGCATTAAACAACTCCAAAATCTCAGTGGCTTGCAAAAATAACCAAACAACTTTTTTAATTAATCTTACAAAATCTTCAGGAGTCTAGGTGACACTTCAATTCATATTCCTCCATGTGTTGGCTCAGCATTCTAGGATGTGTCAATCAATGTGGTATCTCAATAATAAATGCTTCTACAGGTACTGCAGTGGGCAAAAATAGACTGTAGCACCAAACACTGGCAATTATATCCTTCAATAGAGAAGAGATGCATGTAATTTCTGCCTACATTTCATTTCACACCAGAAAACTGGCCACATCACACCACTGTGTGATGTGACCAGTTCACACCACATGGCCACATCACACAACTTCAATGAGCAACTGTTTCACGTGTCCAGAGGTCAAAGTGAAGTGAAAGTTCTTCAGTTGTGTCCGACTCTTTGTGACCCCATGGACTATACAGTCCATGGAATTCTCCAGGCCAGAATACGGAGTGGGTAGCCTTTCCCTTCTCCAGGGGATCTTCCCAACCCAGGGATCGAACCCAGGTCTCCCGCATTGTAGGGAGATTCTTTACCTGCTGTGCTACTAGGGAAGCCCAAGAGGTCAAAAGACTTTGAATATTGATAAATCATGGTAATGCCCAACACAGACATTTTTTATTTTTACTTTTGGTGTTGCGGAGGGTGGGGCAGTGTACAGAGTACAGTGTAACCTCTCTGAGCCTTCTATCTGGCTGATGAAATACTGTATAGCTACAGCCCAAGAACTCTGGTTCAGATATTTCCTCATTTTTTGGCTGCCCAGGTAGCCCCACTGTATTTGTCTCTCCTGTACCGTATAATCCTTTGTGTAGATTCAAGGGAATAACTGAGGCCCTTTTCTGTACACCTCAGTACTGTGGAGTACTGGGTAGTATTCTGTTTGAGGACTCTCCCCTTCCTACCAAGAGCACTACAGGGCATCCTCTCTTTGTTCTGGCTGTACTGGCAAAATTCCTCTAATATTTGCCATGTGTATGTCTATCAAAGGACTCATACAGATTATATGGGCTTCCCTGGTGGCTCAGTAGGTAAGGAATCTGCCTGCAATGCAGGAGACGCAGCTTCAATCCCTGGGTCAGGGAGATCCCCTGGAGAAGGAAATGGCAAGCCACTACAGTATTCCTACCCAGAGAATCCCATGTACAGAGGAGATTGGTAGGCTAGAGTTCATGGAGTCGCAAGAGTCATAAGCAACTTAGCAACTGAACCATACTACCCACATACAGATTATATAAGGAACTACTACAAATCAATAAAGAAAAAGGACAGACAACCTGACAGAAAAATGGGCAAAATACTTATACAAGAAATTTCTAAAGAGTCAGTATATGTTAAAATGTCACCCTGGAAATGTAAATTAAAACTACAATGTGATACCATTATATATCCACCAGAATGGGGAAATTGGAAAAGATCATACGTTGATCCTGTATATAGGTTCTTTGGTAAATTGCTTATTAATTGTAATAATTCTTTTTTATGTCTTTTTGGGTTATTTATGTACCCAATTATGCTGCCTGTAAATAATGACATTATGCTTCATGTGTTTTGAAGTTCTGTTATTTTATGTATAAATATTTATGATTATTACATGCTCTTGATTAATTTACTACTTTTCTATTATGAAATGACCCTTCCCTTTTGTTGGTTAATTTATTTATTTTAACTGGAGGCCAATTACTTTACAATATTGTAGTGCTTTTTGCATACATTGACATGAATTAGCCATGGGTGTACATGTGTTTCCCATCCTGAACCCCCCTCCCACTTCCCTCCCCATCCGATCCCTCTGGGTCATCCCAGAGCACCAGCCCTGAGCATCCCGTCTCATGCATCAAACATGGACTGGTGATCTATTTCACATACAATAATATACATGTTTCAATGCTATTCTCTCAAATCATCCCACCCTCCCCTTCTCTCACAGAGTCCAAAAGTCTGTTCTTTACATCTGTGTCTCTTTTGCTATCTCACATATAAGGTCATCATTACCATCATTCTAAATTCCATATATATACGTTAGTATACTGTATTGGTGTTTTTCTTTCTGGCTTACTTCACTCTGTATAATAGGCTCCAGTTTCATTCACATCTTTAGAACTTATTCAATTGTGTTCTTTTTAATAGCTGAGTAATATTCCATTGTGTATATGTACCACAGCTTTCTTATCCATTTGTCTGCTGATGGACATCTTGGTTGCTTCCACGTCCTGGCAATTATAAACAGTGCTGCAATGAACATTGGGATACACCTGTCTCTTTCCATTCTGGTTTCCTCGGTGTGTATGCCCAGCAGTGGGATTGCTGGGTCATATGGCAGTTCTATTTCCAGTGTTTTTTAAGGAATCTCCACACTGTTCTCCATAGTGGCTGTACTAGTTTGCATTCCCACCAACAGTGTAAGAGGGTTCCCTTTTCTCCACATCCTCTCCAGCATTTATTGTTTGTAGACTTTTTGATAGTAGCCATTCTGACTGGAGTGAAATGGTACCTCATTGTGGTTTTGATTTGCATTTCTCTAATAATGAGTGATGTTGAGCATCTTTTCATGTGTTTGTTAGCCATCTGTATGTCTTCTTTGGAGAAATGTCTGTTTAGTTCTTTGGCCCATGTTTTGATTGGGTCATTTATTTTTCTGGTATTGAGCTGCGGGAGCTGCTTGTATATTTTTGAGATTAATTGTCAGTTGCTTCGTTTGCTATTCTGTTCTCCCAATCTGAGGGCTGTCTTTTCACCTTGCTTATAGTTTCCTTCATTGTGCAAAAGCTTTTAAGTTTAATTAGGTCCCCTTTGTTTACTTTTGCTTTAATTTCCATTACTCTGGGAGGTGGGTCATAGAGGATCCTGCCATGATTTATGTCAGAGAGTGCCTTGCCTATGTTTTTCTCTAGGAGTTTTATAGTTTCTGGTCTTACATTTAGATCTCTTATCCATTTTGAGTTTATTTTTGTGTATGATGTTAGAAAATGTTCTAGTTTCATTCTTTTACAGGTGGTTGACCAGTTTTCCCAGCACCACTTGTTAAAGAGATTGTCTTTTCTCCATTGTATATTCTTGCCTACTTTGTCAAGGATAAGGTGTCCTTAGGTGCATGGATTTATCTCTGGGCTTTCTATTTTGTTCCATTGATCTATATATTTGTCTTTGTGCCAGTACCATACTGTCTTAATGGCTGTAGCTTTGTAGTATAGTCTAAAGAAATAACCCTTCTTTTATCCCTGCAAATATTCTTACTCTGAAAAAATAATATACATATGGCAGCCATTTCTAGTAGGCAACAATAGCTACGTCTCTGTACACTACTTACACTCCAAGAGGTGTGTGCCAAGCTCTCCCATAAGGTCCCTCACTACTCATCCACTACACTCCTACAACACTGACAAGCAGGCTGTAACCAGCGTCATGCCAAGTAGTAAGATAATTATCTCCTATACATTCAGGTGTATGACAGAGAAAACCTGCTGTCACTTGACATTAAGTGCTAAGTCGCTTCTGTCTTGTCCAATTCTTTGTGACCCCATGGACTATAGCACACTGAGCTTCTCTGTCCATGGGATTCTCCAGGCAAGAATACTCGAGTGGGTTGCCATTTCCATCTCCAACAGATCTTCCTGACCTAGCGATTGAACCTACATCTCTTATTGGCAGGTGAATTCTTTACTACTGAGCCACTGGGGAAGCCCATTTGTTGTCAAGGTGCTTACTAAATGCTGACTTATCTTACCTCTTTAGTCTTTTCCTCTTATAGACTTTGGCATTGGCCTCCTGAGATACTTCAGGCTAACAGAGTCAGTTCAGCAGCATCTTTCTAATAACCATAAGAGATATCTGACTCCAATTATGGATTTGGTCTTAGAAAATGAAAAGGGAAAGTGCTAATTACTCAGTTGTGTCCAACTATTTGCAACCCCATGGAATGTAGCCAGACTCCTCTGTCCATGGAATTCTCCAGGCAAGTATACTGAAGTGGGTAGCCATTCCTTTCTCCAGGGGGGTCTCCCCGACCCAAGGATTGAACCCAAGTCTCCTGCATTGCAGGCAGATTCTTTGCCATATGAGCCACCTTGGAGGCCCTCCTTAAAATGTGAAGAGTTTAACTGTCCTTTGTTCTCAAGTTTGGGCTGCAGATATTTATTCAAAGGCAAAAAGAAAAGTCAAACTTTTTGGTCAGTAGTCTTTGTTTATATTTTGTTTACATAGCCCTTAAGAGAAATTTGGGGGGAAAAAATAGATACTCCTACACATTTTTAAGTTGATATCTAAAGATTTCCCCAAGTTTAAAAAATTACAAAGGATTCTGTTTCTGGCACATCGTAAATGTTGATTTTAAAATTTTAGAGGAGTTTATGTGTGGAATCTATAAAACATGATACAAATAAACTTATTTATGAAACAGAATTAGAGTCACAGATGTAGAAAAAAAAATTTATGATTACCAGGGGAGAAGTTCAGTTCGGTTCAATCACTCAGTCATGTCCGACTCTTTGCTACCCCATGGACTGCAGCACACCAGGCTTCCCTGTTCATCACCAACTCCTGGAGCTTCCTCAAACTCATGTCCACCAAGTCAGTGATGTCATCCAACTATCTCATCCTCTCTCGTCCCCTTCTCCTCCTGCCTCCAATCTTTCCCAGTATCAAGGTTTTTTCCAATGAGTCAGCTCTTTGCATCAGGTGGCCAAAGTATTGGAGTTTCAACTTCAGCATCAGTCCTTCTAATAAATATTCAAGACCAATTTCCTTTAGGAAAACTGGTTGGATCTCCTTGCAATCCAAGACCTCTCAAGGGTCTTCCCCAACACCACAGTTCAAAAGCATCAATTCTTCGGCACTAAGCTTTCTTTATAGTCCAACTCTCACAGCCATACATGACTACTGGAAAAACCATAGCTTTGACTAGATGGACCTTTGTTGGCAAAGTAATGTCTCTGCTTTCTAATGCTATCTAGGTTGGTCATAACTTTTTTTCCAAGGAACAAGCATCTTTGAGTTTCATAACTGCAGTCACCATCTACAGTGATTTTGAAGCCCAAGAAAATAGAGAAAAGGAGAAAAAGGGGGAGAAGTGGGGAGAGGTAAATTGGGAGATTGGGATGAACATATGCACACTGCTATGTATAAAACTGATGACTAGTGAGGACCTACTGTATAGCACAGGGAATGCAATCAATATTCTGTAATGTCCTATGTGGGAAAATAATCTAGAAAAGAGGGGATATGTGTGTGTGTGTGTGTGTGTGTGTGTGTGTGTGTGTGTGTGTGTGTGTGTGTGTATAACTGATTCACTTTGCTGTACACCTGAAGCTAACACAATGTTGTAAATCATCTATACTACAATATAAATTAGAAATGAAGTTATTTTTGTTCAGTTGCTCAGTCGTGTCCAACTCTTTGTGACCCCATGGACTACAGCAAGCCAGGCTTCCATCCTTCACCATCTCCTGGAGTTTGCTCAAACTCATGTCCATTGAGTTGGTGATGCCACCCAACCATCTCATCCTCTCTCGTCCCCTTCTCCTGCCTTCAATCTTTCCCAGCATCAGGGTCTTTTCCAATGAGTCAATTCTTCGCATCAGGTGGCCAAAGTATTGGAGTTTCAGTTTCAGAATCAGTCCTTCCAATGAGTATTCAGGACTGATTTCCTTTAGGATTGACTGGTTGGATCTCCTTGCAGTCCAAGGAACTCTCAAGAGTCTTCTCCAACACCACAGTTCAAAAGCATCAAATCTTTGCAGTAAGCTTTCTTTATAGTCCAACTCTCACATCCATACATGAATACTGGAAAAACCATAGCTTTGATTAGATGGACCTTTGTCAGCAAAGTGATGTCTCTGCTTTTTAATACATTGTCTAGGTTTAAGTTAATACAAAAGAATAAAAAGATAAAATTTTAGAGGAAAAATTTCAAGCCTACATAAATAAAATGATGCACTCCCTACGCCCATCACCAATATTCAACAACATTTAATATTGCCTCACTTGCTTTATCTATCCTTTTTTTGTTATGATTATTGCTGCTGAAGTATTTAAAATACATCTTATTACCCATATCATAATATACTCTATCTTTAGGATGTGTTTATAAAAGTCTGAACTTTTTATAAGAGAACTATATATAATTTTTATGAGATTTTTTATAAAAGATATGATTCTTATGAGATATAGTTTGTATGAGATAAAATTTTATAATTTTTATGAGAGATATATAATCTTATAAGTTTTCTAAGAGAAGTATATATATATTTTTTTAATTTTGCAAATTTTTTTTTGTCTCATAGCAAACAAGCCAACAATAGTTCTGTGATAATCTGTTTCAGGTCTCATTTGATATGTGTGGTAGTCAGCTTCCAAGATGACACCACATGCTCCTCACTTTCTGATATGCAAACTCTTAGATAGTACCTCCCCACACTGTACCAAAGTTAGCCTATGTGACCAGTAGCATACAGTAGAAATGTTGCTATGTCGTTTATGAGATTAGGTTAAAAAAAACTGTGGCTTCCATCTTGTGTACTCTCTCCCAATAGGTTCACTCATTCTGGGGGGAAAAAAAACTGCCATACTGTGAACTGGCCTATGGAGAGGCCCACATAATGAGGAACTGAAGCCTCTGGCCAACAGCCAGAAAGGAACAGAAACCTGCCAACAACCTTGTGAGTGAGTTTGGAAGCAGATTTTCCAACCCCAGCCAAGCTCTGTAATGACTATAGCTCTGGCCAACAGCTTGACTACAACCTCATGAGAGACCTTGAGCCAGAAACACTCAGCTAAGCTGCTCCAAGAATCCAGCCTCTCAGAAACTGTGTAATGTAACAAATGTTTGCTGTTTTAAGTTTCTAAATTTTAGAGTAATTTTTAAATAGCAGTAGAAAGCCAGTATACTGTATAACACTGCTCCTCAAATTTAGTGGTTTAAAACAACAAGGTTTTATTTATTATTTTTATGAGGGTGAAGTGACTGGCTATTCTGCTGATCTTGCCTGGACTCACTCATGTGGCTGCATTCAGCTAACAAGTTGTCAGGGGGCTTGGTTCATTTGAAACATCTGGGATGACTGGACCTTTCTCTTCACACGGACATTAATCTGGTCTTTCTCAACAGTATCTCAATTTCAGGACAGCATTTTAAGTGATTGAAAGCAGAATTTTCAAGACGTTCTTTTTAGGATTAGTCTCTGGAAAACACATAATGCTACTTTTATCATATTCCACTGGGCAAAATAATAGGGAAGGTCCAATTCAAGGAATGGGGGAAAATATGCCACCTTTTGAGAGTGGGAGCTGTAATGTATTGTGGTCATGCTTTCCAATCTATCATTGTTTTCTTCTAGGCACAATTATTTATATTTCTCCATTGTATCAAATAGTTTATCCCTTCTTCCAAAATTCAAATCCCATTATGATATTTGACTCAGGCTCAAAATTCTAATCTCATTATCTAAATCTAATCTAGATATAGAGCAGACTCATTAGATATAGTTCATCTCTGGGCTTTCCAGGTGGTGCTAGTGGTAAAGAATCCGACTGCCAATGCAGGAGACATAGTAGACACAGGTTCAGTCTCTGGGTCGGGAAGATCCTCTAGAGGAGGGCATGGCAACCCACTCCAGTATTCTTGCCTGGAGAATCCCATAGACAGAGGAGCCTGGCTGACTATGGTCCATAGGGTCACAAAGAGTCAGACACACTGAAGTGATTTAGTACACATGCATGTAGTATATCTCTGGAGGTGGAGATCTTCTTGATTCTGAGACCAATCAAGTAACAGAGATATTATCTGCCTCCCTCAGATATATATAGGGGCTTCCTAAGTGGCTCAGTGGTTAAAAAAAAAATTGACCTGTCAATGTAGGAGACATGGGTTTGATCCCTGAGTCTGAAAGATCCTCTGGAGGAGGAAATGGCAACCCTCTCTATTATTCTTGCCTGGAAAATCCCATGGATGGAGGAACTTGGTGGGCTATAGTCCATGGGGTTGCAAAGAGTTGGACACAACTGAGTGACTGAGCACACACACATAAGAGACAAGGATAGTATTACAACAATGGGTGCTTCCATTCAAAAATGGAACAAGGTAAGGTAAGCAAAACAGATAAACATTTAGCTAATCATCTTCAGTTCAGTTCAGTAGCTCAGTCTTCTGTGACTCCTTGAGACCTCATGGACTGTAGCACTCCAGGCTTCCCTGTCTATCACCAACTCCTGGAGCTTACTCAAACTCATGTCCATCGAGTCAGTCATGCCATCCAACCTTCTCATCTTCTGTCGACCCCTTCTCTTCCCGCCTTCAACCTTTCCCAGCATCAGGGTCTTTTCAAATGAGTCAGCTCTTCTCATCATGTGGCCAAAGTATTGGAGTTTCAGTTTCAGCATCAGTCCTTCCAATGAATATTTAGGACTGATTTCTTTTAGGATAGACTGGTTGGATCTCCTTGCAATCCAAGGGACTCTCAAGAGTCTTCTCCAACACCACAGTTCAAAAGCATCAGTTCTGGAGGCGGTCCTAAGATGGCAGAGGAATAGGATGGGGAGACCACTTTCTCCCCCACAAGTTCATTGAAAGAACATTTGAATGATGAGCAAATTCCACAAACCAAATTCTGAATGCTGACAGAGGACATCAGTCACCCAGAAAAGCAGTCCATTGTCTTCGAAAGGAGGTAGGACAAAATATAAAAGATAAAATGAGAGACAAAAGAGGTAGGGATGGAGATCCGTCCCGGGAAGAGAGTCTTAAAAGAAGAGATGTTTCCAAACACCGGGAAACACTCTCACCAGCGGGTCTGTGGGGAGTTTTGGAATCTCAGAGGGCAACATAACTGGGAAGAAAAATAAATAAATAAATAAATAAATCCCACAGATTACATGCTTAACGGTAACTCCCAGCTTTCGCACCTGCCATCAGCAAGCGGGGGCTGAACAGGGAGGCACGGGCTGCATTGCTTAGGGTAAGGACCGGGCCTGAGTGCCTTGAGGGCAATCTGAAGGAACTAACGTTAGATAGCAACCCAAACTGTGGGATAGCCAGAGAAAGAGAACAAAAAAGAGAGAGAGAGAACTATCCCACGAAAAGGCCTAACCTAAGGCACTGCCAGGCTCTCTCACAAAACAAAGGACTGGGCAAATACCAGAGGAGAGCTGACAGACTGTGGACCGGCCCATACCCCGCCAGAGACAGGGAGGTGGTGGGGGGGGGCCGCAGCCAGAGCTGAAAAGAGGCAATCTCAGCCCCAGAGAGGCATCCTCTACCAAACTGCAAGCAGGCTTCCAGTTGCTAACCAAGACTTGGGATTCTGGACGGTTGATATCCACTGGGAGGGTCGCAGCCAGAGATCAACTCCCCAGAAGAGACACATGGCACACCTGAGACGGGCACACACGCTGCCACCCAGGAAACCAAGCAGCTGGGACCGGGGAGGTGATAAGATGCACTCCCCACCTGGGGAGACTATGCTCACCAAGCACCTGATTGCCTGAGCTGCTCGGACCTGGGAAGAGCACAAAACGCAGACCCAACCGAGTCTGCACCTTTGTGGAGTACCGGAAAACCTAATCCTGAGTGGCTTAGACCTGGGAAATGCACACAACCCAGGGCCCACCTCAGACAGTTCCCCAGCAGAGCAACTTGGAGCCTGAGCAGTGTAGACTGGAAAAGTGCACGCGCCATGAGCAGGGGCAAACCCAGTGCGGCCGAGACACTGCAAGCACTCCCCACACACACCAGTGATATTTGTTTCCAGTGTCCCTCCCTCCCCACAGTACGACTGAACAAGTGAGCCTAAATAAGTGACCACCCTCGCCCCCTTGTGTCAGGGCAGAAATTAGACACTGATGAGACCAGCAAACAGAGGAAACTAAAATAAACACAGGGAACCGCTTTGGAAGTGACAGGTGCAACAGATTAAAATCCTGCAGTTAGCACCGGCTACACTAGAAGGTTCTATAGATCTTGAGACGTATAAGCCGCATCAAGGACCTATCTGAAAATGAACTGACTCCACACTGCTCACAACAGCTCCAGAGAAATTTCTAGATATATTTTTACTATTATCATTTTTTTAATTTTTAAATTAAAAAAAATTTAAGTCCTCTAATACTCCTTTAATTTTCATTTTTATAACCTAGAAGGAAATGGCAACCCATTCCAGTACTCTTGCCTGGAAAATTCCATGGACTGAGGAGCCTGGTGGGCTACAGTCCATGGGGTCGAAAAGAGTCGGACACAACTGAGCAACTTCACTTCACTTCACTTCATTACCTTGCAAAAAAGAACCCTATTTTTAAAGCAAGCTTCATATATATATTTTATGATGTTTGTGACTTTGTTTTGTTTTTTTAATATTGTATTTTTGAGAGTCTAACCTCTACTGTAGATTTTTAATCTTTGCTTTTTGGTATTTATTATCAATTTTGTACCTTTAAGAACCCAATCTTCAGTACCCATTTTTACTTGGGAGTGTGATTACTAACTTGATTGCTCTCTCCCCCTTTTGACACTCCTTTTGCTCCACCAGGTCACCTCTATCTCCTCCATCCCCCTTCTCTTCTCTACACAACTCTGTGAATCTCTTTGTGTGTTCCAGGCTGTGGAGAACACTCAGGGAATGGAATACTGGCTGGATCTGTCTCTCTCCTTTTGATGCCCCCTTTTCTCCTTCTGGTCACCTCTGTCTCCTTCTTCCATCTTCTCTTCTCTATGTAACTCTGTTTACCTCTCTGAGGGGTCCAGACTGTGGAGAGCACATAGGGAAGTGATTACTGGCTAGCTTTCTCTCACCCCTTTTGATTCCCCCTCTTATCTTCCTGTTCACCTTTATCTCCCTCCTCCCTCTTCTCTTCTCCATGCAACTCTGTGAATCTCTCCGGGTGTCCTTCACTGTGGAGATGCCTTTCATCACTAACATAGATGCTTTATCATTGGTGCTGTATAGATGGTGAAGTCTTGAGGCTACTGTAAGAATAAGACTGAAAATCAGAGGCAGGAGGCTTAAGTTCAAAACTTGAGAACACCAGAGAACTCCTGACTCCAGGGAACATTAATCGATAAGAGCTCATACAAAAGCCTCCATACCTACACTGAAACCAAGCACCACCCAAGAGCCAACAAGTTCCAGAGCAAGACACACCATGCAAATTCTCCAGCAACGCAGGAACATAGCTCTGGGCTTCAATATACAGGCTGCCCAAAGTCACACCAAACCCTAGACATCTCAAAACTCATGACTGGACACTTCATTGCACTCCAGAGAGAAGAAATCCAGCTCCACCCACCAGAACACCCACGCAAGCTTCCCTAACCAGGAAATCTTGAAAAGCCACCCATCCAACGCCACCCACAACAAGGAACCTCCACAATAAAGAGGAACCACCAATTGGCAAAATACAGAAAAGCCACCCCAAACACAGCAATCTAAACAAGATGAAAAGGCAGAGAAATACTCATCAGGTAAAGGAACATGATAAATGCCCACCAAACCAAACCAAACCAAAGAGGAGGAGATAGGGAGTCTACCTGAAAAAAAATTCAGAATAATGATAGTAAAAATGATCCAAAATCTTGAAAACAAAGTGGAGTTATAGATAAATAGCCTGGAGACAAGGATTCAGAAGATGCAAGAAATGTTTAACAAGGACCTAGAGGAAATAAAAGAGTCAATCAATAATGAATATTGCAATAAATGAGATAAAAAACACTCTGGAGGGAACCAACAGTAGAATAATGGAGGAAGAAGATAGAATAAGTGAGGTAGAAGTGAGGTGGAAGTAAATGAAGCAGAGAGGAAAAAAGAAAAAAGAATTTAAGAAAATGAGGACAACCTCAGAGACCTCTGGGACAATGTTAAATGCCAAAACATTCGAATCACAGTAGTCCCAAAAGAAGAAGACAAAAAGAGAGGCCATGAGAAAATATTCGAGGAGATAATAGTTGAAAACTTCCCTAAAATGGGGAAGGAAATAGTCACCCAAGTCCGAAAAACTCAGAGAGTCCCAAACAGGATAAACCCAAGGCAAAACACCCTAAGACACATATTAATCAAATTAACAAAGATCAAACACAAAGAACAAATATTAAGAGCAGCAAGGGAAAAACAACAAATAACACACAAGGGAATCCCCATAAGGATAACAGCTGATCTTTCAATAGAAACTCTTCAAGCAAGAAGGGAATGGCAGGATATACTTAAAGTGATGAAAGAGAAAACCCTACAGCCCAGATTACTGTACCCAGCAAGGATCTCATTCAAATATGAAGGAGAAATCAAAAGCTTTACAGACAAGCAGAAGCTGAGAGAATTCAGCACCACCAGAGCAGCTCTCCAACAAATGCTAAAGGGTCTTCTCTAGACAGGAAACACAGAAAGGGTGTATAAACTTGAATCCAAAATAACAAACTAAATGGAAATGGGATCATACTTATCAATATTTACCTTAAATGTAAATGGGTTGAATGCCCCAACCAAAAGACAAAGACTGGCTGAATGGATACAAAAACAAGACCACTATATATGTTGTGTACAAGAGACCCACCTCAAAACAAGGGACACATACAGACTGAAAGTGAGGGGCTGGAAAAAGATATTCCATGCAAATAGAGACCAATAGAAAGCAGGAGTAGCAATACTCATATCAGATAAAATAGACTTTGAAATAAAAGCTGTGAAAAGAGATAAAGATGGACGCCACATAATGATCAAAAGACCAATCCTAGAAGAAGATATAACATTTATAAATATATATGAACCCAACATAAAAGCACTGCAATATGTAAGGTAAATGCTAACAAGTATGAAAGGGGAAATTAACAGCAACACAATAATAGTGGGAGACTTTAATACCCCACTCACACCTATGGATAGATAAACTAATCAGAAAATTAACAAGGAAACACAAACTTTAAATGATACCATAGACCAGTTAGACCTAATTGATATCTACCGGACATTTCACCCCAAAACAATGAATTTCACCTTTTTCTCAAGTGCACATGGAACCTTCTCCAGGATAGATCACATCCTAGGCCATAAATCTAGCCTTGGTAAATTCAAAAAAAATTGAAATCATTCTAAGCATCTTTTCTGACCACACTACAGTAAGATTAGATGTCAATTACAGGAGAAAAACTATGAAAAATTCCAACATATGGAGGCCGAACAACACGCCACGGAATAACCAACAAATCACAGAACAAATCAAAAAAGAAATCAAAATATGCATAGAAATGAATGAAAATGAAAACACAACAACCCAAAACCTATGGGACACTGTGAAAGCAGTGCTAAGGGGAAGGTTCATAGCATTACAGGCTTACCTCAAGACACAAGAAGAAAGTCAACCAAATAACCTAACTCTACACCTAAAGTCACTAGAAAAGGAAGAAATGAAGAAGCCCAGGGATAGTAGAAGGAAAGAAATCTTAAAAATTAGGGCAGAAATAAATGCAAAAAAACAAAATATACCACAGCAAAAATCAACAAAGCTAAAAGCTGGTTCTTTGAGAAGATACATAAAATAGACAAACCATTAGCCAGACTCATCAAGAAACAGAGGGAGAAGAATCAAATCAACAAAATTAAAAATGAAAATGGAAAAATCACAATGGAGAACAAAGAAATACAACGGATTATAAGAGACTACTATCAGCAACTATATGTCAATAAATTGGATAACTTGGAAGAAATGGACAAATTCTTAGAAAAGTATAGCTTTCCAAAACTGAACCAGGAAGAAGTAGAAAATCTTAACAGACCCATCACAAGCACAGAAACAAAACTGTAATCAGAAATCTTCCAGCAAACAAAGGGCCAGGACCACACAGCTTCACAGATGAATTCTACCAAAAAGTGAGAGAAGAGCTAACACCTATCCTGCTCAAACTCTTCCAGAAAACTGCAGAGGAAGGTAAACTTCCAAACTGATTCTATGAGGCCACCATCACCCTAATACCAAAATCTGACAAAGATGCCACACAAAAAAGAAAACTACAGGCCAATATCACTGATAAACATACATGCAAAAATCCTTAACAAAATTCTAGCAAACAGAATTCAACAACATATTAAAAAGATCATACATCATGACCAAGTGGGCTTTATCCCAAGGATGCAAGGAGTCTTCAATATCCACAAATCAATCAATGTAGTATACCACATTAACAAATTGAAAGATAAAAACCATATGATTATCTCAATAGATGCAGAGAAAGCCTGTGACAAAATTTTTCAACATCCATTTATGATAAAAACCCTCCAGAAAGTAGGAATAGAAGGAACATACCTCAACATAATAAAAGCTGTATATGACAAACCCACAGCAAACATTATCATCAATGGTGAAAAATTGAAAGCATTTCCCCTAAAGTCAGGAACAAGATAAAGGTGCCCACTCTCACCACTACTATTCAACATAGTTTTGGAAGTTTGGGCCACAGCAATCAGAGCATGAAAAGATATAAAAGGAACGCAGATTGGAAAAGAAGAAGTAAAACTCTCACTGTTGGCAGATGACATGATCCTCTACATAGAAAACCCTAACAACTCCATCAGGAAATTACTAGAGCTAATCAACGAATATAGTAAAGTTGCAGGATATAAAATTAACACACAGAAATGCCTTGCATTCCTATACGCTAACAATGAGAAAACAGAAAGAGAAATTAAGGAAACAATTCCATTCACCATTGCAATGAAAAGAATAAAATACTTAGGAATAAATCTACCTAAAGAAAGAAAAGACCTATTTATAGAAAACTATAAAACACTGATGAAAGAAATCAAAGAGGACACAAATAGAGAAATATACCATGCTCATGGATTGGAAGAATCAATATAATGAAAATGAGTATACTACACAAATCAATCTGCAGATTCAATGCAATCCCTATCAAGCTACCAATGGTATTTTTTCACAGAACTAGAACAAATAATTTCACAGTTTGTATGGAAATACAAAAAACCTTGAATAGCCAAAACAATCTTGAGAAATAAGAAAGGAACTGGAGGAATCAACCTGCCTGACTTCAGGCTATGCTACAAAGCTACAGTCATTAAGACTGTATGCCATTATGGCACAAAGACAGATATATAGATCAGTGGAACAAAATAGAAAGCCCAGAGATAAATCCATGCACCTATGGACACCTTATTTCTGACAAAGGAGGCAAGAATATACAATGGAAAAAAGACTATCTCTTTAACAAGTGGTGCTTGGAAAACTGGTTAACCACCTGTAAAAGAAAGAAACTAGAACACTTTCTAACACCATACACAAAAATAAACTCAAAATGGATTAAAGATCTAAATGTAAGACCAGAAATTATAAAACTCCTAGAGGAAAACATAGACAAAACACTCTCCAACATAAATCAAAGAGGATCCTCTATGACCCACCCCCCAGAATAATGGAAATAAAAGCAAAAGTAAACAAATGGGACCTAGTTGAACTTAAAAGCTTTTGTACAATGAAGGAAACTATAAGCAAGGTGAAAAGACAGCCTTCAGAATGGGAGAAAATAATAGCAAATGAAGCAATTGACAATTAATATCAAAAATATATAAGCAGCTCCTGCAGCTCAATACCAGAAAAATAAATGACCCAATCAAAAAATGGGCCAAAGAACTAAACAGACATTTCTCCAAAGAAGACATACAGATGCTATCCAAAAGTCTACAAGCAATAAATGTTGGAGAGGGTGTGGAGAAAAGGGAACTCTCTTACACTCTTGGTGGGACCCAGCAATCCCACTACTGGGCATCTACACTGAGGAAACCAGAATTGAAAGAGACATGTATACCCCAATGTTCATCGCAGCACTGTTTATAATTGCCAGGACATGGAAGCAACCGAGATGTCCATCAGCAGATGAATGGATAAGAAAGCTGTGTACATATACACAATGTAATATTACTCAGCCATTATAAAGAATACATTTGAATAAGTTCTAAAGAGGTGGGTGAAACTGGAACTTATTATACAGAGTGAAGTAAGCCAGAAAGAAAAACACCAATACAGTATACTAACGCATATATATAGAATTTAGAAAGATGGTAATGATAACCCTATTTGCAAGACAGCAAAAGAGACAAAGATGTATAGAACAGTCTTTTGGACTCTGGGAGATGGCGAGGGTGGTATGATTTAGGAGAATGGCATTGAAACATGTATATTATCATATGTGAAACGGATCACCAGTCTAGGTTCAGTGCATGAGACAGGGTGCTCAAGGCTGGTGCTCTGAGATGACCCAGAGGGATGGGATGGGGAGGGAGGTGGGAGGGGTGTTCAGTATGGGGAACACATGTACACCCATGGTGGATTCATGTCAATATATGGCAAAACCACTACAATATTGTAAAGTAAGTAGCCTCTAATTAAAATAAATTAATTTATATTAAAAAATAAATAAACAATGTTTTACAGGGAAATCTCTTTCACAACCAGCAGAAGTCAGAAAATACTTTCCAAGCATTCATGGAATCCTGAAGCAAGGATTTTTATGCTATCAGAATAAGCCAACTTATTTCTCATTGGCAAAAAAATGTGTTGATTGTAAGGGTTCCTATTGTGATTAATAAAGATGTGTCTGAGCCTAGTTATAATGATTTAAAATTCACAGTGAAACTGCAATTACTTTTTCACCAACCTAAATTTAATATATAGAAAACCCTAAAGACCACCAAAAAAAACTGTTGGAATTAATCAGTGGATTCATCTTTCATTTCCTACATTTTGTCATGCATATCTAGGGGAAGCCAATTGTCATCTTCGACATTCTCCTGAGACTTGTCCTTGGCCTGAGCTCTAAGTTTATTTATGTACACTTCCTATTTTCGAAGTTTACTTGAGTGACATTTTGCTAATTGTTCTGCTACTCCAAGACATGAATTCTCTTTTTACCGGATTCAAATCACAGTTTTTCACTGCCCTTATAGTTTTCACTAACTTTTTAACATTCCTCAAGCCTTTGCCAACAGGTTCCTCACTGTTTTTCTAGCCTCTGCATCCTTCTGATCCCATAGAAAATGTCACACCTTTTAGGATATTATTACAACATAACCATGTTTCTACATCCAATTGCTGTATAAGTTATCTATTAGAAGTGTACCGGCTGTGACGGGCCGTGCAGAAGCGTGGCCGTGAGGAGCTACTCCTCGCCCAAGGTCAGGGGTAGCGACCAAGAGCGCCAGGCTGTGACAACGCAGGAGCCGTGGCCAAGAGGAGCTTCCCCACGTACAAGGTCAGAGGCGGCAGTCAAGAGGAACTACCCCACCTCCAAGGAGCGGCTGCTGCATAGGCACAGGAGGGCCAAGAGGAGCTACTCCAAGTTCAAGGTCAGGAGGGGCGACTGTGAGAAGATACCCCTCGTCCAAGGTAAGGAACAGTGGCTGCACTTTGCTGGAGCAGCCGCCAAGAGATACCCCACGTCCAAGGTAAGAGAAACCCAAGTAAGACGGTAGGTGTTTCGAGAGGGCATCAGAGGGCAGACACACTAAAACCATAATCACAGAAAACTAGCCAATCTGATCACAGGACCACAGTCTTGTCTAACTCAATGAAACTAAGCCATGCCGTGTGGGGCCACCCAAGACAGTCGGGTCATGGTGGAGAGGTCTGACATAATGTGGTCCACTGGAGAAGGGAATGGCAAACGACTTCAGTATTCTGGCCTTGAGAACCCCATGAACAGTATGAAAAGGCATAATGATAGGATACTGAAAGAGGAGCTACCCAGGTCAGTAGGTGCCCAATATGCTACTGGAGATCAGTGGAGAAATAACTTCAGAAAGAGTGAAGGGATGGAGCCACACTGGAACACACTGGTCATAGCAAACAGCTTCTTCCAACAACACAAGAGAAGACTCTACACATGGACATCATCAGATGGTCAACACCAAAATCAGATTACTAAGCAATAAGCCACCCAAAAACTTAGTGGTTTAAAGCAACAAAATTTTATGTGACTTCCACCATATTTAAGACAGAGACCATCCAAAAACTTACTATTGTTCCCCTTTCCAGTTTATTCCCTTTCTTGGCCCCAGATAACCACTGATCTTTAACCATAGGATAGATATGTATTTTCTAATTTCATGTAATAGAATCACACACTCTTGTGTCTGTAATCTTTTTCCCAGCATGGTTTTGAGATTTAGCCCATTTTTTTTAATGTTCAAAAAGCCCTATGAACACAAAGCAAGACAAATACTAATGAAACTACATCTAGGTGTTATAGAACTGATGGATAAACAGCAAACCTTAAGTGCATCCAGAGGAAAATACAGATAGATTGCCTCCAGAGGAATAACATTAGACGATGGCTGAATTTTCAATAGAAACAAAGGAATTTTGAAATTGTGAAGATCATATTATCTGATCATAGTATTACTGGATTGGACATGTTAAAATTCAAATAAATATCTAGGAAATACATATTTAGAATTAAGAAATATAATTATAAATATACCTTATATAGTTTTGATTCTCAATTCCTTCAATAATGCCTTCTTTCAAGTTCTATTTTCTCTAGTGTGCCATTTTAATTCCCTCTTCATTTCCTTTTCTGCATATTTAGTTATCTTCTTGGTGGTTCCAAGTGAATTACAGTTAACATCTTAAATTTATATCAATCTATTTTGAACTGATATGAACGTAATTTCAATATCACTTATTATCTGCATCTAAACACCTTTGCTTCCCCCTTTATCTTGTTATCATCATAAGTTGCATCCTGTCACATCACTTGACCACTGACATGAATTTATAATTATTGTTTATGCATTTGTGTTTTAAATCATATAACAGACCAAAAAGAAGTGTTATGAACCAAAAATATGGTAATACTGACTATCTTATTATACCAGTAACTAATCTTCTGCAATAAGTTAACAAAACATCTAAAAATAAATATTAAATTTGTTAGAAACAAAAGGATAAGTAGGCAAAGCTATATTAGTACGGTATATTTTTCATAAATTCTAGTCATTGCTAGATTAAGTATATTAAGTATTCATAAGGTTATAAAATTTAAATTATTTACTAAATATAACAGATAAATATATAATTTTTATACTAACTTTATAACCAGATAGGAAATAATGAAAATGAAAAATTTCTTTTACAATAACAACAAAACTATATAATCCTTAGAAATAGGCACAAGAAGAAATGTACAGAACTTACATGAAGGACACTATAAAAACTTTACGGAGGGACAGAAAGGAAGAATCAACTAAATGGACTATAAATTTGTTCCTGGTTAGAAATACTAGCTATCAAATTTCCCCACATTAATTCATGATTTAATGGAACTTCACTTAAAATATCAATTTTCTTGGAAATGGGGAAAATGTTCATTTAGAAGAATATATGCAGAAGATTAGACATGGATATGTTTTTAAAATGAAAAAGAAAGATGTCCTTGTAGATTTAAAAATACATTATATAAAAATATATTATAAAGATACATATTTTGGAATTGGTGTTGGAAAAGATGGATAAGTCAGAGGAGAATATTAGACATTTCAGAAATATACAAGCCAGTATGAACATTTGGTATTAATTTCTTTATTTAGCAAGTACTTATTGATCTCTTCATGTTTGCCCATCACTCTTTAGGTACTGGGGATATAGAGGCTGAATAAGAAGACAAAATCTCTGCCCACATGAAACATGATGATAAACAAGATGATAAACCAGTATGTAAATACATGTAAATTTCAGGTAAAATTAAGTGCTTTGAAGAAAAAACAGACTAAGGAGAATGTGGTATTTTGTTTTAGATGGAGTGTTCAAGGAAAGGCTTTATTAGCAGGTAGCATTCAAGTGGTGCTCTGACCTAAGGAAAGCAGTGAGCCATGTTCACTGTCCAGGTAAGAGCAAATATTAAGGTCTTTACATGAGAATGAGTTTGGCATATTCAAAGACTAGAGAAAATGCCAATGCAGCCAGAGATAAATCTGAGAGACAGAGTGGCATTTTAAGCTAGTGAGACAGATTGAATGTTTCAATAAACTCAGTAGAGACACCTAGAAAATCATACCTCTCTAATTCCACAGGAATTGAAAATTGCTTTTAAATTCTAGAAAAGAATATAGGTAGAACATTGAAGTTATCATATGATGAGTCGAACTTTCTAAGCCTTATATCACAGTTGCAATTCATAAGTGGCAAGACTGATAGATCTGCTTTAAGTAAAATCTCACAACTTCTGTAAGTCCAACACTGACTTTCTAATCATCAGTTCAGTTCAGTTCAGGTCAGTCACTCAGTCATGTCTGACTATTTGTGACCCCATGAATCGCAGCACGCCAGGCCTCCCTGTCCATCACCAACTCCCAAAGTTTACCCAAATACATGCCCATCGAGTCGGTGATGCCATCCAGCCGTCTCATCCTCTGTCGTCCCCTTCTCCTCCTGCCCCCAATCCCTCCCAGCATCAGGGTCTTTTCCAATGAGTCAACCCTTTGCATCAGGTGGCCAAAGTATTAGAGTTTCAGCTTCAGCATCAGTCCTTCCAATGAACACCCAGGACTGATCTCCTTTAGGATGGACTGGTTGGATCTCCTTGCAGTCCAAGGGACTCTCAAGAATATTCGCCAACCCCACAGTTCAAAAGCATCAATTTTTCGGCACTCAGCTTTCTTCACAGTCCAACTCTCACATCCATACATGACCACTGAAAAAACCATAGCCTTGACTAGACAGACCTTTGTTGGCAAAGTAATGTCTCTGCTTTTTAATATGCTATCTAGGTTGGTCATAACTTCCCTTCCAAGCAGTAAGTGTCTTTTAATTTCATGGCTGCAATCACCATCTGCAGTGATTTTGGAGCCCCCAAAAATAAAGTCTGACACTGTTTCCACTGTCTCCCCATCTATTTCCCATGAGGTGATGGGACCAGATGCCATGATCTTAGTTTTCTGAATGTTAAGCTTTAAGCCAACTTTTTCACTCTCCTCTTTCACTTTCATCAAGAGGCTTTTCAGTTCCTCTTCACTCTCTGCCATAAGGGTGGTGTCATCTGCATATCTGAGGTTATTGATATTTCTCCCAGCAATCTTGATTCCAGCTTGTGCTTCTTCCAGCCCAGCATTTCTCATGATGTACTCTGCATATAAGTTAAATAAGCAGGGTGACAATATACAGCCTTGACATACTCCTTTTCCCACTTGGAACCAGTCTGTTGTTCCATGTCCAGTTCTAACTGTTGCTCCCTGACCTGCATATAGGTTTCTCAAGAGGCAGGTCAGGTGGTCTGATATTCCTATCTCTTTCAGAATTTTCCACAGTTTATTGTGATCCATACAGTCAAAGGCTTTGGCGTAGTCAATAAAGCAGAAATAGATGTTTTTCTGGAACTCTCTTGCTTTTTCGATGATCCAGCGGATATTGGGAATTTGATCTCTGGTTCCTCTGCGTTTTCTAAAACCAGCTTGAACATCTGGAAGTTCACGGTTTACGTATTGCTAAAGCCTGGCTTGGAAAATTTTGAGAATTACTTTACTAGCATGTGAGATGAGTGCAATTGTGCGGTAGTTTGATTGCCTTTCTTAGGGATTAGAATGAAAACTGACCTTTTCCAGTCCTTTTCCAGACCTGTCGCCACTGCTGAGTTTTCCAAATTTGCTGGCATACTGAGTGTAGCACTTTCACAGCATCATCTTTCAGTATTTGAAATAGCTCAACTGGAATTCCATCACATCTACTAGCTTTGTTCGTAGTAATGCTTTCTAAGACCCACTTGACTTCACATTCCAGGATGTCTGGCTCTAGATGAGTTATCACACCATTGTGATACCAGTAACTAATATACAACCAATTAACAAAACATCTAAAAACAAACATTAAATTTATTAGAAACAGAAGGATAACCTGACAAAACTACATTTGTATGGTGTGTTTTTCATAAATTCTAGTCAGTGCTAGATTAAGTATATTGAATATTCATAAGGTTATAAAATTTGAATTATACAATATATTTAAAAGCAAATAAACAAGGGAAAGTATTCACGAATGACACAGAATTCACATCCTGAGCATGCAGTAAGTTCCTACAATTCCATAGGTAGTAGACAAGTACAAAAATCCAAAACAAAAGGACAAAGACACAATTGATGGCAGTATAAGTGAACATCAAAAGGTGAAGAAAAAAGTATAATTTCCTTTTCTGATCAAGGACCGGTTTCCAGAGACACCATACATAGAGCCAAGTGATACTTCAAATCAGCACAATCTTTTTGGAACAAAGGTTGGCAGTAGTGTTTACCCAAGACCTTGAGACTAAGAGGCATATTTCTCTTTATAAAAGATAGTGGGAGAGGAAAAACTGTGAATAACCAAACAGAATAAACTTGCCATATTATGAATTTGTTGCATGACTTTAAGACCTTTCTGCTTTCGTTTCCTCATCTGTAGCTATTCATAAGTATTCATGTAAATGCAAAATGACAAAAAAATGCCTTTAAAAATGCTATACAAATGCAATTCAATTTTATTATACAGAATGATCCAGAGTCAAGACCAGAAACACTTTAAAACATTTTTATATAAAACGGTTTCAATCTTTAATGACCAAAATTATTAGTCATGGTGAATCTTTTTCTATAATGGTTAATCTGGGACCGTGTTTCCTGAACATATTAAAAGTTAGAATTAAAATTGTGAATCCCTTATTACTCGTGCAATGTTTAGTTCTTATTTGACCTTTAAAAGTCTGAAGGCTTTAAGCAGTCTTCTGTGATTAATTTTAAAACATTATTTAAATTCCCTACTGAGCATTAACTTAAAACCAGTTTGTCTTTGTCTTTCATAGAATCTGTAATAATGTGGAACTCTCTTTCAGCTTGTTTAGATTTTTTCTGGGATTTGGTGCTGTCATGAGAGTTAGGCATTTTATCATTCAAGATTCTGAAAATGACTTTCAAAGAACTAGTCATCTGAAGTGGCACATTAGACTTCAGAGAATATTGATTACATTTGGGACTAACTAAATAAAACTAAACCAAATATGAGCCCCTAAAAAAGACTCAGAGTAGCCAGAAATATGAGACAATTGTAAATCAGCAAAATCCTTACCTTTCTCCTTTTTACTCTGCAAGAGTCAGCAGCACCAGCCTCATTAAAAGAGCCAACAGACAAAACCTTTGATAGAGTGGGATCTCCATCTGCTTGGGAAGCAGAAGAATCTCTGGAGTTTTCAATAAAGTGATATATAGGTACTATGTTCTACATTTTCTCTACAACTCTTTTTAGAAACTGTACTTCTGAATTATTTAACAGAGTTGTTTGGTTTAGGATTAACTCCTGAATTGCTGTTGAGAAAGTGGTCCCCAACAGCTTTCCAAGGTCTATGCCTCTGGAAAGAGTTGTGTGGCTGAAGGGTGAATCATCTAGCTGGATCTCCTTGTGTTGATTTTCCCAGACAACCATATGTAAGAGAGGAGGAGAGGCGGGGGATGAAGTGATGAATAGACATTGGTTAAGCAAGGGGAGGGATCTTGAGGGTTTTATCCAACCCAAATTTAAAATTTTAACAGGAGAAGCCAGAAATATGACTTTAGACCTCTGAAATGGAAGAAAATTTTGCCATGGAAGAGAGACAGTTTTTCTGGTATGTGCAGAGGGGTGTGAAATAGAAAGTGAGTTCTCAGAAGTGACAACTAGACTTTCCTGCTAAGAGCCAGAAGAAACTGGCAAGAAAGCTACTGGCTTCTCTTCTTATTCACATCTGTGAGTTCAGTATTAATTTGCAAAGGTGCCTTGAGATAACACCGTTGTTTCTTTAGGATTATAGGTAATATTAGGTATTACCTATAATATAGGTATTATTAGGATTATATGTGCTTTTGTTTTTCTTATTCTAAGATTAAGACATTTCTAACTTAAGTGCTATTCATATCTATAGTTAAAATACTTGATAGTTCTAGTTCTGGCTAAACTGTAGAGGCAATGTCAGCCATTTTATAATTTATGAGAATGCTGAAAGATTTAATTGCATTAAGCAGATCATAAAAATCTGCTGTCTGAAGATGTGATGCAGTGAAGTTTCAATGTAATTTGAAGGGAATTAAATATGCATTCTTGTTATAGCTAATAGAACATGGGTAGCAACACTTCTTTGCAGGCTATTAGGAATGATCTTGGATACATCTTGCCTTTAGAATTTTGAAACTCAATGGCATCATTCTATTGACAAATTGACTAAATTACTATGATGACATTTGAATTTTTTTTAAGTCAAGCTATTTTGTTTATGTCCTTTAGGTGGAAAGGAATAATAGTATTTTTATAAAAATGGCAGAATGAATATTGGGAAGGGGGAATATTGACTCAAGATACGTGGGAAAATTTTTCTAAAGATTCCTTCTTTCTTCTAAATAAATGTACAGCTCCTGATCAAGGGGCATCACACACCAGGGCTCTAAGAGATTCTATAGATGAAACTGTTCAACATGTCTGTTGATTACTGAGAATGGGGAAATATACCAAGAGATTCAGTTCAGTTCAGTTCAGTCGCTCAGTTGTGTCCAACTCTTTGTGACCCCATGAACCACAGCACGCCAGGCCTCCCTGTCCATCACCAACTCCCAGAGTCCACCCAAACCCATGTCCATTGAGTCAGTGATGCCATCCAACCATCTCATCCTCCATCAGGACGCCCCTTCTCCTCCTGCCTTCTTTTCAAATGAGTCAGAGTCTTTTCAAATGAGTCAGCTTTCGCATCAGGTGGCCAAAGTATTGGAGTTTCAGCTTCAGCATCAGTCCTTCCAATGAACTGATGATCTCCTTTAGGAGGGACTGGTTGGATGTCCTTGCAGTCCAAGGGACTCTCAAGAGTCTTCTCCAACACCACAGTTCAAAAACATCAATTCTTTGGCACTCAGCTTTCTTTATAGTCCAACTCTCACATCCATACATGAGAGAAATGTCAGTCAGATAGTCGATAAGAAAAAGAAAATGGGTCCTTTACAGACCAATGGATATGTGTTCAAATTTGTGCATGAATTGAGGAGTTATGAAAATTTGTTAGCTCTTATTAGAGAAAGCAGTGATCAGTCAAATCCACCAGGATGTCAACAAGAAAAATCATAACAGACCTTTTCTTTCATTGATGAGACAGATCGAGGATATTGTACAGGCATAGACTACCCAGACCACAGAATTTCACTTATTTTCCCAACTATCCCCTAGTTGTATTTAAAACAATGGATTATTTTTTGATTACTTCTCTTTTTAACTTGATAGTCTTTATTTGATTAAAGATGATTATATGACTTTTAGGTGAATTGACTTATTAATATTTTATCGAAAATTTTTAGAAAATTGAAGTAGAGACTTCCCTGGCTGTTGTTGCTCAACTGCTAAGTCGTGTCTGACTCTTTGAAACCTCATGAACTGCAGCACGCCAGGCTTCTTTGTCCTTCATTATCTCCTGGAGTTTGCTCAAACTCTTGTCCATTGAGTTGGTGGTGCCATCCAATCATCTCATCCTCTGTCGCCCCCTTCTCCTCTTGCCCTCAATCTTTCCCAACCTCAGGGTCTTTTCCAATGAATCTTCACATGAGGTGGCCAAAGTATTGGAGTTTCAGCTTCAGCAACAGTCCTTCCAATGAATAGAACCCCATGAACAGTACGAAAAGGCAAAAAGATATGACACTGAAAGATGAGCCCCCCCAGATCGGTAGGTGTCCAATATACTATAGGGGAAGAGTGGAGAAAAAGCTACAGAAAGAAGGACCAGACAGCCAGTGAAGGTTTACTTCCCTGGTGGTCCAGTGGCTAAGAATTCACCTTGCAATATAGGGGATGAGGGTTCGATCCTTGGTTGGGGAACTGGGATTCCACATGCTGCAGAGCACCTAAACCCACATGCTGCAACTAGAATCCCTGCGCAGCAAGGAAGGATCCCACTTGCTGCAACTTAAGACCCAATGTAACCAAATAAAAAATAATTTTTAAATGTAAATAAGTTGATATAATACTATGTTAGTTTTTGGTGAACTACATAGCGATTTGCTATTTGCTCACATTATGAAATGATCTAGTCTAGTAATCACCTGTCCCCGTACAAAATTATTGCAAATTACTGACCATATTCCTTATACTGTATACTACATCCCCATAATTTATTTACTATATAATTGGAGGTTTGTACCTTTTAATCCTATTACCCTATTTCACTCACCCACCCACTCCCTCACTTCTATCAATCACCAGTTTGTTTCTGAATCTGTTTTCAGTTTGCTTTGCTTGATTTTTTACATTCCATATGTAAATGAGATCATGTAGTATTTGTCTGACATTTCATTTAGCATAATAGCATAATACTCTCTTAATCCATCCATGTTGTCACAAATGGCAAGAGTTCATTTTTTATGACTGAGTAATATTCCATTACACACACACACACACACACACACACACACACACACACACACACACACACACATATATATATCACATCTTCTTTATCCATTCATCCATCAGTAGACTCTTAGGTTGCATCCACATCTTGGCTATTATAAATAATGTGGCCATGAACACTGGAGTGCATATATCTTTTTGAAATACTGTATTTGCTTTTTTCAGGTAAATACCCAGAAGTGAAATCACTGGGTCATCATATGGCAGTTCTATTTTTAAATTTTTGAGAAACCTCCATACTGTTTTCATAGTGGCTGCACCAATTTACAATCCCACCCTTTTCTCAACACCCTCACCAATGCTATTTTGTTGTTGTCTTTTTGATGATAGCCATTTTGACAGCTGTAAGTTGATATCTCATTGTGGTTTTTGACTTGCATTTCTCTGGTGATTGGTGATGTTGAGCATCTTTTTGTGTCTGTTGGCCATGCGTATTTCTTCTTTAGAAAAATGTCTATTTAGGTCCTCTGCCCATTTTAAAAATCAGACTGTTTTTAGATATTGAGTTGTATGAGTTCTTTGTATATTTTGGATATTGACTCCTTGTCAGATATATTATTTGTAAATATCTTCAGTAGTATCATTTCTTGATAGCTACCTTTGCTATATAAAAGCCTTTTAGTTTGACGTAGTCCCGTTTTTAAACTTTTGCTTCTGTTTCCCTTGCCTAAGGAGACATCCAAAAAATATTGCTAAGACCAATGTGGAAGAGTGTACTGCCCATGTTTGCTTCTAGGAGTTTTATGGTTTTAGGCCTTGCACTTAACTCGATAATCCATTTTTATATATGGTGAGAGTAACCCAGCTTGATTCTTTTGCATGTAGCTGCCCAGTTTTCCCAGCACCATTTATTGAAAAGGCTGTCTTTTCCCCATTTTAAATTCTTTCATCCTTTGCTATACATTAACTGACACTATAAGTGTGCTTTCTTCTTGAAATCCTGTTGCTCCATAATTCTTCCCTGATGGCTCAGCAGGTAAAGAATCTACCCACAATGCAGGAGACAGAGGAGACATGAGTTAGATCCCAGGGTTGGGAAGATCCCCTGGAGGAGGAAATGGCAACCTATTCCAGTATTCTTGCCTGGAAAATTCCATGGGCAGAGAAGCCTGGTGGGCTATAGTCCATGGGGTCACAAAGAGTCAGACACTGCTGATCACATGCCACATGCACCATAATTCTACAAAACTTTTTCTCTCTCTCTTCTTATAACCTTTACAACCTGCTTTTCCTAAACCTATATAAACTATACCATAAGTACTAATATTCATAAGCATTTGATCTTCGGGATAATTTCACTATTTAAATTCCTACCAATCAGCTAATGATCCCCAGAGCTCTACCTGAGCCCCAGACCTCCTCTCTTGTGTTTGCACGGGGAGTTCAAGCTCAACACCTCCAAAAAAAAAAAAAAAACCCTCGATTCTTTCACCTATATCTGCTTTCCTTCCTGAGTTTCTTATCTCTAACTGCACTGCCCAGTAACCAAAGTCAGAAGACTGGTCATCAGCCTTGACTAGTCTCTTGACAGTCTGAATCCAATAACATGCATTTATAGTAGAGCTAGCCATAAGATACTGCACTAGGATTCCCAAACCTCACCTGAAAAAGCAACTCAACTGTGTAAGTACACATTGCAGGAAGTGTGACTTTACAGCAATACACGAAAACCACTTTAAGCTCTTTTAGCTGACTTTTAAATTCAATATGCATCAGTAGTTTGATGTGGCTGCTGGAGAAGATAATATCAGCTGCAATCAACAGAAGAAACTCTAGAGTGAGGAACCAGTAAGTTCAATCTGCTCTTGATGCCACCCTTGAGTAATATTGCAGGGAAGTAGGATTTGCTGTGAAAGAAAGCAGCCATCTCAATCACCATGCAAGAAGTGGAAGGAATATTTTACAGGGCATTAAAGATTAAATAACCTTCAAGAGCCCTTTTCAATTTTATGTTCTATTAATGTGTTCTATTTTAGATTTGAAATAATTACATCTAATGGAAATCTATTTACATTTTAGATTTTAAAAGTAATCTTTATATTTTGATTTTACTCAGAGGTATATTTGTGTGATTAAAGTTGCTACTGATAAGACTTTGTGAGTTTATTTCTTTCCTGATTTTGGATCCATGGAAGGACCTCTCAGTGCATCATTGGGGGATTTCCTGGCTGTCCAGTGATTGGGAGTCCACACTTCACTGCTGTAGGTGCAGTCAGGTCCCTGATCAGGGAACTAGGATCTCACAAGCCATGTGGTGTGGCCAAAAAAATAAAATAAAAACACTACTGAAAGGAAGACAATTACATTCACAATCTACCCTTCTGAATCCAGTTTGCCTGAAGGCTGGATTGAGGAGGGAATCTAATTAATATAGACCACTCCCTTGTTACCTCATTTAACAAAAGACAGCACAATAAATGGAAGAGGACTGGGTTTTTGGAGTTGGTCTTGGCTCACTTGCTTTTTATTCCATTTCTGAGTTTTTATCTGTAAGATACATAAAGGCTCCTGTATATGACTTGAGGGTCATTAATCTTCCATGAAATGACACACCTGAAAGGGCCTGGCATGTAGTTGGCATTTAACAGACACTGTCTTCTTTGCTTAATGGCCACAACAGAACTGTGAGGGGTAGCAGTAGGAAGCCTGCAACCTGGAGTAAGTGGGATCAGGTGCTTGGTCTTTGGTCTTTTGCCTCCTTCAATGTTCCTTCTCCTTACATTCTCCCTACACTTAACTTCTATTTTAAAGACAGCAATTTTTAAAATAATAGAAATGCCTCCTATATGGTCTTATTGTACACACTTGTAGGGCAACTGTTTGACTGTTAAGGAAAGACTAATTGTGAAATTAGTCTCTCATGGGGTTGCAAAGTGTCAGACACAACTGAGTGCTTGAACTGAACTGAATTGAAGTATGAAATTACAAAGTATGAGATGAGAAAAGTTGTGACTGGGTGGAGTTGGGACAGGGACATGAAAACAAAGGGAAGAATTTCAGTTTGAGTCAATGGATGAGAAGAAACTGTTGTAGGCCTCAAATTCAGTGACAGATTTTGGTCAAGTCATTTCCGATAAAAAGAATCGATTTAAAAAACTAATGACATTACCACACACAAAACAAATGTTCCACAAAACATTCTTCTTTCCTTCTGAAAGTTTTGTGATGCCATGTTAATATTAAACATAACTAGCCAATTGAGACAAACAGTTCTGAGACTGTTCTTCCACCACTGCTTAGGTATTGGGGATAATTTTCATTTAGCCTTCTGAGCTTTCTGGAATAAATCAAAAGACACTGGCATTAGATAAGGCTAAATGTGGGAATAGCAAACAAAATTGGCTGGGGCAGAAGGAGAGACACTGGACAGGGAGCCTCAACTGAAGGCTGCTGCTATAGGAGAGGATGACCCCTGCCTTACCGAGGACATGGCTGTGGATATGAAGATTAAGGGTCAGGGTAATCTCCCACTAAAGGGGAAATAGAAAGATGAAGTGAATTATTATTTCAGATACTTGCTTCTAACACCTGACAGACTCGGACATGAATGAGACAGCCTCCTGTAGACATGGTCTGGTCTCTTCTGTTTTCTCTTGCTACCCTGAATTCTTCCCATTTTATCCTTTGTGCTCACTTGAAGGCTTCTGAGAAAGGAGGAAGAAGTGACACCTTTTTCTGCTTTTGCCAGTTTCAATGGGTGAACCCTATGTCACCAGTCAGCCTAACCCCATTATTTCCAGCATATGGAGTGGCAAATAAACCAATCAGCCAATATAGGTCAGATTGTATTATGTCTGGCTTGGGGATAAAACTGCATTGTCCTTGGTACCCAGGAGCTAAGGTCTGATTAATAGCTTCTATATTCAGGGCGGGCCCATGAGGATGAAAAGAATTTGAAAGACAGGAAGTCCAAAGTAAATTTTGGCTTCGGAATATAATAAACTTCACCCTGCTTATTTAACTTATATGCAGAGTGCATCATGAGAAACGCTGGACTGGAGGAAGCACAAGCTGGAATCAAGATTGCCAGGAGAAATATCAATAACCTCAGATATACAGATGACACCACCCTTACAGCAGAAAGTGAAGAAGAACTAAAGGGCCTCTTGATGAAAGTGAAAGAGGAGAGTGAAAAAGTTGGCTTAAAACTCAACAGTCAGAAAACTAAGATCATGGCATCCTTCCATCACTTCATGGCAAATAAATGGTGAGACAGTGGAAATGGTGTCAGACTTTATTTTTCTGGGCTCCAAAATCACTGTGGATGGTGTTTGCAGCCATGAAATTAAAAGACGCTTACTCCTTGGAAGGAAAGTATGACCAACCTAGACAGCATATTAAAAAGCAGAGACATCACTTTGTCAACAAAGGTCTGTCTAGTCAAGGCTATGGTTTTTCCAGTAGTCATATATGGATGTGAGAGTTGGACTATAAAGAAAGCTGAGCACCGAAGAATTGATGCTTTTGAACTGTGGTGTTGGAGAAGACTCTTGAGAGTCTCTTGGACTGCAAGGAGATCCAACCAGTCCATCCTAAAGGAGACCAGTCCTGGGTGTTCATTGGAAGGACTGACGTTGAAGCTGAAATTCCAATACTTTGACCACCTGATGCGAAAGCTGACTCATTTGAAAAGACCCTGGTGTTGGGAAAGATTGAGGGCAGGAGGAGAAGAGGACGACAGAAGATGAGATAGTTGGATGGTATCACTGATTCAATGGACATGGGTTTGGGTGGACTCTGGGAGTTGGTGATGGATAGGGAGGCCTGGCGTGCTGTGGTTCATGGGGTCGCAGAGTCGGACACGACTGAGTGACTGAACTGAACTGAAATGAAACTTCACTACTTTGTCACTCGATTTTTTATTTTGGAAATTAAAATTTTTTCTTCTTTCTCTAATTTTGTTATTTTACATAGAAAGGTGATAGATATACAGACAGAAAGTCAACATCATGACACAATATATAAATAGCCTCATTGAAAGCCCAGTTATCACAAAGTAGCATCTAAAATAAATGAAGAAATTTGGAGGAAATATTTCCATTAGTATTTATACTTGAGAAAATTGTTTTTCTGTTGTTTTCAACAAGATAAACAGGCTATGTTTCACACATAGGCAGACACCTCATTTGGGGCAGCATTTATTACATAGCCAACATAGCCACTGGGTCAGAACACATTTTTAATGATGAGGTCTTTAAATAAAGTCGATGGCATCATCAACTCAATGGACATGAGTTTGAGCAAACTCCAGGAGATAGTGAAGGACAGGGAAGCCTGGTGTGCTGCAGTCCATGAGTTCGCAGAGTAGACACAATTGAGAGACTGAGCAACAACAAATAAAGTTAAGCACTGCTGTAGGAGATTGGTGAGTGAAGGTTTTTATTCTTCTTCTTTCTCCTCATCTTCCTGTCTCCTCCTCCTTCTCCACCTTCTTCTCTTTTTGTCTTTGTGAGTTCACAGTACCTCTTTGGCCAAGAAGGGAGGAATTTCTGTTCCCTGTCTTCTCTAGGATGTCTGGTATGGCCATAAAATACAATTTCCAGTTTTGTGGGAGCAAAAACACTAAACAAGCATGTTTAGACTTTCATGGAATACCTCATCATAGGGTAAGGATTTATATGTAGAAAATAGTCCACAGACTTAATTGTTCCCCTCAGCAAGTCAAAAAGGGAGACAGGCAAAGACCACTGTTAAGCATAAGACAATATAAACATATATTTTGTGAAAAGAATTCAGGTTGCTGAGATGGCAAATATGACATCATCTCCTTTGGTTCTACTTTTGAGATAACTTTGTATGTTATCCCTCTTTTTAATTCATGTTGTTGCTCTAGTATAGGCCACACGTTATCTTAGGCAAGGAGCTTCAGGGTAAAAGTGATAAAAATCAACTCAAGCTAGTGTAAGAAAACTAAGGAACATCATTACGAGGAACCAAAGTCAAGGATGTATCCTAGACTACTTACTTTCCCAGCTTTTTATTCCCTTCCCTATCCCAGTCCATGCATTCTATGTTTTTCTCAGACTCTATTACTTGTTAGTTCCCTAACAGAAGACACAATGTCTGGCACATTTTAGGTGTTCAATAAATGCTTCTTGACTAAATAAAAGAACCAAATAAAATGCATAGGTATCCTGATACTTAGTCCAAAGCTTATTTATTCTTTCTTTTTTGGGGGGGGGGAGGGGCAGAGGGTATTATTCTGCTAGTTATACAGAGAAAAGTAAAAATTTTATATATTTTTCCTGCCCTGTGTCCATTTTACTGCTTCCTAATGAGCATGCTTCAAACCCCAAACAGTCCTCTACCCTTCACTTCAAGGCTCAATCATCTGTGCCTATCAACTCCATTCAAACAACAGGGAAATATTAGCCTAGAAACAAGTAATGACAGAAGCTCATCTCTTTGATCAAATTGTATTATTATTAATATATATCATTTTCTATGCCTTCTGAGTTAGCATCTCTTGAAAGTTGTGCTTTTGTAACATAAACGAAATCATTCTGATTTTAGCAAGTCCATGACTCAAATTGTCCCAGTCCATTTGTCAGCCTGCAAGGAAATCAAACCAGTCAATCCTAAAGGAAATCAACCCTGAATATACTCACTGGAAGGACTGAGTCTAATGCTGAAGCTCCAGTACTTTGGCCACCTGATGTGAAGAGAAGAGCTAACTCATTGAAGAGACCCTGATGCTGGTAAAGATTAAGGGCAGGAGGAGAAGGAGGTGACAGAAGATGAGATGGGTGGATGGCATCACCCACTCAATGGGCATGAGTTTGAGCAAGCTCCGGGAGATAGTGAAGGACAAGGAAGCCTGGTGTGCTTGCAGTCCATGGGGTCGCAAAGAGTCAGACACGACTGAACAATGACAACGGCAATGCGTTAGCCTGAGAGACTACTGGTGAGAGCTGTCTTCTGAACCTGAGTTCAGAGATTTCTGCACGTAGTAACCAACTTCTATATTTTCTTTTGAAACTTGCCACTAAGGAGATCTGTGAGAATGACTTCTTTCCTTCTAGTGCAGGAGTTTAATGATCTTGCAAATCATTGACTGATTACATGTTATTAGACTTCTTCTACAGATTGGAAATGTAAAATGGAAATTAGTTTTAAAAGTCATTTCTTTTCCCTTGCCTTTATAGCCCGTGACCATGACTAGCAATCATGAATGTGCATGGCACGCCAGGCTGCCCTCTGCAATGCACTTGGCTCTGCCTCCTTTGCCTCCTTTTCTAACCATCTTCTCATCCCTCCTTCCATTTTTAAACAACATCTTCACCTCCCCAATATAATTTCCTGTTGCCTTGCCTTTTCTCCTTGCAGCTGCTTCTCAATATGATGAATGGTGTTTGTGTGTGTGTGTGTGTTTGGACAAGTTGGGGAAGGAGGGAAGTTCAGTCCAGTCGCTCAGTCATGTCCAACTCTTTGCGACCCCATGGACTGCAGCATGCCAGACCTCCCTGTCCATTACCAACTCCCAGAGTTTACTCAAATTCATGTCCATTGTGTCAGTGAAGTCATCCAACCATCTCATCCTCTGTTGTCTCCTTCTCTGAGGGAAAGCATTGATAAAAACAATGTCTTCAACCTACACGAATGTTGTTTATTTTTATTTTTTATTAAAGTACAGTTGATTTTTAAGGTATTAATTTTTACTGAATAGCAAAGTGATTTAGTTTATATATATGTGTGTGTGTGTGTGTGTATGTATGTATGTATATATATATATTCTTTTTTAATATTCTTTTCCATTATGGTTTATCATAGGATATTGAATACAGTTTCCTATGCTATGCAGTAGGACCTTGTTGTTGATCCATCCTATATTTAAAAGCTTCCATCTGCTAACACCAACCTCCCACTCCATCACTCAGCAAAACACCACTCCCCTTGGCAACCACCAGTCTGTTCTCTATGTCTGTGATTATGTTTGTGTTTTGTAGATAGGCTCATTTGTGTCATATCTTAGATTCCATGTATAAGTGATATCATATGGTACTTGTCTTTCTCTTTCTGACTTACTTCACTTAGTATTAATGTGATAATCTCTAGCTGCCTCCATGTTGCTGCAAATGACATTATTTCATTCTTTTTATGGCCAAGTAATACTCCAGTGTGTATACATATACCGCATCTCCTTTATCTATTCACCTATCAATGAACATTTAAGTTTCTTCCATGTCTTGGCTATTGTGAGTAGTGCTGCTGTAAACATAGGGGTGCATATATCTTTCTGAATTATAATTTTGTCTGGATATATGACCACAAGTGGGATTGCTGTATCACATCAACCTCTAGGAATTTGCAAGTTAAGACAGAATATATTTTTTCCTCATTCTTGCACACAAAGAAGACATAAAATTCAGCATTATCAGAGCCATAAAGACGTTTAAAGACTATTTGGATTCTCACATGGGGCAACTGAGGCTCAGAGATGTCAAGTGACTTGTATTAGCCAGAGCTCAAAGAGGCCACATTTTTACATACAGTGGGCACAGGAAATACCTTATGCTAATGTGGCAAATGCATCTTTAGGTCAAAGAACATTTTTGAGAATGAAGTGAGATGAGTACATGATTAGAGACTGTGTAAATAGTTATGAGAGCTCCATTTTAAAGTTTGGGCTGGAAATCCTCTGGTGGTCTAGTGGTTAAGACTCCAGACTCCCAATGTACGGTAACCAGGTTCAATTCCTGGTCAGGGAACTAGATCCACATACCACAACTAAGGCCTGGCACAGTCAAATAAACAAAATAAAATGAAAAGTTCAGGTTGATGGTGTGGAGTGCAGCAAAATTCTTCTATTGTCTGTGCTCTGGTTAAAATGCCCATAGTTGCCCCACAATTGCTTTGATACTATCATGAGTTCTGCACAAATGGCAGCCATCACACTTGGAATTTGCCAGAGAGGACTTTCAGCTTTGTGGAATATGCTATGTGTATACAAACAATGAAGGGATAAATGTAGAAGCAGGGTGATTCTACATCCTGTTTGGCCTAGGAGTGCCCGCATGTTTATGCCTCTTATCTGAGCATCCCATCTGGTTAGTGTGCTCTTTCACAGTCAACAATATCCTGACTTGGCCCCCCCCAAAATATATGATCACTCTATAAGCTGCAATAGAATGAGAAACAGAACTCTCAACTTAGTTTCAACTCCTCTAACGCTATGGAACAGGTTGTACTTCTAATTAGTGTGCAAAGTACCAAGAAACAATTTATTATTAGTTCTCATAATCATAATGTACTTTATGCATATATAATCCCTTTAGTGGAGTCTCTCTAGAGTGCTTTATTAAGACTCACAGTTTGGTAACATTTGTGATATTGCTCCCAAATTACTGATGACATCTGTAGCAGAGAGGTTAAATGATGTGTACAAGGTCACACATCAATTTAAATGGTAGCAAACCTGGAAACATTATGGGTATTATAATTACTTAACATTGTAATAGGCCTTTTCTTTGCAGAGCTCTTTCTTACAATCCCATGAGCTGGGTCAGCTTTATTTTAAATGGGCTATATTTTAAGACAGAACCAGATAAGAGAAGTCTAGCAAGTATTGGCAAATATACTCTGTAAAAATAACTGTGGGCTTCATCTAGAGATTGTCATACTAAATGAACTAAGACAGACAAAGACAAATATCATATGATATCGCTCATATGTGGAATCTAAAATGATGATAAAGTGAACTTATTTACAAAACAGAAATAGACTCACAGACTTAGAAAACAAACTTATAACTACCAAAGGGGAAAGGGTAGGGGGATAAATTAGGAGTCTGGGGTTAACATATACACACTGCTATATATAAAATAGATAACCAACAAGGTGCTACTGTATAGCACAGAGAACTAGGCTCAATATTTTACAATAACCTATAAGGGGAAAGAATATGAGAAAGAATATATGTGTATATGCATATAGAGCTGAATCACTTTGCTGTACACCTGAAGCTAACACAGCATTGTAAACCAGCTACACCTCAATAAATAACTAAATAAAAATTAAAAAGTAAATAGTGTTAAAAGGGTTGTAATAAAAAGAGAAAAAATTTTCAATTGTGGTCTTCAGAGTGAAACAATTTCGTTTGGTGAGGATGAAGACTTCTTCAGAGGAACTCACCAGACAACACGCTGCCTCCTACTCCACACATATGCTCACCCTGCTTTTCCTAGGTAAGTTAGACAATCAAGTGGAAGTAGGTTCAACTTCTTTCTTGCACAGATATACTTTTACACATCCTAGTGCATTCTTATCTCTGGGACAAGTACAACTCATCCTTAAAGACTCAGTCATGGAAAGTGTTCATTTGATGACCCCAAGCTGAGTTGGCTGTCCCTACTTCATGCTTTCACAGCATGTTTTATTATACCTCTCTCTGTCATTATCCTCATCTCTACAGACTCCTTGAGGACAGGAGAGTATCTGCATCTCCAATGTTTTGTATAGTTTCAGACACACAGTTCAGCTCAGCTCAGTCACTCAGTTGTGTCTGACTTTTTGCAACCCCATGGACTGCAGCACGCCAGGCCTCCCTGTCCATCACCAACTCCCGGAGCTTACTCAAACCCATGCCCATTGAGTTGGTGATGCCATCTAACCATCTCATCCTCTGTCGGCCCCTTCTCCTCCCACCTTCAATCTTTCCCAGCATCAGAGTGTTTTCCAATGAGTAAGCTCTTCCCATCAGGTGGCCAAAGTATTGGAGTTTCAGCTTTAACATCAGTCCTTCCAATGAATATTCAGGACTGATTTCCTTTAGGATGGGCTGATTGGATGTCCTTGCAGTCCAAGGGACTCTCAAGAGTCTTCTCCAACACCACAGTTCAAAAGCATCAGTTCTTCAGCCCTCAGCTTTCTTTATAGTCCAACTCTCACATCCATACATGACTACTGGAAAAACCATAGCCTTGACTAGATGGACCTTTGTTGACAAAGTAATGTCTCTGCTATTTAATATGCTGTGTAGGTTGGTCATAACTTTCCTTTCAAGGAGTAAGTGTCTTTTTATTTCATGGCTGCAGTCACCATCTGCAGTGATTTTTGAGCTCAGAAAAATAAAGTCTGTCACTGTTTCCACTGTTTCCCCATCTATTTGCTGTGAAGTTATGGGACCAGATGCCATGATCTTAGTTTTCTGACTGTTGAGCTTTAAGCCAACTTTTTCACTCTCCTCTTTCACTTTCATCAAGAGGCTCTTTAGTTCTTTGCTTTTGCCATAAGGGTGATGTCATCTGCATATCTGAGGTTATTCATATTTCTCCCAGCAAACTTGATTCCAGCTTGTGCTTCATCCAACCCAGCATTTCTCATGATGTACTCTGCTATAAGTTAAATAAGCAGGGTAACAATATACAGCCTTGATGTACTCCTTTCCCGATTTGGAACCAGTCTGTTATTCCATGTCCAGTTCTAACTGTCGCTTCCTGACCTGCATACAGATTTCTCAAGAGGCTAGTCAGGTGGTCTGGTATTCCCATCTCTAAGAATTTTCCACAGTTTGTGGTGATCCACACAGTCAAAGGCTTTGGCATAGTCAGTAAAGCAGAAGCAGATGTTCTTCTGGAACTCTCTTGCCTTTTCAATAATCCAACAGATGCTGGCAACTTGATCTCTGGTTTCTTTGCTTTTTCTAAAACCAGCTTGAACATCTGGAATTTCATAGTTCACATAATGTTGAAGCCTGGCTTGGAGAATTTTGAGCATTACTTTACTAGCGTGTGAGATGAGTGCAATTGTGTGGTAGTTTGAGCATTTTTTGGCATTGCCTTTCTTTGGGATTGGAATGAAAACTGACTTTTTCCAGTCCTGTGGTCACTGCTCAGTTTTCCAAATTTGCTGGCATATTGAGTGCAGCACTTTCACAGCATCATCTTTTAGGATTTGAAAAAGCTCAACTGACACACAGCAGATGCCCAATAAAGTCTTGTTGAATGAATTGAAAATACATTTTATATTGCAACTAAAATGTATTTCTTCATGAACTTCAGCCACTTGCATTGCATTTTTTAATTGCTAATACTGCAATATACTTATTTATAAGAAGCTTAGTATATGCTTAAATTGCCTTGAAGTTGTATATTTTGTATGCTATGTGAACATTGGATCATTTGCTTAGAAAAGAAATCTGATGAGTTTACCTGACCTCAAAATTTGTCACACCCTTGGGCCAATTTTAAATCAGGCTACTTGTGTCAAAATAGTAATTATTTTCCAAGGGATCACAAAAATTTTGTTTTTTCAAACCAAGATGAGATGAGAAATTTTGTCTCAATTCAAAATACCATGATTGAGTTCTCAATTGAAGTTATTAAAAATAATTTCAACTTTAATCTATAAAGACTTTTTCAAAGTAACTAGAACAAAGCTATTTACTATATGAGACAGGAAGGTAGGCATATTTAGAGTAAAATATTAGAAGTTAAACATTTCTAGTTTTGTCATAAAGTGACTGGATTGAAATTCTTTACATCAGTACCTTTTTAGATGTGAAATGATAAATACTTACTGGCTTTAGGTATTTTTAATATCTATATGTGCTTAGTCCACTTTGTGTTATTTTCAAAATTAGATTGAAACTCAAATCTTTGAAAGAAGGTCAGAATCAAAGTTATGGGGTTTTTTTAACTATCTTTAGGGCCAGTAGCCTTTAAAACATCTATTTTACATCCTTTGTTAAGATTTTATTTTACTATAAGATATTGGTTGCTCTTGTATGACTGTTCATCAGTCTTAATATAATGATGCTTACAATGTGGCAGTTTAAATGTGCAGCCACTCTGTGACACAAACTAGAGTCTGATTCCATTAGAGGAACTCACTCTAGCACGAGTATATGGTTCAGAATGCAACAGAATATTTTAGATCGTAAAACAAAGACTTAGGGTGTGTGTGTGCTTAGTCGCTCAGTCGTGTCTGACTTTTTGCAACCCCATGGACTGTAGACCACCAGGCTCCTCTGTCCATGGGGATTCTCCAGGCAAGAATACTGGAGTGGATTGCCATGCCCTCCTCCAGGGGATCTTCCCAACCCAGGGATCAAATCCAGCTCTCCTGCATTGCAAGCGGATTCTTGACTGTCTGAGCCAACACGGAAGTCCAAGAATACTGGAGGGGACAGCCTATACCTTCTCCAGGGGATCTTCCTGCATTGCAGGCAGATTCTTTACCAGCTGAGCTACCAGGGAAGCCCAGATTTAAGGTATTGAAGTCAATTTTTGAAAATAAATTGACTGACTATATTGACTGGAAACTTGGGATCAAATTGCAAATAACCTGGAATAATTTGGTTTGTTTTTTTTTTTTTTTCAGAAGCTCATCAGTTGTCACAGGAACGAGATCCCATAAGATTTCAGAAGTTAATTACTGTCATGCTACAACCTCATTTAAGAGTAGAAATTAAGTTTCAAGAAGTATTTTATGTATCATTCTGATATCTAATCCTAAGAATCCTTCTAGGGCAAGAAAAAGCAAGTATCCTTTCTCAAATTACAATTTGATCTTGCTAATAATTCATAATATTTCTATTCATTATGAATTATCTCTAGGCAGGAATATTTTGTTGTTTAATCACTAATTTGTGTCCAACTGTTTTGCAACCCCATGGACTGAAGGAATAAATTTGTCTAATTATAATGAATAATCTTATCAGATAAGGATCATTTGCAAATTGGGATGTCATAAAACTCAGCTCAGGCAAAGATTTAACCTATTTATATAAATTGAACAAAATGTTTGAATAATCAGTATGTAAATATATAAAACCTCTCAATATGGATTTGTTATCAAACATGTGAAAGATGAAAATGTTATTGTGAAGAATGATGAAGAGTCTGAGATTTTACCCTACCTTCAGTCTAGCAAGTTAGCCTGCTATAATCCATTCACTCTGTCAGAAAACATGAGGCTCCTGGAGTTTATTACTCATTATGTTTACCTCAGTTCCCTTGGACCTCCCCCCACTAAACACAGGAATACCAGGGTGGCTCACACCCTGGATTGACATCACACTTAAGGAACTCCACACTTAGGAAGCCCTTGTTGTTTTTGTTTAGTCGCTAAGTCCTGTCCAGCTCTTTTTTGATCCCATGGACTGAAGCCCACCAGGCTCCTGTCCCATGGGATTTTCCAGGCAAGTGTACTGGAGGGGGTTGCCATTTCCTTCTCCAGGGGATCTTCCTGACCCAGGTATCGAACTCGCATCTCCTCCACTGGCAGGTGGATTCTTTACAACTGAGCCACCAGGGAAGCCCTTAGGGAGCTCTAGATTATCTGTAATCAACTGTCTCAACTTGCTCTAGAGGAGGACGTGATGTGTCCTTGTGATGTGTGCTCAATCACTCAGTTGCTACCCCATGGACTGTAGCCCGCCAGACGTCTCCGTCCATGGAATTCTCCAAGCAAGAATACTGGAGTGGGTTGCCTTTTCCTTCTCCAAAGGATCTTTCCAAGCCAGGGATTGAATCCATGTCTCTTGTGATACTGGACAGTAAACAAACCCACCCTTGGCTCTGGAGGGAGCCAATCTATTTTAAACATCTCTGAAAGGATAGTTTAGAACAAAGACAACCAGTTCATCTGTTCACAAAACATACAGAAATGCAGTAGATTCAGGGAGAAATGTCTCCCAGAAGTCTTTTATTAATCATGTTTTTTTCCAAATTGCTTCTTTAAAACCTGAAAGTGTAGTTCAGATAACTTGGTTTATTAGATATCACCACGTAAATACGTATTTTTTTTAAGTTTGTGGGCCCCAGTTGCCTTAGACAAGCTGTTTGTCAGTTACACTTTACATGATGGGTCCCTAGAACATTGAAACACTTGGATTGCCTTTGGAAGGTCATCTAATTCTCCTGAAGGCACAATATGGCTAATGGCTTATATTAGTGGCTCTGCATGGACCATTCACTTTCTTTCTGATGCTGCAGCTGTATCATGGTTTCACTGAATGATTTGAAATCATTAGTCAAATTGCTTCTTTCAAAGGTCATATTTACACAACAGTTGACATTTTGAGAAGGCATAAATTTGGAGATATGGGTGGGGATGTTAGCTTCTTGATATAGAAATCAGTTTGCTGCACATTTTGACAGCTTTTCTTTTAACAGGCTTGATTCTGCTGGATCAAAGGCAGTTTTTGATGCAAAAATCTTTTGATAGGTTGTCAGGAATTTCTGTCTGCTTTTGGCCACAAGGTCAGTACTCCTTGGACTTATTCAGAGGATACAGAAGCACATCTTATTACTGATAATTTAATTATCTCCATGTGCCATTTTCTCTCTTGCCCTGTGGCTGGCATATGCTCTTCCTCCTTCTTCCTGGAACTTGCAAGCTCCTTTCCACCCCTTTTCCTTGACTACCTTCAATTTATCCTACTAATTTTGATTTTAGAAGTATCTTCCTCCATAAAACCGATTTTATTCCTCTAAATCCAGAAGAAGATAATGTTATAGACCAACCACGCTTGTCTATACAGTAGCACTTATCACATTCTCACATACATTTTTTACTTATTTGTCTGAATTTCCTATTGGCCTTTGAGCTCCTTGAGAGTAGGGTACATAACCATCTTATTTCTGTACCCAAAGTAACTAGCACAGTGCCAGACATAGTGTAGATAATACACTATTGTTGAACAGAAAAGAAATTACAAAGATCAATATAGGTCAATGTATACACTTTGAGACCTTGTTCAGCATTCCTACCAGGTGTTCAAAAAGTTTCATTGAATTGAATTGAAGCAGCTACAATCAATTTAGACAACCTATGCAAGGTGTCTAGAACAGAGGCTTGCACGTGTACTGGGATGGCCAAAAGGTTCATTGGGGATTTTCCATAACATCTTACAGAAAGACTCAAATGAACCTTTTGCCGTGGGTGCTAAGTCACTTCAATCATGTCCGACTCTTTGCAACGTTATGGACCATAGCCCACCAGGCTCCTCCATCCATAGGATTCTCCAGGCAAGAATACTGAAGTGGGTTGCCATGCCCTCCTCCAGGGGATCTTCCCTACCCAGGGATCCAACCCTTGTTTCTTACGTCTCCTTCATTGGCAGGCAGGTTCTTTACCATTAGCGCCACCTGGGAAGCTCCCAACTTTTTGGTCAACCCCATATGCATAATCATTTTAATACCACTTATGGGGCCCAAACACTCTAAATTTTAAAGGAATTTTAAAGTAATTTTGCTTTGAAATTATTTGTGTGCAAATAACTCATTGATTTGTGATTGACAGTGATTTCTGTGCAATCATTATACATACCTGGAGATCCCCCCATTTTAAATGAGAAGATCTAATCCATAAATTTTTTTCAAATGCAATTAAAATTTTATGAGTACTAAATTTAACAATTAATGAAGTTGACTTAATGCTACATTTTGTGAACATTTAATTAAGCATTTAATGATCTTGATGTACATTTTTTTCCTCCTAATTGGGTGCCAAGAGTTTTTAATGTCACAAACAGATTTTTGGGGCCCTTGAAAATCTGACAGAGCTTGGGCACCTTTCCTATAGTGACTGGTAAATAAAATTATCCTGCATACAAAGCACTCAGTAAGTGTTTACAAATCAAAAGAAAGGAAGGTGACAGTGAAGCAGATTTATGTTTTGAGTCTCGGCATTTATGGCTAGAGAAAAGTGAGCTATATTGACCATACTCATAGAAGACCTTTGAAATTAGTTGTTTCTATTCTATTTCTATACAGAAAAGCCTGTATATAGTTTACCTAGAGAATTGCCTCAGTTTTTATTAAATATTTGTTATAAGTTTTTTCTAAGTGCTATTATCTTTATCTAGTAAGCCCAGCCACCCAGCTTATTGCTTTTTGTAACTACATCTAGAATAGGGTTGTCCTAATAATGACAAGTATCCAAAGACTAGATAAACACTTAATAAATATGTATTAGATGAAAAATGAATGAATTTTACTATGAGATTTTGCTACTCTTGCCATATCCTGAAATACATTAAATTGTGCATTGATTTTTAAACCAAAAAGAAGCACAATGGTACAAAAAGATGCCGTCTAAAGGACCCTGTGGGCAAATATTAGTTAAAAGTCACTGGAATGCTATTTTTGGTTGATTTTATAATTCTTGTAATCTCACTGAAATTTATTAACAAAAAGGCACATATGAAACCCTGAAAATTAATCTCTTGTATTATTTTTACATGTTGGAAAATTAAAGAAGGAAGCAGAAAGGTTAATTTCTTCAACAACATTTTAAATTAAGTCTGCAAGAAAATTTTCATCTGACTTCTTGTTGATGAATTACTAACACTAGTGTGAAAGTGAAAGTGAAGTCACTCTGTCATGTCTGACTCTTTGGGACCCCATGGGCTGTAGTGTAGTGCAGTCTGATATTGAACTTGATGGAATATATTTTTGTAACTGAAAACATACAGCTTTGAATAAAAATCAAGATGATTCTGGTGAAGGATAAAATACTATCAGTATCTATAGTAATTCTTAACCACAAGTCTATCAACAAAAGGATTCTCTTTTCTTAAGGATTTGAGAGAAAGATCAGCCGTATTTCTTTTTTTTTTTTTTTTAATTTTATTTTATTAGTTGGAGGCCAATTACTTCACAATATTTCAGTGGGTTTTGTCATACATTGTCACGAATCAGCCATAGAGTTATACGTATTCCCCATCCCGATCCCCCCTCCCACCTCCCTCTCCACCCGACTCCTCTGAGTCCTCCCAGTGCACCAGGCCCGAGCACTCGTCTCATGCTTCTCACCTGGGCTAATGATCTGTTTCACCATAGATAATATACATGCTGTTCTTTTGAAACATCCCACCCTCACCTTCTCCCACAGAGTTCAAAAGTCTGTTCTGTACTTCTGTGTCTCTTTTTCTGTTTTGCATATAGGGTGATCATTACCATCTTTCTAAATTCCATATATATGTGTTAGTATGCTGTAATGTTCTTTATCTTTCTGGCTTACTTCACTCTGTATAATGGGCTCCAGTTTCGTCCATCTCATTAGAACTGATTCAAATGAATTCTTTTTAATGGCTGAGTAATATTCCATGGTGTATATGTACCACAGCTTCCTTATCCATTCGTCTGCTGATGGGCATCTAGGTTGCTTCCATGTCCTGGCTATTATAAACAGTGCTGATCAGCCGTATTTCTATGGCAGTTTAAGTGGTCTTCTTAGAAGATATCGACATGTACTTCTCTATTTTTGGTCAGTTTAGGAGAGATAGCTCTATAGCAGATAACGTCTTACTCCTAAATCCATTAACTTCATTTCACTTAGTTATACTACCTGAAATTCCTCCAGTTGGGAATTCACTCAAATTTTCCACAGCTTCTCTTTATTTTATTTTATTTTATTTTTGCCTTATGTGTAGTGAAATAGTCTTTATTTATTTATTTATTTATTTATTTATTTATTTTAAATTTTTCAGTGGGTTTTGTCATACATTGATATGAATCAGCCATAGAGTTACACGTATTCCCCATCCCGATCCCCTCCCACCTCCCTCTCCACCCGATTCCTCTGGGTCTTCCCAGCCCACCAGGCCGGAGCACTTGACTCATGCATCCCACCTGGGCTGGTGATCTGTTTCACCATAGATAATATACATGCTGTTCTTTCAAAACATCCCACCCTCACCTTCTCCCACAGAGTTCAAAAGTCTGTTCTGTACTTCTGTGTCTCTTTTTCTGTTTTGCATATAGGGTTATCGTTACCATCTTTCTAAATTCCATATATATGTGTTAGTATCACAGCTTCTCTTTAAAATGAAAATGCTGGAAGTTCTCTGGTGGTCCAGCAGTTAGAACTCCGTGCTTTCCCTGCCAGTGCTGTGGACCCAGGTTCAATCCCTGGTTGCGAAATTAAGTTCCCACAAGCCACTGCCCAAAAAAAAAAAAAAAAAAAGTGAAAATGCTGAATGACTTTGCTGTACAACTGAAACTGACACAATATTGTAAAGCAACTATACTCCAATAAAAAATAAATAACTTCGTGGGAGGAAAAAAACAAAGGTGGAATGCTGAAGTGTGGGTAGGGATGGGAGAGAGGTAGTTGAGGACAACAAGTAAAACCTACAGTCTGAGGAATAAGTCACCAGGTGATAATGAAGAAGGGGTAGGTAGAAGGAAGTGGAAGGGTGACAATGACAGCCTTTGTCCTCTTTGACATTTTGGTTAATGCTAGCTCCTACGTTTATTACACAACTCACCTGTATCAAGGGTGATATCACTGGGCTGGTAACTCAAGTGCATTAAGGATGAAACAGGCTGTCATGGGTTAGTATGGTGGATGTTGTAGTCAGCAACCCAGTTCATCTCTTTTGCCATTTCAGGACTAAAACACCCATTTCCCCCAGCTTCCAGCAGTGTTGGCCAACTGATGGCTTCCAGTGGAGTCCCTCTTTGGCATTTGGCCTTGAACAGAGATTATTTCACTCAAATTACTCCCTTTCTCCAAGGTTGTTTTGTGTCTCATGACTGGTCAGTATGCAAATATAAAACCCCTGTCCCCTTGTCTTAGTTTGAGATGATTCTGGAAAGCCATTCCAGCTCCAGAGCTCCCTGTGGGATGGGCTGAGGTCATCATTGTGACTGCACACAATTCAACCTCTCCATCTGCCCAGTCCTGCTTTCTTTGCTCTTCCCCCACAGATGCTCATCCTATTGCTCAGTAAGTTTCTAGAAGCACATTTTTGTCCCAAAGTCCATTTCCCAGTGAGTCCAACCTTCAGCACTTGCTATGAGAACTTAACTACTTATAACTGTACTTTTCTGGGGAAATTAATCTTAAGTTTCCAACAACTTATTAAATATAGATGATCTTTTGACCTGCAATCCATTTGCTTTTATTTGGAAAGACAAACTCCTGGACCTCAGATATCTTCCAAGAGTATATAAAATATTTGTATTAAAGTATTTGATGAACATGGTTAAATTGTTTTGAAGTTAAATCTCTGAAAAATTATCTTGATGTGTTCCTAGGTTTAAGTAGTTTCTTTCTTCTATGACCATTGATCTTGCTTCTTTTGTTACCTGAATTCCTGGACTCTTCTCTCCTGCCTGCCATACTAACAGTCATAATTACATTTGTGGATCAGTATCACACTGATGCAAGACATGGTGTTCAATAAGCACTTGTCAGCAATTGAATCTTCTTGCCTTCTATTTTTCAATTTTTTCTAAGCCTTCCCCTCTACTTCCTGCCCCACTGCTCCTCACAAGAATTAAAATAATAAAAATTTTAACCAACATATGTTTAACCTTGGATGTAAACCTGAGGTCTAAATATAGATGTATATTAGCATTAGGAAAAGTATCAAAGAAGGAAGGAAACTAGAGGAAAAGAAACAAATTTTCCAGAGAGACAAACACTGCAACTCAAACACCACACTTACACTAATTTAATAAAATGTGAGACTCTATGACAAAAATGTGCATGCTAATTATTTCACCATTTTGGTTCACAGTCAGAATTCTAGAGACTGCAAGGAAGAACAAATATTAAGAGAGCTAAGATGATTTTCTCTTTGTGTTATGAGAAGAAGAAAAACAATCAAAAGTATCCCATAATTTCTTAAATAAGCAATGTGCTCCCTTAATTTTTTCTATTTCTTATTAAGAAAAGCATGGAATGAACTACATGAGCAAACTGACTTAAACGCATATTAAACTTCACATTATTGTACACTCGTGTCATCACCTTGTACCTATTTGTAAATACTACTCTGAGGAATTCAGCATGTTGCAAGAGTTAAGCTAATTTCCTTTTGTGCACTAGTTTGTTTGGGATTTAATTGCTGTTAGGTAGCCTGAAATGACTACATGTCACAAGATGATAACTTACTGAAATCTGACATGATCTAGCATGCAGAGAATGCATCAGGTTTATTTGTGAGTTTGGAACCATGGTAATTCACAGGCAGGCCAGATGTTTTATGGGCTAAAAAGAGATTCCGTGGCAGTGTTAGTGAGATTATCTAAGCAAGAACACCCACACTCGCTAGGTGTAATGGTGAGTGAGGAGCTTCAGTTGCATGTTATTCAGACTATCACTGGAAAAACAAAATCCCTCTTGAATCTTTCATCCATGATACAGCACAGAGGAATAATTATCAGTCTGAACTCTGGATGCAATGTAGAGGATAGGTATGCTATGGCATTAACTCAAATGAATGGTAGTTTAAGTAGGGCAGAGCAACATAAAGGCAGCAGTGTATGCATATTCAAATTACCCATCTGTACCATCTACTTATACTTGAGGCATTTCAGCATGCTTATTACCAGGAACATGTTAATGAGGTGCTCATTCTCTGTACCTGAGCTAATTGGCTTCTCCCAAAAGACTATTTTTGATATGGTTTTAAAAGAAAAATAAGAGGGGGCTGAATACTTCATAGGTATATTTCAGGGGAAAAGCCTTCTCTCTGTGAACCATCTCAATGGGACGAGTCGTGTTATTGGTTAACATGAAAGATGAATGCATGTGTCAATAAAAAGAGACACTTTAATTAAAAATAAATAATGTAAGAGAGGCAACACATTTTCAAAATATCAGTTTTTATTGTTGGCTTGTTAATGGGGAAAAACACAAAATGGTTGATAGTGAAAGATAAAGGTATAAATAAAAATATCCATGTAAATCATGTCTTCACAATTATTTTATAGGTGATACTATGCTCACACATTTTCAGAGCACCCAAAAACCTAAACAAACCATTATATTTCTGATTGCATATTTTTAGATAGAGTTAAGAATTTGAAACTTTTGTCCGGTAGCCTACCACTGCTCCCGTCACAGGAAGAAATAAGACTTTGATAAGCTGTGAGCTTGAATTTTTGTAACAATTATCAATTCATGCACAGTGGAATCATTGCACATATTAATAATAAATACATTAGAATATTAAAATAAGAAATAATTTTGGAATGTAAATATGGTTAATTCCCTTTGCATATTAAATGAAAATGTACAGGGTATTCCCTAGTGGTGCAATGGATAGGAATCAGCCTGCCAATGCAGGAGACACAGGGTTGAATCCCTGGTCCAGGAAGATTCCACATGCCTCAGAACAACTAAGCCCGTGGGTCACAACTACTGAGCCCACACTCTGGGGCCTAAGAGCCATAACTACTGAGCCTGTGTGCTGCAACTACCGAGGCACATGTGCCCTAGAGTCACACACCACAACTACTGAAGCCCGGGCACCTAGAGCCTGTGCTCCACAACTGGAGAAGATGTGGCAATGAGACACAGGACACACAGTTTACATCCCTGAGTCGGGAAGATCTCCTGGAGAAAGAAATGGCAACCCACTCCAGTATTCTTGCCTGGAAAATCCCATGGACAGAGGAGCATGGTAGGCTATAGTCCATGGGGTCGCAAAGAGTCAGACATGACTGAGCAACTTCACTTTCACTATATCTACATTGTCAATATCCTTATTTCAAGGTATGTTGACAGTTCACTAGCTTTGGTCATTAAATAGTGCTTCCAATTGAGGCAGCACAACTGTGTACACTACATATTTTTGTGCCAGATTAGAAAATACATTCTTCATTCATTCATATATGTATCAAATGCACATTTATATTGAATGCCTATTTTGTACAATAAAAAAGTACCCACATTTCAGAAGCAAGGAAATTTCCAGCACTGGACCCCAAATTCTAGAGGTAAACTTCAGAGGAAACTAGAAAAAATACAGTATGTTTCCAATCACATCTATTTTTATGCTGTGAGCACACTTCTTCCTCTTGTACTATGTCATCCAGACTTTATGCCTTACAACTTCAAAGGGAGCTTATTGCAAGCAATATTTTACATCTTTATTTTATGTTTCTTCCCAATTCACCTTCCAAAATACACACATACATCATCACTAATGGGCACCATCTCATGGGATGGAGGACACATAGGTGTACTGCTTCTTGTCCAACACCAAAAAAGGTTGCCAAAAAGGTCACGTGGTCATCTAGAAGATGAAACAAAATCAACCTTTGTTTGCTTTTAAACAAAGCACCCTGGGTGTTTTTCTAGCTACAGAGAGAATCCAAATCATTAAATAGTTTAGCACTACTTTAAAAAAAAACACCTCTTACAAAATGTCTGTCTTTAGGAAGTGAAAAATCTAGTCTGACTCCATATTACTGAGGAACTTCAGAAGATAATTATTCAACTCAGTCACAGGATTTATCCAGGTTGGTGATTTTACAATGTATCGTCTCAATAAATTTTTCTTCAGGCCTCCCAGAAACACAATAATGTGTACAAAAACTATCAGGCCTGAGGCACAGACTGTTTTAATAACGGAGGAAGTGTTATTTGTTGAATGCCCATGATGTACCAAGCTTTCTGTTGGGCATTTTCATGTATCATCTTCTATCTTTACAGCAAAACCACAAGATTGAGATTTTATTTTTATTTTATAATTCAGAAAGCCGATGCTCAGAAAGGAAAGTAATTTCCTCTAAGCCTCAGTGGTATAGTTGAGATTTGAAGCCACGTACATGTCATCCTAAAGTCCATTCTTATTTCACTGGGTAACCTTGTCATAAGGATATATAGCTTTGACTGTTTGTTGCTTGGTGGGAGGTAATGAGAAGATGTTTTTGCTATTTCTCAGTCCTTTAAACTTCCCCATGATCTTAAGCATCTAAACCTGTCTTTCACAGTTCATAAGCTATTCTCTCAGACTGGGAACCAATTTATCTGGGCCTGGAAATTTGAGTTCCCTTCAAGAAGCCAGGTACACCCTATCTCCTCACTTACCTTGGATTTCTTTTTATTTTTTTTTTAATTTTTTTTTATTAGTTGGAGGCTAATTACTTCACAACATTTCAGTGGGTTTTGTCACACATTGACATGAATCAGCCATAGAGTTACACGTATTCCCCATCCCGATCCCCCCTCCTACCTCCCTCTCCACCCGACTCCTCTGGGTCCTCCCAGTGCACCAGGCCCGAGCACTTGTCTCATGCATCTCACCTGGGCTGGTGATCTGTTTCACAATAGATAATATACATGCTATTCTTTTGAAACATCCCACCCTCACCTTCTCCCACAGAGTTCAAAAGTCTGTTCTGTACTTCTGTGTCTCTTTTTCTGTTTTGCATATAGGGTTATCGTTACCATCTTTCTAAATTCCATATATATGTGTTAGTATGCTGTAATGTTCTTTATCTTTCTGGCTTACTTCACTCTGTATAATGGGTTCCAGCTTCATCCATCTCATTAGAACTGATTCAAATGAATTCTTTTTAATGGCTGAGTAATATTCCACGGTGTATATGTACCACAACTTCCTTATCCATTTGTCCGCTGATGGGCATCTAGGTTGCTTCCATGTCCTGGCTATTATAAACAGTGCTGCGATGAACATTGGGGTGCACGTGTCTCTTTCAGATCTGGTTTCCTCAGTGTGTATGCCCAGAAGTTTACCTTGGATTTCAATTCCTTTATTGTTATATTTTTCTACTATTTCCAGTTTGAATAACCTTGAATGAGGTGACCAAAGCACATTAGGAGGTCGAACAGTTTTGTTTTCTTTCCAGTCATGCAATATTCCCCATCAATGACTTCCTCTTGCATCATTAGATGTAGTGGAGCAAACAGCATTGACTGTTGACCTCAAGCACTGGACAACTGACAAGCATTCTGATTCACCCACCATGTTCTTTCCTGGGGAATACATTAGTGATAATACAGCTCTTTCGAGGCGTTCAACTTTTTTTTCAAAATTTTTAAACACAAGTGATGATATTCCTAACACTGGCAGCACCTTATAGATCATTGAGTGTCTATCCTTAAAATAATTCTATTTTACAAAATTATAGGTATATTGACCTGCATGCAATGCTTTCTATATGCTTGTATTTTAGGTGTATTTTTGTGAGAAGAGAACCTGAAATTGATTCTAACCATCAAGTCCTCTCAAGGTCAATCAGTGCACTTTTCCAGAAATATAAACATAAAATATGTTTAGCACCTGAGAAGTTCAGTTTTACTTTAGGCTATGTTCTAAATAGGTAGTGAATCTGGCTGTTCTCTTATCCCATCTTTCATCGTGCTGCCCTGTAGAGAGTTACCCCCTTCTAATATTTCACAGTCTGGATTCTCTCATTACATGAAAAAATGTTCTCTCAAGTGTTATTTTATTTTATTTCATTACATAAGTCTTTGAAAATTTTCCTCTGACCAAATCTTTTCCTTGAGAATGTTAATGTTCTTCCACAGTATATATCAGTTTGAGAATCACCATGTGCTTGAATAAAGTAAATAGTATGGCAATCAAAATACCAAAGTTTGTCCTTTGGTAGATGAACAGAAGAAATATTGTCCCAAAGTAAAGTAAGAGAGCCATGGTATGAGGATGTTAGACCTCAGAAATCATCTCATCTTGCAGACAAGGAAATTAAGGACAAGAAAGATAACATGACTCATTCAAGTCACAGAGTAAGTTCATTATTGAGCCATGAAGAAAACACATGCCCAGCCAAAGCTGTTTATCCTCCTATATCAGTTATTTTTAACACTCACTGTACATTTGAATTGCTTGTTGTTGTTATCTTCATGGCTCAATAATGAACTTACTCTGTGACTTGAGTGAGTCATGTCATCTTTCTTGGGGAGCTCTTAAAAATGATGTCTGGGCCTAATTCCCAAAGACACTGATTCAAATTATCTGGAGGGAGAACAAGAAAGTTGTATTAAAATAATTTTTCAATTGACATGTAGCTGAATTACACTGTTGTATCAGTTTCTGCTATACAGCAAAGTGACTCTGATATACATATATATAGACATTTTTTATATTCTTTTCCATTAAGGTTTATCTCAGAACATTGAATGTATTTCTCTGTGCTATACAGTAGGACCTTGTTGTCCATCCATTTATGATGTAATTGTTTGCATCTACCAACCCTAAACTCCCAGTCCATCCCTTCCCTGCTCCTCTCACATTCCTGCTGGCAACAAGTCTCTTCTCTGTGTCTATGAGTCTGTTTTGTAGATAGGTTTATTTCTGTCATATTTTAGATTCCACATATTTGTGATTCCACTTATAGTGATATCATATGGTACTTTCTCTTTCTGACTTACTTCACTTAGTATGATACTCCCTAGGTCTATCCATGTTGCTGCAAATGGCATTATTTCCTTCTTTTTTAAGGCTGAGTAATATTCTACTGTATATACGTACCACATTCTCTTTACCCATTCATCTGCTGATAAACTTTAAGAATGTTCCCCTGCCTTGGTTATTGTGAATAGTGTTGCTGTGAACATTGAATTAGATCTTTCATCTTGTTTTAGATATATACTCAAGAGTGGGATTTCTGGATCATATGGCAATTCTATTTTTAGTTTTCTGAGGAAACTCAGTACTGTTTTCTATGGTGGCTGTACAACTAACATTCCCACCAACAGTGTAGGAGGGTTCCCTTTTCTTCATATTCTCTTCAGCATTTGTTATTCATATACTTTTTAATGATGGCCATTCTGACTGGTGTGAGTTGATACCTCACTGTAGTTTTAAGAAATCTGTAATTTTTAAGCATGCACTGCCACAATATTCTACCATGCAGCAAAGAGTAAGGACTACCAAACTATATCACAGTGCCTCTAAAATTATAAACATAAATCACTGTTTTTGAGGCTGTGATGGAGATACTTGTTCTCCATAATGAGTCTAATGAAATCTTCTCTCTCTCTCTTTAAAATATTTATTTATTTTGGCTGAACTGGGTCTTAGTTGCAGCAAGCAGGATCTTTAGTTGTGTCATGGGAGATCTTTTTTAGTTGTGATGTGTGGGATCTAGTTCCCTGACCAGGGATCAAACCTAGGTCCCTTGCATTGAGAGCAGAGAGTCTTAGCCATTGGACCACCAAGAAAGTCACAAGACTTTCTGTTGATTAAGTATGTTGGAGGAGTTATTACACAAATGGCATTGTTACAAAAGAATGTTGGGGTTCTCTCCCAGACAATTAGTGACCAACCTTCTGTTTAAGATGAAAGGAATTCTGGATTCATGAATCTCCATATTTTGAAGAAAATTCTTGGCTATTCTTTGTATCATCTGCTTCAGGGAGCCATCACTGAAACCCCTTTTCTCCAGTCATGTTTAGATGCCACCCCATGTCCTGTCAGAGCACTCTGTGTTTATATGTCTCACGGGAGTTACCATATTGTATGGAAATCAGTTTTTTGCCTGTTTCTCCCACTAGACTGGGAGAAACCTTAGAGAAGAACTAAATTGAGATTCCTAAAATCACAATTACAATGAGTTTACCAAAATAAGAGATGTTGCTCACTCAGAATAGTTAAAGATGATAGGATAGCATGCCTGATGTCAAAAGGACAAAAGTATGGATACCTCTTCTATCCTCGCAGGGAAAGGATAAGGTAGATGCATATCATGTGTTTGTTCTAGTAAGCTTACATATGTTGTCTCATTACATGGTCACAACAACCTTCCAAAGTAGTTTATTTTCACTTCTAATTGATTCATAAGGAAATTGATGCTTAGAAAAAGCACCTAACTTAGAAGGGTTAACTGACTTGCCAACGTTGCCTAGGTAGTGCATGGAGGCACGTTTCAAATTCAGGTTTTCTTGATTTTGCAACCCTTGCTTTTCTTATTATCCTTAAAATTTCACCTCTTATAAGGTTCATTTATAATTCATGCTTCCCAGCATAAAATTCCAAAGAACGCATTTAAAATCTCCATATTTGACCAACATTTTAGCCTGTCTCTTACAATGTTGAATTTTTAGGGCTTTATATCAACTGGCATATAGTAGGTGCTGAATAAATGCTTGTTGAAAGAGTAACGATGAGTAACTAATGCTTACTCTTAACCAATAGGTACATCTACTTTTACTAATGTTCACTCCTTTCTATCACATCCTCAAATGTGTACAAATTTCTTATACATAGATTGTCACTAATGAGAGTTAGGTATTAAAGTAGTACTATGTAAGTTCCTTTAAAAGCTAAAAATAGGAAAGAATATTGGGGTGCTGTCCCAGCAATTCAACTACTGAGCATAGACTTGAGAAAACCATAAAAAGGAATGAAATTGGGTCATTCGTAGCAATGTGAATAAACTTAGAGTTTGTCATACAGAGTGAAGTAAGTCAGAGAAAAATAAATATCATATATTTGTCTATATATATATGGAATCTAGAAAAATGGTACTGATAAATCTATTTCCAAGTATGAATAGAGGTGCAGACATGGAGAGTGGATTTGTGAACACAGGGGGGGAAGGTGAGGGTGGGACGAATTGGGAGGATGGAATTGACATATATACACTACCATGTGTAAAACAGATAACTATTGGGAAGCTGCTATATAGAACAGGGAGCTCAACTTGGTGCTCTGTGATGACCTAGAGGGGTGGGATGGGGTGGAAGGGTGGGAGGCTTAAAAGGGAGGAGGTATATGTATACATATAGCTGATTCCCTTTTTTTGTACAGCAGAAACTAACATTCTATAAATTATATCTTTGTTCTTCAGATATTTCTAGTCTTAGACTCAGTTAAGAAACAGAGATGAGTTACTGAACTCTCAAATAGTGCTTCACTGAAAGTAGAATTCTGGTGCTTTACTGTGAGGAAACCAAAGAGGTCTTGTCTCACAAGTGTGAGTCCATGTTTCTCTGGTTCACCAACCAATATATTTAGACATTCCTCCACAGACAGACTCAAAAGTCAGGACTGTATCAAAACTACCTGGCTGACCTCTCCAGGGCCAACTTCAGTATCTGGGTTAACTGCCATCTACCTCTCCCACCAGGTTTTTGTCCTGAATTAATAGTTATATCTTGCATGGGTGCGTGCTCAGTTGTGTATTACTCTGTGACCCATGGAATGGGACCCATCATGCTCCCCTGTTTATGGAATTTTTAAGGCAAGAATACTGGAGTTTGTTGTCATTTCCTTCTCCAGGGACCTTCCCAACCCAGGGATCGAACCTGCATCTCTTGCATCTCCTGCATTGGCAAGCAGATTCTTTACTACTGCGCTACTTAGGTCATTATAGTTATGTCTGCTCTGCTGCAAATTTATGACTCCCTTCTTGACTGTACTTGCCACATGTTGCAAAAGACCAAGAACATTTTTTACCCCAAAGAAATGGCCCACCAAAAGCCAGTTAAGATATCAGGCATTGGTCAAGCAGACTGAAATTCAGGGTTATTACTTATCTTTGAGAAGAAACTGAATTATGAACTCTGTAGGAGAAGACATTGTCTTATTTATCATTCTAAGGAAACTTAGGACTTCCCAGGTGGTGCTAGTGGTAAAGAACCTGCTTGCCAATGCAGGAGACATAAGAGACACAGGTTCTATCTCTGGGTCAGGAAGATCCCCTGGAGAAGGAAATGGCAACCCACTCCAGTATTCTTGCCTGGAGAATCCCATGGACAGAGGATCCTGGTGGGCTATAGTCCATGGGATCTCAAAGAGTCGGACACAACTGAAGTGACTTAGCACACACAGCACACACAAGGAAACTTCTGTAACCCAGGGGGTACATAGAAGTCAGGAATCATCCTTGCATATCAGATTCTGAATTTGGATAGCGGCAGAGAGTTGAGGGTCAGCACAAGATCCAGCATATGACCGTAGTAGGTATATGAGAACACAATTTAAAATTCTGACTACATTCCAACCTCTACAAAATACAGATGAAGTGAGAGACAAACTACAGTATGGAGCATTATTGGTATATGACCTGCCTCTGTCAATACTGGCTCAGAAGCAAGGATGATAGTGTGTATATGTATAACTGATTCACTTTACTGCACACCGGAAACTAGCACAACATTGCAAATCAAGTACAGTCCAATAAAAATTGTTAAAAAAAAAAAAAAAAAGAAAGAAATCAAGAGGGAATGACCCTGCAGTTATGGTCAATTAGTAGACAAAACCATGAAGAGATGTTGAGGATAGACTCAAAAGAAATGAAGACAGGCACTGACTAAAGACACTATCTAGTGTAAACCTCAGAAAGCTCACAGGTATAAGAGCTTTTCTCCTTGCCTATTGTCTGTATGGGAAGCTAAGTCCAAAACATACTTTTATGTTCTTGGTGAGGGGATGGGTGAGGAATGGCAAGATAGCAGTTTGATTGGCATTTAAATGAAAATTTCCAGATCTTTTATTTCTCCCAAATAAACAAATAGAAAAATAAACAAATATGTGTGGTTTAGGAATCACAACTTATCTAAGCTGCCTTAAATTTTTCTGAAATGAAACAGAGTAATAAACAAAAATATAATCGATCACAATCAAAATCTCTTGTAGGCAAGAAAAGGATGAAAAGAAATTTAAAATATTCAACTTGCATATGGTAGGTATGCTAAAGAAGACATATAAATGTTTTTCATCTGAAGATGGAAACACATCTTTGGCAAATAAAGTTTTTTTTTTTAATTTTATAAATAAACCATAAGCTTGGGAGGGGTTACTACAAAACTATATTGATAAAAAGAGTTCAGTACTAACATAAAGACAGATATTTATATCAATGGAACAAAATTGAAAGTCCAGAAATAAACCCATAGATTTATGACCATTTGAACTTCAACAAGGGTACCAAAACATTTCAATGGGAAAAGAAAATTCTGAGTGCTGAGACAACTGGATATCCACACACAAGAATGAAATTAGACACTTACCACACCATACACAAAAATTAAGCTAAAATGTATTTAAGACCTTAATATAAAGACGGAAAGTGTAAAACTCTTAGAAGAAAACATAGATGTAAATCTTCATGAATATGCATTAAGCAATGGTTTCTTAGATACATCTCCAAAATCAAAATCAACCAAAGGAAAAAATAGATAATAAATGGAGATTTACAAAAATTTTAAACAATTTTATTTCAAAGAACACTCAATAAAGTGAAAATACAGCTCACAGAGCAGGAGAAAACATTTGAAAGTCATATATCATAAGAGTTTAGGGTTTAGAATGTGTAACGATATCTTGGTGGTTTACTCTCTAAGTCATCTCTGACTCTAGTGACTCAGAGAAGCCTGACTGGCTCTTCTGTCTATGGGATTTCCCAGGTAAGAATACTGGAGGAGGTTGCCATGTCCTTCTTCAAAAGACATCTTACAGCTCAACAATAACAACAAATAACCCAATTAAAACATAAACAAAGGACTTAAATGGCTATTCCTCCAAAGATAATTTTCATCTTAAAAAATTTTATTTTGTTAATTTATTTGCTGCAGTGTGACATGTGGGATCTTATTTTCCAGAACAGGGATCAAACCAGGGCCCCCTGCATTGGAAGCATGGAGTCTTAACCACTGGACTGCTAAGGAATTCCCCAAAGATAAACCCATGTAGTCTGCTAAACATCACTAATGGTTAGGTACATGTGAATCAAAATTAAAATGAAATACCACTTTACATCCACTCACTAGGATGGCTAGAATCAAAAAGAGGTACAGCAACACGCATTCACCAGGATACAGACAAATTGAAATCCTTATAAATTACTGAAGGGAATTTTACACGTGTAATTCCCTTAGAAAACAGTTTAGCTATTGCTGAAAAGGTTAAATGACCCAACAATTCCATTCTCAAGAGAAATAAAACTATATGTTCACATAAAGATTTTTACACAGGTCTCCCTCATAGTATGCAGATTCTTTACCATCTGAGCCACCAGAGAAGCAGCATTATTCTAAATAGTCAATAAAAATGCTGCTACTGCTGCTAAGTCGCTTCAGTCTCGTCCGACTCTGTGCGACCCCATAGATGGCAGCCCACCAGGCTCCTTTGTCCCTGGGATTCTCCAGGCAAGAATACTGGAGTGGGTTGCCATTTCCTTCTCCCAATAAAAATGGAAATGACTCAAATGTCCATCAACAGATGGACAAACAAAATGTGATATATCCTTTCAATAGGTTATTATTTAGCAATGTCCATTAGTTGAAGAAAAATGTGATATATTATTCAGAAATGAAAAGGAAAAAAGTACTGACACTTGCGTTGAAAATGAGACAAATTAGATACTGATACATGATCTCACATGGATGCATCTAGAAAACATTACAAGTGAAAATTAAGTCAAAGAAGACAGTCACAAAAGACCATTTATTGTATAACTCCATTTATATGCAATGTCAGAATAGGCAAATGCATAGAAATAGAAAATATATTAGTGGTTAATAGGAGTTACAGGGAAGAGAGGAATGAAGATGACTGCTTCATAGTAAAGGGTTGCTTTGGGGGGTGTTTAAAATATTCTGGAATTAGTGGTGATTTTGCACATTTTATAAATATACTAAAAAACACTGATTCATACACATTGAAAAGTTAAATTTTATGCAATGTGAATTATATCTCAATAAAAATATTATTAAAAATATTGATGGCTCTCTCCAGGAAATATAATGAATTCAAAATGGATCCTGGAATTTTTCATAAGTATTTCTTCATCTAAAGTATTTGCAAGGTTTTCTTTTTACCCACCTGGTCCAGAGAAATATATGTATATATAAAACCAAGGGGGGAAAATTCAGCATGAATAGAAACTTAAATGAAAATGAAAAACTCTGTGTAAAAACTGGGAATGTTTTGTAATGAGCCACGGAAAAAACAAATTTGTTTAACCTTTTGGGTCCCAAGGTCGCTTCTGTGTTCAAGTAGTTGAGTCTGGTAACATAACTTGCAGTAACAATTGTTGGCTGCTCAACATCCATTTAGAGGACACTTTTTGTATATTTTTAGCTTTCTGTCTCAAAGTGGAAATTTCAGTGTTACCTCAATCAGTTGACTTTCAGAGATGTTCAGAAGTTTCAGAGATGAAAGCAGAACACAAGAAAGAGAAAGAAAAAAACAATTCTTAAAAATGCAAGAGTTCTCCAGTGCTCTGAAGGCTGAACAAGGATACGTGTGTGTGCACATACAGGCATACAAAAAGCAAGGGAGTGGATGCTGAAGAAACAAGTCTCAGAAAATGTGATCTAAAAAGATAACTTGGCAGAGCAGCATATAAATAATGTCAGAGGATGTGAAATATTCATTTCTGCCTTTCTGGAGGAAACTGTAATATTCCCAAAGAGGTTGACCATTGAGTATCACAGAATAAAGGCACAAAACATCAGGAAGCTTCATAAATAAAAAAAGCCCATAATTTTCTTTTCTTTTTTACTTTTTAAAACAAAGATAAACAGGATGTAAGACATGTTCTTTTCTTAATGGCTTAAATGAAGTATAACTAATACATAATAAGCTACAGTATTTGTAAAGTGTTCAAAATGGTAGTTTTGCCATATGTTCACACCTGTAATACCATTACCATAATCAAGATGCAACAAATCAACAAATCCAACATCCCCAGAAATTTCTTAGTGTCCCTTTGCAATCCCTCTCTCTCGTTCCCTCCAAGCCACACTATCCTACCTCCAAAACTTCCCCCACCTTCTCTGAGCAGCAACTGCTTATTGGCATTTTGTCATAGCATGTTACTTTGTATTTTCTGGAGTTTTGTATTAATGAAATCTTACAGAGTCTACTCTTTCTTTTCAGGCTTCTTTTAATTACATTATCTTGAGATTCATATTGTTTTGTGTGTGTTTTGTGTTTGTTTTGTGTTTTAGTAACTCTTTTTATTGCCTGTACCACAATTTTTATTTATTTCATCTGTTGATTGACATCTGAGTTGTTTTCAGTCCCGAGTTGTTGCAAATAAAGCTGCTATAAACACTTGTGTATAAGTCTTTGTGTGGTCATGTGCTTTCATTTGTTGATTAACTTCTGAAAATATACAAACTATTAATATGGCAATCAGGATTTATTTTGACTCAAAAACAGTATATTACCAATTTTTTTTACTCCAAGATGAATTTCTTTCCCTTGAAGTTTTAAGTTATTTAAAATCCTTGCTACAAATTGACCAAACTACTGCTATTTGAATCAGTTCTGTGTAATAATCTGTCAAATCATCAGTAGTACAATTATATGGTTGCTTGTAAATTACAATGCAATTTACAGTTGCAAATTAATGCTTTTTATTTTAAAATATATTTTATGCTGATAGTAGGTATCACTGAATTGTCAGTGACCTTTCCCTTTACTTTTCCTTTTTTTTTTAACCCTGAGATGTGTAAATTATAAAATAAGGCAAAGCTATTTGAAATTATTTTTGTATGGAATAACAAAAGACCCCAAATAGAGCAATTTAGAGAAGGAACAAAGCTGAAGGCATCACACTTCCTAATTTCAAATTATATTACAAAGTTACAGTAATCAAAACATCACAGTACTGGCATAAAAGCAGACACATAGACCTATGTAACAGAATAAACCCATGTGTATAAAGTCAACCAATCTATGACAAGGGCACCAAAAATATACAATGGAGAAAAGACAGTTTCTTCATTAATGATGCTGGGCAGCTGGATATCCACATGCAGAAGAATGAAATTGGACCCCTGGGAAAAGGGTTTTGGAGAACATTTATTGATTTTTCTATAGCAAATCTGTTGAGATTCATTTCTCCTATTTTTCCTAACTTTTACCATGACAGTACTGGATAAGATACTGTTCCAATCCAACCCAAACTAATGTATTATGAGGGCTACTTTCATAAGAGTCTGGGTTGCTTGAGATCAAAGATATATTCACAATGTTTGCTGAATAAAGGAAGAGGGAGTGGTAAGAACTGTGTTGTTCATATCCTACATATATTAATATTGGTTAATCTTTTTAGGGCTTCCCTAATAGCTCAGTTCGTAAAGAATCCTCCTGCAATGCAGAAGACCTGAGTTCGATTCCTGGGTCGGGAAAATCCACTGGAGAAGTGATAGGCTACCCACTCCAGTAATCTTGGTCTTCCTTTGTGGCTAAACTGGTAAAGAATCCACCTGCAAAACTAGTACAGCCACTATGGAGAACAGTGTGGAGATTCCTTAAAAAACTGGAAATAGAACTGCCATATGACCCAGCAATACCACTTCTGGGCATACGCACTGAGGAAACCAGATCTGCAAGAGACACGTGCACCCCAATGTTCATCGCAGCACTGTTTATAATAGCCAGGACATGGAAGCAACCTAGATGCCCATCTGCAAACGAATGGATAAGAAAGTTATGGTTCATATACACAATGGAATATTACTCAGCCATTAAAAAGAATACATTTGAATCAGTTCTAATGAGATGGATGAAACTGGAACCCATTATATAGAGTGAAGTAAGCCAGAAAGATAAACACCAATATAGTATACTAAGGCATATATATGGAATTTAGAAAAATGGTAACAATAACCCTATATGCAAGACAGAAAAAGAGACACAGATGTATAGAACAGGCTTTTGGACTGTATGGGAGAAGGCGAGGGTGGGATGATCTGAGAGAACAGCATCAAAACATGTATATTATCAAGTGTGAAACAGATCACTAGTCCAGGTTGGATGCATGAGACAAGTGCTCAGGGCTAGTGCACTGGGAAGACCCAGAGGGATGGGATGGGGAGGGAGATGGGAGGGGGATCGGGATGGGGAACACATGTAAATCCATGGCTGATTCATATCAGAGTATGGCAAAAAACACTACAATATTGTAAAATAATTAGCCTCCAACTAATACAAATAAATGAAAAAAAGAAAAATGAATCCGCCTGCAATGCAGAAGACCTGAGTTCGATCCCTGGGTTGGAAAGATCCCCTGGAGAAGGGAAAGGCTACCCATTCCAGTACTCTGGCCTGGAGAATTCCATGGGCTATACAGTCCATGGGATCACAGAGAGTTGGACACTAACAAATTTTTGTTGGGATATAGTTGCTTTACAATGTTGTGTTAGTTTCTGCTGTACAGCAAAGTGAATCAGCTATAGGTATATATATAGCCCCTCTGTTTTAGATGTCCTTCCCTTCTAGTCAGCACAGAGCACTGAGTAGCGTTCCCTTTGCTACACAGTAGGTTCTCATTAGTGATCTATTTTATGCTTAGGAGTATATATATATATGTCAAATTCAATCTTCCAATTCATCTTACCCGTCTCTCACTCTGGGTGTCCATAAGTTTATTCTCTACATCTGTGTCTCTGTTTTTGTTTTGCAAATAATTTCCTCAGTACCATTTTTTTTTTAGATTCTAGATATAAGTCATATTATATGATATTTTTTTAACCTTCTGGATTACTTTGAATGACAGTCTCTAGGTCTATCTACATCTCTGCAAATAGCACTATTTTGTTCTTTTTATGGCTGAGTAATATTCCATTATGTAGATATTATATATATATATATATATATATATATATATATATATATATATGATACTACATCTTTATCCATTTCTGTGTTGATGGACATCTAGATTGCTTCCATGTCCTGGCTATTGTAAATAGTGCTGCAATGTATACTGGGATGGATGTATCTTTTGGAAGTTATAGTTTTCTCCAGGTATATGCCCAGAAGTGGGATTTCTGGGTCATATGGTAGTTCTATTTTTAGGTTTTTTAGGAAACCCCATACTCTTCTCCATAGTGGCTGTAACAATTTATATTCCCACCAACAGTGTAGGTGGATTCCCTTTTCTCCACACCCTCTCCAGCTTTTATTGCTTATAGATTTTTTTAAGATAGCCATTCTGACCAGTGTGATGTGATCCCTCCCTGTAGTTTTGAATTTTCACCTCCTTGTGCTACCTTTAATAATTAGTGATGTTGAGCATCTTTTCATGTGCTTGTTGCCTATCTATATCTCTTTGGAGAAATGTCTGTTTAGGTCTTATATCCATTTTTTGATTGGGTTGTTTGTTTTTTTGTTATTGAGTTGTATGAGTTGTTTGTGCATATTGGAAATTAACCCCTTGTTGGTTGCATCATTTGGAAATATTTTCTCCTATTCTGAGGGCTGTCTTTTTGTTTTGTCTAGGTTCATCTTGCTTGTGGGGGCACTCGTCCGTTCAGATGTTTTGTAGGCGCTGAGTTTTTCCTAAGCTGGTCATGGGTGTGTCAATTCATGGTTTGCACAGCTGTGAGGAGAGATTTCAGCTTTTTTTCCTTAGTTGCATGGCCTCTGGTGCTCAGCTGTGGTTTTAGCCCCACCTCTGCTTGTGGGCCACCCACAGGGGTCTGCTCCAGAGGCTACCCTGGAGTACTCGGGTCCACTCCAATGAGGATGGGGTATGGAGGTGGCATGGCCTTGAGGGTCACAGGAACCCCAGCAGCTACAGGTGCCAGAAGAATTTGGTGAGAAATCTGGCCCCGTTGGTGATGAGGCATGTGGGGAGACCCATAACCACTGGCACAAGAGATTCAGCCCTGGGTGGGAACCTTTCCTAGCTCCTGGCCATTGGCATAAAATAGTCAGCCTTGGCAGGGGCCTTTCCTATTGCCCAGTGGCACGTGCTCAAGGGCCATACCCAATGGGGGCCTTACCTTAGTGTTTGGCTGCAGGTGTGAGAGGGCCCAGACCTGATGGTGGCCTTTCCTGGAGCCTGGGGTGCAGGGACCAGCATGTGGGGAGAGAAGCTGCAATAGCAGCTTCAACCTCTGCACATGACTCAACAATGGCACCTCCACAAGCATTCTTGGTTGCAGATTTCCTCACTCCCCGCCCCCTGAGGCTGTCTCCTTGCATCCAGCAGCAGTCCTCTCCCCGAGTTTGCTCTCCAATCCCCGTGTTCCAGCTCCCAGCCCCTGTGCACACTAGCAGACACATTTCCCAGGCTAAAGCACACAAGGCTGTGGCATGGACCATCTGTGTAGGTCTCACTCTATCCTGCCTGCCACAGACCGGCCATGTCATTCTCCTCTTACAGCCCCAGATGCTCTCCTTCTGCCCCAACTGACCTCCCCATCAGTGAGGAAGCTCCCAAGATGTGGGAACCTCACCACTCTTTCAGCTCCCCCTCATAGGGGCACAGGCCCCACCCTGCTTCCTCTCTACTTCTTTTCCCTTCATCCTTCATCCTACCCAGTTACATGGGGATCTTTCTTGTCATTTCTGGTGCCTGAGGTCTTCTGCTCATGTTAAGCTAGTGCTCTGTGAGAACTGTTCCATCTTGATGCATTTGTGGAGTGAGATCAACTCCATGTCTAGCTACTACTCTGCCATCTTGCTTTCCCTGCCTGACAGCATGTGTTTTAATCTGTTGTGTGTCCTTGAGCAAGTGTCAGCTGCCTGGTGCTCTTTTGGGTCTTCTAGCTCTGAACTCTGGAATCTCTAGCTTCAAGAGTAAGGTCTTAGGGTTAAGAAGGTCATAATTACTTCCAGATTCCTTCATCCTCAATTCTATCTGCCCACAGATCCATCCCAGCGTGGTGGCTGATTCTCCTGCTGCCCTGCACAGTGAACTGAAAAGGTTCTCTCTAGAGGGTGCAGCAGGTAGCACCTGGGCTCTGAGGGAGCAAGCAATTCACAGAGACCTCAGAAAGCCATTGCCCTAGAGCCATGTGTAGGTGAGAGAGGTCTAAACCTGGTCCCCCATGCAGCAGCACCTGCCTTTGATGGGAGTGGCAATGGGAAATTTATGTCTACATTTCTAATTTTCCTACAAGGAACACATTTAATAATAATAAAGAAACAACTTTACAAAAACACACTGCATTCAGCATGCGGTTTCAAGGCTCTGGACCCCATATCTCCTGCACTGCCCCCTCACCACCCAGCTCTGCAGCACAGGGCCCCAGGTTTCAGTGTTGGTTCATCTTTAAAGGAAGCTCTAGACAGACCTTTAATACACTTGATCTTAGCTGAAAGGCCCAGAAGCAATAGATAAACCTTTAATAATAAAATTTTATACTTAGTGTCTTGGGAGAAACTTCATGTATATTATGCCATACTATGCTGCAATCCTCATGAAAATCTCATAGGGCAGGTAGTAGTAGTATTACCTTTTTACAGAATGCTAGAGGCTGGAGAGGTTAAATAGCTTGTCTTAATCACACGACTAGGAAAAGGCAGAATAGGGGGTGGAACTTGGATTTGATGAACCCCACAGGGTATTTGTGGGGTTCATCAGGGAAAGACATAGGAAGAGATGGTTGGATGGTATCACTGACTCAATAGACATGAGTACAAGCTAGCTCTGGGAGATGGTGAAGGACAGGGAAGCCTGGTGTGTTGCAGTCCATGGGGTTGCAAAGAGTAGGACACAACTGAGTAACTGAATAACAACAACAGGTCATCTGTGAAGGAGGGAGATAATATTTAACACTTATTCTAGACAAGAAACTCCATTAAATGCATTATAACTAAAAATTTAATTACCACCATGAAGTAAGAACCATTATGACCTGCATTTTACAGTTCTATGTATTTCCATTGGGCTTCCCTGGTGGTTCAGTGGTAAGAATTCCATATGCCAGTGCAGGATACTCCAGTTCAATTCCTGGGTCAGGAAGATCCCCTGAAGAAGGAAATGGCCACCCACTCCAGTATTCTTGCCTGAGAAATCCCATGGACAGAGGAGCCTGGCAGGCTATAGTCCATGGAGTCGCAAGAGTCAGATATGGCTTAGTAACTAAATAGCAACAACAGTTTCCATAACTAAATATAGAGTTACATATATTGTACCCAATGTTACATATACTGGAAGCAAGCAGAAGTGTAGGAGGATAATCTGGGCTTTCTTATCCTAGTTGAATGTTCCTTCCTTTATGCCACATCTTTTATCTATTAGGAGAATTATCTTAAGACATGGAGAGCAATCCCCTTCCTTGGGCACTTTGGGATCAAGTTGAGCTTGAGCAGTAGTGAGAATTCTGGAATTTAAATTTGGAGAATGAGGACAGATATAGTTAACTTATGTTTTCGATGCTACACAAAGAACATTGAAGTGGTCTAAGTTTTTCCTTGATTGGACTCAAATTGACACCATTCTCTTATCTCCGTTTAAAATAATTACAAGCAGAGAATAAATTCAATAGTTTTGTAACCAAAATCATCTTAAATAGTCAGAAGTCAAACACATTCATCTTTTTGCCCACAATCTCAAGACAACATTCTGTGGCAGATTAGTAAAATGAAAGACCACAAAATTAACCAAATCTTAATTTTTCTTGTCATATAATAGACAATAAGGCAATATTACTCTTTATACAAAGATATGCCACTGCTTAGGGAAATGGAGATAAATATGAAACTGAAAAATCTAGTAGGGAAGATTAGAATTTAATCAACAATGATTGATGTGCATAGAATGCCATTTTTATAATATGTAAACACTTTTGGTATCTGATGATAATCACTAACCAACTGCTCTCTTGTTTAAAGAGACCTTCCATAATTTAGGGTAATATTAATCTTATTCAATACTCAAGACTCTTATAGAATTCTTAGAAAGTAAAAGTTTTAATTATATTTAAATATGACATGGAATCAGTCCCTAAACCATATTTGTAAAAAATGAAAGTTAGACCTAGAGTAAAAATTGATGACAAAACTGTACAATTTAATTACACTGAGTCTATGTATTAAAATGTCCATTAACAGCCTTTTAACTTCAGAAAGATTTGTACTATGTTCAGTGAATGATTTAAGGCCAAGTCAAAGATTTTATCCTTTATTTTGAGTTACCAAATTCTAGTTCTATTTTTTAAATGTATAATGTATTGGTCTAATACATTTAATATCATTGAGATAATCATATTCATATACTTCAATTTCATCAAACATGAAAAGAATACATAGCTATTGTACAAATTAAAAAATATAAAAACTATGTGAAGGAAATAAAATCAAGCATTATCCCACTACTCAGAGATAATCTGTTAATATTTTTAGTGTATAGCCTTTCCAGGTTTTCTATGCTTCTTATATACTATTTTAAAAGAGAGATCTTTCTCCACACATAATTTTGCATCTTGTTTTTGGTTTTTTCTTGATATGATATTATTGAATTTGCTTCTTCTTACCTTATTCACACTTTGGCCCACTCTCATCCAGTTTTCCACCTTTCCAATGAAACTGATGTCTAAATGGACACATTTCTGTCTTCATCTTTCCTAAGAACTCAAATGCCATTGTCCTATATGGCAGCCACTAGCCACATTTGGCTATTAAATTAAAAGAAATTCAGTTCCTCAGTCACAATAGCCATATTTCAAGTGTTCAATAGCCAACTGTGGCTAGTGGCAACTGTGCTCTACAGCACAGATCTAGAATATTCTCATTACTGTAGAAGCTTCACTTGGACACTGCTGTCTCAACAACTTTTGACAAAATTATCTAATCCTTCATTTTCAAGAAAGTTTCCCCACCAGCTACTATGAAAACCTACTCTCCTCTTAACTTTAATATGGCCTGTTCTTGGTCTCCTTTACTGGATCCTCTTATTTTTTTTTCCAAAAAAATTGTATTTTATATTGGAGTATAGCCAATTAACAATGTTGTGATAGTTTTAGGTGCACAGCAATGAAACTCACTCATACATATTGATCCTCTTATTTTCATCATAAAAATGTTAGCATATCCTAGAGCTTAATTTATAGACCTCCATTCCTTTTACTCTGTACCCTTACCTTAGGTGATCGGATCAAGCCATGGATTTAAATAACATTCCTAAGCTGGCTACTCCCAAAATTATATCTCCAGCCATAATCTCTAACTTTGAACTCCAGACATAAGTCTATTGTATATGAAAACATTTTTGTTTTCAACTTAATATGTTGAAAATTGTCTTATTTCCAGTCCTCCAAAATCTACCAAGTTAATCTAAAAATTAAAAGTCACCTTTTAGTAATGTTTTTCCCTCTACTCTCAGAATCCATCTCCTTTTCTTTATTTAATAATTTAATAAAGAAGAAGTACTTAAGGCATGCTGAGAGAAAAAGTTTAATAATAAAGGGATGAGAAAAGTACAAAATGATAATACAATAAAGGCAAGTGTTGTGATGTTAATTCTAAAAAGAGTTAAATTGTAAACTGTGCCAAAAGCAGTATTTCATGTTCACAAGACATACTTTCTTTTTTTTTTTTTTTTAAGACATACATTCTTGATAGAAAATATGCTTCAGATTATATAAAGGAAACACAGGTGAATGTACAAAGAGAAACTGCAGATGAATCAGTCTTCAAGGGATGGATCTTTTCTCATAACTTATTTAACAGATCAAGGTAAACAAAAATGCATAACAATTTTGTGAATTTGGATAATTCATTAACTATCTCATTCTGAACCATACAAAATTGTATCAAAAGTACATATTCTTTTTAAATACTAAATATCAATAGAAAGTAAAATATTATATTTAGAAAACTTTTGTGCTGACAGCCAAAATTATAAAATATCTCAGAATAACATTGGCAAATGAATGAAATTTTTGTAAATTACTTTGGTATTTAAAAGTCAAGATCCTTAATAAATAAAAAGATGTACCACATTATTTGATAGGAGGATTTGACAAATAGATTATAAATTTCATCTCTAAGTGTTAATTTAGTGGTTTAGTGGTATAGCTAAGATTATTTTGAAAATAACAATGAACAGAATTTGCAGTGCCAGATTTGAAAATATTTATGTATTGTAAGGCTAAAATAAATCAATGCATGACTGATAAGAGAATAAACAAAAACTGTTTATCTACATAATAGTCTTTATCTATGTGTATGAACTTTATATATCATAAAGGTGGCATTTCAAATCAGAAAATACTGATGGGGCAATTGGCTGCCAAGTTATTCCTAATCACAGAGGTAAAGTTTTAAAAATCTTACAGGATAAGACTAAGAGAATTGATTGCAGTTAAAACCATTTTTCTGTATCTAAGAAGTCTCATGAATAATTAATCAAAACTCAAAGGCTAGTGAAACCTGGATAATATTTGCAACATATGACAGAATAAGGGTAGATACAATTATTATGTAGAGTTCTAACAAATAAATGAGGCAATCACAAATATCCCAGTAGAAAAATGTTTGAAGGGCAAGAACATGAAACTTACAAAAGAAGGAATAGGAAAGGTGAACCTATAAAAATAAATTCCATATAATTAAATAGTAATCAAATAAATTTGAACCAAAAATACTGTAATAACATTGTTTCTATAGCTTCTCTATCAAATCAAAACAAATTTCTTTAAGGTTAACTATCCAGTATTGACAAGGAATTGAAAATTTTCATACTTTGCTGGTGTGATCATAATTTACCATGGCTTTTAAGTAAGCGAAGTAATTAATATGTGTGAAAAGTCTTTAAGATATTCATCAAATATGAAAACTGACTCAAATTCCACTCCTATGAAATTATATTGAATAACTAGAAATAGGCATAAATTCAATGAAATCTACAGGATAATGCTTTCATTTTTCTGTATAGTATTATTTCATAGGAAGCATGAATTTATATATATGTGTGTGTGTGTACATGTATGTATATATTTGTATAAACAAGAGATGATTTGCTTGAACAAAGCAAGATCTATCAAATCTTGGCTATTGTCATCAAATAAGGTATCTACATTATACTTGTCCCACTCTGTCCAGAAGTATGGTGACCCAGTCCTTCCTTCAGGTGTACCAAAGCTCTTCTCTTTTCTGCTTCCACCCACAGACTTTACTTATGGACTCTGCGTCTCTGGGTACATCTATCACAGGCTTCTGACAAGCTGTATCCTGGCAACTGCCATTCTTCTATGAAATAAGAAAGAGAGAAGAGGGAGAGTTAACTAGAATGGCCCCAGCCTTGTCCCCCAAAAATTTCCTTGAAGCTGAGAGAAGCCTGTTCTGGTCTCTAAATGGTCTGATCCTTGAGGATAAGAGTCAGGGTACACATATACGTATATGTGCAAGCTCGGTCATGTTCGACTCTGTGACTCCATGGACTGTAGCCCACAAGGCTCCTCGATCCATGGAATTTTCTAGGCAAGAATACTGGAGTGAGTTGCCATTTCCTCCTCCAGGATCAAACCTGGGTATCCTGCACTGGCAGGCAGATTCTTTAAGACTAACACCACCTGGGAAGCCCTATGTGTTTTATTTCTATACGGTATTTCTATAAAACATTTCCCACCTTTTTACAGGTTAGCATGTGTAATCTAATTTACTACTAAGTCAGCACTTGACTTTTTAAGCAAAGTTTTGAGTAATAGTTCAGTTCAGTCGCTCTTTGTGATCCCATGGACTGCAGCACGCCAGGCCTCCCTATCAATCACTAATTCCCGGAGCCTACCCAAACTCATGTCCATTGAGTTGGTGATGCCATCCAACCATCTCATCCTCTGTCATCCCCTTCTCCTCCTGCCCTCAATCTTTCCCAGCATCAGAGTTTTTTCAGATGAGTCAGCTCTTCGCATCAGGTGGCCAAAGTACTGGGAGTTTCGGCTTCAACATCAGTCCTTCCAATGAACACTCAGGACTGATCTGCTTTAGGATGGACTGTTGGATCTCCTTGCAGTCCAAGGGACTCTCAAGAGTCTTCTCCAACACCACCATTCAAAAGCATCAGTTCTTCGGTGCTCAGCTTTCTTTATAGTCCAACTCTCACATCCATACATGACTACTGGGAAAACCATAGCCTTAACTAAATGGATAATAGATTATTAGTTAAAGATTGTGTTTTAGTTATTAACTTTTCAGGTGTCTGCATAAATATTTTCATGGGCGATTGAAAGAGGCTGCATCAGGATTTGCTAGCCAAAATCATGACCAACTGTTAACCCTTTTCTCCTGACTGTGAAAACAGTGTTTTAATATTATGAAAGTAGATATCATGATGATATACTTGTTAGGCATCATAAATATCTTGGGCAAAATGGAATATAATTTTTAAACAGCTTCGTTGAGTTATAATTCACATCCCATGCAATCCACCCATTTAAATTCTACAATTAAATGTTTTATAATATATTCACAGAATGTGCAACCATCACCATTCCAGAACATTTTCCAGAACATTTTCATCATTACAAGAAAGAAACACTGTACCCATTAATAGTCACTCCCTGTTTATCCCCAACCCCCCATCCAAGTTCTGGGCAACCATTAATCTTTCTGTCTCTACAGATTTATCTCTTCTGGACATTTCATATGAATTGAATCAAACACTATGAGTTCTTTTGTATCTGACTTCTTTCACTTAACACAATATTTTCAAGGTTCGTCGTTATAGAAGCATGAATCATTATTTCATTCCTTTTTACTCCTGAATAACATTCCATTGTATGGATATAAAATATTTAGCAGTTGATGCACATTTAGGTAGTTTCTACTTTTTGTCTATTATGAATAACACTGCTATGAAAATGTATGTATTTTTAAGACATGTTTTCATTTCTCTTGGGCATATACCTATGAGTAGAATTGATGGAGTATATGGTAACTTTGTGTTTAGCTTTTTGGGGAAATGCCAAGCTGTTTTTTACAGCAACTTCACCAGTTTACCTCCCCATTGAGGTGCAGGTTCAATCCCTTAATCAGGAAGATCCCCTGGAGAAGGGCATGGCAACCCACTCCAGTATTCTTGCCTAGAGAATCTCATGGACAGAGGATCTTGGGCTACAGTCCATGGGGTCGCAAAGAGTCAGACATGACTTAGCAACTAAGTACACACAAGCACACGGCCATGTAGGAAGGTTGTTGTCATGTTTTGATTATAGCCATGGTAGTAGATATAAAGTGGTGTCTGATTGTGGTTTTGATTTGCATTTCCTTGATGACTAATGACGTCAAACATCATTTCATGTGTTTCTTAGCCTTTCATATATCTTCTCTGGAAAAATGTTTTTTCATGTCAGTAGATTTAATTTTTAAATCATATGTTATTTATTGTCTGTTGCCATGGATGTGAAGGCATATGGAAAGTATTTGAAAAATGAAATGCCTAGGGCATTACACCTTCCTGTTTTTACTGCATTCTTCAATTCTTTGTGTACTGACCAAACCTTATCAGAGATACCATGTGAGATCTTTAGAAAATGTCCTATTTTTCATCTTACATTCCTGATTACATGTTTGTCATTAAAATCTCTTCATTTATATTATCTAACTAAAAGCAAGATCAGATTCCTGAATTTTGAATAGAAAGTACATTAGCTATTACTGTGAATTTAAATTCCAAAGAAATCTTTAAAATGTTTGATTTATTAAATCAAATTCATTTTAACCCAGGAGGAAACTGGATCTATATGTAGCAGGATACTTTTTTCTTTGTGTTTAATGATCCACCATCTTAAAGAAGATAGAGGAATTACCTGAGACAGACTGACAATTCAGCCTTAAATGTACTCAGTGTCTATTAGGAAAATATTTCTACAGTTTTCTTACTGTCGTCCACTTGTTCCTTCTCCTTCATTCTGCTGCTGCTAAGGCTAGAGCTCATCTTGATTGGGCCATGTGCTCTTACTACCCCCAAGTGGCTTCTAATTGACCTACAGTTGGACTCACTAGTAACAAGGAACTTAGTCACCTTTAGAAGCAACTCATTTTGTATTTGGACAGATGGCTCAGCAGTAAAGAATTCGCCTGCAATGCAGGAAATGCAGGTTCCACCCCTGGATCAGGAAGATCTCCTGGAGGAGTGGCAACCCACTCCAGTATTCTTGCCTAGAGAATCCCATGGACAGAGGAGCCTGGTGGGCTATAGTCAGGAGCAAGCACTCACTCAACCTGAAAGAGGATTATTTCCCTACTTCTCCATTCCTTCTGATTTAGCAAAAGAAAGTGAGGACAGGTTGTTTGAGAGGACACTCCATTTTGATTGCAACTGCCTACAACAAAGCCTCCAGTGGAAGTGAAATTCTTCCTGCCCTTCATTATGCTCTTGGTTCCATGGCTCATACTCTGTGCTGTGCTGTGTTCAGCCACTTCAGTCATGTCTGACTCTTGGCGACCCTATGGACGGTAGCCCACCGGGCTCCTCAGTCCATGGGATTCTCCAGGCAAGAATACTGGAGTAGGTTGTCATGCCCTCCTCCAGGGTATCTTCCCAAACCAGGGATTGAAACTGCAGCTCCTGAAGCTTCTGCATTGCAAGCAGATTCTTTACCACTGAGCCACAGAGGAAGTGCCAGCTCATACTCTATCCATATTCAATTTCTGGTTCTTCTCAGATCCATTCATTTGCTTCCTCAGTCTACTCACTATATCTGGCTAATAAGCCATCAGTCAGTAATAAAAATGCTTACTTAGAGAAGAGAGACATAGTTCTCATCATTATTTTTCCAAGCACCTTTCTAATATTTTTCTCTGTTGTCCATTCTCTGCAATATAAACTTTTTCTCATTAATCAGATTAATTGTACATGCCTTCCTAGAAATCTGCTGACTAACTACTGGTCTCAAATGTGTGTGTGTGTGCATGCTCAGCTGTGTCTGACTCTTTGCAATCCCATGGACTGTAGCTCACCAAGCTCCTCGGTCCTTGGAATTTTCCAGGCAAGAACACTGGAGTGGGTTGCCATTTCCTTCTCCAGGGGGTCTTCCCGATCCAGGAATCGAACCCGTGTCTCTTGGATCTCCTGCAATGGCAGGAGGATTTCTTTACCACTAGCACCACCTGGGAAGAAATCTCTTTGCTGACTACTGGTTTCAAATAAGAAATTTAAAATAGAATTCTTTTGATGGTAAATATTAAAGGAGGTGGAGAGAAGTATCTGAAGTCACTTTCTGAATTCTTTGTCTCATTTTATGTGGCTGGTGAGCAAAGAGTAGAAAATTCAGTGGTTCTTTATTCAAACTTGTGTGGGTATGGATGTGGGTGTAACTGTTGATGCTCTTCTCAACTTGTATTAAGTGGTGCACATGCACAAACAGTTATTAACTTGGAGATTAATCTTTCTTTAGTAATAAAAAAAAGCTTTAATCACAGCCTGGAGGATGGGGAATGTAGGGTCACAAAAATTATTTAAAACAAAAACTTAATTCATATAGAAGTTTGCTGCAGATAGAAGCTTCCCCTAGTGTGCCGTTTTTCTAAGCCTTCTTTTCTGTTCCGTACCATTACCTGAAGGTGGCACCATTTTCACAAACTAATTTCTCAGTACTCAAAGGTAGGTACTCATCTTGCCAACAATATTGAAAAGGTCAAACCACTACAGAAAACCACTTTATATCACTGAAATATATTAAGCAAGAAAATTCAGATAACTTATGCTCATCTCAAAGATGACAACAAAAAGAGAAAATAAGAGAAAATTCTCATCATATAGCTGCATAAACAAACCTTTATGCTGTGATTAGTTGCTCACTCATGTCCAACTCTTTGCAATCCCGTGGACTCCTGCAATCCCGCCAGGCTCCTCTACCCATGGGGATTCTCCAGGCAAGAATAATGGAGTGGGTTGCTGTGCCCTCCTCCAGGGGATCTTCCTAACCCAGGGATCAAACCCAGGTCTCCCGCATTGCAGGTGGATTCTTTACCACCTGAGCCACTTGGGAAACCCAATCAAACCTTTAAGAAGAATCAAAAGAACAGAAAAGTGAAGATAATTATGTTTTAAAGACTAAAGGGAGGCGGGAGGGGGGATCGGGATGGGGAATACCTGTAAATCCATGGCTGATTCATGTCAATGTATGGCAAAAACCACTACAATATTGTAAAGTAATTAGCCTCCAACTAATAAAAACAAATAAAAAAAAAAGAAAAAAAAGTAAATGAAAATGCTTCAAAACTTCTACAAGCTAATAAAACCCATGAAACAAAAGTAACTGCCAGGGCACAAAGCATGCTGTTTCAAAGATCAGCATCTAAAAGGGAGTTTTAAGAAGAAATTATCCTATAGTTACTCTTGCAGTTCCCTGCTTTAAATGACCCTTTTCAGTGGTTCCACATCTCCTGAAACAGTTCTGGGCAAAGAGAAACTTCTAGTATTTCTTTAGAAATGTCTTCAAAATGCCAAGTAGCTCAATTTGTTCCTGACTTTGCTGAAATTATGTATTTTATAATCAGTTAAAAAAAATAAAAGCCAATCCAAACCTTATCTACTCTTGGAGCTAGCCCTGGATATAGCATGTGTTTTGTCTACTCTGGCCCACACGGAAACAAAATGTCAGAGGCCAGTTTTTAGGATGGAGAATAGATATTATAATGTGCAGCACAGACACAAACTTGAAAGGCCACCAAAATTGTTACTCAGAATGTCAAATGTTTGAGACCAACTTGTTTGGTCATAACAACACAAAATGGAATAAGAATCTTCTGTGACATACTTCATATACCTTAGTCACCAATGATTCCTGTAAGAACATGCAGTTTTATATCCACTGTGATGGTGCAGAATTCCAAATCCTGGCAGAAAATGGACTTCTGACTTCATGCGCCCATTCTGGTTTTGAAATGAAGGCTGAAGTAAATGTAGACTTGTCTTTATAATGGGGAAAAAAACTCTATTTTTTCCCATTCCATTCCCTTTACTTATGATTATGTATTTAGACCAAAGTTGGCAAACTGCAACCTGGGCAAAATCTGGCCTGCCACTTGTTTGTGTAAAGTTTTATTGGAACACAACTGTGCCATTTATTTCTGTATTCTCTATTGCTCTATATTTGCACCACAACCACATGGTTTAGTAGTTACAACAGAGATTGCTTGGCCTGCAAAACTGAAAATAATTTCTTCTAGATTAGAGTTTCACCAATTCCATACCAGATTGTGATATCCATGCCCCACCCCTCGAGAAGGTAACTAGCATGGCAGCATGAACTATACATATATCTTATTCACTACATTCCTTTCCCTTAGCTCAGTGTCTGGTACATAACTGATGTTCAATAAATATTGGTTGAATGAATGAGGGAATAAATAGTACCCTGAGCATATTCAGGCATGTAGTCTTTTTCTCCATGCCCAGATACAAGAAAAACTGTCATACTCCACTGCCCCTACATCTTCAGACAGCTGCATCATGAAGTCTGAGTGAGAAGATTGGAAGGAAATCAAGGCTGGAGCAGTAACTGAAGCAATGGCTTAACATCTGAGTCACATCGTTGGCATAGTTCACTCATGTACATCTCTCTTAGATTGTGTGACTATGATAATGATGGTCATCATTTGTGAAGTACTTAGTATGTATCAGGAACTTTGTATACATTGTATTATATAATATTTATAGCCCTGTAACATATGCACTATTATTATCATTCCCATTTTATAAATGAGCAATGAAGACACAAACCTTAAATAACTTGCTAAAGGGAGCAGAGATGTAGAAGCAGAATGGGAATCCAGGTAAGGTGATTCCAGAGTCTGGTATAGAAGAAGCAGAATTCCTTGTTCAATAGAAGTGTGTTTTGTTTTGTTATGATGGTCAGAATAGTTGCAGGAATTCTCTGATTTGGTCACAGCTTTTTAAAATGCTGTTCTGACTATAAATACCAACTTTCCCCCTTCCATCTTTGTGACAAAAAACAAAGGAGTATCTCTGTACTAACTTCTCCAAGGGGTAAATGCTGATGGAAGAGAAGATTTTGAAGAGGTGAAAATTAATAATGGCAAATTCAAAGACAGTGACAAATGCTTTGAAGAACTGAGGCATCAGATTTGGTCATCTCTGCTAGAGCAGTTTCAGTGGAAGGGTGAACCTTAATACCTAATAGTGGAAGGTTAAAAGGAAACAAATGTACCAAAACCAGACAAAGACATCACAAGAGAGAATAAAAAATTCTAAACCAATACCCCTCATTAATATAGACATAAAAATCTTTTAAAATTCTAGAAAAGCAAATTCTGCAATAGGCAAAAAAAGGAGTACATACCACAGCTAAGTAGGGATTATCCCAGTAATGCAATAGTTAATTCAGCATACATAATTCAATCAGTGCAGTTCACCATGTTAATGCATTAAGAACAATATTCTCAATAGATGCAGAAAAAACTTTTAACAAAGTCCAGCATCTTTTATCATAAAAACACTTAACAAACTAGGAATAAAGGGGAGGTTCTTCAATCTGACAAAAAGCTTCTATGAAAACTTTAGAGTTAACATCTCAATTAATGGTGAAAAATCAAAAGCTTAAGATCAAGTACAAAACAAGGATGCCCTGTCCTCCCACTTTTATTTCGCATTATACTGCAAGTTCTAGACAGGGCATTAGGAAAGAAAAAGAAACAAAAGGCATTCAAAATGGAAAGAAAGAAGTAAAACTATATTCATAGATGACATGACCTTATACTCTAAAAGTGATAAGAAATAGCCCCCAAACTATTAGAACTAACAAATTCAGCAATTTTTAGACTATAAGAACAATATACACAAAAGATTGTACAACCATATACAATTGCATTGTTTTTTATACAAGTATATTGTATTCCATTGCAATTCCTATACAATGAACAATCTGAAAATCAAATTAAGAAAATAATTTCATTTAAAATCAAAAAGTGTTAAATACTTAGGAATAAATTTAACCAAAGAGATGTAAGACTTACACAATAAAAAACTATGATAACATTATTTAAATAAATCAAAGATGTATGTAAATATAAAGAGAGTCCATGTTCAAAGATGGGAAGACTAATATTAAATGACAATACTCTCAAAATTTGTCTACAGATTCACAGCAAGTCCTATTGAAATCTCAGCTGCCCCTTTCTGTAGAAATAGATAAGCTGATACTAAAGCCACGTGGAAATAGGAATAGCCAAAACAACTGGGAAAAATAACCAGGTTTGATGGCTCACACTTCCCATTATCAAAATTTAAGCTCGGTGAAAAATTGAAAGCATTTCCTCTGAAATCAGGAACAAGACAAGGATGCCCACTCTCACCACTACTATTCAACATAGTGTTGGAAGTTTTGGCCACAGCAATCAGAGCAGAAAAAGACATAAAAGGAATCCATATAGGAAAAGAAGAAGTGAAACTCTCGCTGTTTGCAGATGACATGATCCTCTACATAGAAAACCCTAAAGACTCTTCCAGAAAATTATTAGAGCTAATCAATGAATATAGTAAAGTTGCAGGATATAAAATTAACACACAGAAATCCCTTGCATTCCTATACACTAACAATGAAAAAACAGAAAGAGGAATTAAGGAAACAATACCATTCACCATTGCAACAAAAAGAATAAAATACTTAGGAGTATATCTACCTAAAGAAACAAAAGACCTATACATAGAAAACTATAAAACACTGATGAAAGAAATCAAAGAGGACGCAAACAGATGGAGAAACATACCGTGCTCATGGATTGGAAGAATCAATATTATCAAAATGGCTATTCTACCCAAAGCAATCTATAGATTCAATGCAATCCCTATCAAGCTACCAACGGTATTTTTCACAGAACTAGAACAAATAATTTCACAATTTGTATGGAAATACAAAAAACCTCGAATAGCCAAAGTAATCTTGAGAAAGAAGAATGGAACTGGAGGAATCAACCTGCCTGACTTCAGACTCTACTACAAAGCCACAGTCATCAAGACAGTATGGTACTGGCACAAAGACAGAAATATAGATCAATGGAATAGAATAGAAAGCCCAGAGATAAATCCACGAACATATGGACACCTCATCTTTGACAAAGGAGGCAAGGATATACAATGGAAAAAAGACAACCTCTTTAACAAGTGGTGCTGGGAAAACTGGTCAACCACTTGTAAAAGAATGAAACTAGAACACTTTCTAACACCATACACAAAAGTAAACTCAAAATGGATTAAAGATCTAAATGTAAGACCAGAAACTATAAAACTCCTAGAGGAGAACATAGGCAAAACACTCTCTGACATAAATCACAGCAAGATCTTCTATGACCCACCTCCCAGAATATTGGAAATAAAAGCAAAAATAAACAAATGGGACCTAATGAAAATTAAAAGCTTTTGCACAACAAAGGAAACTGTAAGTAAGGTGAAAAGACAGCCCTCAGATTGGGAGAAAATAATAACAAATGAGGAAACAGACAAAGGATTAATCTCAAAAATATACAAGCAACTCCTGAAGCTCAATTCCAGAAAAATAAACGACCCAATCAAAAAATGGGCCAAAGAACTAAACAGACATTTCTCCAAAGAAGACATACAGATGGCTAACAAACACATGAAAAGATGCTCAACATCACTCATCATCAGAGAAATGCAAATCAAAACCACAATGAGGTACCATTACACGCCAGTCAGGATGGCTGCTATCCAAAAGTCTACAAGCAATAAATGCTGGAGAGGGTGTGGAGAAAAGGGAACCCTCTTACACTGTTGGTGGGAATGCAAACTAGTACAGCCACTATGGAAAACAGTGTGGAGATTTCTTAAAAAACTGGAAATAGAACTGCCATATGACCCAGCAATACCACTTCTAGGCATACACACTGAGGAATCCAGATCTGAAAGAGACACCTGCACCCCAATGTTCATTGCAGCACTGTTTATAATAGCCAGGACATGGAAGCAACCCAGATGCCCATCAGCAGATGAATGGATAAGGAAGCTGTGGTACATATACACCATGGAATATTACTCAGCCGTTAAAAAGAATTCATTTGAATCAGTTCTAATGAGATGGATGAAACTGGAGCCCATTATACAGAGTGAAGTAAGCCAGAAAGATAAAGAACATTACAGTATACTAACACATATATACGGAATTTAGATAGATGGTGGCGATAACCCTATATGCAAAACAGAAAAAGAGACACAGAAGTACAGAACAGACTTTTGAACTCTGGGGGAGAACGTGAGGGTGGGATGTTTTGAAAGAACAGCATGTATATTATCTATGGTGAAACGGACCACCAGCCCAGGTGGGATACATGAGTCAGGTGCTCGGGCCTGGTGCACTGGGAGGACCCTGAGGAGTCGGGTGGGGAGGGAGGTGGGAGGGGGGAACGGGATGGGGAATACTTGTAACTATATGGCTGATTCATGTCAATGTATGACAAAACCCACTGAAATGTTGTAAAGTGATTGGCCTCCAACTAATAAAATAATATTAAAAAAAAAAAAAAAATTTAAGCTCTTGTAGTCAAGATTGTTTGGTACGGGCATAAGAATACCTCTCTCTCTCTCTCCCTCTTTCTCTCTCTCTCTTTCTCCATATATATGCACACTATTGAGTTCTCAGGATAAATACCCATAGTGGAATGGTTGGGTCATATGGTAGTTTTATTTCAAGTTTTTAAAGAAATCTCCATACTGTTCTCCATAGTGGCTGTATCAATTTGTATTCCCACCAACAGTGCAAAAGGGTTCCCTTTTCTCCACACCCTCTCCAGCATTTATGTTTGTAGATTTTTTTGATGATGGCCTTTCTCACCGGTGTTGAATACTTATATATGGGATAAAAATGAAAGTATAAAGATGAACCTACATATTTATAGTCAACTGATTTTCAACAAGGATGCCAAGACAGTTCAGTGAGGATTCAACAAATGATGTTGTGACAACTGGATATCCACATACAAAAGAATGACTTTGAAACTTTACTACACAATATACAAAATTTGATTCAAATTGTATCAAAGATCTAAATATGAGTTTGAACTATAAAACTCTTAAAAGAAAACATAGGCATAAATCTTCATGACTTTGGATTTGGCAATTTATTTTTTTAGATATAATACTGAAAGCACAAACAACTAAAGAAAAAATTAGATAAATTGGAATTCATTAAAATTTTGTGCTTCAAAAGACACTATTTTAAAAACAGAAAGATAATCCATAGAATGGGGGAAAATATTTGTAAATCATATATCTGATCAGGATCTCATACTCAGAGTATATGAAGAACTCTCACAACTCAATAATGAAAATGCAAACAATATAGTTTAAACATGAGCATAGGATTTAAATAGATATTTCTCCAAAGCAGATATACAAATATCTAATAAGCACAAAAAAAAGGTGCTCAATTCATTAACCATCAAAGGAATGCAAATCAAAACTATAGTGGGATACACTTCACACCTACCCAGTATGTCTTTCAAAATGACAGGTAATAACAAACATTGACAAGGATGTGTAGAAACTTGAAATTTCATACATAATGGTGCAGATGTAAAAATATGCAGATGCTTTGGAAAACAGTTTGGCTGTTCCTCAAATTTTAAATATAGTTACTATATGACACAGCAATTCCATTGCTAGTTATATACCCAAAAGAACTGGAAACATATGTCCACAAAGAAGCATGTACACAAATACTCAAAGCAGCATTATTCAAAATAGTCAAACTGTAGAAACAACCCCAATGTAATCAACTGATAAATGTATAAACAAAATATGGTATATTGATCAAATGGGATATTATTCAACCATAAAGAAAAATCACATACTGATTTGTGCTACAGCATGGATGAACTTTGAAAACATGCTGAATGAAAGAAACCGAATACAAAAGGCCACATATTGTGTGATGATATTTATATAAAATGTCCAGAATAGGGAATTAGTAATTGGCAGGCTTGGGAGGGGAGATTGGGAAGTGACTGTTAACGGGGATAGGGTTTCTTTTGGGGGTAATGGAAATATTCGGGATTTGGACAGTGGTGACGGTTATGAATATACTGAAAACCATTTAAATGTTGAGTCTTATTCGTATGTGAACTATACCCCAATTTTGATCATTCTGAGGCTAAAATATAGTAGATAACCAGAGAAATTCCCAGATAGGAGATCAAGGTCAACTAAAAAGTTACAAAATGAGGAAGCTTAGGTATGTTTCAAAGTATGTTTGAAGATGTTAAGGAACAAGTGGAGAAACAGACCAAAAATGTTGGATGGAGACAGAGAACACACTTCTAAATGCTTATCTTTAGCTATAGCAGAGAATACTAGGAATGTATAATGCATTTGGTTTCCTTTCCATATGACATTAGAAGCTTCTAAGCCCAAACACAGAAAAGAGCAAAATGATCCAATTAATCTTTCCAAGTGCAATATTTATGATACTTGTGCATGACAGTTTTTTTAAATAACAAAAGCACATGAGATTTAATGGTTGCTACTTTGTAATAGATATAAAATTGATAGCATCCAAATAAATGAAAATGAGAAGAATGAGTTGGACTGGGTTTATTAATTTTCCAATGTTGAAAGGGAAGGAAAAAGCCCTTGTAAATATTGTATGTTGATGCCACATATGATAGAGGTAATACACTGTTATGTTTTCAGAATAGTAATTTTTCTCATGCCACTTCTCCTCAAAGTATAAATCAAACATAATCTGCTTGCACTGTAAAGTTTTTTTTCCCCAAGAATATAATATTTTATTGATTTGTCTTGAAGTTCAATGAGGGTGAAGATAATATCCTCTACAACAGAAAAGTGAATCCAGAGCTAGAAGCAGACCTTATAAAACGACGGAGGAAAGCACAGAAGTAGCCTAAAACAATGCATTCTGGTCCATTTTTGTACAGTTCCAAAACCGTCTTTTCACATTAGTGACTTACCGAGAACCAGATCCCAGAAATCTGCCCGAGTTATGTAGGAGAGGAAAGATAATTTCTTCTTTCAGGTTCTCCTTCTAGGAGGCTGAGATATCCTTGTAATAAAAAGACTGATTAACGGGAGAAAAACAAACAGAAGTTTAGTAACATGTATACCTCCTTTATACACGGGAGAAACCCAGAGAAACTGAGTAACTCCCAGAAATGTCCCAAACCACCATCTTAAAAACCATTTCCAGCTAAAGACAAAAGAAGATGTTGGTGAAGCAGGGATGCTAGTTCATTTCAGTTCAGTTGCTCTTTCGTGTCCAACTCTTTGCGACACCATGGACTGCAGCACGCCAGGCTTCCCTGTCCATCACCAACACCCAGAGCTTGCTCGAACTCATGTCCATCAAGTCGGTGATGCCATCCAACCATCTCATCCTCTGTCATCCCCTTTTTCTCCTGCCTTCAATCTTTCCCAGCATCAGGGTCTTTTCCAATGAGTCAGTTCTCAGCATCAGGTGGCCAAATTATTGAAGCTTGAGCTTCAGCATCAGTCCTTCCAACGAATATTCAGGACTGATTTCCTTTAGGATTGACTGGTTTGATCTCTTTGCAGTCCAAAGGACTCTCAGGAGTCTTCTCCAACACCACAGTTCAAAAGCATCAACTCTTTGGGACTCAGCTTTCTTTAAAAAGCTTTTCTTTTTTAGGAATGCTAGTTACAGGAGGTTATCAGGCAAATCACAATATACAAGGGCATGGTTGTTATGCAGATTTAAGTCCCTGCCTTCCCCATCTAGAGATTTGGTCATACTCCTCTTTCTGGTATAGTCAGGAAAATGCAAATGGAAATTTCCCTCATTACTATTACTATCTCTTAGAAGAGGGTAACTTTTGCTATACTTTCATAGCTTCTCCTATATCTGCTGTTTTAAAACTAATCAGACAAAAATAATCCTTATGCCAAAAAGCCATATTTTTGGGTAGCAAATTCTCCTCCCCTTCAAATGAATGAGCCCTGATTGTGACAAACGCTTCAAGAAGAACCAGTGATTTTGAACTATTCAAAGCGCAAAAGCTAACCAACACACGTTCTTCATATGTTGAATATTTAACTAAATAAGTTTCCCTTCATGTTCTTTTAATGCTTCAGGTAATAAATAGAAAGATAAATGGACCCGCTATCTTGTCTTAGATTAACATGTGCTACTATTAACAGGGCGTTATGAATGATAAGATAAACCATCATTGACTCTGTAGGAAGATTTAACTCTCTTCCCTACTCCCTCACCAGTTATAATCAATTTAAAAAATTTCTATGGTATACCAAGAGAAAGAGGAAGAGGTGTGGGGAGGAAGAGGGAGAGAGGTGGATTTTCCTTGTCACCAGAGATCAGGAGATCAGTTTAAGTGGTGAACAGTCTTGTTCTCTCACCCTATAATAGAGCTGTGTGACAGAGTAAAGCAATCTGTATGTGGGTGTGCTGCTATTATGCCAGTCCCCAAATAAGCCCAAATAGATTTGAAGTCATAGAATTTCAAAATCTTGAGAAGCTCCAAATACTTGACAGAATTAATTTTTAAAAACTTCTGACTAAGAAATGAGTTTTATAAAATGGATTTCTATCTATTTTAAAAGACTCTCTGCTGTTTAACTCTACTCATTGCAGACTAATTGACTTTGGCATTTCACTAAAGTCATTTGGAGCTGAAGCACATTTTCAGAAATTTCAACAGACTGAAAATTCAAGGCATCTATACATTACTGTCTTCCTCTATCTTCTGAAATTTAGCTCTTCCTGATTATATTCTTGAATAGTTTGTTTACTTCACTCAGTTTATTTACTGACTCATTTTGCCATGAACAATTATGGCATTTAGCTAGTGCTTTGAGTAGAGGTTGGGATGGGAGGCCAGTTGGCTTTGAAAGTTTCAAAATTCTTTATTCAATGTCTTTTCTTTATCTGCTGATATTATTCTTCTTTCTACTCTCATATCTGTCTATCTATCTACCATTTGTCTGGGCTTCTCAGGTGGTTCAGTGGTAAAGAATTCACCTGCCAGTGCAGGAGACACAGAAGATGCAAGTTCAGTCTCTGGGTTGGGAAGATTCCCTGAAAGAGGAAATGGCAACCCACTCCAGTATTCTTGCCTAGGAAATCAGAGAAGCCTGGCAGACTACAGTCCATGGGGTCACAAAGAGTCAGACACAACTGAGCTGCTGAGCACACACACACACCATCTATCTATCATCATTATCTATTAATATCTATCATCTAGATATCCAGTGTTCTATATCAGTTCAGTTCAGTTCAGTCACTCAGTCATGTTTGACTCTTTGTGACTCCATGAATTGCAGCACACCAGGCCTCCCTGTCCATATATATATATATATATATAATATGTATTGTCACCCTGCTTATTTAACTTATATGCAGAGTACATCATGCGAAATGCCAGGCTGGATGAAGTACAAACTGGAATCAAGATTGCTGGGAGAGATATCAATAACCTCAGATATGCAGATGACACCCCCCTTACAGCAGAAAGTGAAGAGGAACTGAAGAGCCCCTTGATGAAAGTGAAAGAGGAGAATAAAAAAGTTGGCTTAAAATTCAACATTCAGAAAGCTAAGATCATGGCATCCAGTCCCATCACTTCATGGCAAGTTGATGGGGAAACAGTGGAAACAGTGACAGACTTTATTTTTGGGGGCTCCAAAATCACTGCAGGTGGTGAGTGCATCCATGAAATTGAAAGACACTTGCTCCTTGGAAGAAAAGCTCTGACCAATCTAGACTGCATATTAAAAATCAGAGACATTAATTTACCAACAAAGGTGCATCTAGTCAAAGCTATGGTTTTTCCAGTAGTCATGTATGGATGTGAGAGTTGGACTATAAAGAAAGCTGAGCACTGAAGAATTGATGCTTTTGAACTGTAGTGTTGGAGAAGACTCTTGAGAGTCCCTTGGAGATCAGACCAGTCAATCTTAAAGGAAATCAGTCCTGAATATTCATTGGAAGGACTGATGCTGAAGGTGAAACTCCAATACTTTGGCCACCTGATGTGAAGAGTTGACTCATTGGAAAAGACCCTGATGCTGGGAAAGATTGAATGCAGGAAGAGAAGGGGACAACAGAGGATGAGATGGTTGGATGGTATCACCAACACAATGGACATGAGTTCAACTAAGTTCCCAGAGGTGGTGATGGACAGGGAAGTCTGGTGTGCTGCAGTCCATGGGGTCACAATGAGTCAGACACGACTGAGTGACTGAACTGAACTGCTTATTTATAAGTTTCAGGTATACAGCACTATAATTCAACACCTATATACAGTTTAAAGTGATCATCATCACATTTCTAGCTGCCATCCCTCACTGTACAGTTGACCACTTTCATCCACTCCCAATCCCTTTCTCCTCTGGTAACCACTAATCTACTCTCTGTATCTATGAGTTTGCTTTTGTTTTATGTTGTTTGTTTTGTTTTCTTAGATTCCATAAATAAGTGAAATCAAGTGGTATCTGTGCTTCTCTGTCTGACTGATATATTTCATTAGTATTATACCTTCTAGGTTCTTTCATATTGGGGTAAATGGCAGGATTTCAGCCTTTTTCATGGCTGAGTAGTATTCCATTGTGTGTGTGTGTGTGTGTGTGTGTGTACATGTATCACATCTTCTTATCCATTAATTTTTTGATGGACCCTTGGGTGGCTTCCATGTACTTGCTATTGTAAATATTGCTTCAGTGAAGATCATCATCGTCGTTTAGTCACTAAGTCATGTCCGATTCTTGTGACCTCATGGACTGTGTCCTGCCAGGCTCTCTGTCCATGGGATTCTCCAGGCAAGTATACAGGAGTGGGTTGCCATTTCCTTCTCCAGGGGATCTTCCCGACCCAGGCATCGAACCCAGGTCTCCTGCATTTCAGGCAGATTCTTTACAGACTGAGCTACTAGGGAAGCCCTCAATGAACATAACGGTGCATATATGCTTTCAAATTAGTGTTTTTGTGTTCTTCAGATAAATAAGCCAGATAAGTGGCTTATTTAAGTGGAATAAGTGGTTATTTAAGTGGTTCATATGGTAGTTTTATTCTTAATTTTTTTAGTAACCTCCATGCTGTTTTCCAAATTGACTGCACCAATTTACAGTCCCATCAACAGTATTTGAAGGTTCCCTTTCCTCTACATCCTCTCTAACATTTGTTATTTTTTTGTCTTTTCAATTATAGCCATTCTAACAGGTGTGTACTGATATTTCATTGTGGGTTTGATTTGCATTTCCTAATAATTAGTGATATTAAACATCTTTTCATGTGGTGGTTGGCTAGCTGTATATTTTCTCTGAAAAACTGTCTATTCATACCCTCTGCCCAGTTTTTAATTGAATTCTTGTTTTTTCATGTTGAGTTGTATAAGTTCACTATATATTTTGGATATTAATCACGTATCTATATATTATTTGCCAATATCTCCTCCCATTCAATAGGTTGTCTTTTCACTTTGTTGATGATTTCCTTTGCTGTGCAGAAGCTTTTCAGTTTGATATAGTCCCATCTGTTTATTTTTTATTTTGTTTCTCTTGCTTTTGGAGTCAGTTTCATGAAAACATTACTAAGACTGATGTCAATGAAGTTATCACCTATGCTTTCTTCTAGAAATTTTATGGTTTGAGGTCTTACTTTTAAGTCTTTAATCCATTTTGAGTTAACTATTTTGTGTATGATGTAAGATAGAGATCTGATTTTGTCCTAATGCATGAGGCTGTCCAGTTTTCTCAATACCATTTATTGAAGAGAATATCCATTCTTCCCTGTATGTCTTTTGCTTCATCATAAATTGTTAATATGTGCATGAATTTATCTCTGAGCACTCAATTCTGTTCCATTGATCTGTCTGTTTTTGTGCCAGTACCATACTGTTTTGATTACTATAGATTTACAGTATACTTTGAAATGAGGAAGCATGATACCTGTGGTTTTGTTTTTTCTCGATTGTTTTGACTATCCAGGGTCATTTCTGACTCCATATAAATTCAGAATTATTTGTTCTAGTTCTGTGAAATATACCATTGGAATTTTGATAAGGACTGAATTGAATCTGTGGATTGCTTTGGGTATTGTGGACATTTTAACATATTAATTCTCCCAATTCATGAACATGGAATATCTTTCTATTTATTTGTGTCTTCTCCTTACAGTTTCCAGTTTATAGCCCTTTGACATCTTTGTTAAAAATTTTCCTAGGTATTTTATTCTTTTGAGGCAATTATAAATGGATTGTTTCTTTATTTCCATTTCTGATAGTTCATTATTAATGTATAGAAATGGCACAGATCTCTGTATATTGATTTTGTATCCTGCAACTTTATTGAGTTCAGTTTTTTGTTTGTTTGTTTTTTGTGGGAGTCTTTAGGTCTTTATATATATGTAGTATAATGTCTTTTGCTAATAATGAAGTTTTACTTCTTCCTTTCCTATTTGGAGGCCTTTTATTTCTTTTTCTTCCTAAGAGCTGTGGCTAGGACTCTTAATACTAGGTTTAGTAGAAGTGGCAAGAATGGGCATTCTTGTCTTGTTCCTGATCTTAGAGGAAAATCTTTCAACTGTGCACCATTGAGAATGATGTTAGCTGTGGATTTGCTATATATAGCCTTTATTATGTTGAGATACTTTCCTCTATATACACTGTGTTGAGGATTTTTTTTATCATCAACGGATGTTGAATTTTGTCAAATGCTTTTTCTGTATACATTGAGATGATCATATGATATCTATCCCTCATTTTGATAATGTGATGTATCATGTTTATTTGTTTGCAGATGTTGAAGCACCCTTGCACCCTTTGAATAAATCCCACTTGATCATGGTGTATGCTCGTTTTAAAGTACTGAGGAATGCAGAATGCTAATATTTTGTTGATAATTTTTATATCTACATTTGTAAAGATATTGGCCTATAATTTTCTCTTTTGTGGCATCATTGTCTGTTTTTGGTATCAGGGTAATGCTGGCTTTGTGAAATATGCTTGCAAGCTTTTCTCCTCTTCAGTTTTTTGATAGAATTTAAGAAGAATAGGTATTCAGTCTTCTTTGAATGTTTTGTAGAATTCACCAATGGAGCTGTCTGGTCTTAGATTTTGTTTGTTGGAATATTTTTTATTACTGTTTTAATCTCCTCGCTAGTAATCAGTCTGTTCAAATTTTCTATTTCTGCATGATTCAGTCTTAGAAAATTATGTGTTTCTAGGAATTTATACATTTTTTCCCTAAGTGGTCCAATTTGTTGGCATATAATTGCTCATTCTATTCTCTTAGGAGCCTTTGTATTTCTGTGGTATCAGTTGTAATTTTTCCTATTTTAGTGCTGATTTTCTTTGAATTCTCTTTTTTTCTCAGTATAGCTAAAGCTTTCTTGATTTTCTTTTTAAAGAGCCAGCTCTGAGTTTCATTGATCTTTTCTATTTTTTCATCTTTATTTCATTTAATTTTATTCTGATCTTTATTATTTCCTTCTCTTTATCTTTTTCTAGTTCTTTTAGATATAAATTCAAATTGTTTATTAAATTTTTCTTCTTTCTTGAGGTAGGCCTGTATTGCTCTAAACTTCCCTTTTGGAATCACTTTTGCTGCATGCAAAATGATCCATCTATTAGTTTTAGTGGACAAATACTTAGAAATCAGTTCAGTTCACTCACTCAGTTGTGTCTGACTCTTTGAGACCCCATTGACTGCAATATGCCAGGCTTTGCTGTCCATCACCAACTCCCGGAGCTTGCTCAAACTCATGTCCATTGAGTCAGTGATGCCATCTAACCATCTCATCCTCTGTCGTTCCCTTCTCCTCCTGCCTTCAATCTTTCCCAGCATCAGGGTCTTTTCCAATGAGTAGGTTATTCATATCAGGTGACCAAATTATTGGAGTTTCAGCTTCAGCATCAGTCCTTCCAATGAATATTCAGGACTGATTTCCTTTAGGATGAACTGGTCTGATCTCCTTGCTGTCCAAGGGACTCTCAAGAGTCTTCTCCAACACCACAGTTCAAAAGCATCAATTTTTCAGAGCTCAACTTTCTTTATAGTCCAACTCTCACATACATGCATGACTACTGGAAAAACCATAGCTTTGACTAGATGGATCTTTGTTGGCAAAGTAATGTCTCTGCTTTTTAATATGCAGTCTAGGTTGGTCATAGCTCTTCCCCAAGAAGCTTAAATCTTTTAATTTCATGGCTGCACTCACCATCTGCAGTAATTTTGGAGTCCAAAAAAATAGAGTCTGTAACTGTTTCCATTGTTTCCCCATCTATTTGCCATGAATTGATGGGACCGGATGACATGATCTTAGTTTTTTGGATGTTGACTTTTAAGCCAGCTTTTTCATTCTCCTCTTTCACTTTCATCAAGAAGCTCCTCAGTTCCTCTTCACTTTCTGCCATAGGGGTGGTGTCATCTGCATATCTGAGGTTGTTAGTGCTTTGAAATAACAATGGCTAAATTATTAAAGCACATGGATGACAAAGTGGAAAAAGGGAAGAAAATATGAATACACAAAGAAATGGGACCTATAAAAAATTAGATGGACAATTTATAACTGAAAAGAATCTACTTTTAATCATACTATAAAACATAGAGAGTAAACCTGAAGACAAACTAATATAAAGTATCTGAATAGAATCATGGAAAAGACAAAGGATGGGAGAAAAAAAGAACACAGGACAAGTAGAACATAATGAAATGGTTAAAATATGTGTGACTATACTATAAGTAGAAGACAGAGAAGAGGTGATAAAGAAACAGCATTTGTAGAGATAATAGTAAAAAATTTTCCAAATGTTATAAAAGCCTCATCTCACAGATTCATAATACTCAGCAATATCCAAACAGGATTAATGCAAATAAAAAACTTAGTTTTATCATAGTAAGCTGCTGAAAACTAGGGATGAAGGTAAAATCTTCAAAACATCTGGAGAAAAAAGATATGTTGCCTTTAAAAGAAGAGCAAAAAGATGGAGAGCTGACATTTTAATAGAAACAATGAAAGTTGTTGACAACTTTAAAATGCAGACAGAAACACTTCTGACATAAAGTTCTAAACCTAGGAAAAGTACCCTCCAAAAGTAAAAGAAAATAAGGGCATTATCGAACAAGCAAAAGATAAAAGAATTCATTGACAATAAGTTTATACTTAAAGAAATACTAAATGAGGTTCTCCAGACTGAGGAAATAATCCAAGAAAGAAGGAAAGAAAAGAAAGAAGAAATGTAAGAGCACCTGAAAAGGTAAATGTATAGTTAAACTCTTTTGACCCACTTTGGCATTATCAAGCCCAACTTAATCTCTAAGGGGTTCCTTAAGTATAAAGATCTAGAGTATAATAATAGGTTAGAAATGAACTCTGCTTATTTAACTTATAGGTGGAGTACATCAAGAGAAATGCTGGGCTGGATGAAGCACAAGCTGGAATCAAGATTGCCGGGAGAAATATCAATAACCTCAGATATGCAGATGACACCACCCCTATGGCAGAAAGTGAAGAACTATAGAGCCTCTTGATAAAAGTGAAAGAGGAGAGTGAAAAAGTTGGCTTAAAACTCAACATTCAGAAAACTAAGGTCGTGGCATCTGGTCCAATCACTTCATGACAAATAGATAGGGAAACAATGGAAACAGTGACAGACTTTATTTTGGGGGGTTCCAAAATCACTGCAGATGGTGACTGCAACCGTGAAATTAAAAGACACTTACTCCTTGGGAGGAAAGATATGATGAACATAGACAGCGTATTAAAAAGCAGAGACATTACTTTGCCAACAAAGGTCTATCTAGTCAAATCTATGGTTTTACCAGTAGTCATGCATGTATGTGATAGTTGGACTATAAAGAAAGTTGAGCGCTGAAAAATTGATGCTTTTGAACTGTGGTGTTGGAGAAGACTCTTGAGAGTCCCTTGGACTGCAAGGAGATCAGACCAGTTCATCCTATAGGAAAACAGTCCTGAATATTCATTTGAAGGACTGATGCTGAAGCTGAAACTCCAATACTTTGGCCACCTCATGCGAAGATTTGACTCATTGGAAAAGACCCTGATGCTGGGAGGGATTGGGGTCAGGAGGAGAAGGGGACAACAGAGGATGAGATGGCTGGATGACATCACCGAATCGATGGACATGAGTTTGAGTAAGCTCTAAAAGTTGGTGATGGACAGGGAAGCCTGGCGTACTGCAGTCCATGGGGTCACAAAGAGTCAGACACGACTGAGCGACTGAAATGAACTTTGAAACCATTAATCCAATTCCCCTTATTGGGCAGATATGGCAAATAATTTCACAGATGAATTAGTGACCTAGTTTAATGATTCTGACCTTTAAGTTCTAAATATTTTGAGCTCCAGGCCATTCAGTAACTTTTAGGCCTTTAAGTTCTCTGGGAAAAATCTGTTATTATGTACAACTTCTGGCTACTCTACATCTCCTATGCTGCCCATGCCTGCTTAAAAATATAAGGATTTTCTGCACCAAGAAACTTGAAGACACAGCCTCTAATCCTCTTGAACTGTATGGAATGTCAATCAATTTAATCTTTTGGATCTTGCTTGATAGATCTTGTCTAAAGTAGATTCCACATTTGTAGATGAATAGGTACTAATCCTGAAGTTGCCTTCTCAAACAAGTTGAGAATAAGTAGATATAACATTTTTCTTGAAAAGTGTTCACATTTGGAGATTAAAGTGATATTCTTATATACTAGTTACAGCAGCTAGGAGGGTATTGAACTACCAAAAACACATCCTAGACAGCCTGCCCCAATGACTCCCTCAGGCTGATCTGTTAGTACTTAACATTTAGAATGTTTGATGCCATACATCATTGGACATAGACAAACTTTTTCTTTTTAATCTAGTGGTTTGAATACAATAATATTTTATAAAAACAAATGCTTCATATTTGTTTTTATTTTGGATGTGGTAAGTTTCTACAAAATTGACTGATTTAGACCAAATTTCACTTGTTAATAGAAGCTATTTAGTTTACTGTATGAACCACTCTATTGTTTTGAAACTAAGGAGTAGTCAATCAGCTTTTCTTTTTTTAATTAATTAATTTATTTATTTTCATTGGAGATATATATATATATTTTCTAAAACAAAAAAATGCATGTTTTGCCATACATTGACATGAATCAGCCACGGGAGTACATGTGTGCCCCCATCCTGAACCCCCCTTCCACTTCCCTCCCCACCCCATCCCTCTGGGCTGTCCCAGAGTACCCGCTTTGAGTGCCCTGTTTCATGCATCGAACTTGCACTGGTCATCTATTTTACATATGGTAATATACATGTTTCAATGCCAATCAACTTTTCATATGGGCATATCCTCTGTGACTTTGTTACCTCTAGTGCATGGAACCTCTATCCTTTGATAGAACTGATTATCATCTTGGAAAGGACATGCAACCTGATATGTTTCCTGCTGATATAACTGCCTACACTTTCCCTGGTACGTGAAGTAGGTGTTTAGCAGTCAAGGATCCTCTCATTCTGGGAAAGGTCTTTTTTAATTGTTTCTTTTTGTGATCCAGACCAACATCATAATGGGGGGATTATTTATTCCTTCATTCAATTACTTATTCTTACACCCTTTATTGAGAAAATGTTAACATGATATTAGACATAGAAAGGTCATTTACCTGGGAAATCCAATGGACAGAGGAGCCTGGCGGGCTACAGTCCATGAGGCCACACAGAGTTGGACAAGACTGAGCAACTAACACTGCCTAATAGGGAAAAACTGGATTCAAATACTGGTTCTGCTTAATAGCTGGTAAGTAAGATTTGGGGCAAACAGCTTAAATACTATGAGATTTGATTTTCTGTTCTTGAAAATGGGAGCAGCTACTACAAGAACAAAGAAACTATTGCCTAGTATTTACATTCCTGCAAAGGTAGAGATTAAAAGAGCATTATAGACAAATTTTCAGTCTATGTTTCTGTGTATATCATAGCAGGACTACCTTCTTATCCTATAATTTGAATGAAATAAGAAAGAGCCATAGGATTGACAGAAACTGAACATCAATATTCATGATGTTTTTGCATGGAGACAGAGCATTTATGATATTTTCTTAAGCTGTTATGTCTGGTTTATAATGAGTATCCCAGAATTAGCAAATGACTAGACTTTCAAGTCTCCAAAGAATCATTCAGCTCTATGCATCTGTCTGAATTTAAATAATGAAGCTCTGCATGCACAAAAAGGAATCTCAAGGAAAAGGGAGCTTAGAAAATAGAGTGCTTACATGGAAAGATTTCAAGAATGATTCTCCTGCTTGTTAAAATCCAGTGTTTGTAAATTCACACAGAAAAACATCTATGCCATAAATGTTCAAAAAGTCCAGTGGAATGAAACCCCTTGTGACCTCTTGGTACTGAAAAGAGGCAAAGGTAAAGGTAAGGTAGTGCTTTTGTTTCTGATTTCTGGGGAGCTTCAGTAGTGTCTGCAAACATCAGATCTTTTAGAAATACTGGAGCTATATTTGAAGTCCAACTGCATATTCTCTTTATACGGGGGGTCAGAGAGAGGCAGAAAAAAATATAAGGGAATGCATACTGTATTCAGAATGAAAATATTTTGGTAACTTTACTCCTGAAAGGATCTTGGTCTAAGGTAGCATCTAATCATAAAAGTAGTATTAAGTCATAATCGGGGTCCTCTCTATGTGAGACTTTTTTACAATGATATTTAGGAAATGGACAGTGTTTTCTCAAGAATGTTGAATATATATTGCCTTTTTCAACTTTTGCAGCTGCTGGATTCAAGGGCACAGTCAGCCTATGGCAATTTAAAGTTACCCATAAGTACATGGGCGAAGGTTTATCCATAGTCAGAGCCAGAGAGCCCAATCTGAATGTTTGAGGTGAGTTCAGAGAAACTGAGTTTCTGTGGGTCAAGGAGCTTAGATTCAAGCAAGAAATCATAACATAGACATTTCCCAGAGTTTTTTTCACCTTAGATAAATACTAACTAATAACAGAAGTCTTCATATCTGGCATTCAGAGCAATCTATTTTATTCAAAGAGTGCTACCACACACAAAATGTCATCTCCAAACCTTTATTGCATATGTTATGATATATGCAACATAAACAACATATATACAATATATGTTACAGTTGCATACAGTATACTAACACATATATATGGAATTTAGAAAGATGGTAATGATAACCCTGTATGCGAGACAGCATATGTTTCAATATAATAAAAATTCAGTACAGTGAAATAATGTATATCTTTCTTCTACCTGTAGCAGAAACTATTTACAGTAGCCATAGATGAGGAATATGTTCTTAGGTGCACATAACTACTCTCTCTTTTACCCTGAACAGTTAGGCAACATGAATAAAATGGTCTAACGGTTGAGTGTATGTGTGTATTTGTGTGTGTGTGTGTGTGAGAGAGAGAGAGATAGAGATGTTCATAGCTTCATCTTCTTTTATTATTACCATTATCATTGCCTCCTTTGCTAGATTTTTCAAAGCCTTAAGATGTTGTATTGGCAGTCTTTTGGGGAAATGGCCTAGGATCATACATGCCATTTCTAATCATTTCATTGTTTTCATATGCATGCTTAGTGCTGTTGTTTTTCCATTAGGCACTTCATTGTGAAAACTCCCCTTCTTCTCTTCATTGTAAGAGGATCCTTGGTTTTTCAGTCCACTTACTTAGCTTAACAAATATTATTGAGCCTTACAATTTTCCAGCCACTTAGGCTTCAATGGTTAATAAGATATGCTTCCTATCCTCAAACGGCTTAAAGTAAAATTGAAGAAACATGTACATAGACATCCAACTAGATGTCTAACCAACATCTAACCAACACAAAAAAAGCACAATTGCCTCAGCACATTGAAAGTGCAAAATTAAACATATAAGCAGATTACTTTATGCAGCAAATTATAACAAATATAAAAATTTCTCTCAATACTTAACTGTTGTCAATTATGGCTTAAGGCAATGCTGGTATTGTGAATAGTGTTTTTCTAGTATGCTTTTTTTATATATTACTGTTAAGCTTTTCTTGAAATCAGATTCTTTGGGGAACGGTATAAGCCTTAGGACTCCAGGCTCATTATCTAACAGTTTCACTAGGAGCTGATTTTCTCAAGTTCTCTTCAATACATGCATTAGCAGCCCATGTTCACTATTAGGGTTCATTTAGGGAGCTTATAGAGGCCAGTCAACCCAGGCTGTTAGAAGTCAAATCAAATGAAGGTCATCAAATTTCTTGTTAACCTCAGGATTAGTTCAGTGGTCTTCAATATTAGCTGTATAACAGAATCACCTCAGGCACTTAAAACAAAATTTTTTTTGAAAGTACGTAAGCACACCTGCATGCTCCCATGTCCCTGCCCCACAAATACACACACACACACACACATAATGCTTTTCCCTATTGAAATTTTAGTTTCACTGCTCTGGAGTGCTGCCTGGGCATCAGAATTCCTGAATGCTTCCCAGGTATTTCTAACACATACCCAAGATTAAAAGACATTGCACTAATTCCATACTATTTCCTCTGTTTTGCATATATTTTCCTTCCTCCAAACAAGACAGAAAGAGTATAAATATTGAAGGCTTGAAGGCCTCCAAGCCTATGCTCATAGCACAAATATTCTTCATGATAAGTTTCTGGCAAATTATTGGCTTCCTTGCTTTCTAATTTTGTGCAGTTATAGAAAAACAAGTCAGCAATTTTTTACACTTCTTCCACCAAGACTGGAAGTCTATGCCCCTTCCTCTTTGATTTGGGTTGACTTTAGTGATATACCCATTATAAGCAGAATATAGTAGGAATGCTCAGTGTGATTTCTCAGGCTGTGGCAGACAGACCCATGAAGCTTCTGCCTGGTTCTCTCTGAGTCACCACACTAGAAGCCATGAGCCACCATATGAGACGTCTAAGCATCCTAAAGCATCTGCTATTCTTTGAAACAGCGAGGCCTCCTGGAAAAATTACCTGCAACATTCTGGTCAGTAGTTCTAATTTTCAAAACATCCCATTTAAGGTGCAAGATATATAAATAAAGAAGTTTCTATGAATCGCCAGTCCAGGTTCGATGCATGATACAGGGTGCTCAGGCCTGGCGCACTGGGATGACCCAGAGGGATGGGATGGGGAGGGAGGTGGGACAGGGGTTCAGGATGGGGAACACATGTACACCCATGGCAGATTCAAGTCAATGTATGGCAAAACCAATACAATATTGTAAAGTAAAATAAATAAATTAATTAATTTAAAAAAAGAAGTTTCTAGGTGATTCTTCCTCTGCCTACTGAGTCATCCAAGCTTTTGTATCTTCCCAGATGAAGTCCCTGATATTGTAGAACAGAGACAAGCCATTTCTGCCATTCCCTATTCAAATTTCTGACCCACAAAATTATGATAAAATGCACAATTCAGTACCTGGAAAGAAAATACTGTCAAACCAAAAACATGTGGCATTAGTTTTAGGACCATGTGGTGGGTAGAAACTGGAATGGTCTTGAGGCTATTGGTAGAAATCTGATGGGCCTCAAGGAGACTGTCTATGTCGGACTAAAGAACAGTTAAGGAAAATGTAAATGAAAACTGGAGAAAATGAGATCCTTGATGTGCAGTGGCAAAAAGTTTAGCAAAACTATCATGTATGATTGTACAGAAAATAGAACATGTACCTACAAACTATCGGTCTGGCTAAGTATTTCCAGATAGGATGTCAACAGCATCAATTGTATTTTTCTTTTTAGGTGAGTATCATAAAGTATGTTTATGTCCAAGTTTGAATTCAATCAGGCAGGAAGAGTTCCCTCTTATTTAGGAAAGGATCAGCCTTTTGTTCCAGCTAAGCCTTCAATTGGCTGGATGAAGCCAACACACATTACATAGGGTAATTGACTTTATTCTGTCTATGAGTTTAAATGATAAAGTCATCCAAAAGCACCCTCACAGAAACACTTAAAAAAGTGTTTACCCAAATATCTGGATACCTTGTGATTCATTCAAGTTGATACATAAAATAACCATCATAGGACTTCAGAGCAAAGATCAAGTCCAAGGTGCCATCAAGGAAACATTACCTGGTAAAGATGAACCAAGGGTGTTACTGTGAAATATTCCTTTTACATCTCAGAGATTTAAGGTAGCACCTCCTAGACTCTTTTAAACAGACAAAAGAGCTTAAAGGAGATGTAGCTGTAGATATCATTGGAAAATACAAGCTATCACAGGTCTATAACTTTTCTCTTCAGTTTTATGATCCTTTCCTGATCAATACCTCATTTTCCTACAGTGGCTTTCTATTATATAGTTCTTAATCACTTGTCAATAAAGCAAATTGCTTTGTCTTTTTTTTTTTTAGAGAACATAAACTTTAGAAAATCTTGGCTTCATTTCCTAAAATGGTCAATATTTTCCAGAATAAAGCAGTATAAAATAGTAAAACTAATCTATGTTTAGTAAATATCATTTTTTTGGACCTCTAGCATATAAGTTAAAGAACAAAAGTGTTAAAAAATAAGCTAATGTTGCAATACTTTGTTAATTATGACATAAACAACATAAAAATTAAATGCGTAGAATATTTTTATGCAATTCAAGTTGTCAGTTTAAAATGCACTGTTGTAATTAAAGATGTATTATGAAAGCTTCATGATAACCACAAAGCAAAAATGTTTAATAAATACACAAATGATAAAAAGAAAAGAATCAAAGTATACTGTTACAAAAATTATCAGTTCACAAGAAATATAGCTAGAGAGAAAGAAAGGAACTAAAGAACTACAAAACAATCAGAAAGCTATCAATAAATGTGATAAGTCCTTACCAATAGAAAACCTCTCTAAATGTAAATGGTCTGAATTCTCCAATTAATAGTCATAGAGTTGCTGAATGAATTATAAAACAAGACCCAACTGTATCCTGTCTACAAGAGACTCATTTAAGCTTTAAGGACATTCATAGACTGAAATGGTGAAGATGGAAAAATACATTCTTTGCAAATTGGAAGCAAAAGAGAGCAGAGGTCATAATACTTAAGAAATTGTAGCAAGTGTAAAGGTATACACACCCAATATCAGAACACATACATATATTAAACAACTTTTAACAAATCTGAAGAAAGAGATAGCAATGTAATTAGTAGTAAGAGACTACAATATTTCATTCACAACAAAGGACAGATCATTCTTACAGAAAATTTATAGGAAAATAATATTGGACTTGAATGCTACTTTAGACCAAATGACCCTAAAAGACCAATAAAGAACTTTTCATCCAACAGAAGCAGAATGCACATTTTTCTCAAGCACACACAAAATATTTTCCAAAAATGTCATGTGTTATGTCACAAAAAAGTCTTAACAAATTTAAGAAGACTGTAAATCATATCAGGTATCTTTTGAGCCACAATTTTATGAAACTATGAAACTAGAAAACAATAGTAGGAGGAAATCTGGGATGTTCACAAATATGTGGAAATTAAACAGCACACTTCTGAACAACCAATGGGGCAAAGAAGAAATCAAAAGGGAAATAAAAAGTATCTTGAGACAAAAAAAAATGGGAAGAGGGCATACCAAAACCTATGAGATGCATAAAAAGCAGTTCTAAGAAGTTTATACCAATAAATTCTTAAATTAAGAAAAAAAAAATTTTTTTCAAACAACCTAAACTTAAACCTAAAGGAACTAGAAAAAGAAGAGCAAATAAAACCAAACGTGGCAGAAGAAAGGAAATAGTAAAAAGTACAGCAGAAATGAATGAAATAGAGACTAGAGAGACAATAGAAAAGATTTTTAAAAGTCTATTGAAAAAATAAACAAAGTTGTCAAACTAGTTGAAAACTAGACTTAAAAAAAGAGAATTCTATAAAATTATAAATGAAAAAGGAGATATTACAATTGATGCCACAGAAATACAAAAGGTCATAAAAAAGACTACTATGAACTATTATATGCCAACAAATTAGATAACTCAGAAGAAGCATCTAACTTTCTAGAAATACACAACTTCCTAAGACTGAATCATGAAGTAACAAAAAATCTAAACAGACCAATACTGAGCAAGAAGATTGAATCACTAATCAAAAATCTCCCAACAAACAAAAGCCCAGGACCAGATGGCTTCAGTAGTTAAATTCCACCAAATATTTAAAGAAGAATTAATACTAATCTTTCTCAACCTCTTCCAAAAAAATTGAAAAAGAAGAATGCTTTCAACTTCATTTTATAAAGCCAGCATTATCCTGATATTGAAAGTAGACAAAGACACTAAAAGAAAAGAAAATTAGTGGCCAATATCCCAAATGAACATAATACAAAAATTCCCAGCAAAATACTAGCAAACTTAATTCAAGGGCACGTTAAAAGTATTATACACCATGATGAAGTGGGATTTATTTGTGGCGTACAAGGATGTTTCAACATACACAAATCAATAAATGTGATACACATGTTAATAGAATGAAGGATAAAAATCATATGATCTTTTTAATACATGCAGAAAAAACATTTGAGAAAATTTAACACCCTTTTATGATAAAAACTCTCAACAAAATAAGTATAGAAGAAATGTACCTCAAACAATAAATGCCATATACAACAAGCCCACATCTAATATGATACACAACAGTGAAAAGTTACAAGCCTTTCCTCTAAGATCAGGAACAAGACAAGGATGCCCACTCTTGCTAATCCTTTTTAACAAAGTACTGAAAGTCCTAGCCACAGAAATGTCAAGAAAATGAGAAAAAAGTTTACAAATTCAAAAGGAAGAGAAAAAATTATGTCTGTTTTTAGAGGACATGATCTTATACATAGAAAAACCTAAAGACTCCACTAAAAAAAAAAACTGTTAGAAATAATAAATGAATTCAGTAAAGTTGCAGGATACAAAATCAACATACAAAAATCAACTGCATTTCTATCCACAAACAACAAATGCAATGGAATGCTGTGAGGGATCACAGAAGAATTATCTATATCCTGTGGAGAACAAAAAAATTTTATTGGAGAAGATGCAATCTCAACTCAATCATAAAACATTTATCTAAAACTGGATAAACAATACAATATTTTAAACATATGAGCTCACAGAAGTGAAGACCTAGGCTAAAAGAGACATGCTCTCAGAACAGAGCTTGTTCATATTTAGGGTTGTTACTGTATATATATAATTTTATTATGAGATGTTAGCTCAGTAATTATGAAGGCTGAAAAGTCCCACAATCTGCTATCTGTAAGCTGGAGACCCAGCAAAGCTGGTGGGGTAATTCTGTCCAAGTCTAAATGTCTGAGAAGCAGGAGACCTGATGATATAAATCCCAGTTGAGGATAAGGAAATATGGGATGAGATGTCCCACTGCAAGGAGTAAGAAAAAAAAAGCTGGGGTAGGGGGTGGGGGCAGAAATAGATTCCACTTTCTTCCTTTTTTTTTTTTTTTTTTCTGTTCTGGTCTTCAGTGGATTGGATGATGCCTACTCCCACTGGGGGGAGCAATCTACTTATTGAGCCTGCTAATTCAAATGCGAATTTCATCAGGAAATACCCTCACAGACACGCCCAGAAATATGTTTAATCTGGACACCCTGTGATCAGTCAAGGTGACACATAAAATTAATCATCACAATGTTTAATTCAGTAAGTAAGCAAAGCAACATTTATTCTGTACCTGCTATGTTTCAGGCAAAGTGACCTTTATTTTTCTAGAAGGTCACACCTAGTAAAAGATGCAGCATTCAAACAAACAACTGTAGTATTCTGACCAAATCTATAGTACCTATTATACTGATAGGTACAAAGTACTATTAGAATCCATTCAATAAAGCATCTATTCAAAAGAAAGCATTAATTCTTAGCTGGAGTTGTTGAGAAATAGACCATATAAGAAAGTTGACAAGTCAACTGGAACTTAGCCACTGGACCACCAGGGAAGTCTCGTAAGTGTTAAGTCCCATAACTTACAATGGCTTAGACATCTCCTCATAATCTGGATCTATCTATTATATTTTGCCACTTCTCATCTACCAACCCATCATTAGAGCTATATTGAACTGTGAAGTTCTAAAGTGCAGTGCTCTCTCCAGCCACTGCATAGTTTTATAGGTTGTCCCCTCTGACTGAAACATGCTTTCTTGACTTTAACTAATAAGTGGGAATCAGCTTAGACATATTTTTTTTCCAATTTGACTTGGTACTTGTTTCTAACCATTTCTATCCTGTGAGAGCAATCAGTTCAGGAACCTGATCTAATTCACTAGCTGTTTATCTCTAGCACCAAGTATATCCTTTAAGACATAGAAGATATTGAATAAATAATTGGTGAATAAATGAAATTCCTGACAACCGCCTTGATAGAAAGGTCCTGTAATCAGTTAGATATGCAGATCTTTATTTCAGAAAATAAACGTCTTTAATCATGTTTTAAATTATATATGTGGCTCAGATGATAAAGAATCTGCCTGCAATGCAGGAGACCCAGGTTCAATCCCTGGGTCAGGAAGATCCCCTGGAGAAGGAAATGGCAATCCACTCTAGTATTCTTTTTTTTTTTTTTTTTTGTAGTGGTTTTTGTCATACATTGACATGAATCAGCCATGGATTTACATGTGTTCCCCATCCCGATCCCCGCTCCTGCCTCCCTCTCCATCCCATCCCTCTGGGTCTTCCCAGTGCACCAGCCCTGAGCACTTGTCTCATGCATCCAACCTGGGCTGACCATCTGTTTCACCCTTGATAATATACTTGTTTCAATGCTGTTCTCTCTGAACATCCCATCCTCACCTTCTCTCACAGAGTCTAAAAGTCTGTTCTGTACATCTGTGTCTCTTTTTCTGTTTTGCATATAGGGTTATCGTTACCACCTTTTTAAATTCCATATATATGCATTAGTATACTGTATTGGTCTTTATCTTTCTGGCTTACTTCACTCTGTATAATGGGCTCCAGTTTCATCCATCTCATTAGAACTGATTCAAATTAATTCTTTTTAACGGCTGAGTAATATTCCATGGTGTATATGTACCATAGCTTCCTTATCCATTCGTCTGCTGATGAGTATCTAGGTTGCTTCCATGTCCTGGCTATTATAAACAGTGCTGCGATGAACATTGGGGTACACGTGTCTGTTTCAGATCTGATTTCCTCAGTGTGTATGCCCAGGTCCACTCCAGGATTCTTGCCTGGAGAATTCCATGGACCAAGGAGCCTGGCAGACTACAGTCCATGGGATAGCGAAGAGTTGGACATGATTGAGCAACTAGGCACATTATATGTGTGCTAGTTGAAACCTTTTTCATAGACATCATAAATTAGGCCACTAGACTGAAAAAACTATGGACGAATACAACTCAGGGGAATATTAGTATTTAAAAGGACAATGATTAAGAGACATAGAAAGAGTCAGAAAAGTATCAGAAGGAGAGAATAGTATGTCAGAACCAAGGAAGAAAAGAATCTCAGTTGGGTCAACAGTGTTGGAATGCAGGAACAAGAATTAGTCAGCAAGAACTCAGATACTATTTCCTTGGGTACTCTATAAAGTAACAGGGAAAGAAGCTGGGATACAAAGACTTCAGGAGATATGCTTTAAACTTATATTTCCAATGATCCCTATTCTTATATATTTGTGTTCCTGCAGCTTGTTATAAGGTGCAAGTGTAAAAAATATATATATCCAATAAATAAGGGCATTTGAGCCTAGCAAAGGAAGTGATGTATCAACCCTTGTTTGCCATTATGTGTACATTTTTACGCACTCTGAGCCAGATTATAAATGTGCTCAAAGCCACCAACTGACTAAATAAAATACTCTCAAACACTTTTAGTTTTGCATATAAATGAATATTTTAAAATTTTGTATATACTGGCTTGTATGTTGAAAATACTTATGATGAAATAGTCACTGAAAGTTATGCACCTAAAATTCTAATTGTAGATCATTTTTCCTTTTTGCAAATATCACAAAATAAATTTTAGAGAGAAAGAAAAAGATAATTCACAGTGCCTTGCTTGATATAGCCTTGGTATTCAATTGTATTCCCCAAAATACGTTTTTAACTTTGGATTTGTGCGTGCTCAGTCACTTCAGTCATGTCTGACTCTTTGCCACCCTATGGACTGCAGCCTGCCAGGTTCCTCTGTCCATGGGATTCTCCAGGCAAGAATACTGGAGTGGGTTGCCATGTCCTTTTCCAGGGGATCTTCCCGACCGATGGATGGAACCTCTGTCTCATGTCTCCTGCGTTGGCAGGTGGGTTCTTTACCACTAGCGCCACCTGGGAAGCCCAATGCAACTGGAGACCTGGGTTCAATCCCGGGGTTGGGAAAATCCCTGGAGAAGGGAATGGCTACCCACTCAGGTATTCTGGCCTGGAGAATTCCATGGACAGAGTAGCCTGACAGGCTGCAGTCCATGGGTCACAAAGAATTGGACATAACTAAGCAACTTTCACTAAACCAATTTCAAACATCTAGAAAGTAGCAAGTTTTGAAAACACTCAAAACCGGTAATTTCCAATTGATTCAGTCATTTCAGTCTTTGACCACATCTAAGTCTAATATTGCAAGTACTACAACAAAAAATGAGAATGATGACCAGTTAGGTAACAATGGCACTGACTACAGTACCATGTTTAGAAATGAATTATTAGTAGAAAATATAATTTTTAATGTTTTTTCTTTTATGAATTTGGGTTAATTAACGGCTAAAAGCTGTATGTTTAAACTCATCAACTTATTTAAAGCACAGAGATTTATTGGAGTTTTTCAATATTCACATCCTCAAGCACAAATGCTTGTTTGGCTGTTTACCCATTATTTTACCACACATCATCATTGCTTCATCCATAGTAACATGATTCAGTGAATAGGCATTTGTTTAGGATTTTCCATATTTGCTGCTGGCATGGTGTTTGTATGTTCTCATAATTTCTCTTTATCTTCTATATATTCCTCTATTTCATTTTTGTCTTCTTTTCCTTGGGGGAGGGGGACATATGTAATTGCTTCACATTTAATGAAATATAGTTTGTCATAGCTTAATTTAAAAAACTTGGTTCATTCTGCAGTTACTTTCTCCACAAAGCTCACATGAATCACAAATGCAAGGCTGAAATATAATTTTATTGATATTCAAGTCTTCCTTTTCATGGGGACAGTAGCAAAAAAAAAAAAAATCTAGCATTTATGTAATCATAATTCCAGAAAGTGAGCTGAAAAAATACTTGAAGAATTAAAGGTTGAAATTTTTTCCAACTTTAGCAAACAACATAACCTACAGTTTCAAGAAGCTTAGTTAACCCCAAACAGGAGGAATCCAAAGAAATCCGTGCCAAGATACATCATAGTTAAATTTCCACAAACTAAAAACAGAAAATCTTGAAAACAGTGAGAGAGAGAGATGACATTTTACTGATAGGGGAAAAAAGTCAAATGACAAGCAATTTATCATATGAAACTATTGCTATCAATAGCAATATGAAGTGACACCATATCATTCAGTTTCCTAAATTACGTTAGTTGAGATAAAAATTACAACACAGTCTACTATGGTTCTAAATGCATGTAAGGCAACGCTTTAAGACAATTATAATAGAGGGAGGGTAAAGAGACATAAAAAAAGAAAAGATTTTATACACATCATTCAAACTGGAAAAATGATGGCACAAGTAAACTGTGATAAGTTATGCCCATAAGGTGGCGCTAGTGGTAAATAATCCCTCTGCCAATGCAGGAGACATAAGAGATGCGAGTTTGATCCCTGGGTTGGGAAGATCCCCTGGAGGAGGCCATGATAATCCACTCCAGTATTCCTGCCAGGAAAAATTTCATGGACAGAGGAGCCTGGTGGGCTACATCCAACATGACTGAAGCAACCTAGCATACACGCATAGTATATTAAAGAAGGCTGAGCCCTGAAGAGTTGATGCTTTCCGTTTGTGGTTCTGAAGACTCTTGAGAGTCCCTTGGGCCGCAAGGAGATCAAATCAGTCAATCCTAAAGGAAATCAAACCTGAATACTCATTGGGAGGACTGATGCTGAAGTTCCAATACTTTGGCTGCCTGATATGAAGAGCCAACTCATTGGAAAAGACTGATGCTTGAAAGCAAAAGGAGAAGGATATGGCAGAGGATGAGATGGCTAGATAGCATCACAGATTCAATGGACATGAATTTGAGCAAACTGTGGGAGATAGTGGAGGACAGAGGAGTCCGTCATGCTGCAGTCTTTGGGGTCACAAAGTCAGATCCTACTTAGTGACTGAACAACAATTTAATACTTTGAGAAGCTACTAAAAAGCTATACCTATTCAAAGATAAAACAATGAATACATCAAAATGGAATTCTAAAAGTGTTGATGCAAACTTTTTGCATCAACAAAAGTGAGGGAACATGAGGGAAAAAACAGATATGAAAACAAAGAGAAAACAGAAAATAAAATGGCAGATTTAAATCTTATCAAATCAATAATTACCTAAAATGTAAATATTAAAGATATCAATTAAAAGATGAAGATCGGCAAGCTGGATGAAACAAAAGAACCAAATTTTATGCTGTTTACAAGAAACTTCAAATGCAATGTTATATATGAGTTAAAATTAAAAGGATAGAAAAAGGTAGACCACAATTATCAATCAAAGAAGCAGGATTGGTTATAATATCAAAGTAAAGTGTTCTTGGGAGGCTTCCCAGGTGGTGGAGTGGTAAAGGATACGCTTGCCAATGTAGAAGACACAGGAGGCGTGGGTGGGTAAGAGCCCCTGGAGAAGGAAATGGCAACCCACTCCAGTATTCTTGCCTGGGAAATCCCATGGGCAGAGGAGCCTGGCAGGCTACAGCCCACAGAGTTGCAAAGAGTCGACTGGACACGACTGAGCAGGCACACATGCTTGCAAAGTGTACTTGAGAGTGAAGAAACCTATCAGAGTTGTTTCCAGGAGCAGAGGATAGCAGGGTGGAGGAAAATGAGTAAAAATGGTCAAAAGGTACAAATATCCAGTTATAAGATGAACAAATTCTGGGAATGTAATGTGCGGTATGGTGACTGTGGTTATTTGAAAGCTGATAAGAAAGTAGATTTTTAAAGTTCTTACCACAAAAAAAGCTAGGAAAAAAAATATTGTTTGTCTAAAAAATAAGTTAAAATGACTCCAAGTGTACCTAAATGTTATATTTAGCAGAAACATATTTTAAAGTATTATTAATATCATTCTAACAATTCTAAAACTAATACTGTGTCTAAAATACACTAAACAGAATTTGGTAGAAGTTTAAAAAGACAATCTAGGACTAGAAGCAGAATTTTAGCATCCATCTCTCAATAATTTACAGAACACAGTAGATAGAAAATCAGTAAGGCTATAGAAGGCTTGAATATTATAACCAACCAACATGATCTGATGTCTATAAATCACACCCAACAACACCCAAATACACATACTTTTCAAGTGCACCTGGGACATTTTCCAAGATAGACCATGTTTCTAAAAACATATTCTAAAATTTCTTAAATAATTTGAGTCACACAAAATTAATTCTATGACCACAAATGAATTAAAATAGGAGCAAGTGATAGCAACGTTTTTTTGATTTGTGGTATTGTTGTTGTTGTGGCTCCTGAGGTGCATGCATAATTCAGTCTACAACAGATGGATAATAACAAAATAAAAATGAATGAGAGAATGGCACCAAAAAGGGCACAGTAGGGGCATGTCCTACTCCAGAACTTCATCATTACCAAGACAACAGCAACAGCTAAAATGCTGGTAAAAACTGTCAAAATCAACTTTTGCAGAATCTGGAATCTAGTCTAATGCTTACAACCACCAAGGGAAACCTTAGTGAAGAAAGAATCTGCTGCACTGTGGTAAGAGAGCGTTGTAACATTTTAAGTAGCCTACCTAAAATGCTAAGGCTATAAAGGTGGGAACCTGCATACCTGGGGCAGATTGTTAGTGCAGAGGCAATGAGGACCACATTCTCAAAGAATTGTGACTGGGTGGCTCTATCTCATGGCTCTTTGAGGACCCAGAACAAGGACTTGCCTTTTTCTTTTTTTCTTCTCTCATCTCTCTCTTTTGTCTTTAAACAAATAAAGAGGATTCTCAGGAGTGGGGTGACTTCCCAGGTGGTGTTTGCTGTCAGGTGATGTCTGTTAAAAGCATTTAAAGCAAAATATTGACCATGACAACTTGGAGCAAGGAAATAAAAGCCAGGCTAAGCAAGAGAGACTAGAAAGTCTGCGAGGAAAGAGTTTGAGCAAGAAGATACATGGGGGAATACGGTTGTTAAAAGCTCTCACATATATCATGGGAAATAGAGAAGGTCAACAGCATGCCCAGTGCTGGATGCATGCACAGAAAAGCCTGAGAAGATCCTGAGTTTTCACCTCCAGCTGACCTCTAGCATCCAACAGCATAAAGTGAAGACCAAGGCAGAGCTGTAAACAGTCTGGTTAACCACTGAAGGAGCACCCTCAAGCACAGGCAATCAACAATGCTTGGAAAAATACTTCCATTTATTTTGTTTCTCTTTTATCCTTTATGTTTCTTTTCAATTGCTTTGTTTTTTGTTTGCTCCAGGAACTTAAGAAAACTTTGTTAAAATGCTGCTGACCAATAGGTAATATAATGTAGACTCCAATGACATATAGGACAAACAATGAAGATTTTACAAAAATGATTTTAAAAAAAAGTCACTAAGCAAATAACAAAAACCTTCAACAAAGATAGGGAATTGCAAATGACCCCAAATAACCAAAACAATCTTGAAAAAGTTGTAGGACTCACAGTTTCATATTTTCAAACTTATTTCAAACTTATTACAAACTTATTACTATAGTAATATAGTGCTAGCATATAGATAGGTATGTAGATCAGTGGAATAGAACTGAGTCCAGAAATAAACTCATACATCTATGATCAACTGATTTTTACAAAGGTTCCAAAACCAATTAATGGGGGAAAGCATAGACTCTTCAACAATGATGCTGGATATCCACATGCAAAAGTATGAGGCTGGGCCATACCATGTACCATATACAAAAATTAACTCAAAATGAACTAAATACCTAAACTGAAGAGCTAATCTATATAAACCTCTTAGAAAGAAACATACCAAGAAATCTTTATGCTGTTAGACTTACCAACTGTTAAATATGACCAAAAAAGAACAAGAAAGATATAGCTGAACTGCACTTCATCAAAACTTTTATGTATCAAAAGATGCTATCAAGGAGTGAAAATATTTGCTAATCATATATCTGGTAAGGACCAGTATCCAGAATGTTAATATATACTGAACTCTTACAAGTCAATAACACAAAAGCAAGCATCCCAACTTTAAAAATGGACAATAAATTTGAATATACGTTTGTCCAAAGGAGATATGCAAATGATCAATGATACATGAAAAGAAACTCAAAATATCATTAGGCATTAGAGACATGCAGATCATTAGAGACACAAGATATTGCTTCTTACCCACTAAGATGGCTATAATAATATTTTTTTAATGGAAAACAACAAAGATTAGCAAAGGTAGTGCAAATACTGGACTCATATTAGTGACAGAAATATAAAATGTACACATTTACATAATTAGTGGTGGAAATGTAAAACAGTACTGCAAATGTGAAAAAGAGTTTGGCTGTTCCTCAAAAAGTTAAAGGGAATTCTATGACCCAGAAATTCCATTCCTAGTATATATACCAAAATGAATTTGAAAATGAATATTCAAAATTTGTACACGAATGTCAATAGCAGCACTAGTTATGATAGCCAATAGATGGATGGGAACCAAATGTTCAGGAATGAATGGATAGACAGGTTATGTTATATCTGTGGAATGGAATTTTTTTTGTTATAAAAAAGAATAAAATACTGATACATGCTACAACATGGAGGCAACTGGAAAACGTTATGCTAAGAAGTCAAACACAAAAAGTCACAGATTGCATAATTATAACTGCATGAAATTTCCATAATAGCAAAACCATAGAAACAGAAAGATTAGTGGTTTTCAGGGGCTGGGGCAGGGTAAAACAGGGAATGACTGCTTCATGGGTATGGGAATTTCCCTTTGGGGTGATGAAAATGATTTGGAATCATTTAGAGGTGATGGTTGCTCAACATTGTGAATGTACTGAATGCCACTAAACAGTGAGTTTTATTATTTTTTGAAATTTATTTATTTTAATTGAAGGATAATTCTTTATAGAATTTTGTTTTCTGTCAAAACTCAACATGAATCAGCCATAGGTATCCATATGTCCTCTCCCTCTCAAATGTCCCTCCCATCTCCCTCCCCACCCCACGCCTCTAGGGTGATACAGAGCCCCTGTTTGAGTTCCCTGAGACATAAAGCAAATTCCCATGGCTATCTATTTTACATACGGTAACATAAGTTTCCATGTTACTCTCTCCATACATCTCATCCTCTCCTCCCATCTCCCAGTGTCTTCTAGTCTGTTGTCTTTGTCTGTTTTTCATTACTGCCTTGCAAATAAATTCTTCATACCATTTTTCTAGATTCCATATATATGCATTAGTATATAATATTTATCTTTCTCTTTCTGACTTACTTCACTCTGTATAATAAGCTCTAGGTTCATCCACCTCAATAGAACTGATTCAGATACATTCCTTTTTATGGCTTAGTAATATTCCATTGTGTATATGTATCACAACTTCTTTATCTATTCATCTGTCGATGGATATCTAGGTTCCGTCCATGTTCTAGCTATTGTAAGTAGTGTTGCAATGAACATTTGGGTACATGTCTCTTTTTAAATTTTAGTTTCCTCAGGGTATATGCCTAGGAGTGGGATTTCTGGGTCTTATGGTGGTTTTATTCCTAGTTTTTAAAGGAATCTCCATACCGTCTTCCATAGTGGTTGTATCATCAATTTAAAGTCCTACCAAGACTGCAAGAGGGTTCCCTTTTCTCCACATCTTCGCCAGAATTTATTGTTTGTAGACTTTTTGATGATGGTCATTGTGACTGGTGTGAGGTGATATCTCATTGTAGTTTTGCTTTGCATTTCTCTTATAATGAGCAATATTGAGTATCTTTTCGTGTGTTTGTTAGCCATCTGTATGTCTTCTTTGGAGAAATGTCTGTTTATGCCTTTTCCCCACTTTTTGATTGGGTTGTTTGTTTTTCTGGTATTGAGTTGTATGAGCTGCTTGTATATTTTGGAAATTAATCCTTTGTCAGTTGTTTCATTTACTATTATTTTCTCCCATTCTGAGGGTTGTCTTTTCACCTTGTTTATAGTTTCCTTTACTGTGCAAATCTTTTAAGTTTAATCAGGTCCCACTTGTTTACTTTTGTTTTTATTTCCATTACTCGAGGAGGTGGGTCATAGAGGATCTTGCTTTGATTTGTGCCATTGAGTGTTCTGCCTATGTTTTCCTCTAAGAGTTTTATAGTTTCTGATCTTGCATTTAGGTCTTTAATCCATTTTGAGTTTATCTTTGTGCATGGTGGTAGGAAGTGTTCTAATTTCATTCTTTTACATGTATAGCGGTCCAGTTTTCCCAGCACTTCTCATTGAAGAGGCTGTCTTTGCCCAATGGTATATTCTTGCCCCCTGTGTCAGAACTAAGGTACCCATAGGTATGTGGGTTCATTTCTGGGCTTTCTATCTTGTTTCATTGGTCTATATTTCTGTTTTTGTGCCAGTACCATACTGTTTTGATGGCTGTAGCTTTGTAGTATAATCTGAAGTCAGGGAGGTTGATTCCTCCAGCTCCATTCTTCTTTCTCAAGACTCCTTTGGCTACTCTGGGTCTTTTCTGTTTCCATATGAATTGTGAAATTTTTTGTTTTAGTTCTGTGGAAAATGTCATTGGTAATTTGATAGGGATCACAATGAATCTGTAGATTGCATTTGGTAGTATAGTCATTTTCACAATATTGATTCTTCCTACCTGGGAACAGGAAATATCTCTCCATCTGTTTATGTTATCTTTGATTTCTTTCATCAATGTCTTGTAATTTTCTGTATACAGTTCTTTAATCTCCTTAGGTAGGTTTAGTCCTAGATATTAAAAATGAACTCACTATTTCTCCAAAATAGTGCAGACACTCTATAGGGCCATTTAACTGTTTGCCTGTTTCAAAGCTAAGCAAATACTCCTGTGACCCATCAATTTCACCCCTATGTATTTATCCAAAAGAAAGTAAAACATAAGTACTCCAAAAGATTTGAACAATATACTTCATTGTGTCTTTAGTCATAAAAGCAAGATATTGAAAGCAATGCATAAGTCTATCAATAGGAGAATGGTTTAAAAACGGTGTTATATATAATAGAATACTACTCTTCAGTCAAAGGACCAAACTACTGATACAAGCAACAACAGCACCATTTCATAGATATAATGAGCAAAATAAACCAGTCATAAAGGAGTATAGACAATATTATTTTAAGTATGTTGTTGTTGTCTATTCACTCAGTCATGCCTGACTCTTTGCAACTCTGTGGACCGTAGCCTGTCAGGCTCCCCTGTGCATGGGATTTCCCAGGCAAGAACCAACCCATGAGTGGGTTGTCATTTTCTACTCCAGGGGATCTTCCGGACCCAAGGATTGAGTCCATGTCTCCTGCAGTGTCAGTCAAATTCTTTCCCACTGAGCCACCTGGGAAGTTTAACATAAGTCTCTTAAAATTCAGGTATATAATGCAAAGTTGGATTTAGAAAAGGCAGACGAACCAGAGATCAAATTGCCAACATCCATTGTATCATCAAAAAAGCAAGAGAGTTCCAGAAAAACATCTACTTCTGCTTTATTGACTATGCCAAAGCCTTTGACTGTGTGGATCACAATAAACTGTGGAGAATTCTGAAAGAGATGGGAATACCAGACCACCTGATCTGCCTCTTGAGAAATCTGTATGCAAGTCAGGAAGCAACAGTTAGAACTGGACATGGAACAACAGACCAGTTCCAAATAGGGAAAGGAGTACATCAAGGCTGTATATTGTCACCCTGCTAATTTAACTTATATGCAGAGTACATCATGAGAAATGCCAGGCTAAATGAAGCACAAACTGGTATTAAGATTGCTGGGAGAAATATCAATAACCTCAGATATGCAGATGACACCACCCTTATGGCAGGAAGTGAAGAAGAAGTAAAGAGCCTCTTGATGAAAGTGAAAGAGGAGAGTGAAAAAGTTGGCTTAAAGCTCAACATTCAGAAAACTAAGATCATGGCATCTGGTCCCACCACTTCATGGGAAATAGATGGGGAAACAATGGAAACAGTGATAGACTTTCTTTTCTTTGGCTCCAAAATCACTGCAGAGGGTGACTGCAGCCATGAAATTAAAAGACGCTTGCTTCTTGGAAGAAAAGTTATGACCAACCTAAACAGCATATTAAAAAGCAGAGACGTTACTTTGCCAACATAGATCTGTCTAGTCTAAGCTATGATTTTTTCCAGTAGTCACGTATGGATGTGAGAGTAGGACTATAAAGAAAACTGAGCACTGAAAAATTGATGCTTTTGAACTGTGGTATTGGAGAAGACTCTTGAGAGTCTCTTGAACTGCAAGGAGATCCAACCAGTCCATCCTAAAGGAAATCAGTCCTGAATATTCATTGGAAGGACTGATGCTGAAGCTGAAACTCCAATACCTTAGCCACCTGATGCCAGGAACTGACTCATTTGAAAAGACCCTGATGCTGAGAAAGATTGACAGTGGGAGGAGAAGGGGATGACAGAGGATGAGATGGTTGGATGGCATCACTGACTCAATGGACATGAGTTTGAGTAAACGCTGGGGGTTGATGATGGACAGAGAAGCCTGGAGTGCTGCAGTCCATGGAGTCACAAAGAGTTGGACACGACTGAGCAACTGAATTGAATTGAACACAAAGTAAGGAAAATTGCTCTTTGAAATAAGAACAATGATTCCTTTATCTCTCCATCACCACAAAAATGCTAAGGATATTTCATGTGTTGAAACTATACTTGCACCTATATGCACTTTCCACTGAGGATTCCCATTATATACTGGATACAAACACCAACACTGATGAAAAAAGATTAAAGAGAACTTAACATTTTCTTGTTACTGAATTAGATGAGTGGGCCCCCCTCTTTGGGCCCTAGCTGAAATGAAGCCCTGGACTCTGTCATTGAGTTCCTCCCCTTTCACGTTCTTGCTGCCAATAAAGAAAATGAATTGGGTGCAAGAAAGACAAGGTTGGGCTTCCCTAGTGGCTTAGTGATAAAGAATCCACCTGCCAATGCAGAAGACATGAATTCAATCCCTGACCCAGGAAGATCCCACATGATGCGGAGCAACTAAGCCTGTAAGCTACAACTACTGAGCCTGTGCTGGGAATCACAACTACTGAGCTCATGTGTCCCAACTACTGAAGCCGTGCACCCTAGAACCTGTGATCAGCAACAAGAGAAACCACCATAATGAGAAACCAGTGCATCCCAACTAGAGAGTAGACCCCCACTCGCCACAATTAGAGGAAAGCCCACGAAGCAACAAAGACCCAGCTCAGTCAAAAATAAATAAAAAATTTAAAAAATAAGAATTCAGAGAACTTACTTCTTAAAAGAAAAACAGGTTTTTATTCAATGGCCAGAGAATTGAGAAGGGGAGCACATGCTCTGAAAGCATCTTCTCCCTGGCCGAAGGTCAGGAGAAAGTTCTACAGGGGAGGGAAAAAGGGGAGGGATCTGAGTAAAGTCCAGTTCAGTTCAGTTCAGTCGCTCAGTCGTGTCCGACTCTTCGCGACCCCATGGACTGCAGCACGCCAGGCCTCCCTGTCCATCACCAACTCCTGGAGTTTACTCAGACTCATGTCCATCGAGTCAGTGATGCCATCCAGTCATCTCATCCTCTGTCGTCCCCTTCTCCTCCTGCCCCCAATCCCTCCCAGCATCAGGGTCTTTTCCAATGAGTCAACTCTGTGCATGAGGCAGCCGAAGTATTGGAGTTTCAGCTTCAGCATCAGTCCTTCCAATGAACACCCAGGACTGATCTCCTTTAAGATAGACTGGTTGGATCTCCTTGCAGTCCAAGGGACTCTCAAGAGTCTTCTCCAACACCACAGTGCAAAAGCATCAATTCTTCGGCGCTCAGCTTTCTTCACAGTTCAACTCTCACATCTATACATGACTACTGGAAAAACCATAGCCTTGACTAGACAGACCTTTGTTGACAAATTTAGGTCTCTACTTTTTACTATGCTGTTTAGGTTGGTCATAACTTCCCTTCCAAGGAGTAAGTGTCTTTTAATTTCATGGCTGCAGTCACTCTCTGCAGTGATTTTGGAGCCCAAAAAAATAAAGTCTGACACTGCTTCCACTGTTTCCCCATCTATTTCCCATGAAGTGATGGGACCAGATGCCATGATCTTAGTTTTCTGAATGTTGAGCTTTAAGCCAACTTTTTCACTCTCCTCCTTCACTTTCATCAAGAGGCTTTTTAGTTCCTCTTCACTTTCTGCCATAATGGTGGTGTCATCTGCATATCTGAGGTTATTGATATTTCTCCTGGCAATCTTGATTCCAGCTTGTGCTTCTTCCAGCCCAACGTTTCTCATGATGTACTCTGCATATAAGTTAAATAAGCAGGGTGACAATATACAGCCTTGACGTTCTCCTTTTCCTATTTGGAACTGGTCTGTTGTTCCATGTCCACTTCTAACTGTTGCTTCCTGACCTGCATACAGGTTTCTCAAGAGGCAGATCAGGTGGTCTGGTATTCCCATCTCTTTCAGAATTTTCCACAGTTTATTGTGATCCACACAGTCAAAGGCTTTGGCATAGTCAATAAAACAGAAATAGATGTTTTTTTCTGGAACTCTCTTGCTTTTTTGATGATCCAGCGGATGTTGGCAATTTGATCTCTGGTTCCTCTGCCTTTTCTAAAGCCAGCTTGAACATCTGGAAGTTCACGGTTCACGTACTGCTGAAGCCTGACTTGGAGAATTTTGAGCATTATTTACTAGTGTGTGAGATGAGTGCAATTGTGCGGTAGTTTGAGCATTCTTTGGCATTGCCTTTCTTTGGGATTGGAATGAAAACTGACCTTTTCCAGTTCTGTGACCACTGCTGAGTTTTCCAAATTTGCTGCCATACTGAGTGCAGCACTTTCACAGCATCATCTTTCAGGATTTGAAATAGCTCAACTGGAATCCCATCACCTCCACTAGCTTTGTTCAGAGTGATGCTTTCTAAGGCCCACTTGACTTCACATTCCAGGATGTCTGGCTCTAGGTCAGTGATCACACCATCATGATTATCTGGGTGGTGAAGATCTTTTTTGTACAGTTCTTCTGTGTATTCTTGCCACCTCTTCTTAATATCTTCTGCTTCTGTTAGGTCCATACCATTTCTGTCCTTTATCAAACCCATCTTTGCATGAAATATTCCCTTAGTAACCCTAATTTTCTTGAACAGAATAAAGTCTGACATCATCTAAATTCTTGGAAAAGGCAGAGAGTTTTAAGAATTGAGTCCACACTGTCTGCCTCTTCTTGTATGGTCAAAGCCATCCAGTAGTGGTGCATGTGGGGAGACCTTAGCATGATAATGTATTCTAATGTGTGTATAATGAGAAAAGCCTACTTTGTCAGCCATTTTGGATCTAGCCAGTTTGGTCTAGTTTTGCCCCATTTGTGGCTTCCTGTTTTCCTGTTGATAAAGCACATCTAACCTATACCATTAAAGATAATTTTTGCATCTGGACCAGGGGCTATATAGCATGGGTGACTTTATGAATTTGGATGCTTTGGGGGGGGGGGGAATGACAAAATCATAAAGGTCAGGATGTATATTTTCAAATGGTTGTTGAAATGAAGGTGCAGTTAAAACTAGTTGATCAATCCATTCTGTCGAGCAATAGACTTAAATAATTTTTATTTAATGCATATTGTTTAGTTTGTGTAATGTGAGTGCATGCTTAGGTTATTTTAAATGAATGAACTGATTATCAAGTTGTTATGCTAGGCATACATTTATTTCTATGATTAAAAATAAAATAAAACACTATAGTTGTATTTTGTAACAGAGGATATGCTAGTCAATAAAAGCATTCACTTGAATAGGTTTTCACTGGATTAATAATGGATGTTTAAGGATCAGTTGTTTTCTTTCTTATGTTGCCTTCTTGAAATGATTTGAAAAAACATGCAGACTATGACATATTCCCTCAGAGATCCTTTGTCCTCCAGCCAAAGACTGCTAAGGAACACACCTATAGATCAACAAGTTGTATTTACTACTCACTGTACTGATGGGGGGATGCACACCCTGGGGAATTATGGCGCATCTCAGTAAGAGGGTGTTAGAAAGAATTTACTGTGGGATTTCAGCTTTGATTAGGTGATTTGGAAGATTGTGTGTGCTCAGTTGCTCTGTCGTGTCTAACTCTTTGCAATCCCATTAACTGTAGCCAGCCAGGCTCTTCTGTCCATGTGATTCTCCAGGCCAGAATACTGGAGTGGGCTGCCATGCCCTCCTCCAGGGGATCTTCCTGACCCAGGGATCCAAACCATGTCTCCTGTGTCTCCTGTGTTAGCAGGCAGATTCTTTACTGCTGAGCCACATGGGAAGCCCAGTTTGGGAGATTGTGTGTTGTCAAAAATCAGGGGCAATCTTAACGATTGTGTGTCCCATACATTTTCTTTAAAGGGAGAGCAAGGATAAAACTGCTCTTCCCAGGTGGCACAGTGGTAAAAAATCTGCCTGCAATGCAGGAGACACGCATTCGATCCCTGGGTCAGGAAGATCCCCTGGAGAAGGAAATGGCAACCCACTCCTACTCTTGCCTGGAGAGTCTCATAGATAGAGGGGCCTGGCGGGCTACAGTCCATGGAGTTGCAAAGAGTCAGGCATGACTGAGTGACTAAGCACAGCACAACATATATATTTATACACATATATATTTATAAATATACATATAGTTGCATAAAATAAACAGAAACCTAAATTAAATAGACTCAAGAGACCAGAAGGGGGAGCTCTCATGCCCTGTGATGATAGCAGATCCCAACAAAAAGACTTGTCATCTTGTCTTCTTCGTGGCAAGGATTCAGCCAGTGAAAAGCCATGAATTCTTTGTTTACTATAGCCCTCCCAACTTCCTTTTCCCCTCTAAAAGTGTTCTTCGCTTGCTCTGCAGGGACTTGTGCATGGCTCACCATGGTTTCAGACCCTGAATTGCAATCCTCTGCTGATCTGAAATAACCCCATCTTTGCTGGAGAAATATCTGGCAGCCTACTTTTTTTTAGGTCAAAAATATACAAAGAGATTTATTACATTTATTTTAAGGAACTGGCTCATGGGATTGTGGAGGCTGCTGAATACAAATCTGCAGTGTGGGCTGGTGGGCTGGAGACCCAGAAGAGCTGATAGTGCAGATAAAGTCTGAAGGCAGTCTACTAGATGATTCACAAATTGGAAAGATTAAGCTAGTTGTAGGTTCTTCTATGGTTGTATTTAACCTGAGAGAAGGAGAAATACTGAGAAACAGCAGGCTAGGAATAAAAGAGAAAATAAGGCTTCAGATTAAAAATAACCATTAGTAAACTCTTATATCTATCATTTAGAATCTATTTAAGTTTCTTTGAGCACTGTGTTTTTCTTCTTCTCACTGATAGGTGAAGAGGAGCAAAATATACTTCCCCCATGTATTCCTCTTTGGCATAAAGACTATCTCAAGCTGGTTATTGTTAAGATACAGCAGACACAAGAGAAGCTCTGAAAACTGAACAGAAGTTTCCTTTTTGCAAGGCACATTTACAAGGGAAATTTCCATTTTAAGGGTGTCTCCCTCTGTGTATCAGGCAGAGGAAGATGACAAAACCTTTAGAAAATTTGTACCAATGGAAAAGGCAAAAACTTAAATCTGTGCAACAATTGTACTCTAGTTTTAACTGTGTGTTTCCTGGTAACCTCCCATAAGTGACCCCACATCCACCTCCAAATCTTCTTTTGTCTTCAGCTGGAGATGGTATTTAAGGTGATGCTTGGGCTATTTCATAGAGTTACTCAGTTTTTCCTGAGTATCTTCCATGTATACAGGAGGCATGCCTGTGTTGACTGAAAGGAAAATGAAAAGTGCAGGAGCTGTGTGTTTATTCAGGGTCTTACTGAGGACAGGGAGACAGCCCCTCAGTTACTCTGAGAAACCTCTCTGAGGAAATAGAGGGAGAAGCCAGTTTACATATGATTTTGGGTAGGGAATATGTACAGTCAAGCATACATCTCAGCAAAAGTTTAGTCACAAGGATCTAGTATCTCTGTGCTTTTTTATGTATGGAAAAATGCAAGAATGTGGGTTCATAAATATTTTCTCCAGAGGTATATCTATTTAAGGGTCTGTGTTTCCAAAGCACAGAGTGCTTTACCCTGCTTTCTTCGTCCTGAATTCCTTTCAGAACGCACTATTGGTCAGTGACTGCAGTGGCTAATAAATCTTTGTAGAACCAGATGGTGAGCAACATTCTTTGTTTTAAACATGTTGTTGAGCTTATGTTTGTTTTTCTCCTGTTAACGTCTTTTCTTATAGATGGGGATCTCAGCTAAGATGGTAGAGGGAAAATTATTTTTCCACCCCTACGTTTGGATGACATAAAACTACCCAAGGTCCTAAGACTTGCCTTAAGTATCCTCATTGACAAACCCAAATAGATGAATGTGAATGTTCAGTACCTATGTGTCCTCTCCAAGTTTCTAAATTTATTCTCTCAGATTTTACCAAATCACTTTTCTCAAGATAAACCAACATAAATTCACAGTTATTTGCACACTTAATTTGGAGTCAAACAGACCTAGTTTCAAATCCCAGTCTTACCCTAAAATGAGCAAATTAATTGACAACAATGAGCCTCAGTTCTTTTGTCTACAAAAAGGGAAATATGTTCATAATTCATAGATAGATACATTTCAAGTTCTGTATGAGATAAAAAATGCAAAACATGTTGAACATAGCCCAAGAGATGACAGATGCTATTATTATTACTGTTCCTATTATTGTTAGTATTATTAAATTATTGTGCCCACATCTTCATTCTGATTATACAATACAGTTGGTATGCTTCATGTCCTTCAGATAATAACAGACAGTTCTCTAAAAGTCATGTGGGCAAGGACTGTATGCTGCTAAATATAGATAGATTTCATAAACTTTAAACACTAAAGTTGTAGTTGTATCCTTTTGCTTAAAAAGAATTCTATCCTACCTGTCCTTCAAGGTGAGCCAATGAAGTATTTGTGTATTGGAACAGTGTTTTTTATACAATATCTTTCTGGATAATTTTTCTTACACAAAAATAATGTTGTATTAGTTTTTGCTGTATAGTGAAGTGAATCTGTTGTACAAATACATATTCACTCTTTTTTAGTTTCTTTTCCCACATAGGTTATTACAAAATATTGAGTAGAGTTCCCTGTGCTTTACAGTAGGATGTTATTAGTTACCTATTTTATATATAGTAGTGTGTCTGTCAATCCCAGTCTTCCAGTTTATCCCACCTCCTTTTACTCCCCAGTAACCATAAGTTTTCGGAGAAGGCAATGGCACCCCACTCCAGTACTCTTGCCTGGAAAATCCCATGGACGGAGGAGCCTGGTAGGCTGTAGTCCATGGGGTCGCGAAGAGTCAGACATGACTGAGCAACTTCACTTTCACTTTTCACTTTTATGCATTGGAGAAGGAAATGGCAACCCACTCCAGTGTTCTTGCCTGGAGAATCCCAGGGATGGGGTTGCACAGAGTTGGACACGACTGAACTGACTTAGCAGCAGCAGTAGCAGCAGCAACCATAACTTTGTTTTCTACATCTGTAAATCTATTTCAGTTTCATAGATAAGTTCATTTGTAGTCTTTTTTTAGATTCCACATATAAGCAATATTATATGATACATGTCTTTCTCTGACTCATTTCACTCAGTATGAGAGGTTCATCCATGTTGCTGCAAATGGCATTATTCTGCTCTTTTTTATAATATTCCACTATATCTATTTATCTATCTATCTATCTATCTATGTACACACCACATCTTCTTTATTCATTCATCTGTTGATGGACATTTAGATTGCTTCCAAGTCCTGGTTGTTGTAAATAGTGCTGCAGTGAATATTGAGGTGCATGCATCTTTTCCAAGTATGGTTTTCTCCAGGTATATTCCCAGGAGTGGGATTGCTGGATCATATAGTAGCTTCATTTTCAGTTTTTTAAGGAACTTCTACACTGTTTTCCATAGTGGCTGTACCAGTTTGCATTCTGATCAATAATGTAGGAGAGTTCCCTTTTCTCCACACACTCTCCAGCATTTATTGTTTATAGACTTTTTTTTTTTTGCCAAGCATATTTTTCTTCAAGTTCACAGTGCACACAGAACAAGCCGCTACCCCCAACACCATATTTTCAGAGCAGGTTTTCACCATCTCATTGAGAGACCCCATCAGTTTCTTGCCCTAGTCTTACACTTACTCTCCATAAGATAAAAAAAAGGTGGGGGCAGGGGAAGCAGAAGAAAGAAAAGATTTCCACTGGTTGGCAATGTGGCCTCATCCCCACTCTAGTTGCCAGTGACAATTTTCCATGAAAGACTCTGTGGAGGCCCAGGGCGCTGGGAGACTACGGCTGGCCCCTGGCCACTTTGCTGGGAGACTGTACCCCACCCCCAGGGCTTCCTCCTCCTCCTCCCGGGCCAGTGGGCCCTGCAGGAACCAGGAAACATGACAGGGACACAAGCCCTGACCTGTTGGCCACTGCAGGGAGCTGAGGACCCCTGACCCTGTGTGCGGGAACTAATGCCAGAGAGTTAAATTGCAATATTCAGAACATGAGCAGGGTTGGGAAGAAAGACGAGAGAGAGTGCAGGAGTCCAGTGGGGACCCGCCTGCCTTCATTTGGGGGCATTTTCAGCACAGGGTTGAAGGCAGCACTGAGGAGGTGGGAGCCCTTGAGATGTAGGCCTGGCCTCAGGAGGGTGTCTGTGGGGCCTGGGACTGGGGAGAGTGGGGTGGGGGGAAGGGCTACCCTAGGACAGCCCGCTTCCCAGGGATCCCCATCTGGGCCCCCACATCCAGCTATTTCCCTGCTTCCCTCCAGGCTGTGACTTTCAAGAGATGTGGACCCCTGCAGCTCCCAGAGTTGGGGGTGGGTAATAAGCAGGGGCAATCCTGCCTGTATCCACGCCTGGCGGGAGTTCCTCAAAATTCCGGGCAAAGTGGGGCCAAGAAGGTCACCCCAGCAGTGGACACCTGGACTGGTGTCAAGGTCTCTGCCGTGTCCTCCACCCACTGTGGGGACAGTCAAAGCTGTGGAGGCTTTGGGACGCCCCACCTGGCTGGCACAGGACACAGAGCTGCAGGGCAGGGGGTGAGATAACTGGCGGGTGGGGTTACAGACACTAGCGAGGTGGTGGGGGAAGAACCCACCTCTGCACACTCTACCTGCACACTGACCTAGTGACTTGACACATTTGTCACCAGGAGTGGGCGGCAAACACACAGCGCATGACCCGTTCTACCATAAACCCAATGAGTTTTCCAAAAGAAGCTGGCTGCAGTGGTTTTCCCACAGGTGCCCTTGGCCTTGCAGCAGCCTCTGTCCCATGGCCTGGGAAATTGCAAGCCAGCCCCTTGACACCCTGAGATGTGCAGATTTTGGGGGTTCTGGGAAGGTCCCCACCAAAGTGACCGTGGAGTGTCACGTTTCAGTCACAGCTCGAAGGCAGATGTTACATTTTTCACAAGGACGGAAACGGAGACACCTAACACCCGGTGTTATGGAGGCGGGTCCGCTGCAGAACATGGTGTGTGGCTGACAGGGTCTTCTCACAGGCCACCTTGAGGTTGTTGGGGTGCTTGTGCATCCACGCCAAGAGCATGGCGGCAAAGCTGTCCCCAGTGCCGATGAAGATGGCGTCCACTTTGTGCGTCTCCCCGGGGATGCGCTGCGTCACCGTGGAGCCGTCAGGGGTCCGTGTCCTCTGGCTCCCCAGCGCCATCAGGTAGTCAGTGCCCCTCGGGGACAGCAGGTCGGAGCTGGTGATGACCACCATGTCGGGCCCCATGGAGTATAACTTGTCTATCACCTCTAAGACTTCTTCCTGGCTGTGGATCTTTCTCCTGGTCAGCAACTCAGCCTCAAACTGGTTGAGGGTGATGGTGTCTGCGACTGGCACCACCTTCTCTCTGTAAACGGGAAGGAGGTCCTCTGGGGATGTACATGGCGCCTTCTCCGTTATGCTGGTCTCCCATCACGAAGTCGCACATGTACATGAGCCTGGAGTTCTGCTGCTAAAGCTCCCTCAGGATGTCCACCACCATGGTCAGGAAGGACTTGTCTCGCCTGTAGCCCCTGAGAATGTATTCATCCTGATTGGCGTTGTTCAGCTTCAGCTCCTAGACGGATCATGGAGCTGGTCTGGGTTTGGCACTTGGCCCTTCCAGTGTGAGTAGCCTGTGTGGTTTGAAAACTGGACAGAGTTTACCACATCAACCTCAAGCCCCCAAACCTGTAGAGAATGTGGCCGACTGATTGCTCAGGTAGCTGGGGTCACTCCTCCATGCCGCTGGGCAGCGGGTTCCTCCCACCCCCACCCTCTCCCCTGCAGTTCTTGGGCTCCAATCTGCTGCTGTCCTGCTCCAGCACAGGCTCCATTTGGAGGACAGGCCACCTCCCTCTCTGTTAGACGTTTTGATGATGACCATTCTGACTGGTGTGAAGTGATAACTCATTATAGTTTTGATTTGCAATTCTCTAGTAATTAGTGATGCTGAACATCTTTTCATGTGCTTTTTAACCATCTGTATGTACTGCAAGGCGATCCAACCAGTCCATCCTAAAGGTCCTGGGTGTTCATTGGAACCACTGATGCTGAAGCTGAAACTCCAGTACTTTGGCCACCTCATTCAAAGAGTTGACTCATTGGAAAAGACCCTGATGCTGGGAGGGATTGGGAGCAGGAGGAGAAGGGGACGACAAAGGATGAGACAGTTGGATGGCATCACCGACTCGATGGACATGGGTTTGAATAGACTCCGGGAGTTGGTGATGGACAGGGAGGCCTGGCGTGCTGCGATTCATGGGGTCGCAAAGAGTCGGACACAAAGAGTGACTGAACTGAACTGAACTGATGTCTTCTTTGGAGAAATGTCTTTATATCTTCTGCCCATTATATTATTGGGTTGTTTGCTCTTTCTATTTTGAGCTACATGGGTTGTTTGTGTATTTTGGAGATCAGTCCCTTGTTAGTTGCTTCATTTGCAAATATTTTCTCCCATTCTGAGGGTTTTCTTTTCATTGTGCTTATAGTTTCCTTTGCTGTGCAACATTGTAAATCAATTATATCCCAATAAAATGTTTAAAGAATGTACACTGAGAGATGAGTGGATAAAAAAGAAGTCATACATATATAAAATGGAATATTATTCAACCATAAAATGAATAAAATAATGCCTTTTGCAGCAACATGAATGGACCTAGAGATTAACATACTAAGTGAAGTAAGTCAGACAGAGAAAGACAAATATCATATGATATTGCTTGTATGTGGAATCTTTAAAAAATTGTACAAATGAACTTATTTGCAAAACATGAGTAGAGTCACAGATGTAGAAAACAAACTTATGGTTACCAAAAGGGAAAGAAGAGGGAGGGATAAGTTAGGAGATTGGAATCAACATATACACACTACTATGTATAAAATAGATAACTAATAAGGACCTACTGTATAGCACAGGGAACTCTGCTCAATATTCTGTAATCACCTATATGGAAAAATAATCTAAAAAAGAGTAGACATATGTATATGTATAAGTGAGTCACTTTATTATACACTTAAAACTAACACAATGTTGTAAATCAACTATACTCCAATAAAAATTTTAAAAATAAATAAATAAAATAATAAGACTATCAACAATTTATAATAGTTTATGACTCTGATTTGATCCCTGGGTTGCAAAGACCCCTAGGAGAAGGGAATGGCTACCCACTCCAGTATTCTTGCTTAGGAAATCCCGTGGACAGAGGAGCCTGGTGGGCTACAGCACATGGGGTTGCAAAGAGTCGGACACAACTGAGCGACTAACACTACTACACACTACACGCATTTTTAAAAAAGGAGAACAAAAGGAACTTAGGGAAATGAAAATTGTAACAGGAAGGATGTGAAATTATTCTCAAATTATGGCTCAGTTGTGAATCTAATTTAATCACTAGATTTATACCCTAAATGTCATCTAACCATTCCAATAGAAAATATTGGTAGAAAATATCATAATTAGCCTTGTAGTAGCATTTACTTTTTAGTTATGACTTAATAATTAATAAAAATGTAAAATGTCATCCAAAGAGTTTAGTCCAGAATTTCTGCATTCCTACTGATAAGAGTCAAATAGATTTGCAGTAGAGGTCAAAAACTCAGAATCTTCTGGTCATTCTGGCTCATGGGGATTCTGCCTTTTTAACTAAATACATTCCATATCATTTCTATATAATAAACATTTATTTGTGCTCTAATCTGCTTAAGGGAGCAGAAATTCATTTTAGGGCAGCTATTGTCTCCTAGCAGGGCCACTTGGTTTTGCCTTTGTTCCGTCTTTTCTATATATTTGATCCAGTTTCATGTAGAGTGTGCTATGTGATTTTTTTTTCTTTTGAATTCTAAAAGGCATCAGTGGAATTGTTATATGTAAACAGAAAATTCATTTGCATGTTTAAGCATCGCAAAACCAGGATACACAAACAAAACTTCTTTTGTTAATAGAAATTTGCATAAAACTAGACACAGATAAGCTGATTATTTAGAAGCACAACTGGTAATCCTGAGGATGCTCTGAGTGTTTGCCTTTAGGTACAAGTAAAGAAATTAGTAAAAAGGCCCACATTTGAGGTCTCATGATTTTTTACATTAAAATATGAAAGTTTAGCCATGAATAAATTTCATATTCTAGGATTAGCATAGGAGATAAAAAAAAGAGAAAAAATCTTGTTATTTGCATGATGGAACAAGTCACAACTCTGAATTTGCATGAACAGGGCTCTCCTCAAAGGTAGATAGAGTCAATAATTAATTACACACATGGTGTGATTCATGCAATTCACCCAAAATAGTCTCCACCTAGCAGTGCAGAAAAAAAGAAATCCACACTAGCAATTCAGTATTGAATGTTATCCTGTTACTTACATAAAAATCTTTCTAAAAATGAAAGGAGTGAGTGAAAGTCACTCAGTCATATACGACTCTTTGCAACCCCATGTACTATACAGTTCACGGAATTTTCCAGGCTAGAATACTGGAGCGGTTAGCCGTTCCGTTTTACAGGACATCTTCCCAATCCAGGGATGGAACCCAGGTCTCCCACATTGCAAGCGGATTCTTTACCAGCTGAGCCACCAGGGAAGCCCATAATTATTCCTAGTTGTGAGTGGTTTAATAGGTTTTATTTGACATGAAATATGGGTTAGGCAACATGGAAGTTGGAGAAGGAAATGGCAACCCTCTCCAGTATTCTTGCCTAGGAAATCCCATGGACAGAGGTGCCTGGAGGGCTACAGTCTGTGGGGCTGCAAAGGTCAGACACGACTTAGTGATTAAACCACCACCACCACCACCACCAACATGAGAGTACCAGGAAGAGGTTATGGTATGTAGGGTGGAGTAAGGGGATTGACGAAGTGTGTGAAAGAAAAGACTAGGGCATTAATAATATATTTTCCCTAATTTTATAATTTTATTTCCAGTTATGCTAAAAAATAATCCCAGAATAAGATGGTAGCATAAATCATCCCAAGATAGATCATAGGGCTGGTTACATTATGATACAGATTGCAGATCTATATTAAAAAAGAAAAGAAAAGAAGACACCTAGAGTCTAAATAGTTGTAAAGCAGCTACAAATAGTGTGAACCATCAGGAAAATTTTTAGTTGGGTAGTATTTTCGAGCCATGTCCCTCTATTCTGCCTCCCCTTGTAATACACATCCTACAAACGTTTTCTGAGTTCTATTTCACACACCCTGAAGTTAGTACTCTGCAGAACTAAACTAACCCCTTAAAATGCATTGTTTCTTCTTCCTTTTCTTCCTCATTCAAATCTTACAAATTCTTTGAAGTTCAGGTCAGTTTCAACTTTCTTTGAGACAGAAAAAGTTTATTCCAGAGATTTAAATACTGTCTTTTATTGTACACAGCTAATCTCATTTGTGTTAATTCTGTAGAAGGGAAAAGTTTGCCTAAATTTTTCAACATTCTTTTAGGCAGTTGGGGAGAAGGCCAAAGGTTCTTCCAGATCTTCTGGACTTTGATTGTTTTCAGCTCAAAATAATGCACATGCCAAAGAAATGTTGGACTGGCAAATTTTGCTCCCCTACACAAATAAGGTAACTTGATTTTCATATTTAAACCCAAGCTTTTAGATGGCTTGTGGAGTGGTAAAATTAACTTATTGATTGAATTTATTAGAATGTGATTGCTGATATAAATCAAAAACAATAACTGCATGGTGCATGTGTGTGTGCTCAGTTGATATCTGACTCTTCGTGACCCCATGAACTGTAGCCCTCGGCCCATGGGATTTTCCAGGCAAGAATATTGGAGTCTATTGCCATTTCCTTCTCCAGGGAATATTCCCAACACAGGGATTGAATCCAAGTCTCCTACATTGGCATCCAGATTCTTTACCACTGACCCACCTGAGAAGCCTAATTGCATGGTACAAAATGGGTGAACATAATCTTTTGTTTTTCAACTAAAATATAAGATGTCTACATATTTTCAACTTAAAGATATTATCCTAAATTAAAGATTATATAATTAAATAAAAGTTAGAAAAATAGTTAATTGAAGTATTAATAATAACACAATTCACTTCCTATTACAGTTTGCAAAGTTCAAAAGAATAGTTTAATTAAAACTAAATTTATTTTTAAGAAAATTACATTATGACCTTTTCAGTGATGTTTAACAGATGAGGCAAAATTATATTAATATACTTAAGAAACTAATACCATTTGAATAATTATGTTTTAATAAATGAATAAGCACTATCTATATGACTGAAAAATTTGATCAAAACTCACATTATTCTGAATGTCCTAGAACTATGACTCATTGTCTCTCTGCAGTCCTCCTTACAGATGCATTCTATTGGAAATTCTCACTTCATAAGAAAAAAGGTCCCTTAAATTCTCTTGAATTTCATAGAATTTTTAAAGAAATCTCCGTCCTAGTTTTGGATCCCCAGAAGTAGTCTCATGGATTAGTGTGCCAGTAGTTTATTAAAGAAGTGATCCCAGAAAGTAACAGTAAAGGAGAAGAGATGTGAGACAGGAGAAAGAAGAAAATCAATAGACTGTTTTAAATAGCAGGCCAGGGTGTGGGTAACTGGTGCTTAGTCTTTCTAGAGATCTCTGGGAACAACCCAGAGATGTTCCACTCAAAGGAGAGGAAGCTGGGCTGTTCATCTTCCAATTCCTGTCCACCACTGGCTTCAGGCTCTTTTAGCTTTCCATGGCTAATTTAACAATCACCACAAATTTAGCAGTTTAGCAGTTTAAAACAATACAAATTTCTTATTGCTATTATTATTATTATATTGTGGTTGTTATTAATCATCTTATGATTCTATAGCTCAGAAGCCCACAGTGGGTTTCAGTGAGCTAAAAGCAAAATGTTAGCTTAGCTGCATTTCCTTCTGGAGCTCCGGAGAACATTTCCTTTCATTGCTTTCATTATTCAGATCTAAAGGTTTTCCATACCTCAGAGTGCACTTTCAATCATTTCAGTTCAGTCGTTCAGTCATGTCCGACTCTTTGCGACCCCATGGACTGCAGCATGCCAGGCCTCCCTGTCCATTACCAACTCCTGGAGTTTACTCAAACTCATGTCCATTGAGTTGATGATGCCATCCAACCATCTCATCCTCATACCCCTTCTCCTCCTGCCTTCAATCATTTCCAGCATCAGGGTCTTTTCAAATGAGTCAGTTCTTTGCATCAGATGGCCAAAGTATTGGAGTTTCAGCTTCAACATCAGTCCTTCCAATGAATATTCAGTACTGATCTCCTCTAGGATGGCCTGGTTGGATCTACTTGCAGTCCAGTCTTCTCCAAGAGTGCATTTTTTCCACGTTTAAAACCATCAGTGTTGGGCTAAGTACTTTTCATGCCTCCGTGTCTTTGTTTCTCTCTCTTCTGATTCACTGTTCCATTTATAAGAACTCCTATGTGGTTACCTTACCCAGATAATCCAGGGTAATCGTCGCACCTCAAATTTAGTCTTATTTTTCCTTCTTTGTGTTACCTAATACATTCACAGGTTCTGAGAATTAAGACATGGGCATCTTTAGTGGGCAGGGTGTATTATCTGGCTTCCCAAAATGTTTGTTCCTAGCCATGGAAAGTCCTAACGCCGAGTTACAGCTACTTGCAGAAACAATCTCTTGGCATATAAGGGAATGGTGAGTATCCAATGGAAACAGTCTTCTCTGATCCAAATTCCTTGCCTTCGTTGAAACAGAGATCTTTTCGAAGAACACAATTTTACTTTCAGCCTTCTCAAACAGATGCTATTAATCTCGTGGCCCACAGGCTTCAAGTCTTATATTGTTAGTAACCTATTTATTCCACCTGTGTCTTAATCCAATGTCCACATACCATGGTGTAGTAGTAAAGAATACGGACTCTGGAACCAAACCATTCTTCAATCCCAGTTCTTTTACCTATTTTAACAGTGCAGTTTGGCAAGTTACTTAATATCCCTGTGTCTCAGTTTTCTCATCTGTAAAGTATCAATAATATCTTCCTAAAAGGGAGGTTGTGCGGATTATATAGCATAATATATGTCAAGTAGTGTGCTCCGGGAGTTGGTGATGGACAGGGAGGCCTGGCGTGCTGCGATTCATGGGGTAGCAAAGAGTCGGACACGACTGAGCGACTGAACTGAACTGAACTGAACTGGAGTGTGAATAGCCCTGTATTAATAAGAGTTACATTAATGTTTGCCAGATGATAATGATGATCTGTCAATCTAATGAATATTCTTTCTCATTTACCAACTTCCTTTTCCATATTAATTCTTTCATTTTCTTGGATGACTTTAAAATCCATAAAATAACTTATACACTCTTGACTCTCCAAACATTCACATGTACTGGATTTCATTCCCATGGCTACATTAAGACTTCTGATCCTACCTAACTGACCACAACCTTCTATTTTTCCAGCTCATTTTCTTCTATTACACCTGCTCTTTGAAACTATTGTGATTTTCTGTCAAATTATTCTTCCACTTTCTCCTAGTTCATCAGCTCTGAACTCAATGTATATACTCTTTCCCAGCCTGTGTCCAACGGTCAATCACTGAAGTATTTTCTGACTTGCACCCTTAGTTCTTTATCATCTTTTCCTTTTTATCATGGCTACATTACAGATCACTAAATTTGGAACAGTTTTAGAAATAGCCCTCTTTGCTCCTACATTGAAGCTTTCTTGTTGATGGCTATGCAAATGTCTAGATTAGTTATGCTGTAAAATATTATTGTCAATAATAGCTGAACATCAGAGATGCTTGTCAATCTCCTCCCGTGCATGTGTGCTAAGTTGCTTCAGTCGTGTCTGACTCTTTGCGACACTATGGACTGTACCCCACCAGGTTCCTCTGTCTGTGGCATTCTCCAGGCAAGAATACTGGAGTGGGTTGCCATGCCCTTCTCCAGGGGATCCTCCCCATTCAGGGATCAAACCCGCAGTCTCTTATGTCTCCTGTGTTGACAGGCAGATTCTTTACCACTAGCGCCACGTAGGAAGCCCCGTCAAGCTCCTTATGTTTGTTTAATCAGTTTCTCTTTTAGTTAATCCACCCAATTATTATAACCTTCATCACTTTCTTTCATCTTCCTATCCACTATCCCTTCTCCTCTCAGTAGAGGACTTTAACTCTGACTTATCATAGAAAAATATTCATTAAGGGAGAGTTTCAATTTTCAACAGAGGTCTGGATGACACTTTTTATACCCTGTATATTCTATTGTGCTTTCTTCAAACTGTAGAGGGATCACTGTCTCTTCCCTAACCCAAAGCTAACCTTCCCAGTACCATGCTATGTCCCATCTCCTTCCACAGCCTTTTTTTGGGGGACAACTTTGCCTGATTATTTTCCCTGATTCTCTGTGTTGATGTCTGCACAGTAGTTAAGTAGACTTTGCACCTGGACTCACAGAGGAGAAATTCTTCACCAGTCAGCCCAGTCAGAGATTCTGGGAATCTTTGCCAATTCTTCCTCAGCCCTCCACTCCAGGGAGAAGCAGGCAATTGCCCAGTCTGAGTTAAGGGATGTATTGCATGTGATTTTTTATTGTATCTTGGATATTTTGTGTATTATATTATGAGACACTCGATCTTATTTATTTGATTTTATATCCTTTTTAGCAGGCAGTCACTTTGTAGAGGTGTAGCTGAGGGCCAAGTGAATGTGTATGTTCAGTTTCCTACTTGGCCCTGCAATACCACCTTGGGAAAAGTAGATCACTGATTCACATTTCTGGATTGAAAACAAGTGGAAACTCAGCTCCCCCCTAAACCCTAGGAAAGTGGACCATCAATTTACACTGTCCTTGCCTCAGAATGAAGGTGTAAGCTCAGTTTCCCATGGGACCTTGCTGAAAATGGGGGTTGTGACATGGGGGTGGGGAGGTAGGGACAGAGTTTCAACTCTCCTGCCTCGAACCACTTCATTGTGCCTTGGTGATATCTGGTAGGTATGGAGGCTCAGTTCCTCCCTGGGCTTGGCTGACATGGGAATGGTGAGGGGGTTGAGATCTCTCTTAATGTCTCCTTTCTTGTTTAGTCTTACTGATTCCAGTTGGGAGTAGAGGCTCAGCTTGCTTCTGTGCCCTGCTGATATGAGAGAGGATGGGGTGAAGTACAGCGGTGGTTATCCCACTTCACATTACCTCTGTTAGTCTTTTTTTTGCCTATTGGGAGTGAAGGTTCCTCACTGCTGTACTCTGTTGAAACTTATGTGACTTGGGAATTAGAGCACTGTTATCTTCTGCCAGGTAAGAGATGGAAGCTCCATGGCTGTTTCTGCAATTACACTGGTTGGAGAATGAAAAGGCTGCTACCTACTTCTGTCAGGGTTGGGAATAGGGTGGAAAATCACGACTACCCACTCAACCCTGGTGAAATCACTGGGGAGTAGTGTGTGTTTTCTGTTGGTATTTGGCTGGAGAACTGTGAGCATTCCAAAACTTTTCTGTTATCAGGCCATGTTTTCTGGTCCTTTTGCTAAGAGAAACAGGTGTTTCTTGGAACATTTTTTTGTCTCTGCCTGGTGGCAGTTCCAGGTTGGAGGATTCTATGGCACCTTTTCCTCAATATATGGTAGCCAATAAGGAAACCCAGAGAACTAACAACCATATCATTCCTTAAACCCCAATACCACTAAGCAGCCCATCCACTTTTCCACCTTTCAGGATCTCCCTATGATATTTATTGTGCTACATCCAGAGTTTTTAATAGAAAGATGGAGGACATGGGAGGAAAAGGGGTACTTCATTTTAGCAGAAACAGAAGTTCCATTCCATATGATTTTAATTAACAAACTTATCTACTGAGTAACTACTGAAAGCAAAGTGTCATGCTAGGCGATATGAAGAAACTCAGGAATGCAGTCTTACCCAATTCCTCTGGAGGTTTACAATATATTTAGCTAGATTGAACATAGTGGCATAAAATGGAGTGCAAGCTTTATATCACTATACAGTATAAAGTTTTAAAACTATCGAAGTAGAAAGAGTTCAGTGTGGGCTGAAGCATACAGGAGGGAAAGTGCAACTTAAGCTAATGATCATTACATTAAAAGCAATTCCATAACACAAAGTTACTGATGTTAAAAGGGATTGATAGTTTGCCACTATCTGTTCATTGTGTTCTTTGATTACATGTTTGCCTGTTTGTTGAATGACAAAAATGGCAGAAGTGGGAGACCAAAAAAAGTCTAGGAAAGTGAAATAATTTCATCTTACATCTTCAATTTATGCTTTTATTTGGAGAACATTCATATTATATAAAGTATTCTATTTCCATATGGGGATAGCTGCCATTTCCTTGCATAGCCTCCCTACCTACATTCTGCCTTCTCTTTCTGCCTCCTTTTTTTCATTTTCTTCCTTGCTTTCTTCCTTCTCTATGTATTCATTGAACATTTCCTGAACTTCTTTTTTCGTGCTGAACAATGTTGTAGATACAATGTATGAGATCCCTTTTTCTTGGACTTTGTTGACTGGTAGAGAGATTAGTAAAATACACAATTGTAGCTACAATACCAAACAATATATTTTAAAAATACCAAAGATGTCATATTAAAATACATGCAGTAGGAATTTGAGGGACAATTTTCTATCATCTTTCTGAAAGATCATATATTTTACCCAGAATATATTCCACTCTTCTTTTCTCCCTGCCGTCCCTCCTAACCTCTTGGCCCCAGCTGTCATATCCATACTTAAATTTGCATTCCAAATGGAGATTAGCAATCAAGCAAGGCCCATAAATTTAACCTCACATTTCAGTAGCCAAGCTAAACATTTTTGGGAATGCTAAAGAAGGAGGACTATGGAATACTGAAGGCAAGGTAATTAAAACTTTTTTCCCAGAAAAGATGAGAGAAATGAAGTGATACATTTTAGCATCATCCCAAATTAATTTAGAATTTCTCATTTTATAGTCCAATCACTCAAGTATTAAAACATCCTTCTATAAAAATTTGGTATGAAATGTTCCATTCAGTCCAGGAGTGAAATTTTTCCTGTATTTGAGAAAAAGTGAAAAGAAAAACAACAGATGTTGAATTATAGGAATAAGAATTTCAGATGGTTTATTTTCTTTGGAATTCATGTAACTTTAGGACAGATCCATTTATTTAAATTACATTTTACAGATGGGTTGTCTGAGAAGAGATTCCTCCTGGGAGTGGAACAAAATGAAAAAAAGAAAGGAAAGAAAGAAGAAAGAAAATCTGAGTTCTTCTCTGCTATGATTCTTTATGTTTTTTGGCAAGATCCCCCTTACAAATAGATTGCTTTCTTTAGCCCATCCTTATACCAAACATAGGAGAGCCTTACCTCCAATGTAAAGGCACATGGCCTCTCTAACCCCTAGCAGAATCAAATCACTGTACTCTTGGCAATCAGGGTTCCTTCTAGGCAGTTGCCTGCAATGTCAATATCTGTACAAGTTGCTCCTTCCATGAAAATCAAGTTCATTTTAGGAGGAAAATACCCTGTGTGCCTCCTATACCAAAGAAACCTTCTCTAATCCACTTTTTTTCCAAAGCAAAGAATTTTGTGAATGAGCCTACTTTCAAGATGGAATTTGCTGGAGACAATTGTATAAATTCCAACCATAGTTGCTTATGCTTGCTCCCTCCAGCTCTTATTTTTCTTGTGTGTTCTGGTATTCTTATTTGTCTTCTTTGACCTATCTCTCTTACTCTCTTGCTGTTCTCTCTGTGTCTCTGTTCCCTACCCCCCATCATCTCTCTCTCTTTTAATTCTACTTTCTGATTCTCATTCCTTTCTACCAACATACTTCTCTCTGTGGAATTAGTCTTCTGTGAGATACATACTTCCACTTAATAACTGAGATTTTTAGATTCAACATCCAAACAAATACTTTGGTCTTTTTCTACAATTTGAAAGGACTAGGGAGCCCCTTTCAAGAATCTCTGACCTTAGCTACAAAACTGTCTTTTAACCAATCTGTTTCTGTCTTTAAAAGCTTGTTCAGGCTCAGGGATTTGCTTATTTTCTCTACATGTGTGTGTGTGCATGCTCAGTAGATAAGGGTACATATATGTGTGTATGTGCATACTTGATTGTGTCTGACTCTTTGCGACTCCATGGACTATAACCCTTCAGGCTTCTCTGTCCATGAGATTTCCCAGGCAAGAATACTGGAGTGGGTTGCCATTTCCTCCTTCAGGGGATCTTCCCAACCCAGGGATCGAACCATGTCTCCTGCATCTCCTGCACTGCAGGCAGTCTTTACCACTGAGCCACTTGGGAAGCTGCATAGTATAACCTCAAGTTATATTTTTAACCAGTAACTGTTCCTTAATTTCATTCTTCTTCCCCCCACTTCTTTAAGTACATGTTTAGTTACTAAATATTAAACATTTACAAAATATTAAGACTTTTCACTAAAATATGAGAGCCTGACTATACAGATGGACAACAACCAATGTTTAAAAATAGAATTCTGATCCACAGTTGCAGCAACCAGCCCAAGAAACCAAACCATCATCTACACTAATCAGCCCAGAAGCCAGCACGCTATCTAAATGTCAGACCTGTGGGAAGTCAGGCCACAATCTCTAGCTACCAGTTCAAGAAGCCAAATAATAGCTCCTGTAATAATTGGGCCCAAACAGCCAGGATTTGATTAATAACTGATAGCTCCTCTAATTTTTGCCCCAACTTGCAACTTAGAACCAACCAGACAAAGTCAAATAAGCACTCCTAAGCAATCACTTATGATGCCCAGCCTCCAGCTTCTCCATTTCAACAGCCTTCAATCAGGGCATTACTGGAGCCTTCCTTTTTTCTACTCTAAAGCTGTCCCACTTCTCTGTCTGACTTTGAATTTCTATCAAAACACAAGTGATGATAGCTGACTCTGTTGCTATAATAAGATTTGAATAAACAGTATTTACTTGGCAGGGCCTCAAGGTCAGCCAGAGGTGAGGGCTTAGGGTCTTCTCAGCTCTTTCTAAGACAGGTGTCCAAACCTGCACATGTATGCGGCCTTTTAGCTTTCCAAGAATGCATCTAAGATTTTCAAAAGTCTTTATGGGCGTGTCATTCCTCAGATTGCTTTTGAGGGCTCTGGTGAGTCTTTTGCTTGTCCTAGGTGCAGTGTTACATAATTGCCCATGGTTGTTTTTGCCAAACCCCAATGATAAGGCTTTTCCCAAGAAGTGATCACTGAGTCAGCTCAAATACTGACAAGGCCCTGTGATTGGGACTTTTCCAAGGAAATGTAAAATGAAAAGTATGAAAGCGTTAGTCACTCAGTTATGACCAACTCTTTGCCACCCCATGGACTGTAGCTTCTGTCCATGGAATTCTCCAGGTGAGAATACTGGAGTGGGTTGCCACTCCCTTCTCAGGGGATCTTCCACACCCAGGGATCGAACCCAAGTCTCCTGCACTGCAGGCAAATTCTTTACCATATGAGCCACCAGGGAAACCCAGGCAAGGAGATGTGAGATGGCCAGTTCTCTATGGATGAGGCTTTTCAAGGGACTCCAAATCAAGTCAGCCTCCTTCATAGTTACAAGGCTGCTGGTTTTCACAGCAACTATGGAACTATGAATGGGAGGCTGCTTTTTTCAAGGTTGCCATTGATCTGGGGAGAGACGTTTGGTGTAGTCTAAGTCTACTCTATGGACGGTAACTTGCCAGACTCTCTGTCCATGGAATTCTTCAGGCAAGAATACTGGAGTGGGTGGCCATTCCCTTCTCCAGGGGATCTTCCCAACCCAGGGCTCGAACTTGTGTCTCTTACATCATCTGCACTGGCAGGTGGGTTCTTTGCCATTAGTGCCACCTGGGAAGCCCAGTCTAAGTCAAAAAATCACAAATTTTACTATTCCTCCAGAGGTTCATCCAGTCCCATCACTTCATGGCAAATAGGTGGGGAAATAGTGGAAACAGTGGCAGACTTTATTTTGCAGCTGCTGCTGCTGCTAAGTTACTTCAGTCATGTCCGACTCTGTGAAACCCCAGAGATGGCAGCCCAGCAGGCTCCCCCATCCCTGGGATTCTCCAGGCAAGAACACTGGAATGGGTTGCCATTTCCTTCTCCAATGCATGAAAGTGAAAAGTGAAAGTGAAGTTGCTCAGTCGTGTCCGACTCTTAGCGATCTCATGGACTGCAGCCTACCAGGCTCCTCTGTCCATGGGGTTTTTCAGGCAAGAATACTGGAGTGGGTTGCCATTGCCTTCTCCGACTTTATTTGGGGGGGGGGGCTCCAAAATCACTGCAGATGGTAACTGTAACCATGAAGTTAAAAGACACATACTCCTTGGGAGGAAAGTTATGACCAACCTAGACAGCATATTAAAAAGCAGAGACATTACTTTGTCACCAAAGGTCTATCTAGTCAAGGCTATGGTTTTACCAGCAGTCATTATGGATGTGAGAGTTGGACTATAAAGAAAGCTGAGTGCCGAATAATTGATGCTTTTGAACTGTGGTGTTGGAGAAGACTCTTGAGAGTTCCTTGGACTGCAAGGAGGTCCAACCAGTCCATCCTAAAGGAGATCAGTCCTGAGTGTTCATTGGAAGGACTGATGTTGAAGCTGAAACTCCAGTACTTTGGCCACCTGACACGAAGAGCTGAACTCATTTGAAAAGACCCTGATGCTGGGAAAGATTGAAGGTAGGAGGAGAAGGGGACGACAAAGGATGAGATGGTTGGATGGCATCACGGACTCAATAGGCATGAGTTTGAGTAAACTCCAGGAGTTGGTGATGAACAGGCATGCTGCAGTCCATGGGGTCGCAAAGAGTCAGACACGACTGAGTGACTGAACTGAACTGAGTATGTTTGTAATGGTATTGCATCATGGTTGCTTTTGACTACTGACGTTGATCAATTTTTATGTATCTGTTATTCAAAAAAGTTTCTTGTGTGAAGTGTCTGTAAAATATTTTACCTATTATTAAATTGTTTTCTCATTATTGAGTTTTGAAAGTACACAATGTAGTCTGGATATAAGTCCTGTTTCAAATACATGATTCATAAATATTTTATCTTAGTCCATAGTTTGTGTTTTCATTTTCTTATCAGTGTTTTTTGGAGACAAGAGTTTTTAATTTTGATGAAGTAAAATGTATCAATGTTTTTTAGCATGGATGCCTTATTGGTGTTGAATCTAAAACAAAAATCTTTGTCTTAATACAAGGCCACACACGAAAAACTTCACCTATGCATTCTTCTGTAATTTGTATAGTTTTAGGGTTTACATTAAGGTCTATGATCCTTACTGGATTAATTTGGTTTGAGATATGAATTGAAGTTCTTTTCATTAAATAAATGGCTATCTAATTTTCCAATGCTCTTTGTCAAACTGTTCTTTCTCTATTGAAGAACATCTGCACCTGTGAAAAAAATCAGCTGTCAATATACGTGGGAATCTATTCCTGGACAATTAATTATCTTCTATTGACCTGTTTGTCTACATTTGTATCAGCACCACATTGCTTTGATTAATGTCTCGAAATTATGTACAATATGTTTTGGAATTACGTAGTATAGTTTTCAAAATTTGTTCTTTTCCAAAGTTTTTTGGCTATTTCAGCTTCTTTGCACTTTCACATAAATTTTAACATGTTCATCACTTTTCAGTAAAAAAGAATGAAATTTTGATTGGGATTATGTTAAATATATAATTTGAGAATTGGTATTGAATACTAAGTTTTCCAATGAACAAACTATAACTCTCCATTTATTTATGCCTTCCTTTATTTCCCTCAGCAACATTTTATAGTTTATAATGTAAAGGTTTTCCAAGTCTTTTGACAAGTTTATCACTAAGTATTTCATATTCTTGATGCTATTTTAAATGGTATTGGTTTTTATTTCAACTTATATTGAGCTTATTTCTATCAGTTTTGTTGTTGATCCTATAAAATAATCTATATAGATGCTTATTATGGACATTATTTCTTGAAATTTTTTTTTTCTGTGCCTCCCTTCCTTTGGAGACTCCAATTACATCTATATTAGGTTGCTCGAAGTTGTTCTTAATCTTGCTGAGGCCATTTTCATCACTTGGAATTCTTTTTTCTGTGTTTTGTTTTGAATATGTCTTCTAGTTTACTAATCCATTCTTCTGTAATATCTAATCAATCATTAATCTATTCCTTATATTTTTCATTCATACTTTGTCATTTTTATTTCTGGAAGTTTGATTTGGGTCTTTAAAAATATCTTCCATATCTTATTTTTTGAAAATATGAAAAATAGTTAAAGATAACTTTTTGCATGTCTATATTATTTCTAACTTCTGTGTCAGTTCTGAAGTGGTTTTAACTGACTGTTTTCCTCATTATCATTAAAATTTCCTTGCCTTTTTGTATGCCTGGTAATATCTGTTTGAAACCCAGGCATTGTAGATTTTGTCTTATCAGAGGCTGAATAATTTGTATTTCTATAAATATTCTCAAGCTTTTTCTGGGACATGGAGAATTTACTGGGAATCTATTTTATCCTTTTGGATCTTACTGTTAGGCTTTGCTAAGTGTAACTAGAGAAGTGTTCAGTTCAGGGTTAATTATCCCCAGTTACTGAGACAAGATCTTTATGGATATTCTACCTCAGGTCTCGTGAATCATGAGGTTTTCTCATTTTTTTGGTGGAAACAAACTATTCCTGTACTTATCTGAATGCCGGGCACTGTTATCACTAATCCTTTAGGAAAGTTGTTTTCCCAGTCTCAGATAGTTTCCTCTTATGCGTAAACTTACCAACTCTCAGCTAAATACTAGTAAGGGCTTCCTTGAGACCTTTTGAGTTTTCTCTCTCTGTAGCTCTCTCCACTTTGGTATCCTATCTTGTCTAGCTGCTTTGATCTCCCCACACTTTCAGTTCTATCTCCTTGTCTCAGAGACTCCTCCGGGCTCTGCTTGGATTCTGAAATGGCATGTGGAGGTAAAAGGATTGCAGTTTCTAAACACAGTGCATCAAAACAAAGTGATTTCTCTTTAGAGTCACCAGGAGACAATAAGAACTTTCAAAGAAGTTCAATCATGAGCAGGGGATTGGTTTGCAGTGCTGTACAGGTGTGAATCAGGGCAGAACATACTAAGATAACTGTTGCACAGTTTCCCATTTGATTAATACACAATTTTTAGGACAATGGTTAATATATTCTTTCTCCTTGATTCATAGTTGCATTAAAAATCTGCCTTGAATCAATGTGCCAGAGAACCTGTCAGCAGATTGTCCTTTTGATCAACTTACTGCCAAAAACAAAATGCCTCTGACAAAGACATATTGCTTCCTGAACTGAATGTCAGAATTTTGTATTATGATTTTGATTAAATATAGACTCAATATTTACTTCTGTCAGGACTCATCTCTGAAATTACTATGGAAGTCCAAGAGACACCATTCAATGTACTAAATATTTATTTTCCATGCACCTTATTTCAAGAGTATATTCAAATGTATAAAAAGTTTACACAGTGTTTTCTGGATGGGAGGGTACATGAGTGATTCAGGTATAATAAATGCATCTGCTCCATAATTCCCTATTGTCAGATAAAGGAGGATTAAAAAATTACTCAGAGTCTACAGAATCTAATCCAAATAATTGAAATAGTATCATCATTTAAGTAAATCTTAAAGTTTAGTACTAGGGAAATAGAAGTCTTAGGGGAAATAGGATGGCTGCTTTCAGATGTTGAATGGCTGCCATGTGAAAGAGATTAAAATTATTCTGTTTGGCTCAGGAGAGCACAGTTCATACCAATGGTTCAAAGTTTTAATGTGTTAAATTTGGTTTAGCTGGAGACAGAATTTTCTAACAAGATTCTTCCATCTTGTAATAAGTTTCTTCATGTAATAATTGTCACATTTTTGCTTCACAGATACTTTACATTTTCAAAGCATTTTTTCACTTCGATCCTTAAAACAATTCACTGAAGTAGGTAAGGGGAATGATGCCAGTGCACTGATTTACATCAACCTGCAGGAGCCAATTTTGTGCATTTTTTCCCAAATTTGTGTTCAGAGATGTTGTGTTATTAGCTTGAAATTGGTCATTATAGAAGTATTAATATTAACACCATGCAAAACAACAAATGCTACAAATTCTTAACAACCTCCCAATCAGTTGTTAAATATTTATGAACCCATCATTGGAGAAGGACAAATAAGAAGTCTGAAATTCAGACAAGTTCAATGACTTCACCAATATCTAACAGCAAGTAGGATACTGAGCAACTGAATCAGTTATACCTTAGGGTAGGGATCAGAAAGTTATTCACTGTGAGCTTACAAACTAAGCTCACAAACTAAGTTTGTGTGACCCTCAAACTAAGAATGTCTGTCACATTTTAAAAGATTGTTTAAAAAGGGGGGGGGGGCGGAGAGAGAGAGAGGATATGTGTCATAGGAAAATTTGTCACAGGCAAGCAGACTAAAGTATTTATTATTTCACCCACTGCAGAAAATGTTTGTTGGTCTAGAGCCTCAGCTCTATAATATTCCCTGTGCAAAGACTGCTCCTTGTCCATCAAATTTCATTTTCTACATCTTCTACAGAAATTGAGCTGTAGCTGGAGACATGATTGCCTAGCTAAGCTATATCACCCAGCATCCCTCATGGCTAGGTGTGACTAAATGACTAAGCTCTCCCCAAAGGGATGGGCATGGAAGAGATCTGTGCAATTTGAGTGTCATTTTTAAAAAATGAAGATTGCTCCTGGGGTTACTACCCAGTTTCCTTCCCACTAACTGGAAAATTTGAAGGTTGGAGTAATAATATTAAAAAACACTTATTGAGGATGACAAAACGTCCCTGCTGATCTGCACTACTAGAATCAATTTGTGAAGCAGAGTTCATTTACCCACCCAGGATTTTTTTTCATAAGAAAAAATTGTTATGTAAGAAAAATTATGATGTAAAATAAGTATGTGTGCACTGAAACTTAAATAAAAGGCCCAATATTTTCCTGGAGAGGAAAACATGGACAATAACTTCAGCTAGACTTTGATGTGATATTTTCTTGATATCTGTGTTAATGAGTAGAAAGGGCATGCTCATACATTATTCTTTACTGCTATATTGGGTTTTCTCTGACAAAATGTATAATTAAGCTAGTTCCTGTGAGTTATCCTAAAAGCCAATTCAGTGTACAAAGGTTCCCATTTTTCCACATCCTCACCAACACTTCTTATTAATATTTCTTGTGTTTTTGATGATAGCTTTCCTAACAGGTGTGAGATGATATCTCACTGGTTTTGATTGGCATTTCCCCGATGATCTGTGATGGTGAGAACTTCCTCATGTACATGTTAGCATTTAGATGCCTTCTTTAGAACTGTCTATTCAGATCCTTTCACCTTTTAAAAATTTAAGTCATTTTGGTTTTAGTTTATCGCTGTTGAGTTGAATGAGCTCTTTGTATATTGTGGATGTGTGTGTGTGCATGCTCAGTCGCTTCAGTTGTGTCTGATTGTTGGTGACTGTATGGACTTGTAGCTCACCAGGCTCCTCTATCCATGGGATTCTCCAGGCAAGAATACTGGAGCAGTTTGCCATTTCCTCCTCCAGGGGATCTTCCCGACCCATGGATCGAACCCACATCTCGTCTCTTACATCTCTTGCATTGGCAGACAGGTTATTTACCACTAGCGCCCCCTGGGAAGCTCCTTGATTGAATATGCGGCTTGCAAATATTTTCTTTCATTCTATAACTTGCTTTGTATATCGTTGGTGAGAATATAAACTGGTATAGCCATTGTGGGAAACAGTATGAGAGTTCCTCAAGAGATTACAAAAAAAGAACTGCCATAAGATCCAGCAATCTCTCTTCTGGCTATATATCCAAAGGAAATGAAACCATTATCTCAAAGAGCTATCTGGACTTCCATGTTAATTGCAGCATTGTTTACAAAAGCCAGTCACGTCTGACTCTTTGCAACCCCATAGACTGTAGCCCGCCAGGCTCCTCTGTCCACGGAATTCTCCAGGCAAGAATACTGGAGTGGGTTGCCATTTCCTTCCTCAGGGGATCTGAATTTGCGCAAACTCCAGGAGATAACGGAGGACAGAGGAACCTGGCATGCTGCACTCCATAGGGTCACAAAGAGTTGGACACAACTTACCAGTTGAACAACAACAACAACAACAAAAATTTATAATAGCCAAAGTATAGAAACAGCCTAAATGCCTGTCAATGAAAAAAAAATGTATCAACAAAATGTAAGATATATACATATACACATATATACACACATACACACACACTGCAATATTATTCACCTTTAAAAAGGAAGAAATTCTGCCATTTCCAACAACATAAATGAAACTGGAGGACACTATTCTAAGTGAAATAAGTCAGACAATGACAAATACTGTATGGTATTACTTATATGTGGAATCTAAAAAATTTTTCTAAAAGTCAAATAATGAAATGGAAAGAGGTTGCCAGGGGCTGGAGGATAGGGGAATACTGGTAAAATGATACAAACTTTCAGCCATAAAATGAATATGGTCTGAAGAATTAACGTATGACATGGAGACTACAGCTGATAACAACGTATTGTTTAATTGCAATATGCTAAGAGAGTAGAACTTCAATGTTCTCAACAAAAGGGAGTTTAAATATGTGAAGTGATGGATATGCTAATTAACTGGTTGGGGGATTCTTTCACAGTGTATATGCATATCAAATCTTGTACACTTTAAATATCTTACAATTTTATTTGTGAATTACACCTCAATAAAGCTGGGGCAGGGAGCAAAAATCCAACTCAGTAGATACTCTGAATTGCTTCTCTAATGATGAGTATGAAAAGTATCTTTGGTTTCAAATGAAATATTCAAATACTTTAAAATACTTCACCATTCCAATCCTGCTCTCTGAGACCAATCTGTAAATTACATTACACCAACCTATAATGGATAAAACATATTTAAAGTCATGCTTGTTTGGACAAATGGAAAAAGACTTTTTGAAATGAGAAATGCAATTTCAGTTTAATTTATTGAGACACTAAGTCAATAGATTGTCCAAGTTGAAAGTGCACTTAGGCCAAACTTATAAATTCAAATCTTCTAATATTTCTAAGCCTTGTTCTTTATCTTCTCTCTCGTTCTGGAAAATTGTTTTACTCCCTAAGTCTCTAGTTTGGTGGTGATTTTCTCTCCCCTATGTGTTTTGTTTAGGTATCTAGTAACACAGAGGATAGAATCAATGACTCTCTCTCTTTCTGTCTCACACACATGCACACACACATACTTTTTTAAAAGGCTTGGACTGGTCACTAAGGCATAAGAAATCCTTTTATTTTGTTTGCTTCTCCCACACACTGGTTATTAAAAGGCACAGTTTCTGTCATCTGGTGGGAGATTTCCTTATTTAATCCTGGACCAGGGCTGTTATCAGTAGATTACTTAAGAGTACAAGACCAACTCCATAGAATTTGTCCTCTGGTGGTATTACCATCAAATAAAGCTTATCTGGACAGCAAAGAGCTAAATGTCAGACTGGCTTTAAATCAAGATCACTAAGAAAATCAGGGATAAGATACACATTTATCCCTTTATTTTTAAAAAGTTCTCTGGGGCTTACTCAGTGACATAGATCAAGCTAGTACAGCAGTGAAAAAAAAAAACAGACACAGTTTCTGCCCTCATAGAACTTATTGTCTACTGCAGAAAATAACAGTGAACAAATAATGACAAGTGTGTTAAGTGTTATGAAAAGCAAAGCACAAAGAGCAGTGGGATGCAAAGCAAAAATGTCTTCCTTTCCTTAGGTTGCCTCTTTAAAAGTGAAAATATCTCTGGGACAGCTGACTGTGAGGCTGCCAGGGTTAATTCCATGACAGGCAGCCTGGACCTAAGTTTTAGCTTTCCCCGAAATGGTAAGATTCCCTACCCCCATCAGGTAACCCGGAGCCAGCCAATCAATATGCGCCCAGTAAGAGACAAAGGGAGAGCTGAAAAGCCCGCGAAAGCCCAGGTTTGAAAAAGCCCGCGAAAGTCTGTACCAATAGAATTGCTTTGCAAACATGTAACCAATCCGCTTAAGCCAGCTACTAATTGATTATGCATATCTTATAAATTTGTGTAACAGCTTGGGCTCAGGGCTTTTCTGACCCTGCACCACTGTGATGGGTGAGGCAGAAGGCCCTGGCTCAAGTCAGTAATAAACTTCCCTTTTTTTGCGAGTTGCATTGCCTTGGAAGCCTTCTCTCTTCCCGCTCGGGGATTCGGACATCGGGCATAACACTGACTACTAGTTGGTTGTAAATTATTCATTTCTTAAATTTCTAGAATCAAGTGTATTTTCTCATGAGAGCAGGACTCAGGAGAGAATGAACATGTAGAGTGTTTTGGAGTCAAGGAGACTGAAAATGAGGAAAATGTTTTACCTGCTAACTTTCTTATTAGAAATTGTGGCCACCAGCTCAAATGCCAACAGTGAAGAAATGGTTACAATAAGTGAAGGAAACTGGCTGAATGTAAGACAAGATGTTGCATGTGGTCAATGTTATTAGATATTCCAACTTAAAAATTCAAAATTGAAGTCCAGATTTTTGTGTAAAATTTCCCAATTTTAAAATGTTGACAATTAATTCACAACATGATTAAGCACTTAAATAAAAAAGAGCAAAATAACGCCATTTGCAGCAACATAGATGGACCTAGAGATCGTCTTACTAGTGAAGTAAGTCAGAGAAAGACAAATATCATATGATATTGCTTATATGTGGAATCAAAAAAAAAAAAAGCTACAAACGAACTTATCTACAAAACTGAAATAATTAACAGATGTACAAAATAAACTTATGGTTACCAGGGAAAAAGGAGGGACAGATAAATTGGGAATTGAGATCAACACATATACACTACTACAGATAAAACAAATAATTAATAAGGACCTACTGTACAGCACAGGGACCTCTACTCAATACTCTGTAATAACCTAACTGGGAAAAGAATCTAAAGAACAGTGGATATATATAACAGATTCACTTTGCTGTATACTTGAAACTTACACAACATTGTAAATCAATTATACCCAAATAAAAAAATTTTTTTTAATTTATATAAGCAAAATATATCTGTAGCCAGGATGTGAGCCAGGGTCACCACTTTGCAACTTCTGTTCTATATTATAGTTGAGAGATTTTTGAAATGAAAGAGGTAAGGAAAGGGAATAAAAGGACAGTTTTGAAGATAGCAAGGAAAGAAAAGTGATGAGTCAGCAATGGTCTATGAAGCTCGCAAGATCACATACAAGAATATTAACTGAACAGCTTTCTTGAGCAAAGAACTCTCAGGAAATGCAGATTTGCTAAAGAGATGCTAAAGGAAATATTCTCTCCCATAGTCCCTGCTATTCTTATTTGTGTGTTTACAATTTCATTTCCTCTTACTGTAGTGTTACTGGATGTGAAGATATATCAGGAAAACAGGAACATCACCAGTATTATGGTTGTTATGGACTGAACCATTAAGAAAACATCTCAGTTGAAGCCACCCAGTGTTTGGTAATTTTTCATGGGAACTCCAGCAAAGTAATACAATAACAAAAAGCCATTTATGATAGTGATTAGATCTTATATCCACCTGAACTAATGAGGGTGAACAAGACAGAGAATGTGGTAAAATCTGAGAAACTAAACAAAAGTGACTGCCAAGGTGGTACCAGGAGTTATTTAATGGATATTGCTGCGGAAATGGCCATCTCTGCAAAAGCTGTTCCCTTAAGGGGACGCTGCAGCCAAGCACTTGGTCATGGGCTTGAGCCTGCTGTTGATTGGTAAGGGCATTAATCAGAAAGATGAATTAGGAACAGAACAGAAGAGCAGGGACAAGTCAGGGCTCTCTAAACTTCTCTATATCTCTTTACCACTATATCTCACTTTGACAAATTTTCTAGTGTTTCATTTCTGCCTTCCAAATATCATTCAGTCAACTCAAACACAGACCAATGTAGGGAAGAGGATTCCTGAAAACATGGCTCTCAATTTTATTTGGGAGGATTGGTGCTAAGTGGCTTATACAATTCCACACACAGAATGTATCATTAACAACACATTGCTTCATTTCAGTTTTGAACTTATTTGTTGTTCTCAGTTGCCAAGTCGTGTCTGATTCTTTGCGACCCCATGAACTGCAGCACACCAGGCTTCTTTGTCCTTCACTAAACAGCAACATACTGTACGCACTTGTCTGTGACTTGGTCTTTCCACTGAACATTAAGAATCTGAAATCATCCACGTTTATCAGTGCTGCCAGAGTTCTTTCTTTTCATTCAGATGTAGTATTCTGCTGATGTGTATTCTCATCTCTGGCTGTTGGAAACAGTAGTTAAACAAACAATCCTGTATTTGTCTCTTGGCACTCATAATCTAGAATGTTTCTATGGTATAGACATTAGAGTGGGATTCTGAGGTATGTGCACTTTTAAATTTGCAAGATAATGCCAAATTAATTTTCTAAAGTAGCTTTCTAATTTTGAATCATAACCGTTCTCATTACTTCATGTCTTAAAAAACATTGGAACACTCAGGTTTTTAACTTTTAAAATCTGAAAGGCATAAAACTGCATTTCATATGGCTTTAATTTTCAATTGCTTGATTACTAATGAAAATTAGTATCTATTAATGTAAGTTTTGAATTTTGCCTTCTTTGAAATGTAATTCATATAGTTAGTCCAGTTTTCTATCTACTCATTCATGTTTTTCTCTATATTAAATCATGCATGCATGCATGCTCAGTTGTGTCTGACTCTTTGCAACCCCATGGACTATTGCCCACCAAGCTCCTCCGTCCGTGGGATTCCCTAGGCAAGAATACTGGAGTGGGTTGCCATTTCCTACTCTAGGGGATCTTCCCAACCCAGGAATCAAACCCACATCTCTGCCATCTCCTGCATTGGCAGGCAGATTCTTTACCACTGGTGCTACCTGGGAAGCCCATATTAAGTCATAAGGGTTATTTATCATGTCCATCAACCTTTTTGCAGTTATCTTTGCTACAAATATTTTCCTTAAATGCCTGACTTTTCTCTAAACATTTTGTTTTTGATGAGTAGGTATCTTATGTTTAATGCAATCAAATGTATGAGTCTTTCTTTATTGAATTTTCAGTTTGTATATTTGTAGAGAAATTCATTTTTAACAGATCATAAAGATCATCTTCCATACATTCTCCTACAAAAGAAGGCCCATTCAGTTTAGTCCTAACATTTGTTCTTCAAAACACTGCCATCTTAGGTTTCTGTTTTATGGCAGCATCCCATATCCATGTTACAAATATCTTTCAGTTAATATGACTGGATAACAAGTTAGCCCAATATTTATGATGTAAAACAATCATTTATCATGACTCATGGGTTTCATGGGTCAGGAATTCAGACAGGGGAAAAGTGGGGCTGTGTTTTCTGTGCTCCAGGGTACTTGAGGCTTCAGTTGGAAGACAACACCTGATCTAGAATTTTCTGCACTCTGCTCCAAATAACATTAGCTTCTCCTACTGCCCTCATAGTATTTCTGCTCATGGAGGTAGGGGAATGGTTGTGATGGGAGCAGCTCTAGATTAAATACCATGAACTTCCACTATTCTTATTACAATTCAATAAGTTTTCTTGAATAAACACTTCTCAAATTGTTTAGAGCCTGAGTCTTTGAATTTTTTAAAAATAATTTTGCCCATTTTCATTGATGTTTTTTCAGGGCAGGATCTGCCAAGCTCCTCACTCAGCCATTCTGGAAGTCCCTTTCTTCTCTACTTTCTTCACCTTCATTTATGAAAGACATTTTTACTGAGTAAAGAATTTGTTCCCCACTATGTTCTAGCATCTCTTATTTTCAATAAGAAATCTACTGTCTTCTAATCTTTGCTTGGGTATAGATAATAAGATTTGTCTTTCCTCTAAAAGCTTTTAAGATTTTCTATTTATTGATGCATGCATGCTAAGTCGCTTCAGTCGTGTCCGACTCTTCTTGACCCCATGAACTGTGGCCCACCAAGTTCCTCTGTCCATGGGATTCTCCAGGTGAGAATACTGGAGTGGGTTGCCATTTCCTACTCCAGGGGATCTTCCTGACCCAGGGATTGAACCCCGCGTCTCTTCCATCTCCTGCATTGGCAGGCAGGTTCTTTACCACTAGTGCCACATGGGAAGCTTGCCGCTTATTGATGATTTTAAGTAATTTGATTATAACCTATCTTGGATCCATTTTCTTCATTTTTCTTGTGCTTAAAGTTCATTGAGTTTCTTGAAACTGTCAAGTGAATTATTTTCATCAAATTTTGAAAATTTTGACCACTGCTTTGTCAAATATTCTTTATATTCTCTCACTTTTTCCTCTCCTTAGGGACTCCCCAACATATATTAGGCAGCTTGATTTTCTTTTTTACATTGTACTCATACCCTATTCATTTTTCCTCTCTGTGCTTCATTTCAGATAGTTTCTACTGTAGCATTCACATTCACTAGTTATTTATTCTGCAATGTCTGCTCTGCTATTAATATCATTCAGTGTATTTTATCTTAGATGTTGGGATTTTTATCTGTAAGAATTCTATTAGGGCCTATTTATATCTTCCATGTCTTTGTGTAATATAGTATATTTAATTTTTCCCTAGCATCTGTAAAAATGACTATCTTAATGTCCTAGACTACTAAATCTATAATATTTCAGTTTAGGGTCATTTATGACTGACAACTGTTTCTTGTCATTATGTTCTGTATTCTTTACATACTATTTAATTTTGATCAGATAACAAGCATTGTAAATTTTATCCTGTTTGGTGATGGATATGTTTGCATTATTAAAATACTCGAGCCTTATTCTGGGACATACTGAATTACATGGAAACAGTTTGATCCTTTTATCTTTGTTAGATGATACTAAGGCATTGTGTTTAATCTAGCATTAAATTTTCCTGTTACTGAGATAAAAACAATTTCTGAATATGCTACCTAATCCTCTAAATTATGAGATTATTCACTGTGTGCAGTTGGAACAGGATTTATGCCCGGCTTTCTATAAGCCCCGGAAAAGGCAATGGCAACCAACTCCAGTACTCTTGCCTGGAAAATCCCATGGACAGAGGAGCCTGGTAGGCTGCAGTCCATGGGGTCGTGAAGAGTCAGACACAACTGAGCAACTTTGCTTTCACTTCTATAAACCCTAGGAATTGTTTCCTATGATTCTTCTGTGTGATTCTTTCCATAGCCTCAGGTAGACACCTCAGACATATGCACTCATCAGTACTCAGCTAAGAACTCCAGAATATTGCTTTGCAGATCTCCAGTTCTTTGTGCAGTTCTTTCTTCACCACTATGTTTTATTTTGAACTCTAGTGACTCTGGTTGCCCGAACTTTCAGCTCAATCTCCTCAACTCAGAAGCTGTGATATTCTACCTGAGCCGCACCCCGACCTTATCCTATGCTGTAGCTTAGGGATTTATTCCAAGCAGTACTTGCTTATGTTATAAAGCCCAAGTTCTTAATGCTTGCCACATGAAGGCCAAGAAATCAAGAGACAAGTCTTTGGGGCAAGAAATAGTGACTTTATTTGGAAAGCCAGCAAACCAAGAATATGGTGGACCAATGTCTCAAAGCTAGTTTCTCTTACAGAGCAAAGAATGGGGAGGTAAAGTTAAAAAGGTGATAAGTTGCTACAGATATTTTCTGGTTCCAGCCAGACTCCATAGTGGATGTGTTAATTTCTTCTTTCCTGTGGCCATTCACAGGTGGGCTTGGTCAGGATGTTTCCTGTGAGCTTAACAAAGGTATCCTAGCTTAACATTTAGACATGGTAGGCAGGGTTCCTGGTGATGGATCATTATGTATACTTTAAGCTATAGATAAAATCTTTTGAGTGATTAATTTGTAGGAAAAGCAATAGAATACAAGGGTTAAAGTAATATGGAGTCAGATTTGTTCTTCCCTATAACACTTAGGCAATATTACAAAACAAATTATTTGTTCCCTTAGTCCTGAGGATTGCTGTTCACCATTGCCCAATATCTAGTGTTTGGAAAACTGATTTTAGTAAACTTTGGTTGGTTTATTTGTTTTTTCAGGTGGTAGGTTAATGATAAAAGTAACTCTTATATTCATACTTGCTCATATATTCTTCATGCTTATTGCTCTATATTCTTTTATTGAGTTTTAAATTTTGATCTGGTGCAATTTTTCTTTTGATCTGAAGAATTTATTACTTTTGTAATGCATGAGCATCTACATTGAATTATCTCTGCCTTTTTTTTGGCCTGCTTTTTTGGAGAGTATTTTTACTGGTACAGAATTCTAGACTAACATGCTTTTATTCTTTCAGCACTTACACCAAAAGTCTCAGTGTCTTCTGGCAACTTTTTTTCTAATCCAATATCTGCAATCTTTAAAAAAAAAATTTGTATATTGTACATCTTAGCTTGAGTAAATGATTTTCTTCTTTCAACTGGTTTTCAGTTGTTTGATCATGATATGTTCTTTTCATTTTTTTCTGCTTGATATTTGCTGAGATTCTTGGATGCATGTTTTCACTTTTCACCAAACCTGGAAAATTGCAGCCATTATTTTTTTTTTTCTCTTTTTGCTTTCTTTCATTTCTGATAGTCCGTTTGTACATATGCTAGCCAGATTCACTGATGCTCTGCTAAATTTCCTCATCATTTTCTGTTGCTGTAGCTAAGCTTGGATAATTTCTATTTCTGGATATTGTGAAATGAAAATATCTCCTGCCATATCAATAAGAAATGTCACAGCCATTAGTGATTTCTGGCCTCCAAATGTAAATGAGGGCTCCCAGAACTGTAATCCAGCGGATGTAGCCACTCCCCAAGGTGACTGCTAAGGAGCAAGGTGAAAAAGGAAACAGATTTGGCCTCAAATCTGCTAAGGTGCAAATGAAAGGAATGAATTCAGTGAGCCCAGAGGCTTCCATCTTCCCATACATAGAATGCTAAATTCCTTAACTTGATACTTGATCTTTGTTCAGACTGCCTGCTCCCTTTGTTGCAAACTTGTATATAGCCTGACTCCCCTCCTGCCTCCTTGGAGCAGTTTTCTCAGAGATGCTGAGATGCTGTCTCTTGGGCTCAGAATCCTAAACATTTCCACCAAATAAAAAAAAACTCTCTACTTTCAGGTTGTGACTATATATTTTAGTCGACAATATTGAAGAGTCTATCTTTTATTCTTCAGTAATTAGCTTGCTGCTTTTCTCAACCTGTGAATTTTTCATTCTAAATAGTATATTGTCAGCTCTAGAAAATCTATTTGGTAGCACTGATTTCTCTCCTCATTTTCATCTGTTTCTCTAATACCTTGGACATATTTATGTCATCCATTTAAAATATTTCTAAATTCTATCATCATTCTAATTTCTGTTTCTTTTCCTACTGACTTATTTCCATTCAAATTATAGGTCACATTTTCCTGTTTCTTCATATGACATTAATATGCTTGAATAGTTATCTTGTTTTAGCCAGTATTAATTGCACTTTTGGATCAACTAGATTCTTTTGAAGCCTATTTTAGGCTTTATGAGATCTTGTCTTCCCTGGTGGCTCAGTCAGTAAAGAGTCTGTCTGCCTGTAATGCGGGAGACAGAGGTTCAATTCCTGGGTCGGGAAGATCCCCTGGAGAAGGAAATGGCAACCCACTCCAATATTCTTGCCTGGAGAAATCCATGGACAGAGGAACCTGGTGGGCTGCAGTCCATGGGGTCACAAAGAGTTGGACATGACTGAGTGACTAACAGTTTCACTTTCACTTTCTTAGGCTTTAGGGCAGGGGTCTAGAATGACATTTATTCTAGGGCTAGTTTAGTTGTATTGCTAAGGTGTAACTCAAGGAATTCTACTGCATTACTTATGTGCAAGACAGCAACCCTTCATCCTGGTTGCTTAGAATTAGAATGGCTCATAACTCTGAGAAAGCTCTGGGAATTGTTCATTTTAGAGCTATCTTGAAGGGGGCGACAGAGAATGAAATGGTTGGATGGCATCATCAAATCAATGGACATGAGACAGAGATAGTGAAGGGAGGTAGTGAAGGGCAGGGAAGCCTGGCATGCTGTAGTCCTTGGAGTCTCAAAGAGCTGGACATGACTTAGCAACTGAACTGACTGACTGATTACATCCAGCAACCTTGCTTTTCTAAAATAATTCTGATAATTTATCTGTGATTATGTCAGTTTTCTACACATACCATTTTATATCACTTGTAAATAAACTTTTGTTTCAAGCTTTCCAAAACTTACCCTTTGTGTTTTTTGTTTCCTATGCTGCTAAGATCTCTGCCCTACAATTAGTTGAAATTCTGATAGTGAGTTATAATATCTTGTTTCTAATCTTAAAGCCCTACCACAATTTTACCATAATATCTGACCTGTTGTATAGGTTTTTCTTAAATACTTTATGTTAGACTAAAGACATTTGCTTCTATTCTTTTGTACTTCTTAGTGTGAATAATATGGCTCCCCAAATCACCAGGGATCACAAATAAGCTAAAAATCAATTGGTCAACATGTAAAGACTGAGGTGTGTGTAAGCATGTCCTTAGTTGCTCAGTCGTGTCCCACTCTTTGCGACTTTGTGGACTGTAGTCCCCCAGGCTCTTCTGTCCATGGGATTTTCCAGGTAAGAACTCTTAATTATACTTACAGTTAACCAAGGTAAGATAGCTTCAATAAATGAATGAGGCAGCATAGATGTACCTAAAAACAGTGCTCTGAATTCATCAATAGGCTTGAGCCTGATATTAAATTTAGTTCTCAGCAGAATTGTTAATGTACCTCCAGCTTAGATGGGTAATATCAAGATAAGGGTGTTGCTAACATCCAGGAAACAGTCATTATTGGCTAAGAGAGCAGTACATGTATGTGAGTTGTGATATAATGAAATAAAATCTTTCCCTTTTAGATTGCTAGAGATATTGAATGCAATTATTGACTTTATTTGTCATTTGGGCAAACTGAACTATTGTGGCAATGCTAGAAATAGATTCCATTCATTGTTCTTTCAGAAAGTATTTGCCCTGCTACATAATATACCGGGAACTGAGAAACCACAGAGGAATTAGATTCACATGGTCCCTATCCTCACAGAGCTCAATGTCTAACAGACTCATGGGGGGTTTTTGTCTACAATTTTCTCTCAGAAAGGTTCCATATCTTTTGGCAACACTTTCCTGCCATGCACATGCTCAGAACTTTCATGGTACACTGCCTGCCAGCCCAAATATACTTTCCCTCTTTCTAATCTTTACCCACAAAATATATGATATAATCTTTGTGCAGAGGTTCTCCAAATTTCTCTGTTCACAGATCACTTAATATCCCAGCAATAATATTCTTTGTGTTCCCAGACCAAAAGACTATTTCAATATATTAAACAGTTAGTTGCAACCAAATTAGTAAGTGTGTATGGATCATGGCATCCCATCCCATCATTTCATGGCAAATAGATTGGGAAAAAGTCAAAACAATGACAGATTTTATTTTCTTGGGCTCCAAAATCACTGCAGATGGTGACTGCAGCCACAAAAATTAAAAGATGCTTGCTACTTGGAAGAAAAACTATGACACACCTAGACAGCATATTAAAAAGCAGAGACATCACTCTGCCAACAAAGGTCCATATAGTCAAAGCTATGGTTTTTTCCAGTAGTCAGATATGGATGTGAGAGTTGGACCATAAAGAAGGCTGAGTGCCAAAGAACTGAAGCTTTCAATTTGTGATGCCAGAGAAGACTCTTGAGAGTTCCTTGAATAGCAATAGGCCAAACCAAGAAATCAACTCTGAATATTCATTGGAAGGAATTCCTGATGCTGAAGCTGAAGCTCCAACACTTTGGCCACCTAATGCTAAGAGCCAATTCATTGGAAAAGACGGTGATGTTGGGAAAGATTGAGGGCAGGAGGAGAAGGGGGCGACAAAGGATAAGATGGTTGGATGGCATCATCAACTCAATGGATATGAGTTTGAGCACATGGTGAAGGAATATGGTGAAGGACAGGGAAGTCTGGTGTGCTGCAGTTTATGGGGTCACAAGGAATTGGACATGACTTAGCAACTGAATAACAACAATGTCCTAACAATTTAGTGACAAATTGAGAAAACTATACACATAAATTGGAAGGAAAAATATTTTTATTTTATCCTTAAGCAATCATAATTACTTATTAATGGAATACACATGCTTGTATAAATTCTTAAACTTTTAGAATCAGATTGGACATCTTCATTTCCTGTTCCACAATGGTTTTCACTGGGCACTTGTTTTTAAATACAGGAACTGCCCAAATTCCAATTTAGCAAATGCATGATCTTATAAAAAATAATGCAATACAGTCTGGTGTTGAAACTGTGAAATATCTTAAGCTAAAAGTCCATGTGGTGTCTGACATATGTCAAATATCATATTCTTTTTCTTTAAATTTTAAAGTATCCCATGGCACCCCTGTGGAGTTCATTGTGTCTTGCTGGGGTACCTTGGTGCAGTTTGGAAACCATATTCTATGTCCCTTTCCCTCTGTTAGATTATTGTTATATGAACATTCCTTAATTTGATGAATAAATCTGATAAACACTAACTTGGTAATGGCTTAATATACTACTATTCCTGGGTAAAATCCTTGCTTTAAAAGCAGTTTTACTCACTGTGTTCAAAACAAAAAATTCATGTATACATCCAAGCATTGTACTTGGGTGGTAAGGATACAGTTTTAGACTTAGAGGGAACATTTCTGGACTCTTTCATTTACACTAGCTAGAAGGCTGCCTATTTCATCCTTCAAAAGGACTAATTTTGTCCAGACTCCTATATGCACCAGAGAATGTCTATATTTCCTGTAAAGATATGTTTAATGTTCTGGCCAGACTGCTGTAGTCAAATCATGACTCTGTCAGTTACTAACTCTGTGACCTTGCAAGTCAATTAAATTCCTTGTACTTTAATTTTCCCATTTTAATATAAAGGCAAAATTAGCACTTATTGCATAATCCAGGGGAAAAGATTAAATGAGACAATGCATGGGGATCGGGTGGAGAGAGAGGTGGGAGGGGGGATCAGGATGGGGAATACATGTAAATCCATGGCTGATTCATGTCAATGTATGACAAAAACCACTACAATATTGTAAAGTAATTAGCCTCCAACTAATAAAAATAAATGGGGAAAAAATAAATGAGACAATGTGTGTAGAACTTTTAAAACCATGTTTGTCCTATTTACAAAAGCCAAGACTTGGAAGAAAGAGATGAATGGATAAAGAAGATGTGGTGTATATACACAATAGAATATATACACAATAGCAACATGGATAGACCTAGAGATTATCATACTATGCAAAGTAAGTCAGAATGAGAAAGACAAATACCATACGATATCACTTTTATGTGGGATCTAAAAATAATGATACAAGTGAACTTATTTATGAAACAGAAATAGACTCACAGACAGAAAACAAACTTATGGTTAACAAAGGGGAAAGAGGGTGGGGGAGGAATAAATTAGGAGTTTTGCATTAGCAGACATAAACTACTATATATAAAATATGTGAACAATAAGGTTCTACTGTGTGTGTGTATATATATATATGCACACAAATATATATATATAACCAAATCATATATGTTTCATATATATATATAAAACTGAATCAATTTATTGTACACCAGAAACTAACACAATATTGTAAATAAACTATACTTCAATTAAAAAAAATTAAAGCAGTGTTTGTGGCAGATTAAGTGCTTGGTTAGTGTTAATAATTATTATAGGCAGATATAATAGGGATTGGTGATCTGTGAATGAAAGGGATGTGAATGAATCTATGTCCTCTCTCCATCATTTGCCTAGACCCACTAAGAGAGTTATAGAACAATGGGGAACCTGTAGTCTTTACCTATAATACAGTGATCCTAGCAAGTGGTTATGGCTATGTGGGTTGTCCTGATTTTTCTGGCTGTATATACTGACCAAATTGTTGACATTATCAATCCCTTTGGAGTTAAGGAGACAGTACTATAAACCATAGATACAAGCATTTAAAAAGCAGCTGTGAAAAGTGAAAGTGTTAGTCACTCAGTTGTGTCCGACTCTTTGTGACCCCATGAATTGTAGCCTCTGGCCATGGGACTCTCCAGGCAAAAATACTGGAGTAGGTTGCCATTCTCTTCTCCAGGGGATCTTCCCGACCCAAGGATTGAACCCAGGTCTCCCACGTTGCAGGCAGATTCTTTATCGTCTGAGCCATCAAAAAAGCGGCTGTATCTGTTTTCAAAGTGAGAAAGAGACAGAGAAAGCGCTTATTATGGGCTGATTAGCATTCAGTGGAAAATAATGATTGAGGGAAAGATAAAAATCTAATTGCTCTATCTTTAGATTCTTCTCTCAGGTTATAGTAAAACTCCAAATCCAAGGGAAGAAAAAAACACAAAAAAACAACTTTGTAACTTGAAATTCTTGAGTGATATGGTATTTCTATTTTATAATACCCAAGAGTACAGAGAATCATAAAATTTTCATCCACTGATATTGGTTTATTCAAAATAGCACACCACTAAAGACAACTGATAATCCCCAGTCTCCAAGATATCCCACTGCATTTTTAAAGAAAATGCCAACAGTGCAGACAATTCAAAGTCTTTTTCTCTAGGAGTCTCTAGGGAAGGATTCACATCTTATTGAAAAATAGGTAAGACACCAAAAGAAGGATTCATAAGAAAAGAACTTATAAAATCTTTTGTAGCTCCCCCTTAAGTACATATTGAATGTTATTGCTGACAATAACATTCATATAAGGGATTTCCCCATAGCTCAGATAGTAGGGAATCTGCCCACAATGCAGGAGACCTGGGTTCAGTCCCTGGGTCAGGAAGATCCCCTGGAGAAGAAAATGGCAATCCACTCCAGAATCCGTGCTTGGAGAATTCCACACACAGAGGAGTTGGCAAGCTAAAGTCAATGGGGTCGCAAAGAGTAGGACACGACTAAGTGACTGACACACACACAGGATTCATCTTATGCAAGTTATGTTTGTGGCAGTTTTTGGATGTATTAATAAACAGTAATGATGCTCCAGGAGTTGGTGATGGACAGGGAAGTCTGGCGAACTGAAGTCCACGGGGGTTGCAAAGAGTCAGACGCGACTGAGCGACTGAGCCGAACTGAACTGAATAACCAAGAAGCAAGATCATAACTAAACAGGAACAAAGTAGAGGAGGGAAGTATAACAGGAATTAGATATGTGTGACAAAACCAGTCAGTCTGGAAACAATGAGAAATCCAGGATAGAGTGAGTTAAGCCTTCCTCAAAGCTGATTTGGATAGAGGTGGAGCATAAAAAAGAAGATAACACTGATTGAGGCTAGATAGCAAAGGAAACCAGTTTGGCAGCTGAGAGAGCTCGGGGCCTAATAGTAGTTATTTTGAGGAGATTTCTGTGAGGGTAGAGGAAATCACTGCTCTGTGTCAAGAAACTGACTGGGGTTCGACTTGAGTATCCAACCAAAATAAACTGGATTCTTTAGGATTCAGAAACAAAGCACAAAAAGTAATAGTTACCATCTTGAAATTTTAAAACTGGCAGAAAACTAAAGTAAGTCAGACAGAGAAAGACACATACCATACAATATCACTTATATGTGGAATATTTTTAAAATGGTACAAATGAACTTATTTACAAAACAGAAATACAGTCACAGATGTAGAAAACAAACATGGTAAGTAACCAGAGGGGTGAGGGGGGAGGGATAAATTGGGAGATAAGGATTGATATTTATATATACACTCAGTTCAGTCCAGTCACTCAATCGTGTCTGACTCTTTGCGACCCCATGAATAGCAGCACACCAGGCCTCCCTGTCCATCTCCAAATCCCGGAGCTTGCTCAAACTCATGTCCACTGAGTCGGTGGTGCCATCCAACCATCTCATCCTCTGTCATCCCCTTCCCCGCCTGCCTTCAATCTTTCCCAACATCAGGGTCTTTTCAAATGAATCAGCTCTTTGCATCAGGTGGCCAAAGTATTGGAGTTTCAACTTCAGCATCAGTCGTTCCAATGAACACCCAGGACTGATCTCATTTAGGATGGACTGGTTGGATCTCCCTGCAGTCCAAGCGTCTCTCAAGAGTCTTCTCCAACACCACAGTTCAAAAGCATCAGTTGTTCAGCCCTCAGCTTTCCTTATAGTCCAACTGTCACATCCACACATGACCACTCTAAAAACCATAGCCTTGACTAGATGGACATTTGTTGGCAAAGTAATGTTTCTGCTTTTTAATATGCTGTCTAGGTTGGTCATAACTTTCCCTCCAAGGAGTAAGTGTCTTTTAATTTCATGGCTACAATCACCATCTGCAGTGATTTTGGAGCCCAGAAAAATAAAGTCAGCCACTGTGTCCACTGTTTCCCCATCTATTTGCCATGAAGTGATGGGACCAGATGCCATGATCTTTGTTTTCTGAATGTTGAGCCTTAAGCCAACTTTTTCACTCTCCTCTTTCACTTTCATCAAGAGGCTCTTTAGTTCTTCTTCACTTTCTGCCATAAGGGTGGTGTCATCTGTATATCTGAGGTTATTGATATTTCTCCCAGCAATCTTGATTCCAGCTTTGGTCTCATCCAGCCCAGCGTTTCTCATGATGTACTCTGCATATAAGTTAAATAAGCAGGGTGACAATATACAGCCTTGACATACTCCTTTTCCTACTTGGAACCAGTCTGTTGTTGCATGTCTGGTTCTAACTGTTGCTTCCTGACCTGCATACAGGTTTCTCAAGAGGCAGGTCAGGTGGTCTGGTATTCCCATCTCTTTCAGAATTTTCCACAGTTTATTGTGATCCACACAGTCAAAGGCTTTGGCGTAGTCAATAAAGCAGAAATAGACGATTTTCTGGAACTCTCTTGCTTTTTCGATGATCCAGCGGTATCAGCAATTTGCTCTCTGATTCCTCTGCCTTTTCTAAAACCAGCTTGAACATCTGGAAGTTCACGGTTAACGTATTGCTGAAACCTGGCTAGGAGAATTTTGAGCATTACTTTACTAACTTATGAGATGTGTGCAACTGTGCAGTAGTTTGAGCATTCTTTGGCACTGCGTTTCTTTGGGATTGGAATGAAAACTGACATTTTCCAGTCCTGTGACCACTGCTGAGTTTTCCAAATTTGCTGGCATATGGAGTGTAGCACTTTCACAGCATCATCTTTCAGGATTTGAAATAGCTCAACTGGAATTCCATCACTTCCACTAGCTTTATTTGTAGTGATGCTTCCTAAGGCCCATTTGACTTCACATTCCAGGATGTTTGGCTCTAGGTGAGTGATCACACCATCGTGATTATCTGGGTCATGAAGATCTTTTTTGTAGAGTTCTTCTGTGTATTCTTGCCACCTCTTCTTTAATATCTTCTGCTTCTGTTAAATCCATACCATTTCTGTCCTTTATGGAGCCCATCTTTGCATGAAATGTTCCCTTGGTATCTCTAAGTTTCTTGAAGAGATCTCTAGTCTTTCCCATTCTATTGTTTTCCTCTATTTCTTTGCATTGATCACTGAGGAAGGCTTTCTTATCTCTCCTTGCTGTTCTTTGGAACTCTGCATTCAAATAGGTATATCTTTCCTTTTCTCCTTTGCTTTTCACTTCTGTTCTTTTCACAGCTATTTGTTAGGCTTCCTCAGACAGCCATTTTGCTTTTTTGCATTTCTTTTTCTTGCGGATGGTCTTGATTCTTTTCTCCTGTACAATGTCACAAATCTCCGTCTATAGTTCATCAGGCAGTCTGTCCATCAGATCTAGTCCCTTAAATCTATTTCTCACTTCCACTGTATAGTCATAAGGGTTTTGATTTATGTCATACCTGAATGGTCTAGTGGTTTTCCCCACTTTCTTCAATTTAAGTCTGAATTTGACAATAAGGATTTCATGATCTGAGCCACAGTCAACTCCTAACATACATAAAATAGATAACTAATAAGGACCTCCTGTAGAGCACAGGAAACTCTACTCAATACTCTGTGATGACCTATATGGTGAAACAATCTAAAAAAGAGTACACACACACACATTTACACACACACACAACCATATATATAGTTGATTCACTTTGCTATACACCTGAAACTAACACAGCATCATAAATCAAGTATATTCCAATAAATTTTTTTTTAAAAGAAATGCTTTCATCAGTACCTAATTTTGTAGATGATAGAATGGATGCTCAGGGAATGGAGAAGAATTGCTCCAGGATCACATGGGGAGTTAGTGTCAGAGTCAGGGCTCCTAACTTTTACTTTATGCTCTTTCTTATCACAGATCCACCTTCAGAAGCAAGAAATTAAACATGCAATAAATATCAAAGACATTATAGCCAACTTCCTACCAGTTATCTATTTAGCATATCTTTTTCTAGGCTTGTAATATTTACATAGAAATGCAACTGACTAAATACCTTTCTACAAGCTATACAGATCATCACTCCCAAAGAATATTTCCAGAACTCAACCAGAAGAGTTAATGTCTTATTTTTATTTAATCACTTAATATTAACAGAGAAAATTTCAAAGACACTATTAGTGGGGGAAAAATTTTATCTTTAGAACATTCCAGTTTCAATAATTTCTGTCAAGAGAAATAAGCATAGGAAAATGTCCACAGCCACTTTTAAGACTTGCCCTGCTGCCCAAAATTATTACATCATTTGGGGTCAAGGCAGAACATCTTGATGAAAGTGAAAGAGGAGGGTGAAAAAGCTGTCTTAAAACTCAACATTCAAAAATCAAAGATCATGGCATCCAGTCCCATCACTTCATGGCAAATAGATGGGGAAACAATGGAAACAGTGACAGGCTCTTTTTGGGAGGTCCAAAATCCACTTCAGATGGTGTGTGCAGCCATGAAATTAAAAGACACTTGCTCCTTTGAAGAAAAACTATGACCAACCTAGACAGCATATTAAAAAGCAGAGATGTTACTTTGCCAACAAAGGTCCGTCTAGTGAAAGCTATGGTTTTTCCAGTAGGCGGGTATGAATGTGAGAACTGGATCATAAAGAAAGCTTAGCACCAAAGAATCGATGCTTTTGAACTGTGGTGTTGGAGAATACTCTTGAGAGTCCCTTGGACAGCAAGGAGAACAGACCAGTCAATCCTAAATGAAATCAGTCCTGAAATTAAATAAGCAGGGTGACAATATATAGCCTTGATGTACTCCTTTCCCAACTTGGAACCAGTCTGTTGTTCCATGTCCAGTTCTAACTGTTGCTTCTTGACCTGCATACAGACTTTTCAGGAGGTGGTTTGATATTCCCATCTCTTTAAGAATTCCCCACAGTTTTTTGTGATCCACACAGTTAAAGGCTTTGGCATAGTCATGAGGGTGGTGCCCTCATGAATTGAATTAGTGCTCTTACAAAAGAGACCCCACAGAGCTCCTAGTCCCTTCTACCATGTGACAATACAATGAAGAGTTGAAAATGACCCTCAACCAATCGTGCTGGTATCCTGATCTTAGACTTGTAGCCTCCAGCATTGTGAGAAATAAATTTCTGTTGTTAATAAGCTACCTGGTTCATGGTATTTTGTTATAACAACACAAACCAATGAAGACAGTTGTATAGCCAGGATTAGATTACAGATTTATGATTCCCAAGTGAGTTGTTCAGTCGTGTCTGACTCCACGACCCCATGGACTATAGCCTGCCAGGATCCTCTGTCCATGGAGATTCTCCAGGCAAGAATACTGGAGTGGGTTGCTATGCTCTCCTTCAGGAGATCCCCACCCAGGGATCGAACCTGGGTTTCCCATATTCCAGGCAGATTTTAACCATCTGAGCTACCAGGTTTGACTCTCAAAATTCTCTGTTTTCTACCATGATTTCTTCCTTCTTCCTTTCCTTTATTTCTTCCTTCTTTCCTTTCTTCCTTCTTTCTTTCCTCTTTTTTTCGTTCCTTCCTTATTTCATGCGCTTTTCAATTTTGTGTAAACTGCAGCATGCCTAAACGGCTGTGCTGTATATGTTAAAATTTCTTTTCTAAATATTGTCATTGTTTCCAATTGTCTAGCTCTGGGTTAAGGCACGTGATTCAAAGTAAATGGAGGAGTAGGAATAATCAGTGTCCCTTGTAGAACAGAAAATACATAGATCATTTGATTAATGGGAAAAGCCTCAATATGAGAGAGAATAATAAAATATTGTCCCATTTTTCATTTCTAAGAAACCATCTTTTTCCTAGTCAACATTATTAAGGGGTCATTTATTTACAAATTATGTTCTTATTTTCGGGTTATAGTTTGAGGTATATATACATCAGTTCAGTTCAGTTCAGTTCAGTTCAGTCGCTCAGTCGTCTCTGGCTCTTTGCGACCCCATGAATCGCAGCACGCCAGGCCTCCCTGTCCATCAGCAACTCCCGGAGTTTACTCAAACTCATGTCCATTGAGTCGGTGATGCCATCCAGTCATCTCATCCTCTGTCGTCCCCTTCTCCTCCTGCCCCCAATCCCTCCCAGCATCAGGGTCTTTTCCAATGAGTCAACATTTCACATGAGTGGGCCAAAGTATTGGAGTTTCAGCTTCAGCATCAGTCCTTCCAATGAACACCCAGGACTGATCTCATTTAGGATGGACTGGTTGGATCTCCTTGTAGTCCAAGGGACTCTCAAGAGTCTTCTCCAACACCACAGTTCAAAAGAATCAATTCTTCAGCACTCAGCTTTCTTCACAGTCCAACTCTCACATCCATACATGACCACTGGAAAAACCATAGCCTTGACTAGACGGACCTTTGTTGGCAAAGTAATGTTTCTGCTTTTTAATATGCTGTCTAGGTTGGTCATAACTTTCCTTCCAAGGAGTAAGCGTCTTTTAATTTCATGGCTACAATCACCATCTGCAGTGATTTTGGAGCCCAAAAAAATAAAGTCTGACAGGGTTTCCACTGTTTCCCCATCTATTTGCCATGAAGTGATGGGACCAGATGCCATGATCTTAGTTTTCCAAATGTTGAGCTTTATTCCCAACTTTTTCACTCTCCTCTTTCACTTTCATCAAGAGGTTTTTTAGTTCCTCTTCACTTTCTGCCATAAGGGTGGTGTCATCTGCATATCTGAGGTTATTGATATTTATTCCAGCAATCTTGATTCCAGCTTGTGCTTCCTCCAGTCCAGTGTTTCTCATAATGTACTCTCCATATAAGTTAAATAAACATGGTGACAACATTCAGCCTTGACGTACTCCTTTTCCTATTTGGAACCAGTCTGTTGTTCCATGTCCAGTTCTAACTGGCGCTTCCTGACCTGCATACAGGTTTCTCAAGAGGCCGGTCAGGTGGTCTGGTACTATGTATATATTAATGCTGCTGCTAAGTTTCTTCAGTTGTGTCCAACTCTTTGCAACACTTTGCACAGGCTCCTCTGTCCATGGAATTCTCCAGGCAAGAATACTGGAGTGTTTTGCCATTTCCTTCTCCAGGGGATCTTTCTGACCCAGGAATTGAATCTGGTTCTTCCTCATTATATACTTTCACAATCAAGATATGTAGCATTTCCATAACCACAGATTCTTTGTGCCCCTTCTGAGTCAATACCCTTCTCTGACTCCCAATCCAGGTAATCACTGTTCTTTCTGTGACTGTAGATTAATTTTGGACTTTCCTAGTGTTACATATAAACTGGAATCATAGAATATATATTAACTTTTATCTGGTTCCTTTGCGTGCTAAGTCACTTCAGTCGTGTCCGACACTTTGTGACTCCATGGACTTTGCAACCCGACCAAGCTCTTCTGGCCATGGGATTCTTCAGGCAAGAATACTGGAGTGGGTTGCCATTTCCTCCTCCAGGGGATCCTCCCAACCCAAGTATTGAACCTGTGTCTCTTAAGTCTCCTTCATTGGCAGTCAAGTTCTTTACCACTAACTAGTGCCACCTGGGAAGCCCCTTGGCATAATGTTTTCAAGATCTATTCACATTATTTTGTGTTGTCAGTCATTCATTTTTTTAATCCATAGTATTCTTTGTCATCTAGATCATTTGCCAGTTGGTGGATATTTGGCTGGTTCACAGATTTTGGCTAGGATGACCATGAACATTCATGTTCAGATCTTCGTGTGAATATGTAGTTCACTACTTTGGGGTAGATTCTTTAAGAGTGGAATTGCTGGGATGTATGGTATTCATTTTGAACTGTGGTGTTGGAGAAGACTCTTGAGAGTCCCTTGGACTGCAAGGAGATCCAACCAGTCCATCCTAAAGGAGATCAGTCCTGGGTGTTCATTGGAAGGACTGATGCTGAAGCTGAAACTCTAATACTTTGGCCATCTGATAAGAAGAACTGGCTCATTTGAAAAGACCCTGATGTTGGGAAAGATTGAAGGCAGGAGGAAAAGGGGATGACAGGATGACATGGTTGGATGGCATCACCGACTCAATGGATATGAGTTTGAGTAAGCTACAAGAGCTGGTGATGTACAGGGAAGTCTGGCGTGCTGTAGTCCATGGGGTCGCAGAGAGTCAGACATGACTGAGTGACTGAACTGAACTGAACTTATGGTATTCATTTAACTTTTAAGGAGCTGTCAAACTGTTTTCAAAAGTGGTTGTATTATTTTATGCTCCACCATCAACATGGGAGTTCCATTTGATCCACATTCTTCAATGCTTGATATTGCCATCTTTTTTTTTTTTTTTAATCTAGCTGTTTTCGTGAGTTTTTCTTCTATCACTGAGGTGTAAGGTCATATGTCGGAGAAGGCAATGGCACCCCACTCAAGTGCTCTTGAGTGGACGGAGAAGCCTGGTAGGCTTCAGTCCATGGGGTTGCTAAGAGTTGGACACGGCTGAGGGACTTCACTTTCATTTTTCACTTTCATGCATTAGAGAAGGAAATGGCAACCCACTCCAGTATTCTTGCCTGGAGGATCCCAGGGACTGGGGAGCCTGGTGGGCTGCCATCTATGGGGTCACACAGAGTTGGACGCGACTGAAGTGACTTAGCAGCAACAAAGTCATATGTGCTAGATACAGGCAGGCCTTTTGTCAGATATAAGTACTGTGTTTTAGAGCTTATCTTTTCAATATTATAAGTGTTTTTGAAAAGTTTTCCATCTTGATGAAGTCTAGTTTATATAGTTATCTTTCAAAATTTACACATTTTGGATCCTGTTTAAGAAAACTGTTCTTATCCTAATAAGATTTTCTCTTTTGTTTTCATCCAGTTTTATAATTTGAGACTTTATATTAGGGTCTAGTATACATTTGTGATAACTTTAGCATATGGTGTTAGGTAATCATTAAAGTTATTTTATTTCCACATGGATAGCCAATTGTTTCAGCACCATTTATTAAAAAGACTTTCATTTCCCTATTGATTTACCTTGGCACCTTTGTCAAAAATGAATTGACCATAAATGTGCTGGACTCTGTAGTCTAGTCCATTTATCTATATTTCTATTTTTATGCCAATATCATTATTGCAACTTTTAGTAAATGCTGAAATTAGGTAGTGTAAGTCTTCCAACTTTGCTTTTGATGCATCTCTTCTTTATTCCCTTTTCTATTTCCAGGCTTCATTTGGAATAACTAACTTACTTAGGATTCTATTAATCTCCACATTTAGCTTATTAACTAACCTTCTGTGTTTTACTTTTTTAGTCCTTGCTCTAAGTTTTACAATGTATACCTTTTCCTTATCATTGTCTAACTTCAAACAATAGTATATTACTGGGGGGGGGGGGTTCAGGATGTGAGACACATGTACACCCATGGCTGATTCATGTCAATGTATGGCAAAAACCACTACAATATTGTAAAGTAATTAGCCTCCAATTAAGATAAACAAATTAATTTTTAAAAATAGCATATTACTTCATGTCAAATATAAAAAATAGCCTTTCAAAAGTAGAGGAAGCAATCCCTCTTCCTTTGTACTAATGTGCTATAGCTGTCACACATCTCATTTCTATATTTGTGATAAACCTCTCAATTATTAATTTTTATTTTGAAGGAACTATCTCTCAAGGAAGTTAAAAATAAAAAAGAAATGTCTCTCATATTTACTCACATACTTCTTTTTTTATGCTTTTCATTTTCTTCTATATATCTGTGCTTTCACCTGGCAATATTTTCCTTCTGTGTGTAAAACTTCCTTTAGTATATCTTATACTACCAGTCCACTGAGACCAAATTTTCCTCACTTCTGATTTTATTTCACATTTGAACTATATTTTCAGGATTCTTGGGCTTCCCTTGTGGCTCAGCTGGTAAAGAATCTGCCTGCAATGCGGGAGACCTGGGTTTGATCCCTGGGTTGGGAAGATGCCCTGAAGAAGGGAAAGGTTACCCACTCCAGTATTCTGGCCTGGAGAATTCCGTGGACTCTATAGTCCATGGAGTTGCAAAGAGTTAGACATGACTGAGTGACCTTCACTTTTCTTTGTATATAGAATTTTAGACAGCTTTTTTCCCCCTCATAACATTTAAAAGGTATGATTCTATTGTCTTGCAGAGTTTCTAAAAGGAAACAGGTTCAAAGTTTGATCATTTTTCTCTATATGAAACATGCTTCTTGCTTCTGGTTGATTATAAAATTTTCTCTTTAACACTGGTTTTCAGCAATTTGACCATGATGTACGTTTGACTGGTTTTCTTTATATTTAATCTTCTTGGTAGCTGCTTATTTATCTTGGTAGATTTGTGAAGCAAGCCCACCTCCAAGGAGCGGCTGCTGTGGGGCGCAGGAGGTCTGAGAGGAGCTACTCCACGTTCAAGGTCAGGAGGGGCGCCCGTGAGAAGATACTCCCCCGCCAAGGTAAGAAGCAGTGGCTGCACTTTGCTGGAGCAGCTGTGAAGAGATACCCCACGTTTGAGGTAAGAGAAACCCAAGTAAGACGGTAGGTATTGCAAGCGGGCATCAGAAGGCAGACACACTAAAACCATAATCACAGAAAACTAGCCAATCTGATCACAGGACCACAGCCTTGTCTAAGTCAATGAAACTAAGCCATGCTGCATGGGGACGCCCAAGACAGACGGGTCATGGTGGAGAGGTCTGACAAAATGTGATCCACTGGAGAAGGGAATGGCAAACCCCTTCAGTATTCTTGCCTTGAGAACACCGTGAACAGTATGAAAAGGCAAAATGATAGGATACTGAAAGAGAAACTCCTCAGGTCGATAGGTGTAAAATATGGTACTGGAGATCAGTGAAGAAATAACTCCAGAGAGAGTGAAGGGATGGAGCCAAAGCAAAAACAATACCCAGTTGTGGATGGGAATAGTGATAGAAGCAAGGTCCGATGCTGTAAAGAGCAATATTGCATAGGAACCTGGAATGCTAAGTCCATGAATCAAGGCAAATTGGAAGTGGTCAAACAGGAGATGGCAACAGTGAATGTCGACATTCTAGGAATCAGTGAACTAAAATGGACTGGAATGGGTGAATTTAACTCAGATGACCATTATATCTACTACTGTGGGCAGGAATCCCTTAGAAGAAATGGAGTAGCCATCATGGTCAACAAAAGATTCTGAAATGCAGTACTTGGATGCAATCTCAAAAACGACAGAATGATCTCTGTTCATTTCCAAGGCAAACCATTCAGTATCACGGTAATCCTAGCCTATGCCCCAACCAGTAATGCTGAAGAAGCTGAAGTTGAGTGGTTCTATGAGGATCTACAAGACCTTTTAGAACTAACATTCAAAAAAGACGTCCTTTTCATTATAGGGGACTGGAATGCAAAAGTAGGAAGTCAAGAAACACCTGGAGTAACAGGCAAATTTGGCCTTGGAGTACGGCATGAAGCAGGGCAAAGGCTAATAGAGTTATACCAGGAGGACACACTGGTCATAGCAAACACCCTCTTCCAACAACACAAGAGAAGACTCTACACATGGACATCACCAGATGGTCAACACCAAAATCAGACTGATTATATTATTTGCAGCCAAAGATGAAGAAGCTCTATACAGTCAGCAAAAACAAGACCAGGAGCTGACTGTGGCTCAGATCATGAACCCCTTATGGCCAAATTCACACTTAAACTGAAGAAAGTAGAGAAAACCACTAGACCATTCAGATATGACCTAAATCAAATCCCTTATGACTATACAGTGAAAGTGAGAAATAGATTTAAGGGACTAGATCTGATAGACAGAGAGCCTGATGAACTATGGATGGATGTTCGTGACATTGTACAGGAGACAGGGATCAAGACCATCCCCGTGGAAAAGAAATGCAAAAAAGCAAAATGGTTGTCTGAGGAGGCCTTACAAATAGCTATGAAAAGAAGAGAAGCAAAAAGCAAAGAATAAAAGGAATACATGTAACTCTATGGCTGATTCGTGTCAATGTATGACAAAACCCACTGAAATGTTGTGAAGTAATTGGCCTCCAACTAATAAAATAAAATTTAAAAAATAAATAAATAAATAAATAAAAAAGGAAAGATATTCCCACTTGAATACAGAGTTCCAAAGAATAGCCAGGAGAGATAAGAAAGCCTTCTTCAGCGATCAATGCAAAGAAATAGAGGAAAACAACAGAATGGGAAAAACTAGAGATCTTTTCAAGAAAATTAGAGATAGCAAGGGAAAATTTCAGGCAAAAACGGGTTTGATAAAGGACAGAAATGATATGGACCTAACAGAAACAGAAGATATTAAGAAGAGGTGGCAAGAATACACAGAAGAACTGTACAAAAAAGATGTTCATGACCCAGATAATCACAATGGTGTGATCACTCACCTAGAGCCAGACATCCTGGAATGTGAAGTCAAGTGGGCCTTAGAAAGCATCACTACGAACAAAGCTAGTGGAGGTGATGGAATTTTAGTTGAGCTGTTTCAAATCCTGAAAGATGATGCTGTGAAAGTGCTGCACTCAATATGCCAGCAAATTTGGAAAACTCGGCAGTGGTCACAGGACTGAAAAAGGTCAGTTTTCATTCCAATCCCAAAGAAAGGCAACCCAAAAGAATGCTCAAACTACAGCACAATTGCACTCATCTCACATGCTAGTAAAGTAATGCTCAAAATTCTCCAAGCCAGACTTCAGCAATACATGAACCGTGAACTCCCAGATGTTCAAGCTGGTTTTAGAAAAGGCAGGGGAACCAGAGAGCAAATTGCTGATATCCGCTGGATCATCGAAAAAGCAAGAGAGTTCCAGGAAAACATCTATTTCTGCTTTATTGACTATGCCAAAGCCTCCGACTGCATGGATCACAATAAACTGTGGAAAATTCTTCAAGAGGTAGGAATACCAGACCACCTGACCTGCCTCTTGAGAAACCTATATGCAGTTTAGGAAGCAACAGTTAGAAGTGGACATGGAACAACAGACTGGTTCAAAAGAGGGAAAGGAGTATGTCAAGGCTGTATATTGTCACCCTGCTTATTTAACTTATATGCAGAGTACATCATGAGAAACACTGGGCTGGAAGAAGCACAAACTGGAATCAAGATTGCCGAAGAAATATCAATAACCTCAGATATGCAGATGACACCACCAGTATGGCAGAGAGTGAAGAGGAACTAAAAAGCCTCTTGATGAAAGTGGAAGAGGAGAGTGAAAAAGCTGGCTTAAAGCTTAACATTCAGAAAACTAAGATCATGGCATCTGGTCCTATCACCTCATGGGAAATAAATGGGGAGACAGTTGAAACAGTGTCAGATTTTATTTTGGGGGGCTCCAAAATCCCTGCAGATGGTGATTGCAGCTATGAAAAAAAACACTTACTCCTTGGAAGGAAAGTTATGACCAATATAGATAGCGTATTAAAAAGCAGAAACATTACTTTGCCAACAAAGGTCCGTCTAGTCAAGGCTATGGTTTTTCCAGTGGTCATGTATGGATGTGAGAGTTGGACTGTGAAGAAAGCTGAGCACCGAAAAATTGATGCCTTTGCACTGTGTTGTTAGAGAAGACTCTTGAGGGTCCCTTGGACTGCAAGGAGATCCAACCAGTCCACCCTAAAGGAGATCAGTCCTGGGTGTTCATTGGAAGGACTGATGCTGAAGCTGAAACTCCAGTACTTTGGCCACCTCATGTGAAGAGTTGACTGATTGGAAAAGACCCTGATGTTGGGAGGGATTGGGGGCAGGAGGAGAAGGGAACGACAGAGGATGAGATGGCTGGATGGCATCACCAACTTGATGGGCATGAGTTTGAGTAAACTCCGGGAGCTGGTCATAGACAGGGAGGCCTGGTGTGCTGCGATTCATGGGGTCGCAAAGAGTCGGACATGACTGAGTGACTGAAATGTACTGAACTGAACTGATTTCTCAAAAATTTGGGAAAACTTCAGCCATTATTTCTTCAAATATATTTCTACCCCACTGTTTCTGGCAATCTAATTATGTGTCTTTTAGAATATTTGATACTGTGTCATTTTTCACTAATGTTGCCTTGCCTTGTAAGTCTTTTCTCTTACTGTGTTTGCTGTTGTATAATATACTGTTAGGTCTTCAAGTTCATAGATATATTTTTCTCCAGTGTCTAATTTGCTGTTAAACTTATTTAGTAAAGTATTAATTTCCAATACTGAATTTTCATTGGTAGATTTTTCCTTTTTATTATTTGCTCTTCTCTCACATTTTTCTTTGAATCTTTAGACATATTAATTATATAACAAGCATTTCAGCTATTTACAGTAACTTTGTTCCTTTCTATGCTTGTTCTATAACTTTGTGGTGGTGAGGGGTAGCCTTTATACTGGGACTAATTTAGCCCTGCTGCTAAGGCATAATCCTTCAGGGTCTATACCGAATTCTCTAAATAGTCAATGAGGTATCTTCATTCTGGCTTTTGGGGAGTCAAATGCTCCCTTGACCTGCATGATCTTTGGGGTGGTGTGACTTACAGATTCTGTAATCTTTTTTCCTCAGGAAATCATACTTTGATAGACAGAAGGGCCTTTCATTTTATACATATACAAATGGACTTTCAGTCACTCATGCAGATTATTGGATTTATTTTTCTAGATAGCTCCCTTTTTTTTTCAGTATTCTACCCCTCAAATTCTAGTTGTCTCAGCCTCTTAAAACTCATATATCACTTTACTTAACTCAGCAAGAACACAGACCTCTGTTTGAGTTTATCCCCCCTGCTCTGTGGTTCAGAAATTTTCTCCAGACAGAAATTCAGGTACCTTTAAGCCTCAACTATGTCCTTTTTTCTTTTATCAAAGTTTATAATCCTTTGTTGCCCACTGTCCAGTAACTGAATACAGACATTTCATATATTTGACACAGTTTTCTGGGTTTTTTTTTTTTGTTTTTTTTTTTTTTAATGTAGCTGGAACTTAATTTTATACACTTTTATTTTCTTTTGGGCAAAAGTAGAAACTGGCACCATCTTTTGGAGGGAGAAAAGAAATGCCCCAATATAGAAAATATATAGTGGCTTAAAAAAAATGTCTTCTGGAAATTGATAGAGTAGGAAACTCCAAGATTCCATCTCACCACCAAAGCAGCTAATGTGCCAGCAAAAATTATCAGATTAACTTTTACAGAACCCTAGACTCTAGTTAAAACTTTACAACAATCAAGAGAAGATGTGATGAAGCAAGAGTAATGTAGCATTTTAGATTGATTACCTACCATCCACCAATCTTTATGCTGGGAGTGGCCATGAGGTAATGGTGAAGGTTGCTAGTGTCAGAGTGAGCAATATGGACCTTATTCTTAAGGAACTGTGTGTCCATTTGGAACTGCCTGATCTTTCATGAGAAGCAAGTATATGAACTTGTCGGTATTTTGCCTGATGATGAATGTTCCCAGAGCAGGGTTGGCCTCCTGGTGGCATCTTCCAAAAGCATGTAAAAGCACAAGTTTTAGCCATAGCACACTGTGACAAGGAGCAACAGCTGAAACAAGGATTAGGCATACCAGAAAACTTGGGAAGGAAGAGATTAGGAAAGAATACATGAAGGGAACTAAAGGATTCTATAAGTTCCCATATATACCAGGGATTCAAAAAGACCATATTCATGACCAGGACTGCCCACACACTCAGAAAAGTCCCAAGAAAACCTAAACTTCACTTGAAGCTGACCTAAAGACTTCATGCAAGCAGGGAGTGAAATCTAAGGCAAAGTAGTAAATGGCCTAGATAAGCATTGAAAAAGAGTTCTAATACAAATCCAATTTGAAAAGACTGGGAGCCTCTTCCTTCCTCCTTTCTTTCTTTTTTCTCTAGATATTTCTTTTAACTGTCAGAACAATGGTTAACCACTTAACTAATGAAGAACAGACTTCAGTGGTCACATGGGACAAAGAACACAGATTTTACAAAACAGTTTTAAAAAGTTACTAAACAAGAAAACAAGAACAAACCAGAAGAAACCGCAAAACAAACCCCAGGTAGGGGGAGAATGTGATTTCTATAGTCACCACTTTATAATATTCAAAAAGTTCAATTTTCAACAAAAGTAATGGGGCCTGCAAAGAAATTAGAAAGTATGGCACATTCACATGAAAAGAAAAGAAATAAAAAGCTGTCAAGGGGAAAGCCTTGGGCATATTAGAAAAAATTAAATCAACTGATTTAAATATAACCAAATAGCTAAAAGAAATTGTGGACAAAGAACAAAAACAAAACAGGAGAATGAAGTCTTCCCAAATAGAGAATCAAATATGGAGACAGAAGTTATTAAACATAACCAAATAGAAATTCTGGAGTTGAAAGGTAAAATAGCCAAAATTAAACTTCACTATAGGGGTTAAACAGCAGATTTGAACATGCTGAAGCAAGAATTAGCAAGCTTGAGGATAAGATCATTGAGATTATTCATTGAGCAGAAAGAAAAAAAATGAAGAAAAATGAACATATCCCAAGAGAATTGTGAAACACCATCATGTACATGAACATCCACATGATGGAGTCCCAAAGGGACAGGAGAGAAAGAAAGGGACAGAAAGAATATTTGAAGAAATAATGGCTAAAAACCTACCAGATTTGGAGGAAGGGTATATGGCTGTATAGGAAAACTGTTAGCTCACTTCCTCTACAGACTCACCAAATCTACACCTGCCTATAGAGCAGTTCCTCCTGAAGAAGACTAGAGGGCTGATTGACCAGCTACTATACACAGAATGTGTAGAAATGGGTAGAAAAGACAGAGACATGATATCCACAGGAACCCCACTCTTGACTCAGCAACCTGCAGTAAGAAGGGATTGCTGAGGGACCTGAATGCACTCACCCACCATGGGACACAGTGAAGAAATAGCAGTTTAAAGGACAGCTAGACTCTAAGGGAAGAAAATCTATTTACTAACCCTAGAACTTCTGTCAAAGAGCAGGCAACTGCCGAAGCCCTCCCTGTGCTCAGAAGCACAGCGAGGGCCACTGAATCCCTGTGGGGCTCCCCTCAGTCCAGGCCCACTCCAGTTTCAGCCCCAGCCATTCAGCCAAGGAAGCCTTGGGTGCAGCACTGTCCAGGGACTGTCTCCAGCCCGGGCCCACTTCAGCCCCAACAGCCCCTTCAGGGTGGCTTAGGCAGCAGCACCCACCAAGGACTTGCATCAGCCACCTGGCCCAGCTGTTCCATTCACCTTTAACATCTCTATAACCAAGGGAATCAGTGCTTAGTTAGTATTGTTAATGGTGAGGCCTCATGGGATCAATAGTAGGGTACAATTTTTAAAATTCATATTTACCTGATGCCTCAACATCTCCATCATCTGTGAACACCTTGTGCAGGCTAGGTGCACCAGTGTGATACACTGGTCCTTGTCACAGTTCACCAGTCTTGCCCTCCCCTGGCTGTGACCTGATGGCATTCAAGAAATTCTCCTCACATCTCTTACTTGTGTACTCCACACTGACCCTCAATAAAGGCACTTGCTCATGGGTCTTCACTCTCTTGGCCTCCCATCTGCCTGGTTGAGCCTGCTTCCTTGGAGCTCCTCTCATACGGCCACCTGAATGGCGTCCCGTGCCTCTCTCCTTTAGGAGTTGTGAGTATAATAAATCTCTTTCACTTTCATCTACCTCTCCATGGTGTTATTCTGTGTCTGCCTCTGACTGTTCATCAACAATTCTCATTTTATGTAGCAAAAGCAAAAATAAACAAGAAACAGACCAGTTCTTAGAAAGACACAAGTTCCAGCAACTCACTCAAGAAAACAGCAGATGCTGCTGCAACCTGCATCTACTAGTAATAGAATGATCTATATGCTATAACAAGGGCTTAAAGAAAGTGCTTGAGGGCACTTACAGGAGAATAATTAATCTCAGCTGAGAGAAATGGGGTGAATTTGATAATATGGAGCTGAGGTGAGCTACAGTGAAGAAAATGAATTTTGTTAGGTGGGAAATGTCTTTCAGGTAGTGGGAATAGTCATGAGTAAGGATGTGGAGTGGCATCTGGGACCTTATTTCCCAGACCAGGGATGGAACCTGCGCATTGGAAGACAGATTCTTAACCACTGGACCACCAGGGAAGCCCTTGATTATTAAACTTTGACAGCAGTGTCGCTGGAGTTTTGGGTGCTCCAATTGGAGATGAGATTTTTTTAAAAAAAAAAAACTACACTGATACTAGTTAATTAAGGGATGTAAATACTGTTTTCAAAATCTAATCTGAATGATACAGTTAATAAACCATATTGGCAGGGGTCGGGGAGCACTCAGGGAATGAAGTGATATAATTTGTATTTGTAGACAACTTGGGCTTCCCTGATAGCTCAGTTGGTAAAGAATCCACTTGCAACGCAGGAGACCCCTGTTTGGTTGCTGGGTCAGGAAGATTCCCTGGAGAAGAGAAAGGCCACCCACTCCAGTATTCTGGCCTGGAGAAATCCATGGACTATATAGTCCATGGGGTCACAAAGAGTCGGACACAACTGAGTGACTTTCACTCTTCACTTTCCCTCTGTTTGTGGTGTAGAGGATGGTTAAGACCTATTAAGAAATAATCACTTAGTACTTGACAAAAGACAATGGCAGTAGGAATAAAAACGATCATTTTCTTTATTTTTCTGGTTTTACCTCATAAAATGATGCTTGACAAATTGCCTTCTCTGAGGATGAAACTATCTCTATGCCATCTACAGTGATTACACCCAATGAGTCTGGCCTTCTGTATTACAAGTATCTGGAGGAAGTTTCATTCCTGTCTACTCAGAGTTTAGTTTATAAGAAACAGCAAAACAGAATGGATATCCATTCATATATTGTTATTTACAGCTTCAAGACCTCAACTATGGTCTTTTTGTACATGACTAAAAGATTAAAAATAAGAGCCCTATGAATACCTTGCAGATAGTCTGTATTTTATACCAATAGTTTAATATAAAGCTTGCCAAATAATAGTGATATAGTAATTATTTTTTCTTAATGAATGATTAACAGTCATAAACTTCTCTACTGACTGCAGATGATTTATAATTATAGTAACTTGTAGGTCACAGATTTTCTGGAGCAGTTATTAGTACAAGTGAGGCAGCCAAAGTTGAAAACAACTTTGACAGTTTTGCGCAAGATTCCTGTATATCTGAGCCTTCCTTCTTAATTATATTCTTTGTCAATTATACTTCTCAGCCCAGAATCAGAGTGGGGACAATTCTTTCTCCCCTATTGGGAACAAAGGACCTACAGCTCAGTTCAGTCACTCAGTCGTGTCCAACTCTTTGCAAGCCCATGGACTGCAGCACGCCAGGCCTTCCTGTCCATCACCAACTCCTAGAGTTGACTCAAACTCATGTCCATCGAGTCGATGATGCCATTCAGCCATTTCATTTTCTGTCATCCCCTTTTACTCTTGCCCTCAATCTTTCTCAGCATCAGGGTCTTTTCAAATGAGTCAGTTCTTGACATCAGGTGGCCAAAGTATTGAAGTTTCAGCTTCAGCATCAGTCCTTCCAATGAGTATTCAGGAGTGATTTCCTTTAGGATGGACTGGTTAGATCTCCTTTCTGTCCAAGGGACTCTCAAGAGTCTTCTCAAACACCACAGTTCAAAAGCATCAATTTTTCGGTGCTCAGCTTTCTTCACAGTCCAACTCTCACATCCATACATGACCACTGGAAAAATCATAGCCTTGACCAGACAGATGTTTGTTGGCAAAGTAATGTCTCTGCTTTTTAATATGCTGTCCAGGTTGGTCATAACTTTTCTCCCAAGGAGTAACTGTCTTTTAATTTCATGGCTGCAGTCACCATTTGCAGTGATTTTGGAGCCCCCAAAAATAAAGTCTGCCACTGTTTCCACTGTTTCCCCATCTATTTGCCATGAAGTGATGGGACCAAATGCCATAATCTTAGTTTTCTGAGTGCTGTGTTTTAAGCCAACTTTTTCACTCTCCTCTTCTACTTTGATCAAGAGGCTCCTTAGTTCTTCTTTGCTTTCTGCCATAAGGGTGGTGGCAAGGAACAACAGACTGGTTCCAAACAGGAAAAGGAGTACGTCAAGGCTGTATATTGTCACCCTGCTTGTTTAACTTATATGCAGAGTACATCATGAGAAACGCTGGGCTGGAGGAAGCACAAGATAGAATCAAGATTGCTGGGAGAAATATCAATAACCTCAGATATGCAATGACACCACCTTTAAAGGACCTACAAGTGCATCTAAAACTAGTCAAAATTTGTAAATTAATTAATGTGGTACAAGTATTTGATCTCTACTAGGCAAACAAACGTCTTCCCACGTGGTACTAGTGGTAAAGAATTCACCAGCCAAAGCAGGAGACATAAAGAGATGCAAGTTTGTTTGTTTGTTTGTTCATTTATTTTTATTAGTTGGAGGCTAATTACTTTACAATATTGTAGTGTTTTTTGCCATACATTGACATGAATCAGCCACGGATTTACATGTGTTCCCCATCCCAATCCCCCCTCCCACCTCCCTCCCCATCCCATCCCTCTGAGTCATCCCAGTGTACCAACCCCGAGCACTTGTCTCATGCATCCAACCTGGACTGGTGATCTGTTTCACACTTGATAATATACATGTTTCGATGCTGTTCTCTCAGATCATCCCACCCTCGCCTTCTCCCATAGAGTTCAAAAGTCTGTTCTATACATCTGTGTCTCTTTTTCTGTCTTGCATATAGGGTTATCGTTACCATCTTTCTCAATTCCATATATATGCGTTAGTATACTGTATTGGTGTTTATCTTTCTGGCTTACTTCACTCTGTATAATGGGCTCCAGTTCCATCCATCTCATTAGAACTGATTCAAATGTATTGTTTTTAATGACTGAATAATATTCCATTGCGTTTATGTACCACAGCTTTCTTATCCATTCATCTGCTGATGGGCATCTAGGTTGCTTCCATGTCCTGGCTATTATAAACAGTGCTGTGATGAACATTGGGGTACACGTGAAGAGACGCGAGTTTGATCCCTGGGTCAGGAAGATCTCCTGGAGGAGTATATGACAACACACTCCAGTATTCTTGCCTGGAGATTCCCTTGAATAGAGGAGCCTGGCAGGCTACAGTCCATAGGGTCACAAAGACACAACTGAAGCAACTTCATACATCCACATATAGGCGATCAAACAAATGCCTTAAATCACCAGAATTACCCATTTAAGGCCAATAGAACTCAATGATGATAAATTGAATTGAGTCAATAAATATCAAGAAAGAAAAACATGCAACTACCTAGTTTTCTTGGGCAATCGTTGTTTTGTTGGTTGTTTTAGTTGTTTTTTATGACCTGCAAACTCTAAAAATGATTGTTAGTGGAGAAGGAAATAGGACATTGTAAGTACTATGTGTTCATTTTCCTTTAGCCTTACATTTAACAATTCTTTTGATTGAAATCAACTGAAGATAAGTAAGAAAGTGAATGCCTCTACTTTGACCCTGAATAATCTTATTGCTCTTTAATGCATAGAAATTATGTCCTTTGTAATACCCTCTCCAAGCAGTTCAAAATAAAAACAGACTTTGATTGGTATATATGGTGAAGATTTGTGTTTGGAGCTGTGTGGAAGAAACAATTATATAAAGAAGAGGAAGATGAGCATTCAAGAGGTATCTACTGGTGACATTTAAGTAATAGCAAAGTTATTTCTGAAACAACAGGGTATGGGGATGTGTTTCAGATTTGCAGAATAGAATGAAAAATCTTGTGAAAAGTCTTACTCTTGCATTTCCAGAAAGAAGTGCCAGAATTAATTAACTCAATGAAGAGTTCACTCTTCTGAATACTAAGACGTCTCATTTTCTCCTGTTCTAGCTGACAGACTTCACACTTTTACTCAACTGGTGTGTTAATAAATAATGTACTGTGTGGTCTTATTTTCATAAGACTTTTCACTGACATACTGATATGAATTTTCATTATTCTTTTTATTATGCTACCTGAACAAACCTTTGATTCTTTTCCTTGAGTTCAAGTTGACAAGAAAGACTTCAACTGTCTGAATGTAGACTCCCAGAAAAACCTTTGCTAATAAGATTATGAAAATAAATTTAATATTAATGGATAATTGGAGGGGAGAGGGAGTGAGGCTGCCTGATAGATGAAAAATGAGAGGAACTCAGAGAGAAAGTGAGACAGAGGTAGAAAACTCAGAGAGAAAGAGAGTCAGAGACAGAAAGGGAGTGAGAGAGAGGGGAGAAAGACAGAAAGAAGGAAGAAGGAAGAAAGCAAGGGAAGAAGAAAGGGAGGGAGGGAGAGTGAGAGAAAAGGAGAAAGAAAAAGAGAAAAAAGAAAGAAAAAAACTGTCAAGGGGAGAAGGCATTGACTATGGAACTTCAGGGCTTTGTCTGCCTTTGGCAGGAGAATCTAGTAGTCAATGGGGAAAATTTCTTCACAGGAGGCAAATTGCTTGTGGATTCTGAAAATTACACAGTACTTATAAAACATTGAACATATCCCTGGTGACAAGTACTTAAGTAGGCAATTTGGTACTTCTTAGGGAAAGTTTTGCATTACATAAATTTGTGTTTCAGAGCCTTCTCCCATTCTGGGTACAGGCTGAATAGACGAGTGGGAGGTGGCATAGCTTTTATATCAATCATTATGCAAATATGCCTTTGGCTCTGCCTCAGGTTTAAAATATTCTCATGTCTGGAAAAATGATCATAGTTGGGGAACTAATGTTTTGCCTAAATAAATGCTCTTCCTCTCAAATCAATTTGCATTCTTCATTAATGATATGATTTATTTGAAAGTCAAAAGAGACAAAATGGGCAAGCAGTGATTTAAATGACAGATTTTATGGATATTCCCTTTAATATCAGAGGTAGAAGAAACCTGAGTCCTACTGAGGTACAGAGCTTGAGGCAACTTCTCCAGAAGCTCACAGAAAATTAGTGACAGAGATGAAACTAGAGCCCAGATCGTACTGCTCCCAGGCCATGGCTTTATACAAGAGCTGCCTCTGTAAAACTGCAAAGGAAAGGAGGCCTTTAACAGCTCTCATTCAAACTGTAGGCATTCTCTCTCTCCTATTTACCTGTCTCCCTTCCCTAATACAGCGCCCTCACCACCTGCCCCTAGATCTGCCACGTCCTAAGCAGAAACATACCTCTTTTGTGAAACCTGACTAACTCCATTCTCCAGCCCACGCTGATTACAGATTTATACCTCTAGCTCTCAGCACAACACTCAAGTTTTAATTTTTTTGTGTGTTTATGTCCTTAATCACATGGTACTTTGGAATTATTCTTGATTATTTCAGAAAGATTGTTTTGTCCCTTCAATTTAATTGCGAGCTCTTTAAGGACAGGGGCCAGGTTTCCTGCTTGCTTAATAACAGCTCCCAACTCCAAACCACCCACGCACAACCTTCCACAGTCAGACAATTGATATATCTTGTTGTTAAAACTAGAGTTTTTAGTGAATCACACGCATTTTCAAATGTGTTTTTAAAATGTGCTGTTTTCTTCTTTGTATATTTCTCTATTTTTCAAATTCTGCGCAATGACTCTGCATTACCTTTTAAGTAGAAAATTATACACCATTGAAAAACTTGAGAGGCCCACATTTTTTTTATGATTTCTTTCCTCAGAGCTTCAGCTCATACCTTTTTTCTGATGCCTCCTAAAGCTATTAAATTCTCTCTGAACTTTTTATCCAAGCAGTATGCATCTTACTGTTCATGACCTATAGGTTTCTCTTCAAGCTCTGTGTCTATTATCTATCCACTGTAGTGTTTATTCAGTCAGCCAACAAACATTTATTAGGCACTAGTAAGTGCCAGGGACAGTTTTAGGTCTTGGGTAGACACTGAAGCAAAACAGATAAGGTTATTCAGTGAAGCTTACTGGTTAAAAATGCACAGCAAACAAACAAATGAATAAATCTGTAATTTCTAATTAAGAAAAGTAAATTACAGATGCAGAGTTAGAGTTGAGATTCAGATTGAGAGCTAGAAGGGATATGAATGAATTTCACACCTTTCTATTTTCTATTTCTATTTTAAGGTCCAGAGAAGATAAGTTAGTTTCCCAACATTAGGTAGCTGAAGCTGTACTTGTAAGGAGGCTTTGACTCTCAGACTAGTGCTATTTTACGTGTACATCATCCTGTTGCCCTTCCATTTAGATGGCAGCTTATTATCTCAAACATGACATTTCATAACACATATTATTCAAGACACAAGACGTTCCAGGATCTTTCTTAGGTTCTAGGGATACAGTGGTGAAAACATGATCAACATCAAAAGCAACAAATGCAATCACTCCGATCATAGAACTTATCCTGGAGAGTTTTAATCTTGACAGAGATGTGTCTATTTTATTAAATCTTTCAGAAAACTATCTTTTGATTTTGCTTATTTTCACATTTTGTAACCACTTTTGAATTAAATTATTTTCTTCTATTTCATATTTATTATTTCTTTTTTTCCAGTTTTTTGAGTTGACTCTTTTGTACTTTTCTATATTATTAGTTTGGCTACTAATTTAATGTTTATCCTTAAAATTCCAAATAGGAAAAGAAGATTTTAAGAATATACATTTTCTTTTATGTGTCATTTTAACTTCATCTCCAATCTGAATGTGGTGTTTTTATTATTGTTCAGTTTTGTTTTCTTATTTCTATTATGACTTCTTCTTTGAGCCATAAATTATATAGAAATTTTTTGTTTTTCATTTTCTGAGTATATGGAGGCTACTCTTGTTTTATTGATTCCTAACTTTATCACATAGTCATCAGTAGAAGTGGCCTATATATTCTATTTTTAGACTTACTTTGTGGCCTGTACATGGTCAATATCTGTGTTATGTGAATGTGTAATATCTAAACAATGGGAGCAGATATATCATCTTCAGATAAAGCTTGTTAATAGAGTTTTTCATTTTTTAATATCCTATTTGTCTTTTGTCTGTGTAATCTTATCAATCTCTGAGGCAAAAATCTGTGCTAAAATCTCCTGGTATAATTAGAGACATGTTCATTTTCCTTTTTAATTCTATTTTCTTCTATCTTTTAAGCCTAAATGACTACAGCAGCCTGTTGCTTCTTGTATTTTGCCTTTCCTCATATAACCTCTAATTCCCTAAAATGAAAATTTGAGCACATTGTTCTTCTGCACAGAACATTAATGGCACATTTGTCAGTCCATCAATCTTGAATACCTTTTCATGATTTCCATATTTGAGATCTATCCTATGTCCCCACTCCTATTTCCACCAATTACTTATCATGAACTTTATTCATGAATTCTTTTTCTTTTACATAAATCTCATTTATACTTCCATACTGGTGGCAAAACTAAGAATATTCTCCCTACTTTCCTCTACTTATCTAATTCCTACCTATTACTTGAGGACATTTCCTCCATAAAGCCTTCATATTCACCAGAACTTATACTCATCACTCTTTTCTTAGACTTTCAAAGAACTCTGGTTCTAGTGGGCATTTGATAGTTTGGGGTTTTTAACTAGACTGGAAAATCTTTGAGTGAGAAGCTGAATCTTATAACATTACAAAGATAACATATAGTAGGAATTTAATCCATTTATGCTGCTGAAGATTTTTATTGATATTGATTTGCTAAGTTAAATATAACTCAAGACTGAAGACGAAATATGTTAAAGACCTGGTGGCTTAGTTTGGCCTAATGATGAAGAAAATCCTGTAAACCTTATTTTCAAGGAATTAAAATTCCTTCTTTTTGTTGATGTGTTAATTCCTATTTTTGAGACCAATAAAATAAAAGGTTTTACCCTTCCAATAAAAGAAACTGAAAAGAGAATAGAAAGACAATCGTACTTACTAACCTGTAAGTGAAACACATTTATGTATGTCAGATATCACATTTTTATCTATAATTCCTAGTTATATTTGACCTACATCCAAACCAAGAATAAAATGCTAAGAAATAACAGTATTTCCACCTTTCTTTTTATGAAAAAAGATCAAATAAATTTAGGAGAAATTTTCAAAAGGTTAGTTGCTGGTTCAATTTGTTTCCTGACACTTTATTACATGCTTCAGTACACAGGATATTTTCTGCAGAGTGATCGCTAATCAATGTCTTATTAAGAAATGGTATTTCTTGTAAATCACAGAAAGAGCATCTGTCTCAATACCCTGATTTCTTTTCTCATGGTTTGATTTTGGGCAGTTCAATTATATCACACAGAATTTCATCCATAAAAAGACCACATGAGGGCTATGACATTATCTGAGAGTAGATCATCCACAAAAAAAGGTACTTGCAATTTCTTAAAAGATTCTAGTTGGTATAAGTATGACTTAAATTTTTTTTATAATAACCTCTTTTTTTTTTTATAATCAACTCTTCTTATTGAACTTGGAACCCTTAGGAAATGAGGTCTCAAGTTCAACATGAACACTAGGCAATTCTTACTTGTCTATTTTCCCCAAGAATTGAATGTTGTTGTTGTTGTTTTTTTCCTTGGAGGTGAGTGGTTGCTTATTTTTCACTCCACTTATTCTATATGAAGGCCTTTCCCTAAAGTAATGCTCCTGGCCTTTCTCCTCACCAGAGGAAGAGTGACTTAACTAATTGGAGAGCCTGGGAGAATAAACTGTGCAAGCATGATTAAACCCTTCTTCTCTTCCTCTCTCAGCACTGAAGCTACTGTCCAGCTGAGAACATATGTTTTCATGTCATCTCCATATCATGAGGTAAAAGGTATCCACCTGCATAATGAGGCCTGAGGTTAATCAGATATACTGCTGACTTCAGAGCTCATGCTCTTAATCATTTACTTGTACTGTTCATCAACTCTTGACATTATCTTAGGTTAAGTAGACTGCTCAAAGTCACAAAGAGGTTTAGGATTGAAATTTGAATTCTAACATAGGTCTTTTTAACTCTAAAGATGACTTTTTGAAAAGCACTGTACTACATTTGTCCAGATTAATGTTAAACTCAGATAATGGAGAGGTCTACTTCTGACCGTCATAGAATAACAAAGACCAAATTTACCCTTCCTCCTGAAACAAAAATAAAATAGACAAAATGTATGAAATAGTAGAGTTCAAGACACTGGCTATCAAGCAATGAAGGAAAGTAATCCAAGACAGAAGGGAAAACAAATCAACTGAGCACTGTGAATCCCAGATTATCTGTTTGAGTTTCCAGACTGCTATGGTGAGCAGGATAATTCAAGTAGAGCACCCTTGGTATCCCTGAGGTAAGGAAATGGAGTCGAGAGTCCAGGGAGAACAAGGTGACCAGGAGTTCACAGGACAGAGTGCCACAGAAAAGAGAGTTGCACAGAATGAGAACCCTAGAGATCTTTAGAGAATATCCCTATGGTATTTGACTGAGAATTAATAAGCACATATGTATGAAAAAAGTCACCTGAGGCCAGAGGGAAAATATACTCAAAAAGGATCAGAAACGAGTGGCCCAAGGGTCGCGGTCGCGCGCTCCGCCCACAGCTGCGACCCCACTATGGCGGCGCCCAGGCGGCCCACCTTGTCGTGGGCGCCCGCCGGGGTCCCCTGCGGCTGCCGCCCCCGCCTAAGCAGTAGCCCCCACCTTCCCTCTGGCTTCGTTCTGGGCGCCGCCTCCCCCCGCCTCCCTTCCCGCTGCGGTCATGTAGGAAATTGTAGATCGTGTGAAGATGGGACTCTTGATATTTGTACGCAGTCTGCTTCTAACCCTCTGCCTTTTTCTGGTACTGGGATTTTTGTATTATTCTGTATGGAAGCTACATTTACTCCAGTGGGAGGACTCCAATGTAGAAACTGAGGCTTCAAAGAGGCTCAGTGATCAAGAGTTTGTATGTCCCTCGTATGTGGAGCTTAGAGGGCACTACCAAGCTTGAAAAATAAATGTCTTTGGCATTAAAAAAAAAAAGGAAAAAAGTGGCCCATTCTCATACAGAATTAGCAATAATGCCTATTCTCACCAACCAGATGAACCAGACAGAAAAACTACATAATTCTTGTGGTAGTGGCTGGAGAACTTAGGACATCTTGCCTCAGTCAGTTCAGTTCAGTCGCTCAGTCGTGTCCGACTCTTTGCAAGCCCATGGACTGCAGCACGCCAGGCTTCCCTGTCCATCACCAATTCCCAGAGCTTACTCAAACTCAAGTCCATTGAGTCAGTGAAGCCATTCAACCATCTCATCCTCTGTCGTCCCCTTCTCCTCCTGCCCTCAATCTTTCCCAGCATCAGGGTCTTTTCAAATGAGTCAGTTCTTCTCATCAGGTGGCCAAAGTATTGGAGTTTCAGCTTCAGCATCAGTCCTTCCAATGAATATTCAGGACTGATTTACTTTAGGATGGACTGGTTGGATCTCCTTGCTGTCCAAGGGACTCTCAAGAGTCTTCTCCAACACCACAGTTCAAAAGCATCAATTCTTCTGTGCTCAGCCTTCTTTGTAGTCCAACTGTCACATCCATACATGGCCACTGGAAAAACCATAGCCTTGACTAGACGGACCTTTGTTGGCAAAGTAATGTCTCTGCTTTTTAATATGCTGTCTAGGTTGGTCATAACTTTCCTTCCAAGGAGTAAGCGTCTTTTAATTTCATGGGTGCAATCATCATCTGCAGTGATTTTGGATTTCAAATAGCTGTGAAAAGAAGGAAAGCAAAAAGCAAAGGAGAAAATGAAAGATATACCCATTTGAATGCAAAGTTCCAAAGAATAGCAAGGAGAGATAAGAAAGCCTTCCTCAGCGATCAATGCAAAGAAAGAGAGGAAAACAACAGAATGGGAAAGACTAGAGATCTCTTCAAGAAAATTAGAGATACCAAGGGAATATTTCATGCAAAGATGGTCTCCATAAAGGACAGAAATGGTATGGACCTAACAGAAACAGAAGATGTTAAGAAGAGGTTGCAAGAATACACAGAAGAACTGTACAAAAAAGATCTTCATGATCCAGATAATCACAATGGTGTGATCACTCACCTAGAGCCAGACATCCTGGAATGTGAAGTCAATTGGGCCTTAGGAAGCATCACTATGAACAAAGCTAGTGGAAGTGATGGAATTCCCATTGAGCTATTTCAAATCCTGAAAGATGATGCTGTGAAAGTGCTGCACTCAATAGGTCAGCAAATTTGGAAAACTCAGCAGTGGTCACAGGACTAGAAAAGGTCAGTTTTCATTCCAATCCCTAAGAAAGGCAACCCAAAAGAATGCTCAAACTTCTACACAGTTGCACTCATCTCACATGCTAGTAAAGTAATGCTCAAAATTCTCCAAGCCAGGCTTCAGCAATGTGTGAACCGTGAACTTCCAGATGTTTAAGCTGGTTTTAGAAAAGGCAGAGGAACCAGAGATCAAATTGCCAACATCTGCTGGATCATCGAAAAAGCAAGAGAATTCCAGAAAAACATCTATTTCTGCTTTATTGACTATGGCAAAGCCTTCGACTGTGTGGATCACAATAAACTGGAAAATTCTTAAAGAGATGGGAATACCAGACCACCTGACCTGTCCTTTGAGAAACCTGTATGCAGATCAGGAAGCAACAGTTAGAACTGGACATGGAACAACAGACTGGGTCCAAATAGGAAAAGGAATACGTCAAAGCTGTATATTGTCACCCTGCTTATTTAACTTCTATGCAGAGTACATCATGAGAAATGCTGGGCTGGAAGAAACACAAGCTGGAATCAAGATTGCTGGGAAAAGTATCAATAACCTCAGATATACAGATGACACCACCCTTATGGCAGAAAGTGGAGAACTAAAGAGCCTCTTGATGAAAGTGAAAGAGGAGAGTGAAAAGGTTGGCTTAAAGCTCAACATTCGGAAAACTAAGATCATGGCATCCAGTCTCATCACTTCATGGCAAATAGATGGGGAAACAGTTGAAACAGTGACTGACTCCCATCTTTACAACAAGAGAAAAGCTGGACAAACTAAAAATCATAGAGACACAGAAATAACTTAGTTTGGAGGACCACCAGTTCATGATTAATAAATAGACAGTCAATCCAGAGAATGGTCGCAGGAATCTACTTCTCTGGAATAGAAACTGCCAGAGCCATAAATTAATCAGAACACTTAAATGGTGATTCTAATGAGTTGTTGGAAGCTGAAGGTTGATGAGCATGAAAGTGAGAAACAACCAGGGCCTCATGGACCCTCACATTCACATGAGGTTTATTCGCAAGAATCCTAATTCTTTCTCATATTAAAGAGCCAAGAAAAATCATACGTCTCTGGCAGAATTAGGGACAAAGTATCCATCTGAAGTATGCCCAGAGCATTGTGCATAAGAATCCCAGTCTTGGACTCCCCTGGTGGCTCAGTGGATAAGAATCCACCTGCCAATTCAGGGGACACGAGTTCGATCCATGGTCCGGGAAGATTCCACATGCCATGGAGCAACTAAGCCTGTGTGCCAGCAAGTTGCAACTAATGAGCTTGCATGCTGCAACTACTGATGTCTGGTGCTCTGCAACAATGAGAAGCCTGTGCAGCACAACTGCAGAGTAGTCCTCGCTCTCTGCAACTAGAGAAAGCCCATGTGCAGCAATGATGACCCAGCTCACCCTAAATAAATAAATATAGCAGTGTGTACATATCAGTACATGTCAAAAAAACAATCCTACTCTTCAGCAGGAAAGACTTACCAGAGCCCTATCCCACCTGATGAAATGACATCCTACCACTCCAGCCCCCTCTAGCATTCAGAAACACTTACAAAGGTCATAGGTCAAAGGCATAAATCCACTGAAAGCCTGATATTTAATCAAGAGATTATAGAAAACTCTGCCTCTCCTATATACTACAATGATGCCAACAGGCCTGTAGTATGGTAACAGTGAATTACAGCTGAAAGAGCTACAAGAGAGCAAATCTCTGTGAGAAGGAGTAATTATAGAACCCAAACTGTAAGGGACAAAAAGAAAGACACTTTAAGAATTTGACACCTTCAGTATCTATTGTTACAAAGAAAATATTAGACACAAGTCAATTTTAGAAAAATTAATATATATCCTCACCCTATAGGCCTATTTATCTTCGTTCCTGTTACCCAATGCATCCTGTCTGGTTTTTAACAACAGCAACAACAACAACAAAAATACAAGTCATTCTAAAATGAAAGAAGAAAAGAGCATATTCTGAAGAGACAAAGCAAGGGTCAGAATCAGACTAAGATAGGACACAGATTTTGAATTATCAGATATGAAATTAAAATAACAACGATTAACATGCTAAGAGCTCTAATGAAAAAATTAAACATTCAAGAAATGATGGGTATTGTAAGCAGAGAGGAAAATTTCTAGGAAAAAAATCAAAAGGAAATTACAGACTTGAAAATCTCTGTAACAGATATGAAGAACGTTCTTGTTTGGTTTAGCAATACACCAGACATAGTCAAGAGAAAAATTAGTGAGCTTCATGATAGACCACTAGAAACTTTTCAAGTTGAAATGCAAAGAAAAAATGAGGGATAAAACCCCACCAGAACATTCAAGGACTTTGGAATAACTTCAAAGGGAATAATTGGAATACCAGAAGAAGAAGAAAGAAAAAATAGAGAAGAAATATTTGAAGCAATGATGTCTGAGAAACTTCCAAAATTAATGACAGACATCAAATCATAGATTGAGGGAGCTCATAGAATATCAAATGGGATAAGCACTAAATAACTATACCTAGGAATATCCTATTTAAACTACAGTGGGGACAGCTTGTGTGTAGAAGGAAAACAATGACAATTACAGTGGACTTCTTATCAAGAATCATAAAAAGTAAGAAGAGTGGCATGAGATATTTAAAGTGCTAAAAGAAAACAGTAAAATTATCCTTCAAATATGAAGAAGAAATAAAACCTTTTACAAACCCTCCCATTTCCACTCCCCCAATAGAAAGTCATTGACAAGAGACCTGCCCTCCAAGAAAAGTTCTTGGAAAATCTTCAGGAAGAAAAAAAATGCTTTAGGTCATAAACTCAGATCTACATGAGAAAGGAAGAACAGCAGAGGAGTAAATAAAGATAAAATAAAATCTACTTTTTTCATATTCTTCATTTATCTGAAAGATAACTGTTTAATGTCATAATATTCACAGAGTACAGTGATTATAGCATGTGAGTGAATGAATGTGTAGCAGCAATATCATAAGAGCCAGGAGACAGGAATGAGGACTATTTTGTTATAAGACGACTGAGCTACACAATAAATTTTATTTAAAGTGGACTTAGAGTATTACAACATATTTTAAAAAAACAATAATTGATGCACTAAGGGAGATGTAAAATGGAATAATAAGAAACACTTAGTTAAAAGCAAAGATTGAAAAGAAGGCTCTGGCAATGATTAGAAAATAGTTATAAACATGGATAATATTAATCTAAATGTATCAATAACTACTTTAAATATTAATGTCCTTAACACAGTATCCCAGATGATTTCACCATTAAATTCTACAGGTGGATTCTTTACCACTGAGCCACCTGGGAAGCCTAACTTCTAAGGAAGGACTACCAATTCTCCACAATCTCTTACAAAAATAGAAGCAGAATGAATATTTCTTAACTCATTCTATTAGGCCAGCATCACTCTAATACCAAAATCAGGCAAAGAGATTCCAAGAAGAAAAATGATAGATCAATATCTCTCATGAATATAGATGCAAAAATCCTTAAGAAAATGTTAGCAAAATGAATCCAACAATGTCTACAAAAAATACACCACGACTGAATGTTCTGTGAAGCTGGGAGAAGGCGAGGGTGGGATGTTTTGAGAGAACAGCATCGAAATATGTATATTATCAAGGGTGAAACAGATCACCAGCCCAGGTTGGATGCATGAGACAGTGCTCAGGGCTGGTGCACTGGGAAGACCCAGAGGGATTGGGTGGAGAGGGAGGTGGGAGGGGGGATTGGGATGGGGAATACATGTAAATCCATGGCTGATTCATGTCAATGTATGGCAAAAACCACTACAATATTGTAAAGTAATTAACCTCCAACTAATAAAAATAAATGGAAAAAAAAAGAAAATCAATTAACCACTGAATGTGATCTACCACATCAACAGACTAAAGAAGAAAAATCATATGATCATATTAATTAATGTTGAAAAGATATTTGAAAAAATTCACCATGAAACAATATGATTTATGATAGCATCCCCCCAAATGAAATAATTGGGTATATATCTAGTAAATGTGTACAGGAACTCTATGCTGAAAATGACAAAACAAAATCAAAGAAGCACCTAGAAGGGTGGGATGGGATGGCGGGTAGGAGGTAGGTTCAAGAGAGAGGGGACCTATGTATACTTAAGGCTGATTCATGTTGGTATATGGCAGAAACCAACACAACATTGCAAAGCAATTATCTTCCAATTAAAAAAAAAAAGTTATTATATAAAAAAATCAAAGAAGTTCTAATTAATGGAGAAATATTTTGTATTCATGAATTGAAAAACTCAATATTCTTAAAATGAAAATTTCCTCAATTTGATTTATAGATTTAACACAATCTGATTTAAAATCCCAGCAAGATATTTTAAAATGATTGACAAACTTATTCTATAGTTTAAATGATAAAACAAAGACCCTAGAACAGCCAACACAATATCGAATAAGAACAGAGTTGGAGAACTCACACTATGTGATTATAAAATGTACTATAAAGCTATAGAAACTAAGACAGCTCGATATTAGATGAAAGAATAGATATATAAATCAGTGAAACAGAATAAAGAGCCCAGAAATAGACCCAAACAAATATAGTTAACTGATTTTTGACAAAATGGGAAAACAATTTCATGGAGAAAAGATAATCTTTTCAATAAATGGTGCTAGAACAAGTAGACATCCATATGCAAAAAAACCCACAAAATCTAGATACAGATCTCTTACCTTACCTAAAAAAGTAAACTTAAAATGAATCTTTAAAAAGACAAAGCCTGTGATATTTCTAGAAGAAAACAGAAAACAATCTATGTGACCCTGGGTTTGGTGATAAGTTTTTAGATAGAATATGTACAACATGAGCCATCAAAGAAATAACTGACCAATTACTATTTATGAAAATTCAAAATGTGCTCTGCAAAGGACACTGCTAAGAGAATGAAAAGTCAAGCCACAGTCTGGGAAAAGATATTTGCAAAACACATATCTGATAAAGGGCTTGTATCTACAAGAAAGAATGCTCAGAACTCAAAAATAAGACAGCAAACAACTCTATTAAATAATGGGCAAAAAAAAATGTACCTCTGAGAGAACAGACAAATCCCCCACAGAGAATAATTTTAATAGGTTTTGTAGATAATGTGCCTTCAAGGAGATGGAGCAAAGCATCCCACTCCTTAAGTGTGAGCTACACATTGTGACTTCCTTCCAAAGAGAACAGTATGAAAAGTTGGGGGAGTGGTGGATGGTGGTGGAGTAACTTAACAGTGGAGAAACCTAGCAAACACAACCTCAGCCAGGTGGTCAAGAGTTAGCTGTCCTGTTGGTAGTCCGTATTCTTGATATGATGTGATGAGAATGGCACTTTGTGATCTTCCTCTCTAAAACTCATAACCTCGATTTGACCATAGGGAAATCATCAGACAAATTCCAATAGAGAGGCCTCCTACAATATTTGTGACAAGTACTCTGCCAAACTAGCAAGATCATCAAAAACAAGGAAAATCTGATTAACTGTCACAGCTAAGAGGAGTTAAGGAGATATGACATTTAAATGTCATGTGGTATCCTGAATGGGATTGTGAAACAGAAAAATAACAGTAATAAAATAAAGAAGAAATCTGAATAAAGTGTAGACTTAAATTAATAATACACCAATAATGGTTCATTAATATTAACAAATGTACCATTCTAACAGGAGATGTTGATAAAAGGGAAAACTGTTGCATATGCGAACTCCCTGTACTGATTGATTTTTTTGTAAATCTAAAACTGTTTAAAAAACAGTCTTTTAATTTTAGAAACTTAACACAAGTAAGACTTTGTCCTGAGCTGAGATCCTCTCCTAGCCCCACAAAACAAATTTCACAAAGTCATCTCTGTAAAATAATACCACCAAAAGGAAAAAAAAAAAATCCTTTGATGGTAGACATTCCTCAAGAGAATATTCACTCAAGCATTTGGTAGCTCATAACGCTGAATTTTTGTTCTATCTGCAAGGAATATTTTGAGTGTATAAAATTCTTCTCTAATCTTTAACAATTTTTAGGTCAGTGAAACTTTATTTTAAATCCTTTTTTTTTGTTTGTTTGCTTCATTTTTTAAATACATTTCCAAAGCTTCTTTAAAAACAAACAAACAAAAAAAAAAAAAAAAAAAAAAAAACAAACAAACAAACAAACCTAGTTTCAAATCCAAGTTCTCCTACCTTTACTGGTTTTGTAGACATTGAAATTAATTTAACTTCTCCAAGCTCCTGTTTCCTCTTCTACAAAAGGGAAATAATAACTTACAGTATTATCACTGAGACTAAATAAGTTTTAAATGTGTGATGAAGAAAATATAATCATCCCTTATCTTTGTCTAATTTCTAAGGAGAGTTAATTCCCTTTAACTAGCCAGTTAAAATTTAGGATAATGAATGAGGAAAAGAACAGTAAAGCTGGAGAGGTTCACCGGATAGGCAGTGGAGCTGTGGAGGAGAAAGGACAGCTGCTATTTTCATGGCCATATTATGAATAAAATCTGCCATTGATAGTTTACCAAAGTTCAGTTCAGCTCAGTTCAGTTGCTCAGTCATGTCTGACTCTTTGCAACCCCATGAACTGCAGCACTCCAGGCCTCCCCGTCCATCACCAACTGCCGGAATCTACCCAAACCCATGTCCATTGAGTCAGTAATGTCATCCAACCATCTCAACCTCTGTCAGCCCCTTCTCCTCTTGCCCTCAATCTTTCCCAGCATCAGGGTCTTTTCAAATGAGTCAGTTCTTCTCATCAGGTGGCCAAAGTATTGGAGTTTCAACTTCAGCATCAGTCCTTCCAATTAACACCCGGGACTCATCTGCTTCAGGATGGACTGGTTGGATCTCCTTGCAATCCAAGGAACTCTCAAGAGTCTTCTCCAACACCACCGTTCAAAAGCATCAATTCTTCGGCACTCAGCTTTCTTTAGTCCAACTCTCACATCCATACATGACTACTAGAACAACCATAGCCTTGACTAGATGAACCTTTGTGGACAAAGTAGTGTCTCTGCTTTCTAATATGCTGTCTAGGTTGGTCATAACTTTCCTTCCAAGGAGTAAGCATCTTTTAATTTCATGGCTGCAATCACCATCTGCAGTGATTTTAGAGCCCAAAAAATAAAGTCAGCCACTGTTTCCCCATCTATTTGCCATGCCTACAGTAAAATTTTTAATTGTTTTTTATTTGTATTTAGACCCTTGATTAATATTTCTTTGAGAGCAAATATGAAGCAGCTGGGCTACTTGTAGGTTCTAATGCCTAAAATATAATAAGTACTCCAAAAAGTATTTAAGGAAAAAAAAAAAAGATTGAAGTTGACTACGAGAGTTGGCAACACAGTGGAAAAAAGAGTAATTGTTATAGACCCGTGCTCAGTCACTCAGTCCTGTCTGACTCTTGGCACCCGGGGACTGTAGCCCACCAGGCTCTTCTGTCAGTGGAATTCTCCAGGCAGAAATACTGGAGTGGGTTGCCATTTCCTCCTCCAGGGGATCTTCCCGACCCAGGGATCCATCTGGGGTCTCTTGTGCCTCTTGCATTGGCAGGTGGATTCTTTACCACTGAGCCATGAGGAAGCTCATTGTTATCGCAGAGAAAAAAAATTTATCGAGTGATTAATTAAAAGACACCTGCTAGGAATTGAAATTGATCCAGTAGTAGGCAGCAGAGCCACTCTAGTTTCCAAGGCAGAAAAAACTCTGTTTAGTCTTTTTCTCTCTAATGCCTTTAAGTTTCTAGAGATCATCTACCCTCGGCGAATATAGGAGTTTTGTGAGGCTTGTTAGCATTGATATGATATCTCTTGTTTTATTTGCGTTACATATGTTTATGTTTTCTGTTAATTCATGTGGAGAGAACCTCCTTTTTCTTGACTTCAGCTTTCCATGTGAAGGAACATTAATTACTGCTACTACTTCCATCCTCTCTACAGAAGGAGGCGTGATTGATCTGGTTAGTGAGTTTCGGAGAAAGAAGTAGGTGTTTTTTGGCTCTGATATTTCTCTTTGGGAGATCTGATTGACTACAACGAAGGAACACACTGTTCTGCACTCAACCCAGGTAGGAAAGTAGGTGGTCTAATCTCTACACTTGTCAGGGGTGGTCTAGAGGTGTTTAAGCTATGCCTGCAATCCTTCTAGGGTGCAATAATAGGAAGTTAGCTGTTGCTAGGCAATCAGACACATGCTTTCCAGTATCACTTTATCAAATTATAGCTGATATTTTGATAATCATCTGTCAGGCTACCTTGTCCTATGTCTCAATGGATTTAGAATTTAGGAAATCAAAGAATGTATCATTTATTGCTCTTATTCCCTAAACCCTCCCCCCTAAATTACATCTTTATAAAAGCGTCCTTGTATTGAGAGTGCTAGTCAGAAATTGGGGCATGACTTTGCATTTCCATTTAGCAACTATTTCTAGAATCAATGACAAAAGGCATTATACTGTGTAAGGAGACACTGCTATCAGTGGCTTAAGACTGTCATGGGAAAGGTGTCCCAGATACAAATGATGCCTAATATACAACTATAGGTGATTATCTGCCAAACTACAAGTATCATAAATACAAGCCTTATAATTCAAGTTCAGCACAATATATAAGATATACTATTATGACCAATGTAATGGTAGTGACTGAAATACTGTACTCACAGAAGTCCTGGAAGCTGCGAATAAGAGACATTTCTGACCTACTGAGATTCAGTATTACCTATCATTTCTGATTACCTATCACACTAGGACTTCCGTAGTGGCTCAGATGGTAAAGAATCCGCCTACAATGCAGGCAACTCAGGTTTGACCCTTGGATTGAGAAGATCCCCGGAGGAGGGCACAGAAACTCACTCCAGTATTCTTGCCTGGAGAATTTTATGGACAGAAGAGCCTGGTGGGTTATAGTCCATGGGGTCGCAAACAGTCAGACACAACTAAGAAACTAACACATCACTCCTCATAATCTGTAGCACAGTGCCAGGCACAAGATTCTACTTCAAAAACACATCAAATTGGTTTGCTTTCCCTCTAATAATGCACAGTGATTTTGCTTCTACTATTTCTGAAGTAGTGTGACCCAGTTCTTAAGGATAGAGGTAAATAACTTTTCCAAAAGAAACCAAAGACATGCATTGTCTTGTGTACATTTGAACAATGATGGTCTTGTTGTTTTTTCCTTCATTTTTTGATTCTCTTTTTCATGGTAAATACCTACTTATCTCTCAAAGCCATGCTCAGATATCACTTTCCCTATGCAGTCTTTCTTTTTTCACTACTGTATTATATCAACATGATGTCAATATTGTATGCATATATTTATTATCATGTACTCATATGTGTGTTGTGATGAATTGTTAGCATGTGTGCCTTCCACACTGAATTGTGAATTCTGTGATGGCAGAAATCATTTCTTTGTTGTGTGTCCCCAGTGCTTTCCATGTGGTCAGTTTCAGAAATGGCAGTCATAAATGGTTGTTGAATTATAAGCTTCTAGCCTGAAGAGGTAGGGCCATTTTCCAGCCATGTAAAAGCAAACAATGCATTTTTCCTTGATTTTGAAGTTATGGGATTGGTTGGTACTTATATCTGATTGCTAGATGTTGTAAATACAGACAAAATTCATCAGATTTGTAGGAAGAGAACTCAGGCTTTCATGAATATAAAAATTCACCATCAGCTGATACTGAATGTTTGTATTCCTATAAGGCTGATTTCAGTGATCAAACTATACTATCCTGACTAGTCTCCTTGATGAGGGGATTGTTTGCTATGAAACTTATGACACAGAAATAAAATGAGGCAGAGGAAAAATATGCCACAGATGATCAAATCTTTGAGTAGGTGCTGATTATTTCAAAGCTTCTGCTCAAGGGCAACCAACCAAATAATTAGTACCTATCAGTACCATCAAGTGCTTATTACTTACCTTCTTTTCTTTAATTACCAACAAAATGGGGATTATAACCCATTTCATAGAACAATAGAGAAAATTAAATGACATTATACATGTACTTACAATAATACTTATATGTTGGTCCTTTATTGGACCAGAACCTGGTGGTCCGGAGTCGACGATGAGAGAGTGAAAGAAGGAAAGAGGCTAATATTCCCTGGGTTACACAGCTGGCCTTTGCACTCCAGGGAATCAGTCAGAAATAGAGAGATAGAGAAAGAGAGGAAGAGAAAGAAAGAAAGACATTGGGACCCAAGCTCTGATGGAGCAAAGGTGTTTTAATCAACATGGTGTAGGCATATATACTGTCTTACAAAGTAGTTATTCTCAGCAAAGATAAAGATTAAAATTCCAGACTTACAAAACATAAGGCGATCCATATTAAAGAGAAAGAGTTGTAAACAATCACTTTTACCATATGGTTCATAAGAAGGAAAAGGGTACTTATCATCGCATTGAAAAACTAACGAAGGAGATGCCTGGATTCCTCAGCCCCAGGAAAGGCTTGCCTTTCCTCTTAATTCCTGAATATTCAGGAATTAATAAGGAACAGAGGATTCCTGACAGATCCAAAACAGCACACAGGAAGCCTCCTGTTAAATGCTTCCTGACTTATATGTGGTTTAAATTTTAAAAATTATTTTCAGTACTGAACAATTCTTTACCAGCTGAGCCACAAGGGAAGCCCCTGAACAATTCTTGAAGCTGCTGGCAATGGCTCTGCCTCCTGTTTAAGCTGTTTGAAGATTTTCAGCAAGGAGAGCTGAAAGAGCTCATATCCACCCTCCTCTCTGCATGGAATTTGTAGTTTTAAGTACAGTGCACATTTCCAGGGTTTAGCTCAGTATCAACTTGTAAGTCCAAATAACCTCAAAAATTTAGGTTAGAGTCCAGTGATCTGACCAAACACTCTTCCCAAGCATAAAGTTAAACCAATTATTATATGCTCAACCTGAAGAAATTTAATGCTTGACAACTTATTTAGGAAAGAAGGCAGGGACATTGAACTTAATTAATTGAATTAATTAAGAATAGAAGAAGATAGGGACATTGAATTAATTTAATATTGATGGAATCAACCATAAAGTTGTTTATTTGCATATCAAAATAGAAGGTGAGAATATTGGAAGCATGTCAGTTGCTGCCTGCTAAATGAGTATGCAATGCAATTCTTGATTAAAATGTTTGAATCAAGACATTAATTAGACATATTGCAAGATAACACAAGCTCCTCCCTGTTTCAGGGTGGATATTGGCATTATCCATATAAATATGATAGTATTTCTTTAAGCTTAGTTCTTCACAGAGTACATTTTACATGGTTATCAAGTATACTCCAATAAAATGGGGCAAGTACCCTAATTCCTATGCTACTTTGAACAAAATTCATTTAGTATGACTTAGGCATATGAGTCTGAAATAAATTAAAGCCAATAATTTTTATATATTGCTTTCAATACAGCAATTCTGACTGATGTTAAATTTCTCCCAAAGCTTGGAAAATTATTCAGAGGTGTAATGTTAATGGTGACATTTTGTTTACTACAGAAGCCCATTAAGACATTTGTTGGTCATTTGAAATAAAATAGAAGAGAGTGGGGAAGAACAGTCAGAGAGACACACTAATTAATAGCTTTATTACAAAGACTTTGGACACTGAACTTCATACATTTCTAGAAAGAACAGTTATCTTAACCCTGCCAGTGCAGTTGGGAATTTGAAAAATAGGAATCGTTGGTTTGCTAAATGGGTAATACATAGTGTATAGTGTTGGACCATGCAAGGGAATAGAGCAAACAGATTATTGTCACATTAAAATTTCAGTGGTAATTGAATTGTTGTTTCACCTTGTGATTACTAAATCCTTATTTTAAAAACACTACTATGTTTAAAATGGATAACCAACAGGGACCAGCTATATAACACAGGGAACTCTGCTCAATATTATCAGTTTGGTTCAGTCACTCAGTCGTGTCCGACTCTTTGCAACTCCATGGACTGAAGCATGCCAGGCCTCCCTGCCCATCACCAACAATATTATATAACAACCTAAATGGGTAAAGAATTTGAAAAAGAATTGATACATATGTATGTATAACTGAATCACTTTGCTATACACCTGAAACTATCACAACAATCAACTACACTCTAATATAAAATACAAAGTTAAAAAAAGGATTTGCTTAAATAGGTGTTTTGCAATGGAGTGATAGCTAGTTTTAAATCACTATAGAAGCAGTTTAATTTAATATTGTTTTACAAATATGCTGGGATTATTTGCATGTATATTTTGCTCAAGCACAAGATAAGACCCCAAATTCCTAGCAACAACATAATGATGTTGTGATGACAGTACCAAAGAGATAATTACATATACGGTTTATTGCTTAACCACCGAATCACTAAAAATAAAATTTTAAACATCTCAGTAAAGCAAAAACTAAAGAGATGATGTGTGCTTTTACACATGTACATATATTTTTTAATCCAGGTTTTCCAGGCTTTCTATGTTCCCAAATGATCATGCAGACACTCATTTCATTTATTCAACAACATTTGTTGAAGACTTAGCATATACTAAGACATACATTTTTTGTTGAAGATTATATGAGATCAAATACAAATTCTTGCTTTTTAAGATCTCACCGTCTAGTTTCTATAATATTTTTAAAAAATTATTAGTTAAGTCTGGTTAAAATGAGTTAGTAACTTTATTATCTAGTGCTCCAATTGTGCTTCAAATATTTAGTGATAACTAAAAATCAGAAGTGCTTCCCTAGTAGCTCAACTGGTAAAGAATCCACCTGCAATGCATGAGACCTTGGTTCGATTCCTGGGTCGGGAAGGTCCCCTGGAGAAGGGGTAGGCTACCCACTCCAGTATTAATGAGCTTCCCTGGTGGCTCAGACAGTAAAGAATCCGCTTGCAGTATGGGAGACCTGGGTTTGATCTGTGGGTTGGGAAGATCCCCTGGAGGAGGGCATGACAACCTACTCCAGTATTCTTGCCTGGAGAAGCCCATGAACAGAGAAGCCTAGCAGACTACAGTTCATGAGGTCGCAAAGAGTTGGACACAACTGAGCAACTAAGCACAGCACAGCAAGAACCAGAAACATAACAAGAATAAAAGGAAGTGAATGGTTTTGAAATCTTCTGGTCTCTGGAGCATGTAGTAGCTGCCAGGAGTTTGGCTCTTTTGAAGTGCGTTCCACATGAGATGGGATCAATGCCAGTCTCTCATTATAAAGCCAGTGGTTGGGGATGAGGCACACTATTCACTAAAGGGAGGAGAGACAAGTACCCTCACCACACATGTTTAAATACTTGCATGTACTTTGTTAAATGAATTAGTTCAGGGGAAAGAATATTTTTTAGGTGGAGCTGAAAATATTTGTTATCTACTTTCCCAAAACTAAATCATATAGCTATGCCTCATTATGTAGGTAAATAAATGTCAACTGGATTAAGAATTTAAAAGTCCAAGACTCAACTTTATTTTTTTTAACTTTTATTTTGTATTGGGGTATAGCTGATTAACAATGCTGTGATAGTTCCAGGTGGACAGCAAACGGACTCAGCCATACATATACATGTATCCATTCTTCCCCAAGCTCCCTTCCCATCCAGTCTGCCAAAGCACAACTTTAAAGAATAAGATATAGGTGAATATCTCTCTAACTTTGAGGATAAGGGAGGCTTTCTAAAACAAGCCATACTTAACACCAGAATAAAATAGTTTGATAAATTTGAATGTCAAAAGAATGAACTTCTGTCCATTAAAGACAATCTAGATACAGAGAAGGTATTACAGCACAAAGAGCTGACAAAGGATTATTTGAAAAAACAGCAAGAATTCTTGTAAACTCAAAAGAAAATAAGAAAAAGAAAACATATCAAATCATGAGCAAATATTTTGCAGAAAAGAAACATTTGTGAGGACTAAATATATGTTTAACTTCACAAAGAAGGGACTATAAACCAAGACCACAATGTGATAAGCATATGTACCCACTTTGATTAGTAAAGAGTCGAAAGTATTGAAGAGGATCCAGTGTTGAATGAACAGAATCTCTTATATATCACTGTGGAGAGTATAAACTAGTACAACTACTTAGGAAAACAATTTGGCATTTTTGTAAAGATGAATATTCACACACTCTACAAAACAAAAATGACATGAAAACTCTGGCACACATTTATAAGAATGTTCATAACAGTACTGTTACGTGTTAAAAAAAAAGTAAAATGGCACACAAAATATTCAAATACTTAGTGACTGAAGAATGGATAAATTATGGTATATTCATATAACTATATCCTAGAACTGCATGTACAGAATAGACAACCTTTAGTAGCATATTTTTGAGTGATAAAACAACATTTTGTGTACTATTATATCTTTGAAAATGTACCAAAAAATAAAATATGTAAAATGATACATGTTTAAGCATACATACACATACAAATTAAATTTCAAAATAGCATTCAGGGTAGTAACTAGCTTTGCTGGGACAGAAATAAGATAGAGAAGTAGTACATAGTGTACATTACAACTGACAAAAGGGCAGATAATAACAAAACAACTTACTGCTTTTATACTAGCAAATGAAGGGGAAAAGGAGCTCATACAGAACATTTTCAATATAAGCTAAGGTGAGAATGGAGAATTAAAAGGGATAAAGGAATGGAAATAAAAGAAAAATATTAAAATATAATTCAAAATATAGCCATATTAAAAATGAATCTCTATGGGAAACAAAGATTGTTTCAACTTTTTTCAAAGTCAGAAAACTGTTGCTATAAAGAGAAATACCAAAATAAACTGGAGATATCAAGGGAACATTTTATGCAAGTATTGGCATGATAAAGGACAGAAATGGTAGGGACCTAACAGAAGCAGAAGATATTAAGAAGAGATGGCAACAATACACAGAAGAATTATACAAAAAAGGTTTTAATGACCTGGATAACTATGATGATGTGATCACTTGCTTAGAGCCAGACATCCTGGAGTATGAAGTCAAGTGGGCCTTAGGCAGTATCACTATGAACAAAGTTAGTGGAAGTGATGGAATTCCAGCTGAGGTATTTCAAATGCGAAAAGATGATGCTCAACTAAAATTCCATCACATCCACTAGTTTTGTTCCAAAATCACTGCAGACGGTAACTGTAGCCTTGAAATTAAAAGATGCTTGCTTCTTGAAGAAAAGCTATGACAAACCTAGACAGCATATTAAAAAGCAGAGACATTACTTTGCCTACAGAGGTCCATCTAGTCAAAGCTATGGTTTTTCCAGTAGTCATGCATGGATGTGAGAGTTGGACTATAAAGAAAGCTGAGTGCTGAAGAATTGATGCTTTGAACTGTGGTATTGGAGAAGATTCTTGAGAGTCCCTTGGACTGCAAGGAGATCCAACCAGTTCATCCTAAAGGAAATCAGTCCTGAATATTCATTGGAAGGACTGATGCTAAAGCTGAAACTCTAATATTTTGACCACCTGATACCAAGAACTGACTCATCTGAAAAGACCCTGATGCTGGGCAAGATTGAAGGAGGGAGGAGAAGGGGGCGACAGAGGATGAGATGGTTGGATGGCATCACTGACTCTATGGACATGAGTTTGAGCAAGTTCCAGGAGTTAGTGATGGACAGGGAGGCCTGGAGTGCTGCAGTTCATGGGGTCACAAACAGTTGGACATGACTGAGTGACTGAACTGTACCGAACTGACTAAAAAGATGATGCTGTGAAAATGATGTACTCAATATGCCAGCAAATCTGGAAAACTCAGCAGTGGCCATAGGACTGGAAAATATCAGTTTTCATTCCAATCCCAAAGAAGGGCAATGCCAAAGAATGTTCAAACTACTAAACAATTGTACTAATTTCACTTGTTCTAAGGTTATGTTCAAAATCCTTCAAGCTAGGCTTCAACAGTACTTGAACTGAGAACTGAAAGATGTACAAGCTGGGTGTGGAAAAGGCAGACAAACCAGAGATCAAACTGCCAACATTCATTGGGTCATAGAGAAAGCAAGTGAATTCCATAAAAACATTTACTTCTGCTTCATTGACTACTCAAAAGCTTTTGACTGTGTGGATCACAACAAACTGGAAAATTCTTCAAGAGATGGGAATACCAGATCACCTTATCTGCCTCCTGAGAAACCTGTTTATAGGTCAAGGAGCAACAGTTAGAACTGCACATAGAACAACAGACTGGTTCCAAATTGGGAAAGGAGTACTTCAAGGCTGCATATTGTCACCCTGCTTATTTAATTTCTATGCAGAGTACATCATGTGAAATGATGGACTGCATGAAGCACAAGGTGGAATCAAGATTGCCAGGAGAAATATCAACAACCTCAGATATGCAGATGACACCACTTATGACAGAAAGCAAAGAGGAACTGAAGAGCCTCTTGATGAAAGTGAAAGAGGAGAGTGAAAAACTGGCTTAAAACTCAACATTCAAAAAACTAAAATCATGGCATCCAGTCCCATCACTTCATGGCAAATACATGGGGTAACAATGGAAACAGTGACAGACTTTCTTTTCTTGGGCTCAAAAGTCACTGCAGAGGGTGACTGCAACCATGAAATTAAAAGACGCTTGCTCCTTGGAAGAAAAGCTATGACAAATCTAGACAGCATATTAAAAAACAGAAATATTACTTTGCCAACAAAGGCCCGTCTAGTCAAAGCTATGGTTTTTCTAGTAGTCATGTATGGATGTGAGAGTTGGACTATAAAGAAAGCTGAGCATAGAAGAATTGATGCTTTTGAACTGTGGTATTGGAGAAGACTCTTGAGAGTCCCTTGGACTGCAAGGAGATCCAACCAGTCCATCCTAAAGGAAATCAGCCCTGAATATTCATTCGAAGGACTGATGCTAAAGATGAAGCTCCAATACTTTGGCCACCTGATGCGAAGAGCTGACTCATTTGAAAAGACCCTGATGCTGGGAAAGATTGAAGGCAGGGGGAGAAGGGAATGACAGAGGATGAGATGGTTGGATGGCATCACTGACTCAATGGACATGAGTTTGAGTAAGCTCTGGGAGTTGGTGATGGACAGGGAGGCCTGGTGTGCTGCAGTCCATGGGGTTGCAAAGAATCGGACATGATGGAACAACTGAACTGAACTGATAATTTGAGTTAAAAGGTATTAATTGTGATAAAGAGGTTTACCACATGATAATAAGAAATAAAATCCAACAAAATATATAATACTATGAACACATATGCATCTAATACAATTTTGTGTGTGTAATGAAAGAGTCAGAAATGCAAGCTGATAAAACCATATTGAAAGTGGAAGATATTTAACAAACTTCTATAAAAAAAATCAAACAAGATTTAATTAAAGATATAGAGATTTTGAACAACAGTATAAACTTGATCTAAAATGTAACAGAAACCATGCTATTTGAAAGTGAAAGTGAAGTCGTGTCTGACTCTTTGCAACCCCATGGACTGTAGCCTACCAGGTTTCTCCATCCATGGGATTCTCCAGGCAAGAATACAGGAGTGGCTTGCCATTTCCTTCTCCAGGGATCTTCCCGACCCAGGGATCGAACCCAGGTCTCCTACACTGCAGGCAGACGCTTTACCCTCTGAGCCACCAGGGAAGTTTGTTTTTAACCATGCTATGTTTCCCAGTAAATATTGAACATTGTTTAAAAAAAATGGAGAAGCTATGTAGTGCATTTAAGTAAATTTGGGGACATATCCGACTCTTTGTGACCCCATGAACTGTAGCCTGCCAGGCTCCTCTGTCTATGGAATTCCCCAGGCCAGAATAACGGAATGGATGGCCATCCCCTTCTCCAGGGGATCTTCTCAACACAGGGATAAAACCCAGGTTTCCCACATTGCAGGTGGATTCTTTATTGTCTGAGCCACCAGGGAAGCCCAAGAATACTGGAGTGGGTAGCCGTTCTGTTCTCCAGCGGACCTTCCGGATACAGGAATCAAACTGGGCTCTCCTGCATTGCTGGAGGATTCTTTACTAGATGAGCTACAAGGGAAGTCCATCAAAGAATCAATATCATACAAATGATAGTTTGAACATATAACATTAAATAAGAGGGATTCCCAGGTGGCAACCCTGGTGATTCAGACAGTAAAGAATCTGCCTGCAACATGGGGGAACTGGGTTCTTTCTATGGGTCGGGAAGATCCTCTGGAGAAGAGAATGGCTACCCATTCCAGTTCGAGATGGTTAGATGGCATCACCGACTCAATGGACATGAGTTTGAGCAAGCTCCAAGAGATGGTGAAGAACAGGAAAGCCTGGCGGGCTGCAGTCCATGGGGTTCCAAAGAATCAGATACAACTTAGCGACTAAAAACACTCCCAGGTGGCGTTAGTGGTAAAGAACTCGTTTGCCAATGCAGGTAGATGAAAGAGACACAGATTCAATCCCTGAGTCGGGAAGATCCCCTGGAGGAGGGCATGGCAACCCACTCCAGTATTCTTGCCTGGAAAACTCCATGATCAGAGGAGCCCGGTAGGCTTCAGTCCATGTATGTGTGCACGCCCAGTCACTTCAGTCATGTCTGACTCTTGGCGACCTTATGGACTGTAGCCCACCAGGTTCCTCTGTCCTTGGGATTCTCCAGGCAAGAATACTGGAGTGGATTGCCATGCCCTCCTCCAGGGGATCTTCCCCACCCAGAGATCGAACTAGAGTCTGCCTGTGTCTCCTACACTGCAGGCAGATTCTTCACCCACTGAGCCACCTTGGAAGCCCCTTCAGTCCATAGGGCCACACAGACTCCGACATGACTGAAGAGACTTAGCATGCACACGTAACTATCTAAATATAGACAAACATATTTAATTAGTTTAAAAGTCACTTCTAAACAACTGGTCAGTTAAACAAAACATTTAGAATATGAGATAATGAAAGTTCTATACATCAAAACTGAAGTAGTACTTACGGGTAAATATGTAACATTAAGAATGCATATTTAAAAACAATAAATATTGAAAATAATTGGGTAGAGTATTGAAATAAATAAGCTAAGAACTAAAGGCATAGACAAGAGCATAAAGAAATATTAAAGAAAAGAGAAATTTTAAATACTAACAACACCACCAAAAACTTTTTAAGAATATCAGTAAAACCAAGGCTGAAATCAGATTGATTATATTCTTTGCAGCCAAAGATGGAGAAGTTCTATACAGTCAGCAAAAACAAGACCGGGAGCTGACTGTGGCTCAGATCATGAACTTCTTATTGCAAAATTCAGACTTAATATTGAAGAAAGTATGGAAAATCACTAGACCATTCAGGTATGACCTAAATCAAATCACTTATGATTATATAGTAGAAGTGACAAATAAGCTCAAGGATTTAGACTTGATAGACAGAGTGCCTGAAGAATTATGGATGGAGGTTCATGACATTCTACAGGAGACAGTGATCAAGACCATCCCCAAGAAAAAGAAATGCAAAAAGGCAAAATGGTTGTCTGAGGAGGCCTTACAAATAGGTGAGAAAAGAACAGAAGCTAAAGGCAAAGAAGAAAAGGAAGGATAAACCCATTTGAATGTAGAATTCCAAAGAATAGCAAGGAGAGATAAGAAAGCCTTCCTTAGGGATCAATGCAAAGAAACAGAGGAAAACAATAGAATGGGAAAGACTAGAGATCTCTTCAAGAAAATTAGAGATACTAAGTGAACATTTCATGCAAAGACGGGCACAATAAAGGACAGAAACAGTATGAACCTAACAGAAGCAGAAGATATTAAGAAAAGGTGGCAAGATTACACAAAAGAACTATACAAAAAAGATCTTCACAGTTCAGATAATCACAATGGCATGATCACTCACCTAGACCAGACATCCTGGAATGAGAAGTCAAATGGGCCTTAAGAAACATCACTATGAACAAAGCTAGTGGAGATGATGGAATTCCAGTTGAGCTATTTCAAATCCTAACGGATGATGCTGTGAAAGAGCTGCACTCAATAGGCCAGCAAATTTGGAAAACTCAGCAGTGGTCACAGAACTGGAAAAGGTCAGTTTTCATTCCAATCCCAAAAAAAGGCAATGCCAAAGAATGCTCAAACTACCACACAATTGCAATCATCTCACACGTTAACAAAGTAATGCTCAAAATTCTCTAAGCCAGGCTTCAACAGTACATGAACTGTGAACTTTTAAATGTTCAAGCTGGATTTAGAAAAGGCAGATGAAACAGAGAACAAATTGCCAACATCAGTTGGATCATCAAAAAAGCAAGAGAATTCCAGAAAAACATCTACTCTCCTTCTGCTTTATTGACTATGCCAAAACCTTTGACTGTGGGATCAGAACAAACTGTGGAAGATTCTTAAAGAGATGGGAATACCAGACCACCTGACCTGCCTCCTGAGAAGTCTGTATGCAGATCAAGGAGCAACAGTTAGAACTGGACATGGAACAATGGACCAGTTCGAAATAGGGAAAGGAGTACATCAAGGCTGTATATTGTCACCCTGTTTATTTAACTTATATGCAGAGTACATCATGAAAACGCTGGGATAGATGAAACACAAGTTGGAATCAAGATTGCTGGAAGAAATATCAGTAATCTCAGATATGCAGATGACACCACCCTTATGGCAGAAAGTGAAGAAGAACTAAAGAGCCTCTTGATGAAAGTGAAAGAGGAGAGTGAAAAAGTTGGCTTAAAGCTCAACATTCAGAAAACTAAGATCATGGCATCTGGTTCCATCACTCCATGGCAAATAGATGGGGTAACAGTGACAGACTCTCTTTTCTTGGGCTCCAAAATCACTGCAGAGGGCGACTGCAACCATGAAATTAAAAGATGCCTGCTTCTTGGAAGAAAAGCTATGACAAATCTAGACAGCATATTAAAAAGCGGAGACATTACTTTGCCAACAAAGGTCCATCTAGTCAAAGCTATGGTTTTTCCAGTAGTCATGTATGAATGTGAGAGTTGGACTATAAAGAAAGCTGAGCATAGAAGAATTGATGCTTGTGAACTGTGGTGTTGGAGAAGACTCTTGAGAGTCACTTGGACTGCAAGGAGATCCAACCCATCAATCTTAAGGGAAATCAGTCCTGAATATCCATTGGAAGGACTGATGCTGAAGCCGAAACTCTAATACTTTGGCCACTTGATGTGAAGAACTGAATCATTGTAAAAAAAAAAAAAAAACCCTGATGCTGGGAAAGATTGAAGGCAGGAGGGGAAGGGGACGACAGAGGATGAGATGGTTGGATGGCATCACTGACATGAGTTTGAGTTGGTGATGGACAGGGAAGGCTGGCAGGCTGCAGTCCATGGGGGTCGCAAAGAGTCAGAAATGACTGAGCGACCGAACTGAACTGAACTGAAGGCTGACATTTCAAAAAAATTCATGAAGTAAACAAAATTTTCAAACAGGACTTAAAACAAAATCTTGTAAGCTGAAAACCTAAAAGAAGTTGCTATATCTAATTAGAGAAGACACTCAGGTAACCCCTGAAGCCTTAAGAAAAACTTTTACCCTTTGAACTAACGAGACTTGAGGGTGAGTTATAATTTTTTTTAATGTTTAGTATTCTAAAAAGCCATCATAGTGCCACTTCACACCTTCAATATATCTAGCACCTTTAACAGTTCACATAGATGATCTCATTTCTGGAAATTAAGAACAGGATATGCACCTGTCATGGGCGTGAAAATGCTCACAGGATACTTGAAAGAGAATTACCATCAGATGCCATGTTCTAGCAGCCTTCTGAAGAAAAGGGCAGCAAGCCAATGTCCATAAATTGCTTCCTCTTGAAGAAAATACAGTTACATGATTAGATATAAAGATATGCTCTTGCTATTAAGATGTCAAAAAAGAGAATAAATTATATTCATAAATTCATTTTTACAATCATAAAATTCATTATAAAAACAATTAACTGGAGATTTTCTGTTTACCTGCTTCATTAAAACTTGAGAATTTTATTTGCTCATTTGGAAAAATGTAAAGATAAAATTCAAGGTCATATTTCTTTATTGAAGTGACTCACGCATTCCAAACTAGCTATTTAGGATAGACTTATTATAACACTTGGCTTTTATTTTTAACAAAATATTTTACTTTGTTACAATTTTATTTCCTTTCCTTATAGGTAACTTTGTAATCACAAAGAATTCTTTTTACCATACAGGAATAAAATCATTGCTTACACTTTCATCTTCTACATGAAATATATTTTTATAAAAATCGAAAATGTTAACATAAATTAAAGAAAAGTTGTTCTGTCAAAAAAATAATATAAGATTGTTTCTAATCAATGAAGTTTTATGAGTGTAATTATTTTTTTGACCATAAAAGAGAATGCTCTTGCTTTCATATGATCTTGGCACACACACAAAAAAGAGTGGCTTTAAAACATCATATCTGACAGCTGCTGTCACAGCCGCCTCTCCTGATGCCTTCTAAAATGCCTGAATACATTTTTTTTTTAAAGTAAAACACACAACTTTTGAGAAAAATGGATTTACAGACAAACTTTGCCAAAATTAAGGAATTTCCACTAACTCTAATATAATGGAATTTGATTAAACACACACACACACATCATGGTGTCCTTCACGAAACAGAGTAGCTGTATTTTAAAAATGAAAAAAGAAAAAATAAAGATAAAAAATTGAAAAAAGGTTAATTGAAGACCCTGAAAAGCCTCAAAATATCATTTCACAGAGTGTGAATAACTGGAGCAGTCCCTGCCTAATACAAGCTGAACAGATTCACCTAATTTGGAAGATGTTGACTGTAAGTTGGGTAAAAATGGGGACAAATGTAGAACGGGCACTTTGACCAAATTCATTACTGTAGGTCCACACCACATGAAATCAGCTGCAAGTGGGCCACAAGGTCAAACATAACAGAAAACCTAACAGTGCTGTGACTTTGCTTCTCCTGACTTCCACCTTAGCAGTAATTGACAGGAATGCTAAGAAAATGCCCTGACTCAGCCACATTCTGTTACTGGTGGAGAGTTTAGACAGAGCAGAGAAAAATATTCACATTTTAAATTATGAAATAGCAATTCACAAAATGGTGAAGAGGAAGTGTGCAGAGAAAAATCTTCCCTGAAAGACAAGCCCCAAATTCTAAATTCTTCCACACTCAAGCTCAGGTGGCTTTTCTTGCCTGGGAAATTCCATGTACAGAGGATCCTGGTGGGCTGCAGTCCATGGGGTCTCAAAGAGTCAGACACGACTTAGTGACTAAACAACAGACTTCAATATCACTCATTTGGTCACATAAAGATACATCAATCCACACGTCCTGCAAAACTTCTGAGTTATTAAGTACAATAGTATTCAGACACAGTGAGGGAATCCAAGGGAACTTCTTTTTTTTTTTTTTTTTTTTTTTTTTTTTTTTAATTTTCTGGTTTGGGTTTTTTTTTTTTTTTTTTTTTTTTTTTTTTAATATTATTTTATTAGTTGGAGGCCAATCACTTTACAACATTTCAGTGGGTTTTGTCATACATTGACATGAATCAGCCATATAGTTACATGTATTCCCCATCCCGATCCCCCCTCCCACCTCCCTCCCCACCCGACTCCTCAGGGTCCTCCCAGTGCACCAGGCCCGAGCACCTGACTCATGGAACTTCTTATACACTAATTTCAGTCAATGACCAGCTTAGTATAGACCTGCCCCAATTAAAAGATACATACTTACTTTGTGAAGCTAGCATGTGACTTATGAAAATATTCTGCCAAATAAAAGAAAAAGATGAACATGAGGTTTATTTTCTTTTCCTTTTTTTTTCCATTTATTTTTATTAGTTGGAGGCTAATTGCTTTACAATATTGTAGTGGTTTTTGCCATACATTGACATGAATCAGCCATGGATTTACATGTGTTCCCCATCCCGATCCCCCCTCCCGCCTCCCTCCCCATCCCATCCCTCTGGGTCTTCCCAGTGCACCAGCCCTGAGCACTTGTCTCATGCATCCAACCTGGGCTGGTGATCTGTTTCACCCTTCAGAGTATACTTGTTTCAATGCTCTTCTCTCTGAACATCCCACCCTCGCCTTCTCCCACAGAGCCTAAAAGTCTGTTCTGTACCTCTGTGTCTCTTTTTCTGTTTTGCATATAGGGTTATCATTACCATCTTTTTAAATTCCATATATATGCTTTAGTATACTATATTGGTGTTTATCTTTCTGGCTTACTTCACTATGAATATGTGTGGAGATTCCTTAAAAAACTGGAAATAGAACTGCCATATGACCCAGCAATCCCACTCCTGGGCATACACACTGAGGAAACCAGATTTGAAAGAGACACGTGCACCCCAATGTTCATCGCAGCACTGTTTATAATAGCCAGGACATGGAAGCAACCTAGATGCCCATCAGCAGATGAATGGATAAGGAAGCTGTGGTGCATATACACCATGGAATATTACTCAGCCGTTAAAAAGAATTCATTTGAATCAGTTCTAATGAGAACATGAGGTTTAGGTAGAAGTAGAGAACAAAGAAAACATTCAACGGAATGAAAAGGCAAAAATGAATAGCCCATTTTCTATGTTTTGTTTTGCTTTTATTTATTTTTAATTGAGGGATAATTGCTTTCCAATATTGTGTTGATCTCTGTCATACATCAACATGAATCAGCCATAGGTATATGTACGTCCTGTCCATCTTGAACCTCTCTCACCTCCCACACCATCCCACCCCTCTAGGTTGCCACAGAGCACTAGTTTCATGCTCCCTGCACCATAAAACAAATTTCCACCAGCTATCTAATTTTACATATGGCAATGTATATGTTGCAATGCCAGTCTCCCAATTTGCCCCACCCTCTACCCCGTGTGTCCACTAGTCTGTGCTGTATGTCTGCATCTCCATTAATAGCCCGTTTTTGAATAGACATCGCCTCCCAAACCTACGAATGGCCAACAAGTATATGAAAAGATGCTCAACATCACAGATCATCAGAGAAATGCAAATCAAAATCAAAATGAGCTATCACTTCATATCTGTTAGGATGGCCATTATTCAAAAAAATAAATAGAAAACAACAAGCATTTGTGAGGATGTAGAAAAATTGGAACATTTATGCACTGTTGATGGAAATGTAAAGTAATGCAACTATTAGGGGAAAAGGTACAGAGGCTCTTCAAAAAGTTAAAAATGGAACTATCATATGATCCAAAGCAATTTCTGGGTATATATTCAAAGGAAATAAAATCAGTATCTCGAAGACTCCCATCTTCATTGCAGCATTATTCACAACAACCAGGAGGTGGAAGCAACCCAATGTCCATCAAAGGATGAATGGGTAAAGAAAATGCCGTATATGATACAATGAAATACTATTCAGCCATAAAATACAAGGAAATCTTGTCATAGGCAAAAACATAGATGGACCTTGAGGACTTTAGGTTAAGTGATATAAGCTAGTCACAGAAAGACAAATAACTGCATGATTCCATTTATACAAATGAGGTATCTAAATACTCAAACTCATTGAAGCAGAAAGTAGAATGTTGGTTACTAGGGAGGAATTCGGAAGAAGAGAAAAAGGAGAGCTGCTACCCAAGGGGTATAAGGTTTTAATCATACAAGATGAAAGAGTTGTATAGATCCACCATACATGGTGCCTACTGTTAACAATACTGTATTGTACACTTAAAACTTGTTAAGAGGGTAAGTCTCATGTTATTGGTTAGAGGCTTTTAGCTTGGTATAGTTGTAACTGACCTTTTCTTTAAAAAAGTCTGCTACTGAAATTCATATTTTGCAAGAGTATATTTTTGAAAATATTGTCAGATCCCAGAAACCCGTATTCATATCTGCCAATGGCAAACATGTGAAATATGTAAAAATGTAAAAGGCAGCTTTTAGGGGTATTTTTATTATTTGAAATGATCTGATGCAATTAATAAGTTCTCATCTCATTTTTTAATCTGAAAAAAAATTAAAAGCGGACACTTTTAAAACTATTTACTAGAGTAAGCAGAAATAATTTTTAGAAAACATCTGCTTCCTACTTTCAATAAAATTTAAATAAACAGTGAATCCATAAGAGAAACGTTGAATCTTGGAGAAATAATGCAACAGATTCATAGGAAAATGGAGACAGGAATGTTCTGGAATGAACGTAATTAAAGAAGTAATAACATGACACAGAATACAATGTTTCTAGAAACACTAAACTACTAGAGAATCAACCAGTAAGAAAACATAAAAATATTCTTAAATGAAATGAAATGTAATGTAAAAAATACAACCCAAATAATATCCACTGATATAGGAAAGATGTGGTAAAGGAAGTAAAATACAGTAAGTTTTTAATGAGCCCTACCATTTCCTTCTCCAGGGGATCTTCCTGACCCAGGGATCGAACCCATGTCTCTTTACCCAGGTTCTTTACCACTAGCGCCAACTGGGAAGTCCCTTTCAAAGATTAGTACATATTTGTAGTAGGAGACTCATTGAATATTTTATACATGAAGAAATGAAAGACTGAGGAATGATTAATCTAACCCTAAGTAGAACAAGCACATAACTTAAGGCTGAAAATGAAGCAATACATATGCATCTAAAAATGTATTTTCTTTGTTTGAACCTCAAGTAAAGAGGTTTCAGTTACTGTAGTCTTTTTTCTTAATGTATAATGCATTATCATTATTTGTGAGAGAAGTCTTTATTTATTTTTCCTTTTTTAAGCTTCATACTCCACTTCCTTTCCCTTCTACCTCATAGGCAAGTATGTTAGTAAGTTAAATGTATATCTGCATATTTGAATGAGTGTTTTGCAAAACATGTATCTGTGCATGTTTTTCTAATTTGTGTAAATGGTACTGTCTTATATCATTCTGCTTTTTATTTATTTTATTTGAACCAAGTATTGTGTTTTTAAGATCCATTCATGTTGCTCTATGTATATCTGAAGCATGCATCTAACTGTTGCATAATAAATACTCCACGTGTACACTGACCACATTTAACCAGTGACCAAGATTGGGTTGCCTCTTATTCTCCTCCTTAACAATGTATTTCAATAAATATCTTTGAATATATCCTCTTATGAAGCTATATTATAATTATTTGGGGATATATATCTAGGAAAGGAATTGGTGGGCCATAGGATACACATAGGCTTCCCTGTGTGGCTCAGACAGTAAAGCATCTGCCTACAATGTGGGAGACCCGAGTTCAATCCCTGGGTCAGGAAGATCCCCTGGAGAAGGAAATGGCAACCCACTCCAGTATTCATGCCTGGAAAATCCCATGGACGGAGGAGCCCAGTAGGCTACAGTCCATGGGGTCGCAAAGAGTCGGACACGACTGAGTGACTCCACTTTACTGACTTCAGGATATACATATATGTAATTTACCTATATGAATAGTGCCAGATTTCTCTAAAGAAAGGCTACACAATTACACTATCTGCAGAACATGATGGTGAATATCTTAGCTAAAGTTCCCTAAAATAATGAGACCAGGATTTATGTACAGATAATTTATGGGGGAGGTGATCACAGAAAGCAGCATAAGCCACTGGGGAGACAGAGACAGAGAAGGAAGGAAAGCCAGTAATGTGTGTATTAATGACTTAGTTCTGATAGGGGCAAAGAGGACTCAATTCTGCTAGGAATATCTGAAAGCATACAGAATCACCCCCAGTTATGTTTGATAAAAAGACCAAAGGCAGAAGCATTTGTCAGTTTTGACATTCACAGGTCAGTATTTGTTTCTGGTGGTGTTAACCCCACCTCTCCTTTTCTGGCCCCTGTACTTCTGATCTGTGCATGCCCTTGGGACTAGTGAGCTTCTATAGCTGTCCAAACATTTAAAGAGTCCAGCAGGGAAAGCGGAGATGCGTGATATGTGCGTGAGATGAGCTGAGCTGCAAGTGTTCATAGACCTGTACCAAGAGGATTAAAATCAGAGATGAAGCAGAAAGGTGTGAATCAAGGCACCAGAGCATCTGGCATAGTTCCCACACCCCTATTTCCTTACCAACATGGCTTATCCAGTCTCCTAATTTTTGCTGTTCTGTTGTGTTAGTCGTTCAGTCGTGTCCAACTCTTTGTGACTTCATGGGCTGTAGCCTGCCAGGCTTCTCTGTCCATTGGATTTCCCAGGCAAGAATACTGGAGTGGGTTGCCATTTCCTCCTCCAGGGCATCTTCCTGATGCAGGGTCTCCTGCATTGCAGGCAGATTCTTAACTGTTTGAGCCACCAGGTTAGATTTAAAGTGATAGCTCTTCATTATTTTAATTTGCATTTCTCTCACTTTTAATGAACACGAGCATCTCTTCATACACTTGCTAGCCTTTGATGTTTCCATTTCTGTTAACTGCTTGTTTGTATTCATTGATCATTTTTCTACTTAAGTTCCTCTCTTTATCTTATTTTATGTGAATTAACCATTTGTGCAGTTTTGAGAGAGTCAATTTCTAGGCAGGTTGACAAGTCTGGAGGAGAAAGGGGTCTGGAATTCTCAAGGAGGAGGAAAGGACAAATTATTTTTTTCTATATTCCTTAGCAGGGATTATATAACAACCATGTATCTTGCTTGAGGGCATGTTTCTCCTTCTTAAGAACCTTCTGACTAATCCTGTTATCTTAAAATGTATATTAGGGAGTGGGTCTGATAAGATCTTTTTATTGTTAGTACTAATCCTGTCATCTTTTTTTTTAATCTTCAATATAGACCTCTTTTTTTTCATTTATTTTTATTAGTTGGAGGCTAATTTTTTACATGTAAATCCATGGCTGATTCATGTCAATGTATGACAAAACTCACTACAATATTGTAATCCTGTCATCTTAAAATGTAAATTGTGGGAGTGCATCTAGTAAGATTTTTACAACCTTGGGACATTCTTTTGATCTATTGTAATAACCAATTGAAAAAGTATATAACTCCCTTTTCTAAGACAAGCAGTTGGGTACTCTACATCCGCCTTCTGATGTCTATGTCAGAAGCTTCCTCTGTCCCTTTTTCATTTTAATAAAACTGCTACACAAAAGCTCTTGAGTGATCAAGCCTGGTCCCTGGTCCTGAAGCCAAATCTTCTGAGATCAGGAATCCAACATCCTTCACCATAAGCTATCAGTTTTAAACGCTAAGTATATTTATTTCTACTGCTATTGTCACTTATCTTTGTCTATTGTGCCTTTTGTTGAACATAAACCTTTAATTTTAATTTAATTGGGTCATTTTTCTGCTTTATGAATTATACTGGTAAAATATCATTTTAACAGTCCTTTCACAAGCTTCCCTGGTGGAATCCTCCTGCCAATGCAGGAGACCAAGGTACAATCCCTGGGCCGAGAAGATCCCTTGGAGAAGGAAATGCCAACCTACTCCAGTATTCTTGCCTGAGAAATCCCATGGACAGAGAAGCCTGGCTGGCTACACAGTCCATGGGGTCGCAAAAGACCCCATGTCTTACCGAATAAAAACAAAACAGTCCTTTCTTTGCCTGCCCCTGGGACACACAAATATCTCCTTCATTCCCATCTACTAACATTATAGTTTTGTCTTTCATGTTTATGTCAATAATTCATCTAGGGTCGAAATTTTTTACGTTTTGTTAGCTAATTTCAGCTTTCTTCATAAAGTGATCCAGTTTTCCCAAGATTATTAATTAAATAGTCTTTCATGTGTTCATTGATTTGTGGTAACCATTTAGACAATATGAATTTTGGGCTCTCTTCTGCTCCACTAGTCTACTTACTCGCCAACACCACACTGGTGTTACTGCTGTGATTTTATTATGTCAATAACTGGTACAACAATTCTGACTTTTCTTTTTAAAGATTGATTCAGCTACTTACAGTACATTATTCCTTCATATGAACTTTGGAATAATTAATAAAATTCCTCAAGAAATAAAATTGAAATATTTGTTTTGAGTGCACTGAATTTAATGGTCATTTAAAGAAAGAATTAACATCTTTATAACTACTAAACCATATCATCAAAGAACATAAAATGTCTCTCCATTTGTTTAAATGATCATATGCAATTTTTTCCAGTTTCATTAAGGTATACTTGACAAATAAACAGTTTTATATATTTAAGGTGTGCAACATTTTGATGTATTTGTATATATATTGTAAAATGATTACCACAATCAGGTCATTTAACATTTCCATCATCTCACATACTAACCGTTTTTTGTGTATGAGATGAGAACATTTAAGATCTACTCTCTTAGAAAGTTTCAAGTATACAAAAGAGTATTATTAAATATAGTCACCTTGTTGTACATTAGATTTCCAAAACTTATGTATCCTGCATAACTGAGACTGTAGCTTTTGACCAACATCTATTTACCCCCACCCCTTACTACCACTATTCTATCCTCTCTTTCTGTAATTTGGTATATTTAATCTACCATAGATATGAAATTTACAGACATGCCTTTATGCAACTTCAATAAGGGCCAGGTTTTAAACTTCCAGGGCTTTCAAAGCAAGAAACATTCCAGAAACTGTTTGCTGCTCTTTACCATCTGTCTTTTCATGACAATATCATCCATTCACAGGATGGGAGAGTTTCCAGTTTTTCTCTTGACATCTGGTCACATAATTTAGGTCTACAAATAGAAATCAAAATGCAGAATTGAGCCTGTTATCTAAATTATTCTGCCTTCAGTCTCTCTGCACCCCCAGACCTAAATAAAATCCAGAAAAAGATGCATGAAATATTCACAAATACAAAGCAGAAATATTTGACAAGCTTTCATCAAAATAGTAAAATAATTACCCTTCAGTTCATACTAAAAGCTTTTTTCCTCGATGTATAGTACTGTTCCAGGTGGTTTGAATATATTAAAAAATAGCTCATGAAGAAAGACAGAATATATCAGGAGAAATGCTACATGTTTAGTACTGAAGGAATGTTGATTAAAAAGTCTCCTGGGAGATTGAAAGATCTCCTAAGAACTGGGCACAGAATAAAGTCAGTGAAGAATAATTTCATAATGGTTGATGATTATTGTTTTGTTCTTAACCAAACTGATGTAAATTGATTGAGAAAAATAAAGATTCCAAACAGTGGCAGTGGCATTAGTAAAGACATGGTGGCAGGAGGGAGCAAGATGTATTAATGATAGTGATTTGACTGAAGAGATGGGTGATACTTTGAAAAATGAAAAATACATTTATGGAGATGATAAGAGTGATAGAATAAACTGATTGAGAACTTTACATGTTTGGCTAAGGATGTATAACTTCCATTTCCAGAGGTAAAGTGAAGTAGGATGTTTTGCCAACCCTCTTACTCTGAAAACAATCAACCCAGAAATATGGCTTAAAAAGAAAACAAAACAACCTTCTGGTGTAGGACACGATGGCATAAACACATCTCTTCTGGCTGCTCTCTACTAAGTACAAGTGAAAATACTGGAAATAACTACTATAAAATAGACAGTCATGGAGAATCCTAACAAGTTAAAAAGAGAAAAGAGACTGCCCAGGGGACTGCAAAACTTGAGGAAAAATACAGCTATCCAGTCTCTAACTACCCACCTGGGGAAGAAGCAAAACCAGGCCCAAAGTCTCTTGGCTCTCCAACAGATAGAAAGCATGCCATGTTCAGTGTCTTGATGGAGTGGTAGCCCCACTGGCACTGTATAGTCAAAAGAACAGGACCTGGAAAGAACTCTCTGTTCCACAGACCCAGCAGCTCCCAGTAGGACCTGGTGGCACCCGGTAGGCCAATGAAGTATTGGGTTGGCCAAAAAATTCATCCAGGTTATTTTTTTTTTTGGTAGTATCTTGGCCAATCCAGTATATCCTACACTTTCAGGCAGCACTAGGAAGGATCAGAGGGAGCTTCACCAACACCAAGTGACCTGGCAAAGTGTGGTCCATCAAACCCGATGTCTCCCATCTCCACTAGGGGCATTATGCCTGGGAAAACACATTGAAAGAATAATTGATATGACATTTTACACATTCTTTTTCAGAAAGCAAACAGAAGTGGACAGAACACTTTCCAACTTATTTTGTGTGATCAGTTTTACCCCAATACCAAAACCACATAATGGCAGTACAAAAAAATGAAAACTTCAGACTGATAGGTGTCATAAACATAAACTCAAAATATTTCAACAAAATATTAGCAAAACATTGTGTAAAAGTAAGGTATTCATTCTTCTTAAACTGTTTGTTAGAATTCTGCAGGGAAACCATTTGGACCTGGAGATTTCTTTTTCAAGAACTTTTTAATTGCACATTCAGTTTCTTTAATGGTTAAAGGGCTATTCAGATTGTTTATCTTGTTGAGCTTGGTATTTTGTGATTTTTAAGAAATTGGTTCATTTCTTCTGAGACGTTGAAATTATGACCCTTTAGCTGTTTACAAAATCGTCTTATTATCTTTTTAATGGATGCAAGATCTGTAGTTATATCTTCTAGTTTATTTCTGATATTGGGAGCTTTGTGTCTTTTTTTTCCCCCCAGTCTTGCTGAAGTTTTACAATTATTATTAATTTTTTCATAAAAGCAACTTTCTCAGATTTCCTCCATTGTTTTTCTGGTTTTCTTTTCTTTTTTTTTTTTCATTGATTTCTGTTCTTATGGTTATTTCCTTCCTTCTCTTTGCTTTGGTTTAATTTACTCTTTCTAGTTTCTTTAGTAAAAACTCATTAAAGATTTGAGAACTTATGTCACATAATTTCATAACATTTTTTAAACCCACAAAAAGCAAACAGAAAACTAAAAATATTAGGGGATAATATCTCCAATGGGAGGCAAACGAACCAGTTCAAATGAGCCACATGAAGTGGTTAGCAAATTATTTATACAGATAACTCAGACCAATAAAATCTTTCACAAGAATTTGTTGCAAAAGTAAATATTCCCTTGAATTATCTTAATGATTTTCTCTATTGTCCAATTTATACTGACAGCAAAGAACTTAATATAGAACTTAAAATAACTTAAAAGGCAAATAGTCTTAAAAAATACTGTATGCTGAGAAAAAAGACAAACAGAGACAAGTGAATAGAGAACACAAAAGAATATCTCATGGTGTTTGCACCCAAAGCAGTAGAGAGGATTTCAGGGGCAAAAAGAATCACCAGAAATGAAAAAATCAACAAATCTAAGCAGAAATGAGATTGATAAAGAAAATTAGGAGCACCAAAGTTAAGAAGTGAAATTCAGCTTACATAATGGAAGATAAGAAAACATGAATAAGAAAGAGGAATTAAGAGGAATTATAAAGATGATCCCAAAGATAGGCAACGCCAAAGAATGCTCAAACTTCTACACAGTTGCACTCATCTCACACGCTAGTAAAGTAATGCTCAAAATTCTCCAAGCCAGGCTTCAGCAATATGTGAAGCATGAACTTCCAGATGTTCAAGCTGGTTTTAGAAAAAGCAGAGGAACAAGAGATCAAATTGCCAACATCTGCTGGATCATCTAAGAAGCAAGAGAGTTCCAGAAAAACATCTATTTCTGCTTTATTGACTATGCCAAAGCCTTTGACTGTGTGGATCACAATAAACTGTGGAAAATTCTGAAAGAGATGGGAATACCAGACCACCTGACCTGCCTCTTGAAAAACCTGTATGCAGGTCAGGAATCAAAAGCTAGAAATAGACATGGAACAACAGACTGGTTCCAAATAGGAAAAGGAGTACGTCAAGGCTGTATATTGTCACCCTGTTTATTTAACTTATATGCAGAGTACATCATGAGAAACGCTGAGCTAAATGAAGCACAAGCTGGAATCAAGATTGCTGGGAGAAATATCAATAAGCTCAGATATGCAGATGACACCACCCTTATGGCAGAAATTGAAGAAGAACTAAAGAACCTCTTGATGAAAGTGAAAGAGGAGAGTGAAAAAATTGGCTTAAAGCTCACCATTCAGAAAACTAAGATCATGGCATCCAGTCTCATCACTTCATGGCAAATAGATGGGGAAACAGTGGAAACAGAGACTTTATTTTGGGGGGCTCCAAAGTCACTGCAGATGGTGATTGCAGCCATGAAATTAAAAGACACTTACTCCATGGGAGGAAAGTTATGACCAACCTAGACAGCATATTAAAAAGCAGAGACATTACTTTGCCAACAAAGGTTCATCTAGTCAAGGCTATGGTTTTTCCAGTAGTCATGTATGGATGTGAGGGTTGGACTATAAAGAAAGCTAAGCATAGAAGAATTGATGCTTTTGAACTGTGGTGTTTAAGAAGACTCTTGAGAGCCCCTTGGACTGCAAAGAGATCCAGCCAGTCCATCCTAAAGGAAATCAGTCCTGGGTGTTCATTGGAAAGACTGGCGTTGAAACTGAAACTCCAATAATTTGGCCATATTATGCGAAGAGCTGACTTATTTGAAAAGACCCTGATGCTGGGAAAGATTGAAGGCAGGAGGAGAAGGGGATGACAGAGGATGAGATGGTTGGATAGTATCATCAACTCAATGGACATGAGTTTGGGTAAACTTCAGCAGTTGGTGATGGACAGGGATGCCTGGCCTGCTGTGGTTCATGGGGTCTCAAAGAGTCAGACACAACTGAGGGACTGAACTGAACTGAACTGAACCGATAAAGATGAGGAGCTTTACTTAAGAATGATGGTAGGGGCTTCCCTGGTGGCTCAGTGGTAAAGAAACTGCCTGCCAGTGCAGCAGACATGGGTTTGATCCCTGATTTGGGATGATCCCACATCCCAAGGAGCAACTAAGCTGGTGTGCCACAACTATTGAGCCTGTGCTCTAGAGCCTGGGAGCTAAAACTACTGAGCCCATGTGCTCTAGAGCCCATGCTCCGCAACAAGAGAAGCCACCACAATGAGAAACTTGTGCACTGCAACTAGAGAGTAGCTCGCCACAATTAGAGAAAAGCCCACCCAAAAAAGAAGACTCAGCACAGCCAAAAATAAATAAATAAAATTATTTAATTAAAAAAAAAAGAATGTTGGTGAGGCAGTGAAGTCTAGTAGTTAATAAAGCTTGCCAGGGCTAGACTCACAATATGCCATTTACTAGATGTGAAAATTAAGACAAATTATTTATCTTCTTTCAGCCTTTGTTTCTTCATCTGGAAGAAGAAGAAGTTTCATCTGGAAGAAGAAACTTCCCTTCTTCATCAACAAGGAATGATAAAAGTTAAAACTTGACTAGGTTGTTGTGAGGATTAAATGAGATAATGTGTAGTCATTTAACTTGCTGTTTACACATAGTAAACAAGGAATATTAGCTATAATTATAATTCTGGCCACATCTTTATATATACATATCTCAGTACATATACTGAGTATCTACTAAATCTTTACAGTTCTCCAAATGTTTTTATTGTTTTCAGGGTCATCATCCAACATGTCTCTACCACAGTCTCTTTTCCTGACCATAACTTAACAAGTGCTAGTTTACTTGTTCGGCACTTTCTACTATGGCCATTTTATAGGCAAAGAAACTGAGGCCTGGGGAAATTAGTAAGTTGTCCAAAGGCATCCAGATGACAATGGGTGTAACTCTGTAGAGGCTTATTACCTAGTGAGAAAATAGATGGAGGAAAGTAAAGAATTAAAATCTGTTACAGCTTTACAAGTTTAACTATGATAAGATAAATGGGGAAAGTAGCACATCCATAAGGCGAAAAATGTCAAACCTGACTCAGAAAAAAGTATTGGCTGATTCCTTAATAGTCTCTGTAGCCCTGAATTTCCTTAGGATTTTGTTAGCTAACACTGTGATGTGTCTTGACTGTTAGTTCAGAAAACTAAGATTATATAAGAAGATAGACAGCATCTCTTAAGACTAGAAAAATATTGTCTGATTGAATTAGTTGACTTAGGATGGTATCAGTATAAAGATTTTTTTTCCTTTAGAGGACTGGATAGTATGAGTGGGGCTTATCATTATTAACTAAAGCATTATTTTTCAGATTATATATATATATATATATATATATATATATATATATATATATATATATATATATATATCAAGGGATTTGTATACCTAACAGCTTAAAATGTCATTCAATATGTAACTTAGATGTGCAAAAGGTCTTTCATGTGTCTATAATTGTTATTCATGTTCAACTTGAACCTTTGTTTTGCCCTATGGGGATAGGCTTAATCTAGTGAATTCAGAGTAAACTCAGATAATTTGGGGTTTTCTCATCTGTTCTAGGGTAAATGCACTACATTCATGATTTGTCTGTCTTTTTTTCTTAATATGCATTTTCTTAGCCTGACTTCTTTGAACTTTTATGTTTTAAAAATCAAAAACTGGAAAGTTTGAGATTAACAAACCTGTTCTTGTAAGTTGCTACCTCTCTGATGAACTTCAAAGCCTATTTTGAAATCTCTTTTGAAACTCAAAAGCTGAGAATTGATTCTTTTCTGTTTGAATTTCTGTCATAACTGTACCTTGAAGGTGGTAAGTACAGAATGATACCCTTGCCTTTGCATTGATGAGATGGAATTGGGAGAGCAAAATGCATACTATGTCATATTTTACAAATTTATCAAATAAAATTAAAATATTTGTCTCAAGTCCTTCCAACCAATAAGGTGTTCTACATGTAAACTTGAACAAAGCTAGTGGAGGTGATGGAATTCCAGTTGAGCTATTCCAAATCCAAAAAGATGATGCTGCTAAAGGGCTGCACTCAATAGGCCAGCAACTGTGCTCTAGAGCCTGGGAGCTCTAGCTCCCAGCAGTGGCCACAGAACTGGAAAAGGTCATTTTTCATTCCAATCCCAAAGAAAGGCAATGACAAAGAATGCTCAAACTACCTCACAATTGCACTCATATCATGCACTAGCAAAGTAATGCTGAAAATTCTCCAAGCCAGGCTTCAACAGTATATGAACTGTGAACTTCCAGATGTTCAAGCAGGATTTTGAAAATGCAGAAGAGCCGGAGATCAAACTGCCAACATCCACTGGATCATCAAAAAAGCAAGAGAGTTCCAGAAAAACATCTACTTCTTTTTTATTGATTATGCCAAAGTGTTAGACTGTGTGGACCACAACAAACTGTGGAAAATTCTGAAAGAGATGGGCATACCAGACCACCTGATCTGCCTCCTGAGAAATCTGTATGCTGGTCAAGAAGCAACAGTTAGAACTGGACATGGAACAACAGACTGACTCCAAATCAGGAAAGGAATACATCAAGGCTGTATATTGTCATCCTGTTTATTTAACTTATATGCAGAGTACATTATGAGAAACGCTGGACTGGATGAAGCACAAGCTAGAATCGAGATTGCCGGGAGAAATATCAATAACCTCAGATATGCAGATGACACCACCCTTATGGCAGAAAGTGAAGAAGAACTAAAGAGCCTCGATGAAAGTGAAAGAGGAGAGTGAAAACATTGGCATAAAACTCAACATTCAGAAAACTAAGATAATGGTATCTGGTCCCATCACTTCATGGCAAATAGATGGGGAAACAATGGAAACAGTGAGAGACTTTCTTTTCTTGAGCTCCAAAATCACTGCGGAGGGTGACTACAGCCATGAAATTAAAAGATGCTTGCTCCTTGGAAGAAAAGCTATGACCAACCTAGATGGCATGTTAAAAAGCAGAGACATCACTTTGCCAACAAAGGTCCATCTAATCAAAGCTATGGTTTTTCCAGTAGTCATGTATCGATGTGAGAGTTAGAGAGCTTTCTTTAGAAAGCTGAGCGCTGAGGAATTGATGTTTTTGAACTGTGGTGTTGGGGGACTCTTGAGAGTTCCTTGGACTGCAAGGAGATCCAACAAGTCCATCCTAAAGGAAATCAGTCCTGAATATTCATTTGAAGGAAAGATGCTGAAGTTGAAGCTCCAATACTTTGGCCACCTGATACAAAGAACTGACTCATTGGAAAAGACCCTGATGCTGGGAAAGATTGAAGGCAGGAGGAGAAGGGGATGACAGAGGATGAGATGGTTGGATGGCATCACTGACTCAGTGGACGTTGAGTTTGAGCAAGCTCCAGGAGTTGGTGATGGACAGGGAAGCCTGGTGTACTGGGATTGCAAAGAGTCAGACATGACTGAGCGACTCAACTGAACTGAACTGAACATGTAAACTTGAATGGGACCGTCAGCGAGCAAGCTAGCTAAGTTGCTTCAGTCACGTCTGACTCGTTGTGACCCTGTAGACTGTAGCCCACCAGGCTCCTCTGTTCATGGGATTCTCCAGGCAAGAATACTGGAGAGTGTTGCCATGCCCTCCTCCAGGGGATCTTCCCGACTCAAGGATCAAACCCACATTTCTAGTCTCCTGCTTTGTCAGGTGGGTTCTTTATCACTAGTGCCACCTTGAAAATCCCTAAGCTTTCTTAACAATTGCATTTATATAGCAGCAAGCCTGGTCAGCCCAGAGGTGGATGGGATATGAAAAGCAGAGAAATTAATAGAATAGATAATGATAGATAATAAAAGCATGGCAATACACTCCAGTATTTGTGCCTGGAGAATCTCATGGACAGAGGAGCCTGGTGGGCTACAGTCTATAGTGTCACAACAAGTCAGACGTGACTGAAGCAACTTAGCTAGCTTGCTCCCTGAAGGTCCCGTTCAAGTTTACATGTTCAGTTCAGTTCAGTTCAGTCGCTCAGTTATCTATTATCTATAATAATAGATAATAAAGGATTCAAGCAAGAGGTAAATGGTAGGGGTAAGAGTGGAAGTCAGCTGCAGCAAATGTGTTTTAGAGACAGGCCACCAGATACCAGAATTTCTACTGAAGAGATAGTCTTTTCCTTACTCAATTATTGTGAAATCTATTTCTTGTTCATGGTGTAATTTATTTTGGACTCTTCTAGAAAATCGTTGATACGAGTGTTACTGATGTTTAGCCAAATACCTAATTCTGTTTATAATATCTCAGAGCTGAGCATGACTTAAGTGTCATTTCCACATAATGTAATCATTTGTTTTCATTTCCCAGTTGCCTTGAGTAGTAATTATTGTTGAAGTGGTTATTGTCAAAACAGTACATAAATTATGTCAGTTGCTGTATAGATATTCAGATAAATAGAGATGTACATAATTTATTTTTTATCATACCTATGTTCTGGTTAGGACAAATGATCATAACATGCCATTCTCCCTGCTAACCCAAGGAAGAATAACTTCCCTGGAGAGCCATAGACCCAATTGAAGATTTAGCACTGGAGCTGGCAAATTTGTCCTAGTTTTTGTGACTTGCAGGAAACTATATATCCTGTTTGTTGGCAAATCTAATCTTTGCATTAACCTAGCAGAAAAAAGGAATCCACAAGTAGCTGAGAATCCGATTGATATGCAGCTGCATTAAAATAAGAGAAAATGTAGTGCTGTTTGCTGATGGTTTCCTTCAGTCACCACAGGGTAATAAAAGCAACATATTTTTTAATTACCATTTCTTACTAGAATGTGGAAATATTAGCCTCCAGATACCCATTTAAAAGCCTGAAACCAGATGGTGGAAAATATTCAACTGAATCAAAGCTGAGGGGAGAACAATCTGAGTAAAGTGAGTTGGAGACATCTGATACATGGAAAGGGGGCATATAAAGATTCTGACAGAAAGAAAAGGAAGGCAGAACTCAACCTCTAAAACCTCTGAAAGTGTCAGACATATTTGAGAAAAATCATATCAAGTCAATAATGACCAAATTCACATCTTATTTCAGGGAATGGCTGGAAATCATAGGCTGTAATTTCTAGCATCAGATGTGAAATTGCTCCTTTAAGTGAAAGTAATTTTGATACCTTAAATTTCCATGATGTGTTTCTTTTCAAAGAAAGTTTCTCACACTGAAGCTTGCAAGTACACAGAGTTAGTTGTCAACAGAAATTTGCAAAGAAGAAAATGTCCTGAGCCACATTGTCCTTTTTCTTCTTTATTCTGGCTCTGCTTCACAACATTCACCACACATTTCCCCCAAGTTCAACTTCCATATACCAAAAAACAAACACAAAATATATGCTACTATACATATGAACACTGCTTCTGGAGTAGAGGAACAAATTGTTCCCAGAATCAATCAACTCTTTGTTCTCAGGGACCTACAGTATCCATTAATTCATTGAGTAAAAACATATATTGAGCAGCCATATTTTGCCAGAAACTTAGAAGGCCCTATAAGATAAAACATGAGCAAGGTATATGGTTGGCCCTCTCTATCTCTAGATGCCACATCCACTGATTCAACAAACTATGGGTTTTAAAAATTTGGGAAAAAATTCTAGAAAGTTCCAAAATCAAAACTTGAATTTGCCTATGTGGCAACTATCTACATGTCATTTACATTGTATTTACAACTATTTACATAGCATTTACATTGTATTAAGTATAGTGCTTATGGCAAAGAATACACACATGAAAAAGCTCAAAGAGACGATTTAGACACACTGAACAAAATCAAGTATGGCTGAAGTATTTCAAGAATGGGAGTCTGCAATCAATCAATCAGTTTAGTCACTCAATCGTGTCCGACTCCTTGTGACCCCATGAACCGCAGCACACCAGGCCTCCCTGTCCATCACCAGCTCCCGGAGTCCACCCAAACCCATGTCCATTGAGTTGGTGATGCCATCCAACCACCTCATCCTCTGTCGTCCCCTTCTCCTCCTGCCCTCAATCTTTCACAACATCAGGGTCTTTTCGAATGAGTCAGCTCTTCTCATGAGGTGGCCAAAGTATAGGAGTTTCAGCTTCAACATCAGTCTTTCCACTGAACACCCAGGACTGATGAGGTGTTAGATTAGGCAGAAATCAAAACCACCTTTCTGTGCCTTGAACATATCAAGCAAGCTCCAGCCTCCTTCAAAACTCCACCTGGCGCTCTCTCTCTCTCTCTCTCACTTCATTGTAGCCTATGCTCAAATGTTGCTTAATCAGAGAGGCATTCCTTAGCCTACCAGTCTAAGAGAACTTCCTTCCCTGTCATTTTCTGTCTGTTGATTTGCTTCATTTTTCTTCAATGCTCTTACCACCATCTGATATTTTATTTATCATCTTTCTTCCTTCAATAGAATACAAGCAACTTGAGAGGACCTTTATTTGTTCTTTTCATTGCTATATCCCCGGTACCTAAAATTACTCCTGGCAAATGCAGTTGTTCAATAAATATCTGATGAGTGAAGATATGAAAAGCACTTAGAAAAGTGCCTGACAGATAATGAGTGCTTAAAAGTGTTATTAGCTATTTTTATTACAAAGTGTGGATGAGGTAGAGGAGATCATAAAAAGATAAAATAAAACTTGAGTATCACCGTATCTCTAACTGGAAACCTGGGTTTGAGTTTCCACTTGAAAGCTCCCATAAATGGAGAGACTTTGTTATTTCCTGCAGCACACTATCCCATCAATCAGACCAAAGGTCTATTCATTCAAAGGTTTTCTCTTAGACTGACCTGAAATCTGTGTTTGTAGCTTCTTCCATCTCTTCCAACCTTCTTGAAAAACACAAAGCAAATTCCTTCTGGAGAGTTAAAGTCTGCTATTACATGTTTCTTTACATTTAATCAGAACAAAAATATTCAATTCCTTGAACTTCATGAATTTCTGTTAGCCTTTTAAAATATTCAAACATATGATATTACTTTCATTGGTCCCTGGGTTGTCATTATTAATGCAACTTCTGATTCTATAAGCATTTTAGTAACTGTGTTTACTGAAGTAGTTGTATAATTGTACATGAACACTGATTCATTTTTAAATGTTTTCTCTAAAAGACATATACTTTATTGATTCCCTGGTTGGCTCAGTCAGTAAAAGAGTCTGCCTGCAATGTGGGAGAGCTGGGTTCAATCCCTGGGTTGGGAAGATCCCCTGGAGAAGGAAATGGCACCCCCTTCCAGTATTCTTACCTGGGAAATCTCATGGACAGAGGAACCTGGTGGGCTACAGTCCATGGGGTCACAAAGAGTTGGACACGACTGAGTGACTAAACACTGATTTAAATTTGTTAATTTAGCTGGTTAATACAGAATTCTATTTTTTATACTTGAAACTAGAGAAAAACTAATCCCTTAATCCAATGCTTTCCCCTAAGCTAAGTAGAACAAATCTTTGGGGTTTGAGGATTTAAAATTCAAAGTTTAAAATATCCACAGAAGATCCAAATATTAATGGGACATAACAGTCTGTGACTTTACTGAGGCATGAGTTTTCCTGAGTCATGAACTGCATACCCTGCAAGGTTAGCATGTGGCAGTGAGTCTCTTAGCTTTTGAGTCAGCCAAGCTATCTCCCAAGCTTATACATCTTAACCTGACTCTGTTATTCTCTGGTCAAAATTGTACATATATATTAAAAAAATTGTACATATATTTTATGAAATTGAAATATATGTTAGCGTTGTTAGAGAATATGGGGAATATTCAGGGTTTTAGTAGTTTTTCTTAGCAACTATTTAAAGTCTAATATTCATTTCTTATTTGATGGTCATAATACTCTACTGCCACCTGGTGACATCATGCTGTCCACTCAGCATAAATGCATGGCCCAATCTCCTCCAACCAACTATATGTAGGATTCCTTTGCCAGTTTGGAAGAGCTCTTGATCAGTTGTTATTGTTGTTTAGTTGCTAAGTCATGTCTGGCTCTTTGCAACCCCATGGATCGTAGCTTTCCAGGCTCCTCTGTCTATGAGATTTCCCAGGCAAGAATACTGGATGCCATTTCCTTTCATGCTCAATTCATTCTCAACTTAAAGTAAGGAGACCAGGTTATATGTGAATGGTTCTAAGTGAAAAAAATCAGAGAATACTCACACTGCTGGAGCAGAGTTAAAAAATAAATAAATAACAACAATTTAAGAGAATTCAATTGATTAAGCTATGACTGAATATTTTTGGAACATAAGATTTTTCCATTTGAAATTATTATGACATTTAAATACTCTGTTGTATCTGGTTAAAACTAAAGTGTGATTAAATATAATGTTTTCGAGAAACTGTTCTACATTTTTAAAGAATCCTTTTAGTTTTCAAATCTGTATTTTATTTTCTTAACTTTCTATTTTGAAATAATTACAGACTCACAGGAAGTTACAAAGATAGTAAAGAAAGGCCCAGGGTATCCTTCACTCAGTTCCCTAAGATGGTTTACATCTTAGTTAACTATATTACAGTATCAAAATCACCCAGGTAGCACGATAGTAATGAATCCGCTGCCAATTCAGGGGATACAGGTTTGATCCCTGGGTAGATTCCCTGGAGTAGGAAATGGCAACCCACTCCAGTATTCTTGCCTGGTGAATCCCATGTAAAGAGGAGTCTGGCGGGCTACAGTCCATGGGGTCGCAAAGAGTTGGACAGGACTGAACAACTGAACACACATACACATCAAAAGCAGAAATGACATTGGTGATTTTATTAAATATAATCACCTCCAGAACCATGATATAGAATTAACTATTACATCTTCACAAAGATTCTTCTTTATAGTTCTTCTTTATATACTTCTTCTTCATAGTTACACACTGCTCCCCACACCATTCATTACCATAGCGAACTCCTAACAACTGCTCATCTGTTCTCCATCTCTATAATTTTGTCATTTCAAGAATATTATATAAATGAAATCATACAGGATACAACATTTTGAGGTTGGCTTTTTTGGACACTAGGCATAATGTATCTGAAATCCATCCAAGTTACTGTGTACTATAAATAGCCTTTTCTTTTTATTGCTGAATAGAATTTCACGGTATGGATGTACCAGAGTTTGCTTAACCACTTATCCATGACAGGACATTTGTTTGTCCCTAGTTTGGGGCTATTACCAATAAAGCTTCTCTGAACATGTGCATGCAAGTTTTTGTGTGTCTAAGGATCTTTAGAGACTAGGTGCCTCTGTCTATCCTTTGTCATTTCCTGGTGGTTTTACACAAAGAAAAGAGTATAAAAGACTTAGCATCTACTAGTAAGTTTGTTCGGAGAAGGCAATGGCACCCCACTCCAGTACTCTTGCCTGGAAAATCCCATGGACGGAGGAGCCTGGTAGGCTGCAGTCCATGGGGTCGCGAAGAGTCGGGCACGACTGAGCGACTTCATTTTCACTTTTCACTTTCATGCATTGGAGAAGGAAATGGCAACCCACTCCAGTATTCTTGCCTGGAGAATCCCAGGGACAGGGGAACCTGGTGGGCTGCTGTCTATGGGGTTGCACGGAGTCAGACATGACTGAAGCGACTTAGCAGCACTAACTTTGTTAAAAGGAAAGTCCCAAATCAGTCCCAATGGGAGACTTGAGTTGTAGAAAATAATCTGTAAAAAAGCTGGTCACTACTACTATTACCACAATTCTTCCCTGATGTGTATAAGTGCTTATATCATTTGGACCTTACGTTTAGTGTTTTTTAAGTATCTTCGATGAAGATATCAACCAGAAAATGTTAGCAACTATTAAACAACTACTATATATGACTTGGTATCTCCTATACCAGGGAAAAGTAATCAGTGATCCTATATTGACCAAATCCAATATAGATTAAAGATCATGTGTTGAGTGAATATGTGTGAAAGGGGAATTTATAGTGAACAAAAAGAAAAAAAAACATATTTTAAAATATTCCTTCTATGGGGTCACCAAATGTCAGAGGATTTACAAATTGGCCAATATGAAACTATCTCCTGTCTCCAACATAAAGAATGAAATGTCAAGAACAGTGCAGAGTGAAGAGAGCAATGCTTTTGGCTGGAGCTTCATATTGTCTCAGCAACATCTGCTGAGGCCCGATCTTGCTCTGGGATCCCTCTTCCCAGATGAATAAATGTGAAGCTCTTATGATAGATCAGCCATTTAGAGTGGGTTCAAAAAGAGTTTATTCTATCACATTCAATATTTCTCCATCCAGGAATCCACAAGTATGGTTAAACTCCACTTTCCAGAAGCCTCTTACAGATGAATGGTTGCCAGAGGTAGAGGGTTGAGGGGAGTGGGCATGAGGGAAAATGGTAAAGGGGGTTAAAAGGCACAAACTTCCAGTTATAAGATGAATAAGTTCTGGGGATATAACGTACAGTATGGTGACTATAGTTAATAATATTGTATTGTATACTTGAAAGTTGCTAAGAGAATAGATCTTAAAAATTCCTATCACAAGAAAAATCATTGTAATTGTGTGAGGTGATGGATGTTTTGTCTGACCTTACAGTGCCTTGCAGTGCAGCATGTGGGATCTTAGTTCTCCGACCAGGGATCAAACCCAGGTCCCCTGCATTGGAAGCACGGAGTCTTAACCACTGGACCACCAGGAAAGTCCCTGAAATGATGGAGGTTAATTAAACTTATCGTGATAATCATTTGTCAGTAAATACATATACCTAATCATTATGCTGTACACCCGAAAGTAATGCAATATGTTAATTACATCTCAATAAAACTGTGGGAAAAAAAAGTCCTTATTTCTCAGATAAAGAAGTAAGCACTTTTTTGCTCTCTATACTCAGCTGTAAACAGGTCAAATAAGTTTAAACACCATTTGCGCATACTCTCCAGCTTCTCCTTATGGGAAATGAGGTCCATAAAACCTCTTTCTTGTCCATAGATTTTATTGTGAAGGTAAATTAAAGAATGAGAATGTCAAGGAGGAAGAAAATTTTTCCTCTCCCAGGTGGTGCTAGTGGTAAAGAATCCTCCTGCCAATGCAGGAAATGCAAGAGAGGCAGGTTTGATCACTGGGTCAGGAAGATCCCCTGGAGAAGGAAATGGCAACTGACTCCAGTATTCTTGCCTGGAGAATCCCATGGACAGAGGAACTTTGTAGGCTATATAGTCCATGGGGTTGACTGAAGTGACTTAGTACTACCCTTCCAGGATCTTCTGAGTGGTGTAAGAATTAAATTGACATGAGAAAGATTAACAGGAGAAAATCAAACAGAAGTTTAATAACGTGTACACATTGGAGAGACCCAGGATAACCAAATAATTCATCAAAATGTTCAAAGCCTTTACCTTAAAATATCATCTTCCATTAAAGACAAAAGAGGATATTGGGGGTTGTGGTTTGGGACTTCAAAGATGAGGAAGACAAGTGACATTGAGATGAAAAAGGGAACGTTTGGTAAATAAATGGATGCTGGGCCAGGCAGAGACAATGGGACATGGAGATGAATTCTAATAAGCAGAGTTTGCTGGATTTCTTCCTGTCAACACAGCTAGTTAGCTATGGTGATAACATTTCCAGAAACAGCTCTTCTGTCTATGTTCTTTCAGGCTTCGGGAGAAGGTCAAAGGTTATTCCTGAGTCTTTTGGCCTTAAAATTAATCGGCCGAAATGAATCCTCTTCCCAAACAGACATATAATATCGGGGTGGCAAATATTGCTCCCTTACAGAGGAGACATGTTTTGAGTTTTTCATTAAAAATATGCAACATAAATTTAAAACACTGATATTTTCGGTGCAATTGTTACAAATATGAACAGGCTGCTCAGTTCAAGAGGTGAGGGAAGACATTGCCCCCAAAATGCAGTGACAAATAATCTTTGGTTTGAGTCCTCAGCTTATTAAACTGTCAGTGCTGAATTGTCAGTAAATCAAGAAGGATGTTAATGAGCATCTGTGCTTCAGTTTTCATTGCCATTTGGCAAACAGTAGCACAAAAAGAAAATGGTAATTAGCAATAAAGGTGTGTTTATTGGTTTGTGCAACTGACAGGCTGTTTGTCTCTTCTGCACAGTATGTGTCCTTTATAAAACTGCCAGACAATGGAAGCAAAACCTGTTCTCTTTTCCTTTAGGCTAGAACTTTAGGACCTTGAAGTGCCACTAGAGGAAAATCAATTAACGTGGGAACCAGAATTTATCATTTTCATTGAAAAACAAAACAAAGAGATTTAGCGAAGTGAGGATACATTTGAGTAGCCCTCAGTCCCTCCCCATTCCAAAGGCCTTTTCTAAAGTCTGCCTTCCCACCCCGATCCATTCTCCATGTTGGCTCCTGTCATCTCTCTTAAGGGAAAATTGATCACGACATTCTCCTGATGAAAACCTTTCAATGGGTTCTCAGAATAGGATCCAGCTCCCTAGAGTGTTTGGCAAGTCACCTGGTGATGTAGCCCTTTCCAACTCTCTAGGTTCTCCGTACTCCTCAGGCCACTATTCCACATCCCCTCATAGTCTGCACTCTGAGAAGGGAAGTTATGAGGAGAGGAAAGCAGGCATGTTTATACTATTCTGGAGCGAGAGAACATTGGCACAGTCAGGGTGGAGAGCTATGTGGCAACCTGTAATAAAGCAGGAAGTGTTCGCTCTTGGCAGTCTTGTTATTTCCCTTCTGGGTACGCAGTTGAAAACTTCAGGAAGTGCACTGATATCTTCTTTGCAGTGTTTCTGAAAACAGAGAAGAATAAAAAAGCCCACATAAATAAAAGAATGAATAAATGCATTGTGGTATCCTCACATAATGGAATCATACACGGAGTAACAATTAAAGAGGCAGTGGTATACTACACTGACAAATGTCCGAAACTTAATGTTGAATTAAAAAATATATTCCCAAATGATAGATACAACATGATGCAACTTGTGTAAAATTTTAAGTGAAGGAAAAATCATGTATAGTTTATGGGCACATACATGGTATTTTAGTCACCAGGTTGTGTCTGACTTTTGTGACCCTGTGTACTATAGCCCGCCAGGCTCCTTTGTCCATGAGATTTTCCGGGCAAGAATACTGGAGTGGGTTGCCATTTCCTTCTCCAGGGAATCTTCCGAACCAAGGGATCAAACCCTGGTCTCCTGCATTGCAGGCAGATTCTTTACCTACTAAGCCACCAGGGAACCCTGGGCACATATATATGTACCTAAAAGTAAAAGAAGAGACATGCAACAACTTCCGGGAGAGAGGTTACTTCTGGGGAAAAGAGGGAGCGGGAGGAGAATGGATAGGAGAGGATTATAAAGGGGCTTCACTTTTAAGGAAATATTTTATTTCATATCCACCTGTGATATTGTGACTTCTAATAATAAATATATATTTGGTCTTGTTTCAGTCACCCAGTTCCATAAACCCTTGGAATTTCCTAAGCAATGAGAACAATAAAGGTATCTTTGGTTTGTTAATGAGGTGACTTGGGAAGCACCTAAGGATGGGGGTTGGTTGCCAGTGGAGCCAATCTCATGAATAGAGGGTTGAAACTTTCAGTTTCTCTAAGGTGTAGAGAAGGACTAGATATTGAATTCAGTCACCAATGACCAATGATTTAATCAAGCTTGCTTATGTAGTAAAGTCTCCATAAAAACTCAAAAGGATAGGGTTTAGAGAGCTTCTGGGTTGGTGAACGTTTAACTCTGGAGAGAGTGGTGTCTTAGGAGCTTCCTCCCTCACACCTTGCCTGGTACATCTCTTCCACCTGGTTTTGATATTGGTAGTTTAGTAAGTAAAATGTTTCTCTGAGATCTGTGAGCTGCTCCACCAAATTAATCAAACCCAAATCTGTAGCCAGTAGGCCAGAAGTACATGTGACTATCTGGACTTGAAATTGGCATCTGATGTGGGGTGAGGGGACAGTCTTGCAGGACTGAGCCATTAACCTGTGGGATCTAATCCTATCTCCCAGTAGATAGCTTCAGAATTGACTTGAATGGTAGGAAACTCTCCTTCAAGTCAGAATTGATAATAGAATCATTCTACTATTATCTATCTAAGAAAATATGTGAAATGTTGCAACAAATGATAACATTTGTTAAATCTAGGTGGTAAATATGCAGATGTTTAATCTATTGTTTTTGTGTAGTTTGTTTGAAATTTTTTCATAAAAATCATTATCTACACATTCAATTTTTTTTTGTCATAAATGAGAAACACATAAATAAAAACTCAAGCAGTGGAGTGGATGGAACACAATGGTGGGGTGTTGTATTTACCTTCTCCTCAATCATCTGCCTTTTTTCTTCTTCCTTTCGAGGGTTATAGTGTATAACATAAATCATGCATTTTCATGGGCTTTTGTACTGTGTATTTTTCTGAATACTGGAATATTTCCTGAAGTTGTAGCCATGAGCTATAAAACTAGATAGGGCGTGGACTCAAACATATAAATGAACGCGGCTTGTGGTCTACTTTACTGATAAATGGGGCTGTTGGGTAGTATAATTACTACTGGTTGTATTTGTTTTCCACAAAGACTCCTCTGAACTTAGTTCTTTACACTGTAATGGAGTGTAAGTTGGTACGATCACTGTGGAAAACCATTTGGCATTACAGAATAGAGTTGTACCTACACTCAGCATATGACCTACCAGTTACACTATTTTAGACTCTAAAACAAACGTGCACCAGGAATCATATCCATATAAGTTATTATAACAGCTAAAAACAGTCAAACAAGCATATAGAAGTGTCACATCCAAACACTGGAGAATAAATAAAGCAGAGAAAATGAATGAGACCGAACTACAACATGTCATGCAAGAATACACACAGGATGATTCTGTTTATATAAAAGCAAATATATGAAAAAATTAAACTGTATTTTAAGGGGTACATGCATGCGAGCTCAGTCACTTCAGTCCTGTCCAACTCTTCACGACCCCATGGACTATAGCCCACCAGACTCCTCTGTCCATGGGATTCTCCAGGCAAGAATACTGGAGTGGGTTGTCATATCCTCCTCCAAGGGCTCTTCCAGACCCAGGGATGGAACCCACATCTCTTATATCTCTGGCATTGGCAGGCGGGTTCTTTACCACTAGCACCACCTGGGAAGCCCAAGAGGTACACACATATATGGAAAAACTATGATGGAAAGTATTGGAATGATGAATATATAATTCAGGATATTAGGGTTCTTTCTTGGGAGGGAAGGAAAATTATTAGCCAAGAACTTACATAAGACATCACAGAAACTGGGCAATTTTCTTTTTTTAGTGGAAGGGAAGTCAGGATTTATGAAGAACATCAACGTCCAGGGCATTAAAAAAAAAAAAAAACTTATACCTTTAAAGGGCTTCCCTGGTGGCTCAGCTGGTAAAGAATCCGCCTGTGATGCAGGAGTCCTGGGTTCGATCCCTGGGTTAGGAAGATCCCCTGGAGAAGGGAAAGGCTACCCACTCCAGTATTCTGGCCTGGAGAATTCCATGGACTATGTAATCCATTGGCCACCTGATGCGAAGAGCTGACTCATTTGAAAAGACCCTGATGCTGGGAAAGATTGAGGGCGGGAGGAGAAGGGGATGACAGAGGATGACATGGTTGGATGGCATCACCGACTCAATGGACATGAGTTTCGGTAAACTCTGGGAGTTGATGATGGACAGGGAGGCCTGGTGTGCTGCGGTTCATGGGGTCGCAAAGAGTCAGACCTGACTGAGCAAATTTTGCTTCACTGCACATAAATGTCTTATTCCCACAAAAGTCCTTATCATTTAAAACCAGATGTTCAAATTACAGGGCTAACAGTTTTAGCTAATCAACTCTTCAATGCTGATTCAAGAAAACAACCTTCAATGGATCTTTGAATAATGGCAGTTCAGCCGCCGATGCGAGTGGTGTAGGCAGTCACACTTTTCACCGTTCAAGCCACAAGTTGTGAAGTTTGGAAGGGGTGAGGTCTACTGTCCTGCATTATCAGAACTTGTCGTATTTTCAGTCCTACTGGGTTGCACGTTATCTGCAAGGTTGTGTGTTTGGCTCAAGAAAGAAATCGTTCAGTACACTTAATTCCTTAGTCAGCAATATAATTTTTGCTTCCAATTGTTCATTCTCTTCCTTGAGCTGATTGACTGTTTGCCACGTATCCTGTGCTTTCTGCTTATAAAGCAGCTCTTTTTCACAGCCATGTTGTTACTCTCCCTGCATTCACTATACTCGTCACTGTGGCGATCCATAGGCGCACTCCTTTTGCTCTGTTTGCTTGGGGAAACAGCTTTGTCTCCGCCCCCAGTATGGGGGTGGAGGGGGCACAACACCAGCTGAGGAATCTGCCATAAGCGGATGGCAGGAGACTGAGTGACTGAGCTTTGGGACCCCATGGGATTTCCCAGCAATACTGGAGGGGGTTGCCATTTTCTCCTCCAGGGGATCTTCCCCACCCAGGGATTGAACCTGCCTCACCTGCTTCTCCTGCATTGCAGGCAGATTCTTTACCGCTACACCACCTGGAAAGCCCGAACCCGAGTATGGATGACACATACCGTTTACGCCCTACTGTTCTGCTGCTATGATGGGTGGTGGTTTAGTCGCTAAGTCGTGTCTGACTCTTGCGACCCCATTGACTATAGCCCACCAGGCTCCTCTGTCCATGGGATTCTCCAGGCAAGAATACTGGAGAGGGTTGCTATTTCCTTCTCATTTGGGCAGGTGGCGCTAATGATAAGTCACCCGCCTGCCAATGCAGGAGACGTAAAAGACCTAGGTTCCATCTTTGGGTGGGAAAGATCCCCTGGAGAAGAAAACGGCAACCCACTCCAGTATTCTTGCCTGAAGAATCCCATGGACAGAGGAGCCTACAGTCCATAGGGTAGCACAGAATCGGACACGACTGAAGCAACTTAGCACGCATGCAAGCACACTCTTGTTAACACAGAATATGCAGAATGAGGACAAGGTGAATAATGGCTTCCACACTACACTGCCCAGAAATCTCCACACGTAGCTGCGCCACCAGCCCGCCCGCCCCCAGATGGACTCCACTCCAAGCGGCTCCGCCCACCGCAGCAGGATCCCACCCAGGCCTCGCAGCCCACGAGTCAGGGAGGAGGAGCAATGGCTGCAAAACCGAAAACCGCAGCCTTCGCCGGTTCCTCCGACGCTGCCGCCGTCTGCATCCCATCCTCGCCAGGGCCACGCTGAAACTGTTTTGTTGTATAGGGTTGGTGCTGGTTATAGGTATGTTTCTTTTATTTTTATTATTTTAAATATATGAAGGGAATTCCCAGGCAGTCCAGTGGTTCACTGCCAAGGGTGCAGGTTCAGTCCCTGGTGGGGGAAGTAAGATCCCGCAAGCTGCAAGGTGTGGCCAGAACATGTGGGTGGGTTCTTAGTTGCTCAGTCATGTCCGACTGTTTATGACCCCATGGACTGTAGCCCGCCAGGCTCCTCTGTCCATGGGATTTCCCAGACAAGAATACTGGAGTGGGTTGACATTCCCTTCTCCAGGGAATCCTCCTGACTCAGGGATCAAACCTGTCTCCTGCATTGGCAGGCGGAATCCTTACCAACTGCGTCACCAGGGAAGCCTCCCTTTTATGCATGTGTTGTACTTACTAATAAAAATAAGACATTTATAATTTAAAAGACAGGTCTAGAAATAATGCACAAGGGAAGTCTCTTGTCAGTAGAGATCAGAGATCTATCCACAGGGCCCAGTTACAGACTTGTTGAAGTCATGGTCTGGCTATCTCCTTTTACTTGTTGGTCTTCGGACATGTGCTTCAGTGTTTTGTCAGAGGGCTGAAAGCTGCTGCTGCTGCTGCTAAGTCACTTCAGTCGTGTCCAACTCTGTGCGACTCCATGGACTGCAGCCTACCAGGCTCCTCCGTCCATGGGATTTTCCAGGCAAGAGTACTGGAGTGGGGTGCCATTGCCTTCTCCAGAAAGCTGCTGAGCCGTTGTATTGTGATTTGTGAAATAGTTGAACAGCATCCCCGTCCATAATTACCTCATCTCCTCATGGATGAAATTCTCCTACTAAATATGTGTTGTCTCTTGAGGATTTTCCTATTCCCTACAGTTTTTTTCAAAATGCAAAGCTACCTAAAAGAAATGTCATTTAAGTCTCCATTAGCTGAGTGTGAATGAAACTATCATTTGCCTGCTTGGGAAAGGAGAAGTAGCTCTGAGTAGGAACCAAGACGGGAAGGAATGGGGTCCAGAATGACAAGTGGGAGAATCTCACTGAGAACCTTTGTGAACAACTGCCATCTTGCTTGTAAGTGGTATAGGAAGAATTGGAAGGATATTTCAGTGCTTATTCACTGAGTGGGGTATTTATTAGCCTTCAGGTCTTAATGGAGGAGATAGGTTTTAAAAGGGCCTGCCTGTGGTATACACATTGTTCAACCAAGAGCAGTGCTGCTGGCCTAAACTGGGAAAATGTTCCAGGGTCAGTGTCTAAAGGAAAGCAGTTAGAATCCCCAGTGAGTTGGGGCAAGGTGGGGGGCAAAAATCATATGGTTGCTGAAGGGTATAAATCCCCAATTGCAGCAAACAAGCAGGAGAGAATGATGGGAAAGGATGACGGCTGTCCACAAAGGTTCTCAGTGAGATTCTCCCATTGTCATTCTGGACCCCATTCCTTCCCACCTTGGTTCCTACTCAGAGCTACTTCTTTCCCAAACCCTCGGGAATGATGGCAACAACAAACATTAGGAATGTGGAGGGTTTTTACTGTTCAGAAGCTTAAAGCTGCTTCTAAAGGAAGCAGCTAAAGGATGGCAGGCAAGCAATATGACTTCCTGCATCTATTTTTGCTAGCTGCAGCATGTCCACATGAGCATGCAGACAAAAATCTGGCTTTACTTATTCAGTAGTGAAGTTGACTCAAGAACTTTAGACAGAAGGCCCAGGATTCAGCAATTTTTGAGAAAAGGGAGGCTGGAGCTAGTAGCTTCAGTTCTGGCACACAAGCTAGCCTGAGAATCAATCCTCAGCTAAGGGCCAAGTTTGACAAAATCAACTTCAGTTGTTTTAATTGTCACGCAGCTGGGCTAGAATCACTTGCTTGTTACCATGCCATTAGCCTTTCAACTAAATATATGCATTCATAATTGTTTGACAAAGGTAAAGAGTCATGAAATTACACTACTGAAATATTAAATCTGACTCATTTAAATTTTAAAAGTCAGTTCCTGGCACACAGTAGGTGCTCCATAAATGTTGTTGAATGAGTTGAAATCAGGAAATTAAAAGAGATTGTTCGGCTTTCCAACAGTGCATTAAACTGACTACACCATTTCTCAAGCTGAAAGGAAGCTAAATGAAAGGAAATGGGTTTATTTGATTGTCCCATGCACATAATGATGTGAAGTAATAAGGAAATTATTCAGATTATTCATCCCAAATTTTGTCTGACGTAGACAGATGATTAAGGCTTGTGTTTTTTGTTTTTTTTTTTTTAATAAATCTGCATTATTCAGACAGCTTCTTCCCCATTCCCCTCCCCTTTATAAATGAGAAGACAAAGTGCTCTAAACCAAATCCTGGATTTATAAACATAGTGTGCCATCTATTTGGCTTATCTCCTCAGAGGAGGTAAGTATAAAGTCATTGCAAAAGACTCAGGTTGGAGATATGACAAGCTAAGTGGCTTCCTGATGTCTCAGCACCTGCTTTCTTGTCTGTTTCTGATTTATCCGTGATACCCTAGAGATTCCTTAAAAAAAAAAAAAAACCTGCATTCTTCCCAGCCACAGTATTGCATTCTGGTGGTCCAAGAGCTAATTTTTATCAGAATAAAACCTTGACCTTAGAAAATATCACGTCTAGGTTGATAAGTGGACTTGCCTCAGAGGAGGTGATTTGAGGAGAGAGGAAAGATCACCAGATGCAGCATCTTAGAGCCATCTTGGATCCCCAGTGACCACTTCAGCCTTTCAGAGTAGATTTCCCCTAAATCCACTCAATCCATGAGCAGTTTGAAGGAGTCCATGGAAATGACTGAAAGCGCAAAATAATCAAATACCTCTAACCAGATGCTTTCCATAGAAAACTTGCTGAAGGTCTAATCTTGTTCTGAACTGAGATGGCATAGCTTCCCTCTGTCTTCATTTGAAGATCAGCCATATGTTTTAAATTGATCAGTATCAGGTGGAACCTTAGTAGTTTTACCTCAATAGGTAGAGTGCCTACATATTGGGTATGTAAACAAACTCATGCACAGAACTCTGACACTCAAATCAGGTACATAAATAAAACTCTCTTGACTGTGATGGAAAGCTAAATATGCACACTAGCAACTCACTTTTTAATTAAAGATTTTGTTTTTTAGAGCAGTTTTAGGTTCATAGCAAAATTTCCCTTATAATCACATCTCAATTTTATTTGTGTGATTTTTTTTATTTTTACTGTATTATTATCTAGAAGATAAGCTTTCTAGGGCATGGGGCCATTTCTGCCTTGTTTGTAATTTTACAGCAATGCCCAGCACCAGGCCCAGCACAAACTTTGGCTCAATCAATGAGCAAATAAGTGGATGAATGTAGGCTTCAGCCAATATAGTTGTCATTCTCTCACTACTCTAAGAGATGTGGACAGCCTTTCTGTCTCCTGAATATCCTAAGTGCCATACTCTGGAATCCTAATACTGGCAGAACTGAACAGAGACCCATAAAAAGGAGATGGTAAGAAAAAGAAAAAAGGTGATTCCCTCTGGCTTTTGCTAAAAATGCCAAGAGTCTTATACATAAACACTCATTCAATAACTTTGCTCATAACATCATTACTAAGGTAAAATGATAGGACTGGCTCTTTCTATCCATGGTTCTCCCCACCCAGTCCATAATGTGTCTATTTCTGACTTTTTCCTCAGACCTGCTATTAATGCTCATTTTAATCTGATTTCCAATTTATGTTTTTTTCAGGATGGGCGGTAGTGTTGATGGTGGATAGATAGTTTGTCTGGACACCCCTCTATAGGTAGTCACTTGAAATCATTCCTTTCTTTCCATCTACCAGAGAAGGAGCAGCAGAGCTGAGATCTTGAGTCCCATTTTCTTTCAACCTTGGCCACATTCATCCGAAGAAAATTTTATTGTTGCTTTAACTATTGTGTTTTGGGAAATACACTTGTAATGAATGAAACTTCATTCTGCTTATTTATATACTAATATATCTTTGGTAAATATGTTACCCCTGAAAAGCAGCAATCTCTAATTCTTTTGGGTCAGTTATATAGCTGTTCATCGGAGACAATGTAATGGGGCTTCACTTATGTGAATAAGTGGTGTTGATCACCACGGTCCAAGTTCGCGTCCTCTCTGTCATTTGAACCAGGCAAACTGTAATTTGATGCTGCATCATTTCCACCGTAGAATTACAGACTATTGGATCTGGAAGGGATTGCAAATAGCCACTAGTACAGTCCCCTTATTTTACAGTTGAAGAGACTGAGGCCAATATGACACACTTACTCTGAGCCAAGTAATACTAAGATTGTGCCATCACAGAAGATTACTGCCCATGGCTACTGTATTCATTACTTTAAAATGTTCATCTTCTCCATATAACTCAACAAATGTCCACTTATTTCTTTCAGTTCTCTCTTCCCTACCCTCTCCACAAGTATCCCTATCTCCCACTCTTTCCTGACTTTGACCCATTTCAGCAAGCCAGAGCAACATTACCTTTCCTCTTTCCCAGCTTGCTCAGGAGCAGTGGGCTATGAACAAGGTCAGTCCCTTCCAGCACCAGGCCAGAGCTCCTAAGCTAGTTCTATAGAAGTCCTGTGGCCAGCTTGACCCTCCCTTAACATCTGACCATTTTGGTCTTTTGTACAAGCACAGAATTTCAGTACCTTTTTCATACAGACATTTGATAGTCTTTTTTTTTTTTTATGACAGCCACTTTATAGACATTGTAATAAAGTACCACCTCCTAAGCTGTCAAAAGCCTAGTTCCAAATTTGCTTTAAACAACCTTATGCACAGAGACGGAATGGGATCCACCATTGTTGGGAAATAACTTTGCTAGGACACAATGCCTAGAATGACCTGAGCCTGAGGGAGATTATGAGGCAGTTAGGATTTTATAGAGAATACTGGCTTGGTTTATCAACACAGGCTTAAAGGATACTTGGAAAGTCATCTCTTTCTTTTTTTTTTCTCTTAAATCCAAGACCTGCTTGTAAGACAACGAATTCATGACTACACAAGTGATCACGTGCTAATGTTCAATTTTTGATTTTGCCATCACTATAAGAGACCAACTCATGTCTTAATCATATATTTCATTGTGTGTGAAAGTTGCTCAGTAGTGTCTGACTCTTTGTGAGCCCATGGACTGTAGCCTGCTAGACTCCTCTGTCCATGGGAGAGGACACCATGGACCCCCACCACCCCACAAAAAAGCATGGAATCCTTCCTGCTCTTGATCCATCCATTCATGTAACAGGCCATGAACACTCAGTGACTCATGTAATATGATAGGTATTGTGTGAGGTTCTGGGGACATAACAGTCATTTAGATCATACTTTATCTCCTGGAGCTTACTTTACAGGACTGTACCCTGCCAGGCTCCTCTGTCCATGGAATTCTCCAGGCCAGAATACTGGAGTGGGTTGCCATTTCCTTCTCCAGAGTATCTTCCTGACCCAGAGATTGAACCCGGGTCTCCTGCATTGCAGGTGGATTCTTTTCTGCCGGAGCCACCAGGGAAGCCTAATGTCCATGTAATGAGGATATCTATCCTGACCAGGGAAAATGGGCTTGCTAGATCTAAGGAGGCATGGCCACACTAGTCATGTCTGGAAAGAGGATGATAAAAGAGAGGCCAACAGGCAAGTGTGGAGGAGAATTTAAACTATGCCCATTTCACAATGTTGTCTAGGCCTACCCTTGACTAAAAGATACCCCTTGGAATAGTTATCATTCTCAAAACCTTATGTTACTCTCCTGCTTATAAACTTCTATGGGCTCCTTGTTACTCTCCGGGTTAGATTTGAACTCCTTAGTCCAACATAATAAAAAGCTCTTCAAAACTTAGAGTATATCTGTTTCTCTATTTTTATATTCTCTCATATATACTTGTACATTCTGTCCAATGAAACATCACACCATTTCTATTCCTCCATACTTTTAAACATGCTGTTTTCTAGAATACTGCCCACTGTCTATTTCCTCCTGCCTAGTGAACTCTTTTTAATCTGTCACAACTCAGCTGAAATGTAAATCCTGATTAAAGTCTACTGGCTTTCCTAGTCTCCACCTCCCATCCCACCTAATGAACTCTGTCCCCTACTTTATTTTTTTTTGTTAGCAATAATAAGTTATAAATGTAATAATAAAGCATCTTTTGAGTACTTATTCAGTTCAATTCAGTTGCTCAGTCGTGTCTGATTCTTTGCAACCCCATGAACCACAGCCTGCCAGGCCTCCCTGTCCATCACCAACTCCCGGAGTCCACCCAAACCTGTGTCCATTGAGTCGGTGATGCCATCCAACCATCTCATCCTCTGTCACCCCCTTCTCCTCCTGCCCTCAATCTTTCCCAGCATCAGGGTCTTTTCAAACGAGTCAGCTCTTCGCATCAGGTGGCCAAAGTATTGGAGCTTCAGCTTCAACATCAGAACTTCCAGTGAACACCCAGGACTGATCTCATTTAGGATGGGCTGGTTGGATCTCCTTGCAGTCCAAGAGACTCTCAAGAATCTTCTCCAAAAAAAAAAAAAAAAAAAGAATCATCTCCAACACCACAGTTCAAAAGCATCAATTCTTCAGCGCTCAGCTTTCTCTATAGACCAACTCTCACATCCATACATGACCACTGGTATTTATTAGATGTTCAATAATATATTGGACATTTTCACATATGCTTTCTAATATCATACTTAAAATATCCTGTGGGGTAGATACCATTATTATTGCCATTAACAGATGGGGGAAACAATTTCAAAAAATTAACTTGTGCAAAGTCACACAGCATAGTAGATTTGAGATTCAGCCTCAGGGTATTTGATTTCTGAGACCATATCCTTAGCCATTTATTTATTCTATTTATTCATTCATTCTACTTTTTCATTCATTTGACTTTGTATGTTAGTAAGTAAATAAAATCGGAGGAGGAAATGGCAACCCACTCCGGTACTCTTGCCTGGAAAATCACATGGACGGAGGAGCCTGGTAGGCTACAGTCCATGGGGTCGCAGAGAGTCAGACATGACTGAGTGACTTCATTTCACTCACTTCATACTTTATCACTGGAGAAGGAAATGGCAACCCACTCCAGTATTCTTGCCTGGAGAATCCCATGGACAGACGACCCTGGAGGGCCGTGGTCGCAGAAAGTCAGACACGACTAAAGTGACTAAGCGTGGACACAGGTATATAAAATGGAAAAAAATGTTACTTCATAGAGTGCTTTCACTGCCTTCCAAAGAGAAAGCATGCAGAGAAATGGGCAAGGAATCAAACTGAGATGCCCCTGCCCCAGAGTGGGCAAGATTTGTACTACTGTTTGTATGACTGAGCATGAGATTTTATTCATATTTCCTTTGACAAAGGTAGTTTTTCAATGAGTAAAAGCAAATAAAGCAGGAACTTGTTACCATGGCCTCAAAAAACTACATTGATTGGTGGTTGCCTATCTCTACAACCACTGTCTCCTGACACTCTGTGTGTGTGTGTGTGTGTGTGCTAAGTCGCTTCAGTCATGTCCGACTCTTTGTGACCCCCATGGACTGTAGTCCACCAGGCTCCTCTGTCCATGGGATTCTACAGGCAAGAATACTGGAGTGGGTTGCCATGCCCTCCTCCAAGGTATGTTCCCGACCCAGGGATGGAACCCATGTCTCCTGCATTGGCAGGTGGGTTCTTTACCACTACTGCCACCTAGGAAGCTCCATCCCTCTTTAATTGTGTTCTAGTCACACTGCTATGCTTATAAGCCTTGAAAAGCCTTTTTTCTATCTCATAGCATTTGTTTATTATTATTATCACCACAATTTTAATAAAAAGTAAAATATCCCACTTGAATGGATGCTCATGTTTACTTCAGACTTTTTTAAAGAAATAAAACATTACAAAGTTGAATTTCCCTGTGCTTTACTCTGCAGTACCAAATCCCTTCCTCAGAGGCAATCCCCATCATGAATTTGCTTTCTCTGCAGTCCATGTTTTCTTATTTTTTCAACATGTATGCATATGTGTTCTTTTCTAAATATATAAGAATGATTTCATATGTATATAGATTTCTGGAACTTGGTTGTCTCACTTATTATGTTTATGATGTTCATTCATGTTGACATGTGTAGATTCAGTTCATTAATTTTTACTGCTGTATTTTCCATTGTAATATACCAAAATTAATTCATTATTAATTAATATATATTATAAACTATGATAGGGTAATACAATGTTAATTATATCATATTTTAATTCAGATATTAATTAATTATTAAATTAATTATAATATTAATTAATCCAGAGAATTCTCTGGATTATGGACATCTGATATTTTCACAATTAAATGCAATGTTTCAGTCAGCATCCTTAGAAATTGTTGAAGGCATTATGCTAAGTGAAATGTTGATAAGAGACAGAGAAAGGTTGATAAGAGACAGAGAAAGGAAAATACCATGACATAGTTTATATGTGGGATCTAAAAAAGCCAAACTCACAGAAACAGAGTAGAATAGCAGTTACTAGGTACTAAGGGGTGGGGGAAATGGGGGCATGTTAATCAAAGGGTATAAACTTCCTCCAGTTATATGATGAATAAATTCTGGAGATTTAATGTAAATCATGGGCCCAAGTTCATGTCCATTGAATTGGTGATACTATCCAACCATGGTGACTATAGTTAACAATACTGTAATATATTCTTGAAAATTGTTAAGAGGATAAATCTTTTTTTTTTTTTTAATTTTTATTTTTCAGTGGGTTTTGTCATACATTGATATGAATCAGCCATAGAGTTACACGAATTCCCCATCCCGGTCTCCCATCCCACCTCCCTCTCCACCCGATTCCTCTGGATCTTCCCAGCCCAACAGGCCCGAGCACTTGACTCATGCCTCCCACCTGGGCTGGTGGTCTGTTTCACCACAGATAATATACATGCTGTTCTTTCGAAACATCCCACCCTCCCCTTCTCCCACAGAGTTCAAAAGTCTGTTCTGTACTTCTGCATCTCTTCTTCTGCCCTGCATATAGGGCCATCGTTACCATCTTTCTAAATTCCGTATATATGTGTTAGTATACTGTAATGTTCTTTATCTTTCTGGCTCACCTCACTCTGTATAATGGGCTCCAGTTTCATCCATCTCATTAGAACTGATTCGAGGATAAATCTTAAATGCTCTCATCACAAAAAAATGGTAATTATATGATGCAGGTGTTAGCTAAAGTTATGGTGGTAATCATTTTGCAGTATATGTCTATCAAATCAACACGTTGTACATCTTAAACTTACATAATGTTGTATGTCAATTGTATTTCAATAAAGCTAGAATAAATGGCAAGAGGGTAATTAAGAAATCTTTATGCCAATAAATTTGAAAATCTAGGTAAAATAGACAAGTACTTAGAAAACTGTAGCTTACTTAATTGATTCAAGAAGATATATTCCTGGATATTCCTATAATCTGACTTTAAGAATCAAAATTAATGATTTAAAAATTTACCATGTATGAAAAAAAACCTGGTACACTTTTATGAGAAAGCATTATCAAATTCAACAATATATGAGAAAGATAATACATCATGACTGAGTTGCATTCATTTCTACAGATTTACAATGGTACATCTGTCATCCTGCCAAATTTTCTTATGTACATTAAAATATTTCAGGGCACTAGTGTATTCCTTTTATCATTTGTCTATCTCTGTGCCAATACATCAATTTTTAAATTATTACAGCTTTAAAATATATCTTGAAATCTTATAGCACCTGTTCCCCTATCATAGTCTTCTTTTCCCATTTGTCTTATTTCTTGGATTTTATTCTTCTAGATGAATATAGAATCAATTTTTTTAGTTCCAAGAAAAATGATATTGGGTATCTATTAAAATTGCATTTAATTTGCAGATTAATTTGGTGGAGAACTGACATTTTTATAATGAGTTTAGTAGGTATTTCCAGTTATTTTGTCCTCAATAACTTCTAGACAATGATCTTTATTTATTTTTAAGATTTACTTACAGGTACTTTAAAAGTTCATTGATATTTTGAATGAAACCTTTGTCTTATTATGTTTCCTAGTTGGTTATCAGTACTGCATAAAGGCAGTACAGATTTTGATTTTCATTGATCTCTGATGTCCTCCAAGTTTATCTGAAAATAAAAGCATAATGAAGATCAAAACATATAAGAAGAAAGTTAAACTAAGCGCTCATTCTGAATGGTTCTTTATTACATGATTTAACTATTCATGTATTTGTTGTCTGTTTGTGTATTAGTATTCTTGCCTGGACAATCCCATGGACAGGGGAGCCTGGTGGGCTATAGTCCATAGCATTGCAAAGAGTCAGACACAACTGAAGCAGCTTAACAGGCACACACATGCTGCCAATAAAAACAGAAATAAGTGTGTATTTAAAGAATAATTTTTCAATTTTTTTGAATTTTTAAATTTATTTTATTTGGAGGCTAATTACTTTACAATATTGTGGTGTTTTTTTGCCATACATTCATATGAATCAGCCATGGGTGAACATGTGTGCCCCATCCTGAACCTCCCTCCCACCTCCCTCCCAATCCCATCCCTCAAGGTCATGCCAGTGCACCAGCCCTGAGCACCCTGTCTCATGCATTGAACCTGGACTGGCGATCTATTTCACATATGGTAATATACATGTTTCAATGCTATCTCTCAAATCACCCCACCCTCGCCTTTTCCCACAGAGTCCAAATGTCTGTTCTTTGCATCTGTGTCTCTTTTGTTGTCTCGCGTATGGGGTCATCATTACCATCTTTCTAAATTCCATATATGTGCGTTAATATACTGTATTGGTGTTTTTCTTTCTGGCTTACTTCACTCTGTATAATAGGCTCCAGTTTCATCCACCTCTTTAGAACTGATTCAAATGCATTCTTTTTCATAGCTGAGTAATATTCCATTGTGTATATGTACCACAGCTTTCTTATCCATTCATCTGCCGATGGACATCTAGGTAGCTTCCATGTCCTGGCTATTGTAAACAGTGCTGTGAAGAACATTGGGGTACATGCATCTCTTTCAATTCTGGTTTCCTCGATGTGTATGCCTAGGAGTAGGATTGCTGGGTCATATGGCAGTTCTATTTCCAGTTTTTTAAGGAATCTCCACCCTGTTCTCCGTAGTGGCTGTACTAGTTTGCATTCCCACCAACAGTGTAAGATGGTTCCTTTTTCTCTGCACCCTCTCCAGCATTTATTGTTTGTAGACTGTTATAGCAGCCATTCTGACCAGCATGAGATGGTACCTCATTGCGGTTTTGCTAGCATTTCTCTGATAATGGGTGATATTGACCATCTTGTCATGTGTTTGTTAGCCATCTGTATGTCTTCTTTGGAGAAATGTCTGTTTAGTTCTTTGGCCCACTTTTTGTTTGGGTTGCTTATTTTTCTGGAAATGAGCTGCATGAGCTGCTTGTATATTTTTGAGATTAATTCTTTGTCAGTTGCTTCATTTGCTGTTATTTTCTCCCATTTTGAAGGCTGTCTTTTCACCTTGCTTATAGTTTCCTTTGTTGTGCAAAAGCTTTTAAGTTTAATTTGGTCTCATTTGTTTATTTTTGCTTTTATTTCCATTACTCTTGGAGGTCATAGAGGATCCTGCTATGATTTACATCAGAGAGGGTTTTGCCTATGTTTTCCTCTAGGAGTTTTATAGTTTCTGGTCTTACATTTAGATCTTTAATTCATTTTGAGTTTATTTTTGTGTATGGTGTGAGAAAGTGTTCTAGTTTCATTCTTTTACAAGTGGTTGACCAGTTTTCCCAGCACCTCTTGTTAAAGAGATTGTCTTTTCTCCATTGTATATTCTTGCCTCCTTTGATAAGGTGTCCATAGGTGCGTGGATTCATCTCTGGGCTTTCTATTTTGTTCCATTGATCTACATTTCTGTCTTTGTGCCAGTACCATACTGTCATGATGACTGTAGCTTTGTAGTGTACCCTGTAGTCAGGCAGGTTGATTCCTCTAGTTCCATTCTTCTTTCTCAAGATTGCTTTGGCTATTCGAGGTTTTTTGTATTTCCATACAAATTGTGAAATTATTTGTTCTAGTTCTGTGAAGAATACCGTTGGTAGCTTGATAGGGATTGCATTGAATCTATAGATTGCTTTGGGTAGTATATACATTTTCACTGTATTGATCCTTCCAATCCATGAACATGGTATATTTCTCCATCTATTTGTGTCTTCTTTGATTTCTTTCATCAGTGTTTTATAGTTTTCTATATATAGGTCTTTTGTTTCTTTAGGTAGATATACTCCTAAGTATTTTATTCTTTTCATTGCAATGGTGAATGAAATTGTTTGCTTCATTTCTCTTTCTGTTTTCTCATTGTTAGTGCATAGGAATGCAAGGGATCTCTGTGTGTTAATTTTATATCCTGAAACTTTACTATATTCATTGATTAGCTCTAGTAATTTTCTGGTGGAGTCTTTAGGGTTTTCTATGTAGAGGATTATGTCATTTGCAAACAGTGAGTGTTTTACTTCTTTTCCAACCTGGATTCCTTTTCTTTCTTTTTCCTCTCTGATTGCTGTGGCTAAAATTTCCCAAACTATGTTGAATAGTAGTGGTGAAAGTGGGCATCCTTGTCTTGTTCCTGATCTTAGGGGAAATGCTTTCAAATTTCACCATTGAGGATAATGTTTGCTGTGGGTTTATCATATATAGATTTTATTATGTTGAGTTGTGTTCCTTCTATTCCTGCTTTCTGGAGGATTTTTCTCATAAATGGTTGCTGAATTTTGTCACAGGCTTTCCCTGCATCTATTGAGCTAATCATATGGTTTCTATCTTTCAATTGGTTAATGTGGTGTATCACATTGATTGATTTGTGAATATTGAAGAATTCTTGCATCCCTGGGATAAAGCCCACTTGGTCATGATGTATGATCTTTTTAATGTGTTGTTGGATTCTGTTTGCTAGAATTTTTTGAGGATTTTTACATCTATATTCTTCAGTGATATTGGCCTGTAGTTTTCTTTTTTGATGTTGTCTTTGTCTAGTTTTGGTATTAAGGTGATGGGGGCCTCATAGAATGAGTTTGGAAGTTTGCCTTCCTCTGCAATTTTCTGGAAGAGTTGGAGTAGGATAGGTGTTAGCTCTTCTCTAAATTTTGGTAGAATTCAGCTGTGAAGCCATCTGGTCCTGGGCTTTTCTTTGCTGGAAGATTTCTGATTAAAGTTTTGATTTTTGTGCATGTGATGGGTCTGTTAAGATTTTCAATTTCTTCCTGGTTCTGTTTTGGAAAGTTTTGATTTTCTAAGAATTTGTCCATTTCTTCCACGTTGTCCATTTTATTGGTATATAATTGCTGATAGTAGTCTCTTATGATCCTCTGTGTTGTCTGTTGTGATTTTTCCATTTTCACTTCTAATTTTGTTGATTTGATTCTTCTCCTTTTTTTTTTTGAATGAATCTGGCTAATGGTTTGTCCATTTTATTATCTTCTCAAAGAACCAGGTTTTAAGCTTTGTTGATTTTGGCTATGGTCTCCTTTGTTTCTTTTGCATTTATTTCTGCCCTAATTGTTATGATTTCTTTCCTTTTACTAAGCCTGGGGTGCTTCATTTCTTTCTTTTTTTTTCCTAGTTGCTTTAGGTGTAGAGTTAGGTTATTTATTTTATTTTTCTCCTGTTTCTTGAGGTAGGCTTGTATTGCTACCTTCCCCTTAGCACTGCTTTTGCTGAATCCCATAGGTTTTGGGTTGTTGTGTTTTCATTTTCATTCGTTTCTATGCATATTTTGATTTCTTTTGTGATTTGTTGGTTATTCAGCAGCGTGTTGTCTAGCCTCCATATGTGTGTATTTTTAGTAGTATTTTTTTCCCTATAGTTGACATCTAATCTTACACATTGTGATCAGAAAAGCTGCTTGATATGATTGCAGTTTTTTTGAATTTACTAAGGCTAGATTTATGGCCCAGGATGTGATTTATCTTGGAGAATGTTCCTTGTGCACTTGAAAAAAAGGTGAAATTCATTGTTATAGGGTGAAATGTCCTATAGATATCAATTAGGTCTAACTGGTCCATTTTATCAATTAAAGTTTGTGCTTCCTTGCTAATTTTCTGTTTAGTTGATCTATCCATAGGTGTGAGTGGGGTACTAAAGTCTCCCACTATTATGGTGTTATTGTTAATTTTTCCTTTCATACTTGTTAGCATTTGCCTTGCATATTGTGGTGCTCCTATGTTGGGTGCATATATATTTATAGTTGTTATATCTTCTTCTTGGATTGACACTTTGATCATCATGTAGTGTCCTTCTTTGTCTCTTTTCACGGCCATTGCTTCAAAGTCTATTTGATATGAGTATTGCTATTCCTGCTTTCTTTTTGATCTCTATATGTGTGGAATATCTTTTTCCAGCCCTTCACTTTCAGTCTGTTTGTGTCCCTAGGTTTGAGGTGGGTCTCTTGTAGACAGCATATATAGCAGTCTTGTATCATATATTGGGGTTTTGTGTCCATTCTGCCAGTCTTTTGGTTGGGGCATTCAACCCATTACATTTAAGGTAATTATTGGTAAGTATGGCCCTGTTGCCATTTACTTTGTTGATTTGGGTTCGCGTTTATACAACCTTTCTGTGTTTCCTGTCTAGAGAAGATCCTTTAGCATTTGTTGAAGAGCTCGTTTGGTGGTGCTGAATTCTCTCAACTTTTGCTTGTCTGTAAAGCTTTTGATTTCTCCTTCATATCTGGATGAGATCCTTGCTGGGTACAGTAATCTGGGTCGTAGGTTTTTCTCTTTCATCACTTTAAGTATTCCCTTCTGGCCTGAAGAGTTTCTATTGAAAGGTCAGCTGTTATCCTTATGGGAATCCTCTTGTGAGTTATTTGTTGTTTCTCCCTTGCTGCTTTTAATATTTGTTGTTTCTGTGTAATCTTCATTAATTTGATTAATATGTATCTTGGGGTGTTTTGCCTTGGGTTTGTCCTGTTTGGGACTCTCTAGGTTTCTTGGACTTGTGTCACTATTTCCTTCCCCATTTTAGGAAAGTTTTCAACTATTATCTCCTCAAGCATTTTCTCATGGCCTTTCTTTTTGTCTTCTTCTGGGACTCCTATGGTTCAAATGTTGGGACATTTAACATTGTCCTAGAGGTCTCTGAGATTTTTCTCATTTCTTTTGATTCTTTTTTCCTCTCTGCTTCATTTATTTCCACCATTCTATCTTCCACCTCACATATTCTATCTTCTGCCTCAGTTATTCTACTGTTGGTTCCCTCCAAAGTGCTTTTGATCTCAGTTATTGCATTATTCATTATTGATTGACTCGTTTTTATTTCTTCTAGGTCCTTGTTAAACTTTTCTTGCATCTTCTCAATCCTAGTCTCCAGACTATTTATCTGTAATTCCATTTTGTTTTCAAGATTTTGGATCAGTTTTACTATCATGATTCTGAATTCTTTTTCAGGTAGACTCACTATCTCCTCCTCTTTGGTTTGGTTTGGTGGGCTTTTATCATGTTCCTTTACCTAATGAATATTTCTCTGCCTTTTCATCTTGTTTAGGTTGCTGTGTTTGGGGTGGCCTTTCTATATGCTGGAAGTTTGTGGTTCCTCTTTATTGTGGAGGTTCCTCCCTGTGGGTGGCGTTCAACGAGTGGCTTGTCAAGGTTTCCTACTTAGGGAAGCTTACATCGATATTCTGGTGTTTGGAGCTGGATCTCTTCTATCTGGAGTGCAATGAAGTGTACAGTAGTGAGTTTTGAGTTGTCTATGGTTTTGGTGTGACTTTTGACCACCTGTATTTTTGTGCTCAGGGTTATGTTCCTGCATTGTTGGAGAATTAGCTTGGTATGTCTTGCTCTGAATATTGTTGGCTCTTGGGTGGAGCTTGGTTTCAGTGTAGGTATGGACGCTTTTGGATGAGCTCTTGTCAATTAATGTTCCCTGGAGTCAGGAGTTTTTTGGTCTTCTCAAGTTTTGGATTTAAGCCTGCTGCGTCTGGCTTTCAGTCTTATTCTTCCAGTAGCCTCAAGACTTCTCCATCCATACAGCACCAATGATAAAACATCTAAGGTAAAGGTGAAAAGATTCTCCACAGTGAGGGACACCCAGAGAGGTTCACAGAGTTACATGGAGAGGAGAAGAGGGAGGAGGGTGATAGAGGTGACCAGGAGGAGAAGAGGGGAAATCAAAGGAGAGAGAGCAATCTAGCCAGTAATCAACTCCCCATTTGCTCTCCACAGTCTGGAACACTCAGAGAAGCTCACGGAATTCCATAGAGAAGAGAAGAGTGAGGAAGGAGATAGAGGTGACCAGGAGGAGAGGAGGGGGAGTCAAAAGGAGAGACCAATGTAGCCAGTGATCAGTTCCCTAAGTGTTCCCCACAGCCTGGAACACCCAAAGAGGTTCACAGAGTTAAGTAGAGAAGAGAAGGGGGAGGGATGAGATAGAGGTGGCCTGGGGGAGAAAAAGGAGAGTCTAAAGGGGAGAGAGCAGTCAAGCCAGTAATCACACTCCTAAGTAAAAATGGGTACTGAAGGTTGGATTCTTAAAGGTACAAAATTGATAGCAAATACCAAAAAGCAAAGATTAAAAATCTAGAGTAGAGGTTAGACTCTCAAAACTACAATATTGAAAAAACAAAACAAAATCGCAAAAGTTATAAAATATATACATATATGAAATTTGCTTTAAAAATAGGGTCTTTTTTTTTTACAAGTTAATAGTATGTTTTCAAAATGATAATTAAAGGAGTAATAAAGAACCTGAAAATTTTTTAAAAAATCTTAAATTTAAAAATGATAATAGTAAAATATACATAAGAATTTCTCTGGGGCTGTTGAGAGCAGTGTGTGGTCAGTTCAGTTTCAGATAGTTCCTTGTTCCAGCTTATACTTCTTCTCAAGGTCTATAGGTCCCTTCCAATGTAGCCAATGCTAACTACAGGGTTTTAATCTGTTACACCTGTCACTTCCAAAGTGGTTCCCTCTTCTTTGTTTATTTTGGCTTCTTCTGTTTGCAAGTCTCTTCAGTATCTAACTTCCACCCTGACACAAAGGGGTGAAGGTGGTCATTTATTTAGGCTAACTTGTGCAATTGTCCTGTGGGGAGGGAGGAACAGGAGGGAGGGACACTGCAAGCTAATATCACTGGCGTTTGTGGGGAGTGCTCACAGTGCCTGGGCCACACTGGGTTTGCCCTTGTTCATGGCATGTGTGCTTTCCCGGTGTACATTGCTCAGGCTCCAGGTTGCTCTGCAGGGGAACTGTCTAAGGCGGGCCCTGGGTTGTGTGCACTTCCCAGGTCTAAGCCGTTCAGGTTCTTGGGTACTCCACAAAGGCACAGACTTGGTTAGGCCTGCATTTTGTGCCCTTCCTAGGTCCAAGCAGCTCAGGCAACTAGGTGCTTGGCGAGTGCACTCTCCCCAGGTGGGGCAGTGTGTCTTATCATCTTCCCGTCCCAGCTGCTCGGTTTCCTGGGTGTGCAGCAGGAGTGCCATCTCAGGTGTACTGTGTGTCTCCTCTGGGGAGCTGATCTCTGGCTGTGACCCTCCTGGCAGATGTCAGCCGTCCAGGATCCCAGGAAGACTTGGTTAGCAACTGGGAGCCTGCTTGCAGTTTGGTGGAGGATGCTGTCTCTGGGGCTGAGTTTGCCCCTTGTCTTCTGGCTCTGACTGTCACCCACCTGCCTCCCTGTCTCTGGCAGGGGATGGGCCGGTCCACTGCTCGCTAGCTCTCCTCTGGTATTCGCTCAGTCCTTTGTTCTGTGAGTGGGCCGGCAGTGCCTTAGGTTAGAGCTTTTTGTGGGAAAGTTCTCTCTCTCTCTCTTTCCTCTTTTTTCCTCTCTTTGGCTATCCTGTGGTTTAGGTTTCTATCTCACATTAGCTCCCTCAGATTGCCATCTAAGGCCCATCCCTACTCTAAGCAATGCAGCCCACGCCTCCCTGTTCAGCCCCCGCTTGCTGGTGGCAGGTGCGAGCGTCTGGGCTACTTCTCCGCTGGGAGTTGCAGTTAGGCGTGTAATCTATGGATTTTATTTATTTATTTTTCCTCCTAGTTATGTTGCCCTCTGAGATTCCAAAACTCCCCACAGACCTGCCAGTGAGAGGATTTCCTGGTATTTGGAAACTTCTCTTCTTTTATGACTCCCTCCCCAGATGGGTCTCTGTCCCTAGCTCTTTTGTCTCTCCTTTTATCTTTAATATTTTGTCCTACCTCCTTTTGAAGACAGTGGGCTGCCTTTCTGGGTGCCTGGTGTCCTCTGCCAGCGTTCAGAAGTTGTTTTGTGGTATTTGCTCAGCGATCAAATGATCTTTTGATGAACTTGTGGGGGAGAAAGTGTTCTCCCTGTCCTATTCCTCTGCCATCTTAGGATCGCCCCTTAAAAGAATAATTTTTTAAAAACACCATACTTTCCATTACCTCTTTATGGTTCTACCCAAACTGACCTAGTACTGAAAATTATCATGATCAAAAAAGTACCAAACCATAAGATGTGAGAGTATCAAGTCATCAAATATCATACATTCATGTATTCATTCAGCAAATATTTTAAGCAGCTACTATATGTACTGAACATATACTGTGTGACCGGCACTGTGTTAGAGGCAATCAAGAAAGCCAAGGTCTCTGTCCTTTTATATAACTTATCATCTAGTGGGAGAATCAATCAACACACTTATTATTTTTGTGAGGCTAATTTTTTTTATATCATATGTTATTTGAGTGCTCTCTTTCCTTCTAAAGTTTTCACCAAGATGGCCTAACAATAGCTCCAACAACAGTGTCTTGTATATAGATAACATTGTAGACTAACAGAGGTAGAAGAAACCTAAGAGATCTCCAGTTCAACCTGCATCCAATGAGAGAATTTCTCTCATAGCATTATCATAACAAGTTTTAGCTCCTACTTGGCCAAGTTCAATAACAAAGGACTAACTAGAAGACCATAGATCACCCTGAAAAGAATGTGCTTTATATTAATGTTAGATCAGTTTGTAAATTTATTCACTATGTCAGCAAATATTCATTGAGTTTTATAATAAGAAATAGCCCAGTCTCTTCATTTTAAGGATGAGTAACACAGGCTGACAGTTTGCTCTAGTTTCTAGGGATGAAAGAACAACAAATCAAGGACAAGAATAGGGTTGTTGTAATCCGAGTTCACCATACTTTTCACTCTCAGATGATAATTTCCCCAGAATATTAAGGAAAAAGAAAAATATATCTCCACAAAGGAGTAGACCTAAAAGTACTTTCTTGTCACTTCACTTAGCTATAGGTCTTTATAAATTTCAGTGTTATCATTTTAAGGTTCCTGCAAGAGATAAAATAGAAAAATGTAATAGGCCCATGTTGGGCCTCCCTGATAACTCAGGTGGTAAAGAATCCGCCTGCAATGCAGGAGATCCCAGTTTGATTCCTGGATCGGGAAGATCCACTGGAAAAGGAATAGGCTACCCACTCCAGTATTCTTGGGCTTCCCTGTGGTTCAGCTGGTAAAGAATCTGCCTATAATGTGGGAGACCTGTGTTCAATCCCTGAGTTGGAAAGATCCCCTGGAGAAGGGAAAGGTAGGCAATGAGAATTCCACGGTCTGTGGTGTTGCAAAGAGTCGGCTTCGACTTTCATTTTTCAATAAGCTTATGTTACATACTGGAGAAGGAAATGGCAACCCACTCCAGTATTCTTGCCTGGAGAATCCTGTGGACAGAGAAGCCTGGTGAGCTGCTGTCTATGGGGTCGCACAGAGTCGGACACGACCGAAGTGACTTAGCATGCATGCATGCATTGGAGAAGGAAATGGCAGCCCACTCCAGTGTTCTTGCCTGGAGAATCCCAGGGACGGGGGAGCCTGGTGGACTGCCGTCTATGGTGTCGCACAGAGTCGGACACGACTGAAGCGACTTAGCAGTAGCAGCAGTGGCAGCCTGTTACATACTAGGAGGAATCTATCATGATGCATAGCCAAAGTACATATTTTGGTTTAGAAGCGTTTTTGTTTTCTAGATTCTAGTGCTTTAATCATGTGTGTGTGCTTAGTCTCAGCCATGTCTGACTCTTTGCCACCCCATGGACAGTAGCCTGCCAAGCTCTTCTGGCCATGGGAGTCTCCAGGCAAGAATACTGAAGTGAGTAGTCATTCCCATCCCTTTCTCTAGGGGATCTTCCCTATCCAGGGATTGAACCCATGTCTCCTGCATTCCAGGCGGATTCTTTACAGTCTGAGCCACCAGGGAAGACTGCTTTAATCATAAATATGATAGTTAACAAGAATTTGATAATAAAAGTTGTATGGGAAAAAAAATATGTGCTTTCATCTGTGTTTATAAAATGTGTCTCTTTAACAATTTGATCTCCTAACATGCCTATCAAAATAGTTAAGCACTTAACTCCTAGCTTAGAGCACTGGCACTAATATGATTATTTCACTTTTAATAATCAGGCAAGAGAAATTAAGAACTCAGGGAAAGAGCCTAAAATTTGCATAAGGGCAAAACCCACCAATCCTCCACAATGTGTTTAATTATTCTAGTCAGTCAATGTCTGAGGTGTGTGGACAGTGAATGGAGCTGTTTTTAGCCCTGTAGGGTGACAGCTTAGTTTTAGAACCAAAAGCAAAAATAGATAAATACTTGCCTGATAGGAAACAAAATGAGAGAGTGATCACCATATTATTTCAGTCATCCTGATGAGCTGCCCACATCTGAGAAGCAGGTGGTCAAAAGTGCTGATGGAAAACATGTGATATAACTTTATTATCTATCTATTTGATGCAGTTTTATGGTGACAAGTACAAAATATTGTTGAATCATGCAAAATCATTCCATGGGTAAAACCAGAACTTTTTGTTATGCTACATTCACCTTAAAAATAGATCTGAAATGCTAATCAGTAATTATTATGCTGTACAACATTAATGAATTGAGACTGAAGCTATTAGACATTTGGATTTATATTATTCATACTAAGCATTATTGAGTCCCAAATCAAGTTCTCCAGCTTATTAAATGCCATCTTTTCAAACAAAACTATTTTCATACTCAGAACAGAAAGCTTCCTGTTGCTGTAAGTGAAATTATCAGAAGACACATTTTAATAACTAACTGCAGCCCAATTGATTGAGGTATGATGTATGTTTAATAGTTCGAGTACTCAGTGTTACACTCTGTTCTTGACATTAAGAGTCCTTATCATCGATTAGGATCAACTTTGATTAGTGCTCAGCAGAACCCAGACCAAATGGAAACAGACACCTGGCCTGGCATCATGCCACACTGTGGAGCTGTTAGGTGAACTTATTTAAGCCAGTATGAAGTATATTCAAAGAAGAGGAAGACTTCACAATCAAACTCTCCCTTAAGCCCCCTAAATCAGTCAATATATACTCAAATCTGGCAGAAATTGCTACAGCTCTGAGTAATCATATCAACATAATAAAGTACTTCATTAGGTAGTCTAGTTGTACCATTATTGTTATTATCTGGGACTCTGGTATTCCTTTTTTTCTCCAGTTCAGCAATTACCCTTTATCATATGCTTATAGTTTAGAACTGTAAATAAAGTTCCATTAAATGCATTCATAATATTTTTCATTTGTCAAACATTTAATTGAATGTATACATGTGCCAGGCTTCCCAAGTGGCTCAGTGGATAAAGAATCTGCCTGCAATACAGGAGACGTGGGTTTGATCCCTGGGTGGGGAAGATCCCCTGGAGGAGGAAATAGTGACCCATTCCAATATTCTTGCTTGGAGAATCCAAGCTGGGAGGCTATAGTCCATAGTGTTGTAAGGAGTTGAACACGACTGAAACAACTGAGCAGGCATGCACATATGCACATACATGTGCAAGGAAGTCTTTTATGTATTGCAGAAATGGAGATGAAGAAATGTTTATCCTTCCTTCAAGGATAAAAAGTCATCTAGACAATTATCTTCTGTTAACATGTTAAGTGCTAGGAAAAAGATAAGTACCAGGTACTACAGTAATTCGGAGAAGGCAATGGCAACCCATTCCAGTACTCTTGCCTGGAAAATCCCATGGATGGAGGAGCCTGGTGGGCTGCAGTCCACAGAGTTGCTACGAGTTGGACATGACTGAGTGACTTCACTTTCACTTCTCACTTTCATGCATTGGAGAAGGAAATGGCAACCCACTCCAGTGTTCTTGCCTGGAGAATCCCAGGAATGGGGGAGCCCGGTGGGCTGCCATCTATGGGGTCGCACAGAGTCAGACATGACTGAAGCAACTTAGCAGCAGCAGCAACTATAGTAATTCAGTAGAGGGAAATCTAGATTTAGCTGGAAGAGGCAGTTATGGAAGGCTTCTTGGTGGTACCTTCACTGAATCTTCACATACCGTTAGGAGTTCAGTTAAAATAGGTAAAGACACTACAGACAGGATAAAAAGTCTAGAGAAGGGGAAGACTGGACAGAGACACATACAGAGGGGTGACTGTGGGTATAGACAAAGAAAGCACCATGTGAAGATGGAGGATTGGAATGACATGTCCACAAGCTAAGGAATATCTGTGGCTACCAGAAGCTAGAAGAGAGGCATGGACCAGATTCTTCCCTCCTGCCTTCAGAGGGATTGAGCATGGCCCTACTGATACCTTGATGTGGTACTTCTGGCTTCTAGAACTGAGACAGTAAATCTCTTAAGAAAAAAAAAAAAAGGCCAACTATATGAAGTATGCAGGCTCATACAGTAGTGGTGTGACATGTCCTGCAGAGGTAGTCGGGACATAAATGACACTGCAAATTATTCTAGGGATTCCCAAATTTTTTACTCCCTGTAGGTGAAAAGATGTTACTGAATGATATCAAGCAAGAGAATTACATAGTAAAAAGCATATTTATTTATGTACATATGTATTTACTTATAATTTTTCTAGTTTACCGAGGTATAATTGACAAATAAAAATTGTATATATTTAAGATGTACAACTTGATGACTTGATATACATAGACACTGTGAAATAATCACAATTAAACTAATTAGCATATGCATAACCTCACGTGGTTGCCATATATTTTGAAGGTAAAACCAGCTAGACTAGGTGATTGATTAAATTTATAAGTGGGATAACTGGAGAAAGGAAAAACTCTTATGAAGGTTGATGCCATTAATTTAAATAGGGAATAATGGAGAAAGCAGAACACGAGGCCTTGAGATGTAGGAGAAATGAGAAAAGAGATGCTGTTGCTTAAGGAACTGTCTGCTCTCTTAAGCAAGGCCAATACCATTTAATTCAGCTTTCTTGTGGGACGATAACCCATTCTAAACCAAGAGAATCAATACTAGGCCAGCAGACCTTTGAAATTTGATACTCAGAGACAAAGGCTAGCGTGCTTCTGAGGACTGTTTTGGAAAATATAACCTGGGGTTCAAACAGAAGCTAAAGCAAAGAAGGCAGAATTTTATCAAAGGCTAAATTCAATTGGTGAAAAGATAAAAAAAAGTTTACTAACTGTGGAAAGCAAGAATTCTGTCAAACATTGCTTTACCACTTGGTAAATTGCTCATTCAACATTTCCTATCACAAGTTTGGCTCCCAATTTCAGCAATACAGCTAATCAGGGTAAAACTTATTTATTTTAGCACCTCAGTAATGTTATATTACTTAAGTAATAGAAATAAAAGAAAACTGAGGGATGCAATCAGAGAACCAAGCAGAAAAGAATGAACTTGGACTACAGATAAAGGAATGTCTGATTTTTGAATCTACAGGGCTGAGGGCCAGGTCTTGCAAACAGATAAATGTTCATCTAATATGTAGCCAGTCCCAAGAAAAAAATCTTGTCTTCTACTTCTTAGTTAAATGTAGCTTCTATACAGACTAATATTGGAGTAAATCCAGTGTTCAATTTCTTTTCTTTTCTTTTTTTTTTTTTTTTTTTTGGTGGAATCTGGTTACTATATTATTTTTTTAATTATTTATTTTTTAATTGAAGGATAATTGCTTTACAGAATTTTGTTGTTTTCTGTCAAACATCAATATGAATCAACCATAGGTGTACATGTCCCCTCCCTCTTGAACCTCCCTCCCATCTCTCTCCCCATCCCACCCCTCTAGGTTGATACAGAGCCCCTGTTTGAATTCCCTGAGACATACAGCAAATTCCCATTGGCTATCTGTTTTACATATGGTAATGTAAGTTTGTGATGGACAGGGAGGCCTGGCATGCTGCGATTCATGGGGTCGCAAAGAGTCGGACACGACTGAGCGACTGAACAGAACTGAACTGAATGTATGTTTCCATGTTACTCTTTCCATACATCTCACCCTCTCCTCTGCTCTATTTTATTCAATCATTATCACCAATTAGAGGCTTGCGTACTAAGTCACTCAGTTGTGTCCAACTCTTTGCAAACTTATGGGCCGTAGCCCTCCAGACTCCTCTTTTTGTGGAATCCTCCAGGGAAGAACACTGGGTTGCTATACCCTCCTCCAGGGGATCTTCCCAACCTAGGCATCAAACCTGCGTCTCATATGTCTCCTGCATTGGCAGCCAGGTTCTTTACTATTAGTGCCAACTGGGAAGCCCATTTTGTTAAGCACAAGCTGGAATCAAGATTGCCGGGAGAAATATAAATAACCTCAGATATGCAGATGACACCACCCTTATGGCAGAAAGCGAAGAAGAAGAACTAAAGAGCCTCTTGATGAAAGTGAAAGAGGAGAGTGAAAACGTTGGCTTAAAGCTCAACATTCAGAAAACTAAGGTCATGGCATCTGGTCCCATCACTTCATGGCAAATAGATGGGGTAACAGTGACTGACTTTATTTTTCTGGGCTCAAAAATCACTGCGGATGGTGATTGTAGCATTGAAATTAAAAGACGCTTACTCCTTGGAAGGAAAGTTATGACCAACCTAGACAGCATATTAAAAAGCAGAGACATTACTTTGCCAACAAAGGTCCGTCTAGTCAAGGCTATGGTTTTTCCAGTGGTCATGTATGGATGTGAGAGCTGGACTATAAAGAAAGCTGAGCATAGAAGAATTGATGCTTTTGAACTGTGGTGTTGGAGAAGACTCTTGAGAGTCCCTTGGACTGCAAGGAGATCCAACCAGTCCATCCTAAAGGAGATCAGTCCTGGGTGTTCATTGGAGGGACTGATGTTGAAGCTGAAACTCCAATACTTTGGCCACCTGATGCAGAGAGCTGACTCATTTGAAAAGACCCTGGTGCTGGGAAAGATTGAGGGAAGGAGGAGAAGGAGACGACAGAGGATGAGATGGTTGGATGGCATCACCAACACAATGGACATAGGTTTGGGGGACTCCAGGAGTTGGTGATGGACAGGGAGGCCTGGCGTGCTGCGGTTCATGGGGTCACAAGGAGTTGGACAAGACTGAGCGACTGGACTGAACTGAACTGAACTGAGAGGAATGAATATTAATACCACCTTACAGTAGATAACAGGACATTGTCACCTGCTGATAATCTCAAATCCAAGTGTCTGAAAACTTTAATGGTTTCAAACCATGATATCTTCCATTTGGGCGCATTTTGGCTTATGGAATGATGCCACCACCCTCCCTGTCTCATATTTAATCATTCTGAGCCTTGCCTCACTTTAAACACTAGTAAATTAGTTAATTGCCAAGTCAAGTGCTTTATATTTTCTCTCACAAATCACACATACACACATGTATGTAATTATATGTGTAAATAAGCACATATACACACCTATATATAACTGAATTACTTTGCTATATACCTGAAACATTATAAAACTATACTTCAGTTCTTTAAAAAGCAAGTTGAAAGGGTTAGTGAATGCATTTTGAGACAGGTTATGGTACACCTATTAATAGCTTGACATACAAGGGCTTCCCTGGTGGTTCAGATGGTAAAGAATCTGCTGGCAATGCAAGAAACCCAGGTTTGATCCCTGGGCCGAGAAGATCCCCTGGAGGAGGGCATGGCAACCCACTCCAGTTCTTGCCTGGGATATCCCATGGACAGAGGAGCCTGGCGGGTTACAGTCCATGGGGTCTCAAAGAGTTGGACAAGACTGAGCAGCTAACACTTTCACTTTCTTTTATTTATTTATTTATTTTATTTTTATTAGTTGTAGGCCAATTACTTTACAATATTGTAGTGGTTTTTGCCATATATTGACATGAATCAGCCATGGATTTACATGTGTTCCCCATCCCGATCCCCCCTCCCGTCTCCCTCCCCATCCCATCCCTCTGGGTCTTCCCAGTGCACCAGCCCTGAGCACTTGTCTCATGCATCCAACCTGGGCTGGTGGTCTGTTTCACCCTTGATAGTATACTTGTTTCAATGCTATTCTCTCAGAACATCCCAACCTCGTCTTCTCCCACAGAGTCCCAAAGTCTGTTCTGTACATCTGTGTCTCTTTTTCTGTTTTGCATATAGGGTTATTGTTACCATCTTTTTAAATACCATATATATGTGTTAGTATACTGTATTGGTCTTTATCTTTCTGGCTTACTTCATTCTGTATAATGGGCTCCAGTTTCATCCATCTCATTAGAACTGATTCAAATGAATTCTTTTTAATGTCTGAGTAATATTTCATTGTGTATATGTACCATAGCTTCCTTATCCATTCACACTTTCATACAGGTTTGGAGTTACACCTACAAACACAGCATTTAGGATTCAAAATCCTGGATAGGGGATAAAACAATGCCCGGTACATTTTTTGTTTTTTGTTTTACTTTTTGGCTACGCAGCCTGTGGAATCTTAGTTCTCTGACCAGGGATCATGTCCCCTGCAGTGGAAGTGCAGAGTCTTACCCACTGGACCACCAGGGCAGTTCCTGAAATATACATTCTTAATACTTATTTAGGCCAAAAAGTAACCTAGTCTGTTTCCCATCTTTATTCATGCTCAATTATCTAATGTAGCCCACCAAACAAAGTGGTTATCAGAGAAAAACTGCAAGCACTGAAAATAACAAAAAATGCTCAACACTGTCTATATATCATCTCTCTATAAAATTGATCATTATAGAGTCCAATCGATTTCCAATCTTTTCTTTCCACAAATAAATTAAACTTCTGACAAAGTACATCTCTACTTCCTTGCTCCCACAGTGTGAGAAAAGTGCCTTTTTATGTACAAAGCCTCTCCCTCATCTCTTAATTTTCATATTCTACTCAGGCTGAGGAGGAAGAATACTTGGTTAGAGACTGTGCCATTTATCTCTTTAGCAACTACAGCAACAGCTGCAGAGCAGCACCTCTAATACCTTCCATGAAAACTCATGAAACACTTTGTGGGCTGTGGGCACTTTTATAATACATTGCTTTTAAAAATAATTTATCAGAGCACAGTTGATTTACAATGTTTTATTAGTTTCATGTGCACAGCAAAGTGAATCAGTTATGTATATACCTATATCCACTCTTTTTTAGATTCTTTCCCATATAGGTCATTACCTATATTGAGTATTGAGTAGTGTTACCTGTGCTATACAGCAGGTCCTTATTATCTATTTTATATATAGTAGTGTGTATATGGCAACCACAATCTCTCAATTTATCCCTCCTCTCCTTTGTAACCATAATATTGTTTCCTACATCTGTGTAATACACTATTTTTGGGAATGCAAAATGATTCAGTACCTGTAGAGGGGAAATTAGCAAAAACTACCAAAATGACAAAGGTTTTACTTGTTGACCCAGAATTCCTAATCAGGGAATTTATCCTATTGGTATGCTTACACAAGCAAGAAATGCCATATATATATAAGGTTATTATTTAAATCATTATTTGTAACAACTAAATCGTGAGAACAGTTAGTATTCATGTGTAGGTGTGGTAAAACCACATGATCAAATATTATGCAGGCCAAAAAGTGAGGAAGATTTCTCTGTATTGATATGATTCCTGTTACTTCTTTTTTCTTTTAAAAAAAATTAAATTATTTTAACTGGAGGCTAATTACTTTACAATATTGTAGTGGTTTTTTTGCCACACATTGACATGAATTAGCCATGCGTGTACATGTGTCCCCCATCCTGAACCCCACTCCCACCTCCCTCCCCACCCAATCCCTCAGGGTTGTCCCAGGGCACTGGCCCTGAGCGCTCTGTCTCATGCATTCAACCTGGACTGGCAATCTGTTTCACATATGGTAATATAAATGTTTCAATGCTATCTCTCAAATCATCCCACCCTTGCCTTTTCCCACAGAGTCCAAATGTCTGCTCTTTACATCTGTGTCTCTTTTGCTGTCTCGCATATAGGGTCATAATTACAATCTTTCTAAATTCCATATATATGCATTAATATACTGTATTGGTGCTTTTATTTCTGATTTACTTTGCTCTGTATAATAGGCTCCAGTTTCATCCATCTCATTAGAACTGATTCAAATGCATTCTTTTTAATAGCAGAGTAATAACCCACTGTGTATATGTACCACAGCTTTCTTATCCATTCAACTGCTGATGGACATCTAGGTTGCTTCCATGTCCTGGCTATTGTAAATAGTGCTGCAATGAACATTGGGGTACATGTGTCTCTTTCAATTCTTGTTTCCTCGGTGTGTATGCCCAGAAGTGGGATTGCTGGGTCATATGGCAGTTATATTTCCAGTTTTTTAAGAAATCTCCACAGTGTTCTCCATAGTGGCTGTACTAGTTTACATTCCCACCAACAGTGTAAGAGGGTTCCCTTTTCTCCACACCCTCTCCAGCATTTAGTGCTTGTAGACTTTTGGATAGCAGCCATGCTGACTGGAGTGAAATGGTACCTCATTGTGGCTTTGCTTTGTATTTCTCTGATAATGAGTGATGTTGAGCATCTTTTCATGTGTTTGTTAGCCATCTGTGAAGAAATGTCTGTTTAGTTCTTTAGCCCAATTTTTGACTGGGTCGTTTATTTTTCTGGTACTGAGCTGCTTGTATATTTTTTAGATTAATTCTTTGTCAGTTGCTTCAATTGCTATTATTTTCTTCCCATTCTGAAGGTTGTCTTTTCACCTTGCTTATAGTTTCCTTTGTTGTGCAAAAGCTTTTAAGTTTAATTAGGTCTCAATTGTTTATTTTTGCTTTTATTTCCAATATTCTGGGAGGTGGGTCATAGAGGATCCCGCTATGGTTTATGTCAGAGAGTGCTTTGCCTATGTTCTCCTCTAGGAGTTTTATAGCTTCTCGTCTTACATTTAGATCTTTGATCCATTTTGAGTTTATTTTTGTGTATAGTGTTAGAAAGTGTTCTAATTTCATTCTTTTACAAGTGGTTGACCAGTTTTCCCAGCACCACTTGTTAAAGAGGTTGTCTTTTTTCCATTGTATATCCCTGCCTCCTTTGTCGAAAGGTGTCCATATGTACGTGGATTTATCTCTAGGCTTTCTATTTTGTTCCATTGATCTATATTTCTTTCTTTGTGCCAGTACCATACTAGCTTGATGACTGTGGCTTTGTAGTCAGGCACGTTGATTCCTCTAGTTCCATTCTTCTTTCTCAAGATTGCTTTGGCTATTCGAGGTTTTATGTATTTCCATACAAATTGTGAAATTATTTGTTCTAGTTCTGTGAAGAATACCATTGGTAGCTTGATAGGGATTGCATTGAATCTATAGATTGCTTTTGGTAGTATAGTCATTTTCACAATATTGATTCTTCCAATCCATGAACACAGTATATTTCTCCATCTGTTTGTGTCCTCTTTGATTTCTTTCATCAGTGTTTTATAGTTTTCTATGTATAAATCTTTTGTCTCTTTAGGTAGATATACTCCTAAATATTTTATTCTTTTTCTTGCAATGGTGAATGGTATTGTTTCCTTAATTTCTATTTTTCTTTTCTCATTGTCAGTGCATAGGAATGCAAGGGATTTCTGTGTGTTAATTTTATATCCTGCAACTTTACTACATTCATTGATTAGCTCTAGTAATTTTCTGGTAGAGTCTTAGTAGGATTTTCTACGTAGAGGATCATGTCATTTGCAAACAGTGAGAATTTTACTTCTTCTTTTCCTATCTGGATTCCTTTTCTTTCTTTTCCTTCTCTGACTGCTTTGGATAAAACTTCCAAAACTATGTTGAATAGCAGTGGTGAAAATGGGCACCCTTGTCTTATTCCTGACTTTAGGAGAAATGGTTTCAATTTTTCACCATTGAGGATAATGTTTGCTGTGGGCTTATCATATATGCCTTTTATTATGTTGAGGTGTGTTCCTTCTATGCCTGCTTTCTGGAGGGTTTTTCTTATAAATGGATGCTGAATTTTCTCAAAGGCTTTCTCTGCATCTGTTGAGCTAATCATATGGTTTTTTATCTTTCAATTGGTTAATGTCATGTATCACATTGATTGATTTGTGAATATTGAAGAATCGTTGCATCACTGAGACAAAGCCCACTTGGTCATGATGTATGATCTTTTTAATATGGTGAAAGATTTTATTTGCTAGAATTTTGTTAAGAATTTTTGCATCTATATTCATCAGTGATATTGGCCTGTAGTTTTCTTTTTTTGTGGCGTCTTTGTCTGGTTTTGGTATTAGGGTGATTGATGGTGGCCTCATAGAATCAGTTTGGCAGTTTACCTTCCCCTGCAATTTTCTGGAAGAGTTGGAGTAGGATAGATGTTAGCTCTTCTCTAAATTTTTGGTAGAATTCAGCTGTGAAGCCATCTGGTCCTGGGCTTTTGTTTGTTGGAAGATTTCGGATTACACTTTTGATTCCTCTGCTTGTGATGGGTCTGTTAAGATTTTCTGTTTCTTCCTGGCTCAAGTTTGGAAGACTATATTTTTCTCAGAATTTGTCCATTTCTTCCAAGTTGTCCATTTTATTGGCATATAGCTGCTGGTAGTAGTCTCTTATGATCCTTTGTATTTCAGTGTTGTCTGTTGTGATCTCTCCATTTCCATTTCTAATTTTGTTGACTTGATCCTTCTCCCTTGTTTCTTGATAAGTCTGGCTAATGGTTTGTCTATTTTATTAATCTTCTCAAAGAACCAGCTTTTAGTTTTGTTGATTTTTGCTATAGTCTCCTTTGTTTCTTTTTCATTTATTTCTGCCCTAATTTTTATGATTTCTTTCCTGCTACTAACCCTGGAATGCTTCATTTCTTCTCTTTCTAGTTGCTTTAGGTGTAAAGTTAGGTTATTTATATGATTTTTCTCTTGTTTCTTGAGGTAAGCTTATATTGTTATGAATATCCCCCTTAGCACTGCTTTTACTAAATCCCATACGTTTGGGGTTGTTGTGTTTTCATTTTCATTCGTTTCTATGCATATTTTGATTTCTTTTTTATTTCTTTCATGGTTTGTTGGTTATTCAGAAGTGTGTTGTTTAGCATCCATATGTTTGTATTTTTAGTAGTTTCCTGTAGTTGACATCTAATCTTACTGCCTTGTGATCAGAAGAGATGCTTGAAATGATTGCCATTTTTTGAGTTTACCAAGGCTAGATTTATGGCCCAGGATGTGATCTATTCTGGAGAATGGTCCATGTGTACTTGAGAAAAAGGTGGAATTCATTGCTTTAGTGTTAAACGTCCTATAGATATCAATTAGGGGGAGGAGGAGCTAAGATGGCAGAGGAATACGACAGGGAGAGCACTTTCTCCCCCACAAATTCATCGAAAAACATTTGAACGCTGACCAAACTTCACCAAACAACTTCTGATCGCTGGCAGAGGACATCAGGCACCCAGAAAAGCAGCCCATTGTCTTCAAAAGGAGTGCTGTATGCATGGAGAAGTCTTGAGGCTACTGGAAGAATAAGACTGAAATCTAGAGGCAGGAGGCTTAAGCCCAAAACCTGAGAACACCAGAGAACTCCTGACTACAGGAAACATTAATTAATAAGAGATCATCCAAAAGTCTCCATACTGACACTGAAACCAACCACCACCCAAGAGCCAATAAGTTCCAGAGCATGGCATACCATACAAATTCTCCAGCAACACAGAAACATAGCCCTAAGCATCAATATACAGGCTGCCCAAAGTCACCCCTAACACATAGACCCATCTCAAAACTCACTACGGGACACTCCATTGCACTCCAGAGAGAAGAAATCCAGCTCCACCAACCAGAACACCAATGCAAGCTTCCCTAACCAGGAAACCTGGACAAGATAATCGTTCCACCCCACCCACTGGGAGAAACCTCCACAATAAAAAGGAACCACAGACTACCAGAATACGGAAAGGCCACCCCAAACACAGCAATCTAAATAAGATAAAAAGGCAGAGAAATACTCAACAGGTAAAGGAACATGAAAAATGCCCACCAAGTCAAACAAAAGAGGAGGAAATAGGGAATCTACCTGAAAAAGAATTTAGAATAATGATAATAAAAACAATCCAAAATCTTGAAAACAAAATGGAGTTACAGATAAATAGCCTGGAGACAAGGAAGATTGAGAAGATACAAGAAATGTTTAACAAGGACCTAGAAGAAATAAAAAAGAGCCAATTAAAAATGAATAATGCAATAAATGAGATCAAAAACACTCTGGAGGGAACCAACAGTAGGATAATGGAGGCAGAAGATAGGATAAGTGAGGTAGAAGATAAAATGGTGGAAATGAATGAAGCTGAGAGGAAAAAAGAATCAAAAGAAATGAGGAAAACCTCGGGGACCCCTGGGACAATGTGAAACACCCCAACATTTGAATCATAGAAATCCCAGAAGAAGACAAAAAGAAATGCCATGAGAAAAAACTCGAGGAAATAATAGCTGAAAACTTCCCCCAAATGGGGAAGGAAACAGTGACACAAGTCCAAGAAATCAGAGAGTCCCAAAGAGGTTAAACCCAAGGTGAAACACCCCAAGACACATATTAATCGAATTAACAAAGATCAAACACAAAGAACAAATACTAAAAGCAGCAAGGGAGAAACAACAAATAACTCACAAGGGGATTCCCATAAGGATAACAGCTGACCTTTCAATAGAAACTCTTCAGGCCAGAACAGAATGGCAGGACATACTTAAAGTAATGAAAGAGAATAACCTACAACCCAGATTACTGTACCCAGCAAGACCTCATTCAGATATGAAGGAAAAATCACAATCTTTACAGACAAGCAAAAGCTGAGAGAATTCAGTACCACCAAACCAGATCTTCAACAAATGCTAAAGGATCTTCTCTAGACAGGAAACACAGAAAGGTTGTATAAACGCGAACCCAAATCAACAAAGTATATGGCAACGGGACAATACATATCAATAATTACCTTAAATGTAAATGAGTTGAATGCCCCAACCAAAAGACAAAGACTGGTTGAATGGATACAAAAGCAAGACCCCTATATATGCTGTCTACAAGAGACCCACCTCAAAACAAGGGACACATACAGACTGAAAGTGAAGGGCTGGAAAAAAATATTTCATGCAAACGGAGACCAAAAGAAAGCAGGAGTCGCAATACTCATATCAGATAAAGTAGACTTTAAAATAAAGGCTGTGAAAAGAGACAAAGAAGGACACTACATAATGATCAAAGGGTCAATCCAAGAAGAAGATATAACAATTATAGATATATATGCACCCAACATAGGAGCACTGCAATATGTAAGGCAAATGCTAATGAGTATGAAAGGGGAAATTAACAATAACACAATAATAGTAGGAGACTTTAATACCCAACTCACACCTATGAATAGGTCAACTAAACAGAAAATTAACAAGGAAACACAAACTTTAAATGGCACAATGGACCAGTTAGACCTAATTGATATCTATAGGACATTTCACCCCAAAACAATCAATTTCACCTTTTTCTCAAGTGCACACGGAACCTTCTCCAGAATAGATCACATCCTGGGCCATAAATCTAGCCTTAGGAAATTCAAAAAAATTGAAATCATTCCACCATCTTTTCTGACCACAATGCAGTAAGATTAGATCTCAACTACAGGGGGAAAAAAACTACTAAAAATTCCAACATATGAAGGGTAAATAACACACCACTGAATAACCAACAAATCATAGAAGAAATCAAAAAAGAAATCAAAATATGCACAGAAATGAATGAAAATGAAAACACAACAACCCAAAACCTATGGGACACTGTAAAAGCAGTGCTAAGGGAAAGGTTCATAGCAATACAGGCTTACCTCAAGACACAAGAAAAAAGTCAAATAAATAACCTAACTCTACACTTAAAGCAACTAGAGAAGGAAGAAATGAAGAACCCCAGGGTTAGTAGAAGGAAAGAAATCTTAAAAATTAGGGCAGAAATAAATGAAAAAGAAACAAGAGACCACAGCAAAAATCAACAAAGCTAAAAGCTGTTTTTTTTTTAAGATAAGTAAAATTGACAAATGTTAGCCAGACTCATCAAGAAACAAAGAGAGAAGAACCAAATCAACAAAATTAGAAATGAAAATGGAGAGATCACAACAGACAACACTGAAATACAAAGGATCATAAGAGACTACTACCAGCAGCTATATGCCAATAAAATGAACAGCTTGGAAGAAATGGACAAATCCTTAGACAAGTATAATTTTCCAAAACTGAACCAGTAAGAAATAGAAAATCTTAACAGACCCATCACAAGCAGAGGAATCAAAAGTGTAATCAGAAATCTTCCAGCAAACAAAAGCCCAGGACCAAATGGCTTCACAGCTGAATTCTATGAAAAATTTAGAGAAGAGCTAACACCTATCCTACTCCAACTCTTCCAGAAAATTGCAGGGGAAGGTAAACTGCCAAACTCATTCCATGAGGCCACCATCAACCTAATATCAAAACCAGACAAAGATGTCACAAAAAAAGAAAACTACAGGCCAATATCACTGATGAACATAGATGCAAAAATCCTTAACAAAATTCTAGCAAACAGAATCCAAACATTAAAAAGATCATATATCATGACCAAGTGGGCTTTATCCCAGGAATGCAAGGATTCTTTAACATCCACAAATCAATCAATGTAATACACCACATTAACCAATTGAAAGATAAAAACCATATGATTATCTCAATAGATTCAGAGAAAGCCTTTGACAAAATTCAGCATCCATTTATGATTGTAACTCTCCAGAAAGCAGGAATAGAAGGAACATACCTCAACATAATAAAAGCTATATATGACAAACCCACAGCAAACATTATCCTCAATGGTGAAAAATTGAAAGCATTTCCCTTAAAATCTGGAACAAGACAAGGGTGCCCACTCTCACCACTACTATTCAACATAGTTTTGGAAGTTTTGGCTACAGCAATCATTGCAGAAAAAGAAAAAAAAGGAATCCAGATAGGAAAAGAAGAAGTAAAATTCTCACTGTTTTCACATGACATGATCCTCTACATAGAAAACCCTATTAAGACTCTACCAGAAAATTACTAGAGCTAATCAATGAATATAGTAAAGTTGCAGGATATAAAATTAACACACAGAAATCCCTTGCATTCCTATACACTAACAACGAGAAAAGAGAAAGAGAAATTAAGGAAACAATACCATTCACCATTGCAACAACAAAAAAAAAGTAAAATGCTTAGGAGTGTATCTGCCTAAAGAAACAAAAGTCCTGTATATAGAAAACTATAAAACACTGATGAAAGAAATCAAAGAGGACACAAATATATGGAGAAATATACCGTGTTCATGGATTGAAAGAATCAATATTGTGAAAATGAGTATACTACACAAAGGAATCTATAGATTCAGTGCAATCCCTATCACGCTACCAACGGTATTTTTCACAGAACTAGAACAAATAATTTCACAATTTGTATGGAAATAAAAAAAAACCTCAAATAGTCAAAGAAATCTTGAGAAAGAAGAATGGAACTGGAGGAATCAACCTGCCTGACTTCAGGCTCTCCTACAACTACATTCATTAAAACAGTATGGTACTGGCACAAAGACAGAAACATAGATCAGTGGAACAAAATATAAATCCCAGAGATAAATCCATGTACCTATGGACATCTTATCTTCGACAAATGAGGCAAGAATATACAATGAAAAAAAGACAATCTCTTTAACAAGAGGTGCTGGGAAAACTGGTCAACCACTTGTAAAAGAATGAAACTAGAACGCTTTCTAACACCATACACAAAAATAAACTCAAAATGGATTAAAGATCTAAATGTAAGATCAGAAACTATAAAACTCCTAGAGGAGAACATAGGCAAACCACTCTCCAGCATATATCACAGCAAGATCCTCTATGACCCACCTCCCAGAATATTGGAAATAAAAGCAAAAATAAACAAATGGGACCTAATGAAACTTAAAACCTTCTGCACAACAAAGGAAACTATAAGCAAGGTGAAAAGACAACCCTCAGAATGGGAGAAAGTAATAGCAAATGAAGCAACAGACAAAGGATTAATCTCAAAAATATACAGGGAACTCCTGAAGCTCAATTCCAGAAAAATAAATGACCCAATCAAAAAATGGGTCAAAGAACTAAACAGACATTTCTCCAAAAAAGACGTACAGATGGCTAACAAACACATGAAAAGATGCTCAACATCACTCATTATCAGAGGAATGCAAATCAAAACCACAATGAGGTACCATTACACACCAGTCAGAATGGCTGCTATCCAAAAGTCTACAAGCAATAAATGCTGGAGAGGGTGTGGAGAAAAGGGAACCTTCTTACACTGTTGGTGGGAATGCAAACTGGTACAGCCACTATGGAGAACAGTGTGGAGATTCCTTAAAAAACTGGAAATATAACTGCCATATGACCCAGCAATCCCATTCCTGGGCATACACACTGAGGAAAGCAGAGCTGAAAGAGACACATGCACCCCAATGTTCATTGCAGCACTGTTTATAATAGCCATGACATGGAAGCAACCTAGATGCCCATCAGCAGACAAATGGATAAGGAGGCTATGGTACATATACACCATGGAATATTACTCAGCCATTAAGAAGAATATGTTTGAATCAGTTCTGATGAGATGGATGAAACTGGAGCCCATCATACAGAGTGAAGTAAGCCAGAAAGATAAACACCAATACAGTATACTAATGCATATATATGGAATTTAGAAAGATGGTAATGATATTCCTATATGCAAGACAGAAAAACAGACACAGATGTATACAACAGGCTTTTGGACTCTATGGGAGAAGGCGAGGGTGGGAAAATCTGAGAGAATAGCATTGAAACATGTATATTATCAAGTGTGAAACAGATCTCCAGTCCATGTTGGATGCATGAGACAAGTGCTCAGGGCTGGTGCACTGGGATGACCCAGAGGGATGGGATGGGGAGAGAGGTGGGAGGGGGGTTCAGGATGGGGAACACATGTAAATCCATGGCTGATTCATTTCAATGTATGCAAAAACCACTACAATATTGTAAAGTAATTAGCCTACAACTAATAAAAATAAATGAAAAGAAAGAAAGAAAGAAAGAGTTATCAATTAAGTCTAACTGGTCCATTGTATCATTTAAAGTTTGTGTTTCCCTGCTCGTTTTCTGTTTGGTTGATCTTTCCATAGATGTGAGTGAAGTATTAAAGTCTCCCACTATTATTATGTTACTGTTAATTTCCCCTTTCATACTTGTCAGCATTTTCCTTAACATATTGTGGTGCTCCTATGTTGGGTACATATATATTTATAATTGTTATATCTTCTTGGATTAATCCTTTGGTCATTATGTAGTGTCCTTCTTTGTCTCTTTATGGCCTTCCATTAATTATTAAATAACAAAAATAATCATTTTAGGATGTACAGATACTAACTTTTGTGGAAGAAGTGATGGAAATCAGGATACATATTTGTATTTGAGTGTATTTGCATAAAGGAACACTGAATGGGTTCAATAAAGCAGATGTTATCTGTTTATAGGGTCTGCAGGGTGCAGTAGGAATAGAATTGACAAGGACAGACTGATAGTGAGACTTCTTAATATTGCCTTTCTGCATAATTTTGCTCTGTGAAACATATTAATGAATAACCTATTCAGGATATAATTTAAATGAAAAATTACACTATTTGAGTATAGTACATGATGGTAAGCTTCCAAATTTATGTTATGCAACTAACATAGCCTTAAATCCGTGCACATAATAAAGGTAGTCTAAAAAATGCAGCACTTACATATACAGAAAATACATATATAAAATATATAAATGTGAAAGTGTTAGTTACTCAGTGGAGTCTGACTCTTTGTGACTCCATAACTGTAGCCTGCTAGGCTCCTCTGTCCATGGAATCATTTGGGCAAGAATGCTGGAGTGAACTGCTATTTGCTTCTCCATGGCATCTTCCTGACCCAGGGATAGAACCCAGGTATCCTGCATTGCAGGCAGATTTTTTACCTTCTGAGGCACCAGGGAAGCCCATAATATATATAAATAGAATATATTTGTGCACATATGCATATGTAAATATATTGCATATATATGTATGTTTTTATATGTATTAGTACCATAGTGAAAGTAAAACATTGGAGTTATTTGCACTTAACTCAGAAAAACGGCAAGAAAATGCATTGTCATCATGCGATTTAATATTTTTAACTTTATATTTGAAGTATTAGCCAATGTGACAAAAAGGAAAAATAAATTACATGTATAGAAATTTAGAAGGAGAAAGCAAAACTATCACTATCTAAGGATGATATATTGTATAACTGAAAACCCCGTAAGCCTTCACTGTTAACTATAAGCAATAAGAGAATCATTTTTTAAACATGCAGAACTATGTTACTTTTTAAAACAGATGCAAAAATTATAAATAAAATATTAAAAATCAAAGCTTTCCATACATCAGATAGTATATCATGACCAAATATTTGTTTCTAGAATTTAAAAACCAGGCATTGTGTCTAAATGCTTTAGTTACTAGGATACAAAAATATCCCAACACTGGCCCCATACTTGCAAAATTATAGATAAATCAGCTGATTTCCCAGAATAAAAGATCTTTCAAGGAATTTACAATCTAAGGATCAATTCCCTTAATTTCCTGAGATAAACTGGTAATCTCAGAACCCAAGAAACATCACAGTCTGAACCTTTCTTACTGTTACTAGCCACAAACTTATATAAGTATAAATTAATGATATTTGAGGAAAGGGAGCAGGCAGAAAAAATTACGTCATGTCTGTTTAGCTTTTTAGAGCAATGTTATGCAAATATGTTGATCCTGCCCTGTTTCCTCTAAGATTTCTTTCCATGTGACAATAACTACATACAGAACACATGAGGCAATGTGGAGTCACAACAAGTGGTTTATTTATGTCAGTTATGATCACACCAGCTAGATGAATATCAGATACATATCATACTCAAAGACACTCTTGAATACAGAAGCTCAATACATGGGCACAAAAATAGAAATAGCCTAGCATGTCAGTCCCAATCTCCTAATCCATCCCACCCCTCCTTTCCCTTTTTGGTGACCATACATTTCTTCTCTATGTCAGTGTCTCTATTTCTGCTTATAATTATAATATAATCATATTATTATAATGTAACTGTGTCTCCATCACTTGTATTTACTTCTTTGTTTACAAATAAGTCGAGGGTAGGAGTTGCATAAATTGAGTTCAGCAATATATAGCATTTTTATAGACAATATTAGATATTCCTGTGTCTTACAAGCATCTTTTAGCATGCTTCACATCACCTGTACATTTTTTAGTATCATTATAAATTTGTCAGTTTTTTAATGGACTCATCTGTTCCAATTGACTACAACTCTTGTTTGTTTTCTTTTTTCTGATGCTCAATTTTCACTATTTGCCCAGTAAAAGTCTTCTTTATGCAAGACTCTTTTTTTAATACTCAATATGTCACTCTGATAATGAGCGCTTTCTTCAGGTCTTTTTGCCCTTGGGTACCCACAGTGAGCATTCTCACTTTCTGTAGAGGGCAAGATGTTCCAGGCTCATCTTGCTTTATCCTGCCCCAAGATTTGGTGCCAGCTACACTCCAAGGAGCCCTGGTTCCTTTTAGTGGAGAATAGTTTAAGGAGCCAAAATCTGGGCGCTAGGGCACAGCACAGATCTTTCCAAGATGCTACTGCTGGTAATGGGTAAGGCGATTTTAGAGACCACTTAGGCTCTTGCAGTGACACAGCAAAAAGAGACTTCCAGGGCAAGAGCACATATTTCCAATTTATCTCTAGTTTTTCCAAACCTCTTTTCACCAGTTGATTGCTTATGTGTCTGTGTGCTCAGTCGCTGAGTCATGTTTGACTGTTTGTGACCCCATGGACTGTAGCCCATCAGCCGCCTCTGTCCACGGAATTTCCCTGGCAAGAATACTGGAGTGGGTTGCCATTCCCTTCTCCAGGGGATCTTCCCCACCCAGGGATCGAACCCATGTCTCCTGCATGGGCAGGCAGATTCTTTACACCTGAGCTACCTGGGAAGCCTATGATTCCTATACCATGCTATATATTGTCATACTCAATTCAATGCATTCAGATTTCATTGTTGGCAGATGTTGGAATCTTCCATTTCTTTTTTCTTCTTTTTGGCTCGCCATCCAAGGATCCTGGAATTTGCTCCCAAGTGTAAAGGTCCAAATCCTCCTCTCTACAAGAATAATCTATACTGTTTTACTCGAAAAGGGAAATACATGGCAATCTTTCTCCAGGTAATATTGTCAGACTCAGCAAACAAAAATACATGCAATATTTGACACATACTTTCACTATTATATTGGACAAAAGGTTTGTTTAAGTTTTTCCATAACATCTTATGGAATAAACAATAATAATAAAGCAAAATCTGTTGTTTACCTGAAATTCAAACTTAACTGAACATCCTGTATTTTACCTGTAAATTCTACCTCCAACTGAAGAGTATGGAATCTAAACACATAGATCATATAATATCACAGAGTCCCCTAACACTCTTTAATACCTATGAATTGAAAGAAAATTAGGAAGACAACTGGCTTTCAGGGCTCTTTTAAAAATGTTCATTTTCATTTTCATGGGCCAAAATGCAGACCTATATCACTTTATTTAAGTCCTTAATTTTGAAAATAGGTCTTTTCCACATCCTGTTTTATTGATGTTTTTCTATTCTAATTATTGTCCCCAAGTAAAATTTTGAGTCGTAAATATTAATGTTTCAGTGGCTCTTAGATATATACAGATTATTCCATTACCAGAGTGTTTCACTATCTTAAAATCCCTCACAACCACCTAAAATGTCAGAGAATACAATGACATTCACATCAAGAATCAATGGAAAAAAAGTTTTTACTATTACAACTTTTAAACTCTCCAAGCAGTAAATTCACGTTGATTCATTTCTATAGGTTCTTATCCATCTTATCTATTTTCATAACACTGATGTCTTAAAATGCACAAATTGAATTATAGTATATTCTGATGTCTTAACATGCACAAACTGAATTACAATATATTCTAGTTATTAGGACACATTCACCTTACATTAAGTACACCTTAAAAATAATCTAAACAACAGTTGGAACATTTTTATGCATTGCAAAATGTTTTGTTTCTTATTAAACACAGAAGAGTCAGAAAATTATTGCCATAGAAAAATTGTGCAAATGTCCTAATCTTTGCATGGATTAAAATATTCCATGCATGTTCTCCCAATTTTGCCATCTGTGGTAATTGCACAGCCACCACAGTTGAAATGTAATCACAAAACTTGGTTATAATATTTACCAAGTAAAATTCCCCCTTCCCAATTTTTGCCATTTTAATTAGGAGCATCAGATTAGAATCTCAGAGTATAGGGGGAAATATATATATATATATATATAAGCAAATATATATATATAAGCAAATATATATATATATATATATTGTGTGTGTGTATAAAAACATATTTATATAGACACACACATACACTTAAAAATATATATGAATATATGTGTATGTACTTACATATACATGTATAGATAAACAAACACACATTTTATGGCACAAAGACAAAAAGATCAGGTTGCAGAAATTTCTCATCTTTAAGCATTATAAAAAGCAATGAAAATAAATGAACTGAGCATAAAATCAAGATCTTAGAATACAAACAAAAATAACAAATCCTCAAGAAAGAAGAATGAAAAAAGCTGACAGATAAGTAATAAAACTGATAAATAAAAGCAACTTAAATACCCATCAGAAGAAGAAGGAAGATGTGGCATCTATATGAAATGGAATATTGCTCAGTCATAAAAATGATATTTTGCCATTGTAGCAATGGACTTGGAGGGTATTATGCTAAGAGAAACAAGTGAAAGGCAAATACTGTATAACAACAGTCATACGCAGAATCTAAAAAATTCTATATGAAAAAAAAATAAAAAATAAAAAATTCTAAAACAAAAAAGAAGCAGGCTTACAGAGAGCAAGCTAGTGGTTACAAGTGGGGAGAGAGAAGGGGGGAGGGGCAATATAGGGGTGGGGGGGAAGGATATTATGGGATTATATGAAATTATGTGGGTGAAGCTTTTGGTAATTGCAAAACACTATAGTATTTTAAGAATGTTTCATTCAATTTTAAAAAAAGGATTTTCATGAAGGTAATGACTATAGTTATATCTCCGTGAAAAGTTCACAAGGAAATTTTGCTTTTTCTTAGTGCCTTTCACAATAAGAAATGAGGACATCAGGAAATGAATTTGTTAGAATTCAATGAGGGCCCTAATTGGGGCAGAACCTCTACCTTCCTTTGTGTGCCGGGAGTTTTTACATTTAAAGCATATATTTCGCCATGAGAAATTCATCGAATGACACTGGGCACAGTCCCAGTCTCCTATTCTGCGCCTGATGCTGAATCTCTCAGAGTAAGGTAAGCCAGGGTATCGCTTAAACATTTCTGGCAGGAAGCTCCTAGTAGGGTGATGTTTCCCCTTATACTTTCTTTTGGAGTCTTTCACAGAAGAACATGCTGCAGTTTCAGCTGCTGCTCCTGGGGGAGAAAGTGTAGCTAGGGATGAACAAGAGGACTGAGAGAGATCGACGGCTGGCAACTTGCCAGCCTTGGTCCTGGCACCTGAGACCTGAGAGCGAGAAAGAATAGTTACCTCCTTGTCGTTCCAGGGCTGAGAAACCTCTTTGTGTCTCTCCTCTCCCTCTCTGGCAGAGGTACCAGGAGCAGCAGTGATCCTCCCACCTGACCCTTTCCTCAACTCCCCGCTCTTATACTGACTGGATGGGCTGTGAGGGCGGCTCAGTGTCCTTGATGTCCCTTTTCGGTTCTCTCCCTCAGTTCTAGCCTGCTTGCGAGCCTGAATGCGTACTCTATGCTCTCTCCTGAGTAAATTTCGCTCTTCCGGTACTCCACGAAGCACTTTAAGGCTTTGTTGCCGGTGGGACCTGGCTTTCTCCTTTTCCTTCTCTTGCTTCTTCCTAAGTCTACTCACTGTTCCCAACAAGGCACCCGTGAGGAGCTTCTGCTCCTCTAGCTGATCCTGAAGCTGTTTAATCTTTTCTGCATCCTCCCGCTTCTGCCTCTCAGCAAACCGCACGGCGAGGGCCAGGATAGTCCAGGCACAAGCCTCCTTCATGCCTCCCGATATCCCTGGGTTATTCAAAATGTCCCTCAGTTTCATCTCCATATCCCCCCAGGACTTGGACATGTGCATCACATAGAAACAGGGACTGACTCCATTTTGAATTATCTGCTCATTTAGAAAATCTGCAACTTCCTTCTGGTGGAAGCCACAGGCAGGGTCGTTAAGATTTATAGCCATTCTAAGCAAAGCTCTCTCTGACTTGTCTTACCTCAGAAAGCAGTGTGTCACAGGATGTGGCCTTTGACCTGACCTTGATCGTTCCACTCAAGAGTCACCCTATCTTCACAGGAAGTTGAATGCCTCCTGGTGGTGTGAGGGTCTAGCCAAGGGTGGAGTCAGCTACTTCAGAGCTCTGCATAAAGCCTAAACTGAGCGAGTCGGTGGAGTTCCCTTGTAGAAGTGGATACAAAGATTACAAAACAAAACAACAGGCTTGTTTATCTCAGGCTTCTTATTCTAGCAGTGAATATAGACACATACTTAACATTTACTGAACTGAACAGGGCAATATGTATTTGGTAAGTACGTTGTGTTCCATCATGCTGCAACTAGTTTTCAAAATCTTTGAGAACATAGATAACCTTTTACCATTAGTACCTATTATACACAAAGGCTTTTTTTTTTTTTTTGGAGTATAATTGCTTTACAATGTTGTGTTTGCTTCTGCTGTACAATGAGGTGAATCAGCTGTTTGCATACATATATCCTCTCCCTCTTGGACCTCCCTCCCAGCTCCCCTGCCCCACCCCTCTAGGTTAACATAGAGTTCTGAGCTGAGCTTCCTGTGCTTTATAGCAGGCTCCCACTGCTGCTGCTAAGTTGCTTCAGTCGTGTCCGATTCTGTGCGACCCCATAGACAGCAGCCCACCAGGCTCCCCCGTCCCCGGGATTCTCCAGGCAAGAACACTGAAGTGGGTTGCCATTTCCTTCTCCCACTGCTTTACACATGGTCATGTATGTATATCAATCCTACTCTCCCAATTCACCTCACCCTCTCCTTCCCCTCTTGTGTTCTCATGTCTGTGTCTCTATTCCTGCCCTGGAAGTATGCTCGTCTGTTCCAGTTTTCTAGATTCCACATATATGTGTTAGTATACGATATTTATTTTTCTCCTTCTGACTTCTTTAACTCTGTATGACAGACTCTATTGTATATAATAGTTTATGTAAACTTGCTCACTGTACAAATTCTTGTTTTACCAAGATTTCATTCATGTAATATAGAATTTGAACTTTATAATATATAATAATAATAAATTTATTAACTGTCTTCTTAGAACCAGGCATTGTGTCATTTTGAACACTCAAGTTCAGATAAGCCTGTGGCAAATAAAATTCAAAACGCAGAAAACAGCTCTTCAACATTGTTAAGAATGACTATTTCTTCCATTGACAGATCTGCTTCATATGTGAGATACATAGATTGTTTATCCTCTGGTTACCTAAGTACCCTGAGGAACTGCCTGGGCAATGAGATACTCTAAATACAGTGAAGAACTGAACCAGATTTCAAAACAAAGATGATTCCTACCAGCATAATTTTTCCTGGGGAAAAAAAAAGCAAAAGCAATAACTTGTTTATATAGGAATCCAATTTTTGACTGTAAAATTTTTTATTTTATTTTATTTTTGGTTGTGCTGAGTCTTTGTTTCTATGCGCAGACTTTCTCTAGTTGTAGCAAGCAGGGGCTACTCTCTAGTTGCAGTGCTCGGGCTTCTCATTGCAGTGGTTTCTCTTGTTGTGGAGCACAGGCTCTAGGCAAATGGGCTTCAGTAATTGTGGCATGCAAGCTCAGTAGTTGCAGCTCGAGGACTGCTGCAGCTCAGCTGCTCCAGGGCATGTGGAATCTTCCCAAACCAGGGATTAAACCTGTGTACCCTGCATTGGCAGTCAGATTCCTATCAGATTTTATAGTTAGGACTAGGGAAGTCCAAACTATAAAAATTGTAACCCCTCATCATGGGTGGCATGACGCTGGAGTTGGGAATGTAAGATGTTTACTACAGGTCAACACCTTTGAAGGGAAAGGGGCAGGATTGAGCAGGGTAGGAGTCAAACTTCATGGCTTGCAGCCCAATACAGTCTCATCAAACCCTTGGCAAACTTGTCTCAGTTTCTTGGAACCGAGTCAGGCTTTGCCACCTTCACCTTGCAGTCACTGACTTTGAAAATGGTTTACCTTGGATGAGGTGCCTCTTGGAAGTGGGTTTGCTGACTGCCTATCCCACTCCCCACAGCTATGTAGCAAATCATGCCCTAAAGAAGGGACTTGCAGGGCATTTCTGTGTTTATCAGAAACTGCATTTCTTTGAAACATTATTTCAAAGTATACTTAGGAAACAGCTCCTCCAGGATTCTGGCTGGCCTCTTTTCCTGAGTAGATGTTTAGAAGGGGGAGGTTAGTGGTTAGTGGGATGATATATAGCTCCTGCCGTAATCAATTCTTTTTTTTTCCGTTTATTTTTATTAGATGGAGGCTAATTACTTTACAATATTGTAGTGGTTTTTGCCATACATTGACATGAATCAGCCATGGAGTTACATGTATTCCCCATCCCAATCCCCCCTCCCACCTCCCTCCCCACCCCATCCCTCTGGGTCTTCCCAGTGCACCAGCCCTGAGCACTTGTCTCATGCATCCAGCCTGGGCTAGTGATCTGTTACAACCTTGATAATATACATGTTTCGATGCTGTTCTCTCAAAACATCCCACCCTCGCCTTCTCCCACAGAGTACAAAAGCTTCTTCTGTACATCTGTGTCTCTTTTTCTGTTTTGCATATAGGGTTATCATTACCATCTTTCTAAATTCCAATTATATACGTTAGTATATTGTATTGGTGTTTATCTTTCTGGCTTACTTCACTCTGTATAATGGGCTCCAGTTTCATCCATCTCATTAGAATTGATTCAAATGAATTATTTTTAACGGTTGAGTAATATTCCATGGTGTACATGTACCATAGCTTCCCTATCCATTCAACTGATGGGCATCTAGGTTGCTTCCATGTCATGGCTATTATAAACAGTGCTGCAATGAACATTGGGGTGCACGTGTCTCTTTTAGATCTGGTTTCCTCAGTGTATATGCCCAGAAGTGGGATTGCTGGGTCATATGGCAGTTCTATTTCCAGTTTTTTAAGGAATCTCCACACTGTTCTCCATAGTGGCTGTACCAGTTTGCATTCCCACCAACAGTGTAAGAGGGTTCCCTTTTCTCCACACCCTCTCCAGCATTTATTGCTTGTAGACTTTTGGATAGCAGCCATCCTGACTGGCGTGTAATGGTACCTCATTGTGGTTTTGATTTGCATTCCTCTGATAATGAGTGATGTTGAGCATCTTTTCATGTGTTTGTTAGCCATCTGTATGTCTTCTTTGGAGAAATGTCTGTTTAGTTCTTTGACCCATTTTTTGATTGGGCCATTTATTTTCCTGGAATTGAGCTTCATGAGTTGCTTGTATATTTTTGAGATTAATCCTTTGTCTGTTGCTTCATTTGCTATTATTTTCTCCCTTTCTGAGGGTTGTCTTTTCACCTTGCTTACAGTTTCTTTTGTCGTGCAAAAGCTTTTAAGTTTCATTAGGTCCAATTTGTTTATTTTTGCTTTTATTTCCAATATTCTGGGAGCTGGGTCATAGAGGATCCTGCTGTGATTCATGTCAGAGAGAGTTTTGCCTATGTTCTCCTCTAGGAGTTTTATAGTTTCTGGTCTTACATTTAGATCTTTAATCCATTTTGAGTTTATTTTTGTGTATGGTGTTAGAAAGTGTTCTAGTTTCATTCTTTTACAAGTGGTTGACCAGTTTTCCAGCACCACTTGTTAAAGAGGTTGTCTTTTTTCCATTGTATATTCTTGCCTCCTTTGTCGAAATGTGTCCATGGGTACGTGGATTTATCTCTGGGCTTTCTATTTTGTTCCATTGATCTGTATTTCTGTCTTTGTGCCAGTACCATACTGGTTGATGACTGTGGCTTTGTAGTAGAGTCTGAAGTCAGGCAGGTTGATTCCTCCAGTTCCATTCTTCTTTCTCAAGATTGCTTTGGCTATTCGAGGTTTTTTGTATTTCCATACAAATTGTGAAATTATTTGTTCTAGTTCTGTGAAAAATACCATTGGTAGCTTGATAGGGATTGCATTGAATCTATAGATTGCTTTTGGTAATATAGTCAGTTTCACAATATGGATTCTTCCAGTCCATGAACATGGTATATTTCTCCATATATTTGTGTCCTCTTTGATTTCTTTCATCAGTGTTTTATAGTTTTCTATGTATAGGTCTTTTGTTTCTTTAGGTAGATATACTCCTAAGTATTTTATTCTTTTTGTTGCAGTGGTGAATGGTACTGTTTCCTTAATTTCTCTTTCTGTTTCCTCATTGTTAGTGTATAGGAATGCAAGGTATTTCTGTGTGTTAATTTTATATCCTGCAACTTTACTATATTCATTGATTAGCTCTAGTAATTTTCTGGCGGAGTCTTTAGGGCTTTCTATGTAGGGTCATGTCATCTGCAAACAGTGAGAGTTTCATTTCTTCTTTTCCTATCTGGGTTCTTTTTTTTTCTTTTTCTGCTCTGATTGCTGTGGCCAAAACTATGTTGAATAGTAGTGGTGAGAGTGGGCACCCTTGTCTTGTTCCTAATTTTAGGGGAAATGCTTTCAGTTTTTCACCATTGAGGGTAATGCTTGCTGTGGGTTTGTCATATATAGCTTTTATTATGTTGAGGTATGTTCCTGCTATGCCTGCTTTCTGGAGAGTTTTAATCATAAATGGAGGTTGAATTTTGTCACAGTCTTTCTCTGCATCCATTGAGATAATCATATGGTTTTTAATCTTTCAATTTGTTAATGTGGTGTATTACATTGATTGATTTGTGGATGTTAAAGAATCCTTGCATTCCTGGGATAAAGACCACTTGGTCATGGTGTATAATTTTTTTAATATGTTGTTGGATTCTGTTTGCTAGAATTTTGTTAAGGATTTTTGCATCTATGTTCATCAGTGATATTGACCTGTAGTTTTCTTTTTTTGTGGCATCTTTGTCTGGTTTTGGAATTAGGGTGATGGTGGGCTCATAGAATGAGTTTGGAAGTTTCACTTCTGCAATTTTCTGGAATAGTTGGAGTAAGATAGGTGTTAGCTCTTCTCTAAATTTTTGGTAGAATTCAGCTGTGAAGCCATCAGGTCCTGGGCTTTTGTTTGCTAGAAGATTTCTGATTACAGTTTCGATTTCCGTGCTTGTGATGGGTCTGTTAAGATCTTCTTTTTCTTCCTGGTTCAGTTTTGGAAAGTTATACTTTTCTAAGAATTTTTCCATTTCTTCCAAGTTGTCCATTTTATTAGCATATAGCTGCTGGTAGTAGTCTCTTATGACCCTTTGTATTTCAGTATTGTCTGTTGTGATCTCTCCATTTTCATTTCTAATTTTGGTAATTTTTTTCTTCTCCCTTTGTTTCTTAATGAGTCATGCTAACAGTTTGTCAATTTTCTTTTTTTTTTCAAAAACCAGCTTTTAGCTTTGTTGATTTTTGCTATGGTCTCTTGTTTCTTTTGCATTTATTTATGTCCTAATTTTTAAGATTTCTTTCCTTCTGCTAACCCTAGGGTTCTTCATTTCTTCCTTCTCTAGTTGCTTTAAGTGTAGAGTTAGGTTATTTATTTGACTTTTTTCTTGTTTCTTGAGGTAAGCCTGTAATGCTATGAACCTTCCCCTTAGCACTGCTTTTACAGTGTCCCATAGGTTTTGGGTTGTTGTGTTTTCATTTTCATTCATTTCTGTGCATATTTTGATTTCTTTTTTTATTTGTTCTGTGATTTGTTGGTTATTCAGAAGTGTGTTATTTAGCCTCCATATTTTGGAATTTTTAATACTTTTTTTCCTGTAATTGAGATATAATCTTACTGCACTGTGGTCAGAAAAGATGACTGGAATGATTTCAATTTTTTTGAATTTCCCAAGGCTAGATTTATGGCCCAGGATGTGATCTATTCTGGAGAAGGTTCCGTGTGCACTTGAGAAAAAGGTGGAAATGATTGTTTTGGGGTGAAATGTCCTATAGATATCAATTAGGTCTAACTGGTCCATTGTGCCATTTAAAGTTTGTGTTTCCTTGTTAATGTTCTGTTTAGTTAATCTATCCATAGTTGTGAGTGGGGTATTAAAGTCTTCCACTATTATTGTGTTACTGTTAAATTCCCCTTTCATATGCGTTAGCATTTGCCTTACATATTGCAGTGCTCCTATGTTGGGTGCATGTATATCTATAATTGTTATATCTTCTTCTAGGATTGATCCTTTGATCATTATGTAGTGTCCTTCTTTGTCTCTTTTCACAGCCTTTATTTTAAAGTCTACTTTATCTGATATGAGTATTGCGACTCCTGCTTTCTTTTGGTCTCCGTTTGCATGAAATATTTTTTTCCAGCCCTTCACTTTCAGTCTGTATGTGTCCCTTGTTTTGAGGTGGGTCTCTTGTAGACAGCATATATAGGGGTCTTGCTTTTGTATCCATTCAGCCAGTCTTTGTCTTTTGGTTGGGGCATTCAACTCATTTACATTTAAGGTAATTATTGATATGTATTGTCCCGTTGCCATTTACTTTGTTGATTTGGGTTCGCATTTATACAACCTTTCTGCGTTTCCTGTCTAGAGAAGATCCTTTAGCATTTGTTTGGTGGTGCTGAATTCTCTCAGCTTGTGCTTGTCTGTAAAGTTTTTGAATTCTCCTTCATTTCTGAATGAGATCCTTGCTGGGTACAGTAATCTGGGTTGTAGGTTATTCTCTTTCATTACTTTAAGTATGTCCTGCCATTCCCTTCTGGCCTGGAGGATTTCTATTGATAGATCAGCTGTTATCCTTATGGGAATCCCCTTGTGAGTTATTTATTGTTTCTCCCTTGCTGCTTTTAGTATTTGTTCTTTGTGTTTGATCTTTGTTAATTTGATTAATGTGTGTCTTGGGGTGTTTTGCCTTGGGTTTATCCTGTTTGGGACTCTCTGGGTTTCTTGGACCTGTGTGACTATTTCCTTCCCCATTTTAGGGAAGTTTTCAGCTATTATCTCCTCGAGAATTTTCTCATGGCCTTTTTTTTGTCTTCTTCTTCTGGGACTCCTATTATTCAAATGTTGGGGCATTTCACATTGTCCCAGAGGTTGTCCTCATTTCTTTTGATTCTTTTATCTTTTTTCTGCTCTGCTTCATTTATTTCCACCATTTTATCTTCTACCTCACTTATCCTATCTTCTATCTCCATTATTCTACTGTTGGATCCCTCCAGAGTGTTTTTGATCTCATTTATTGCATTATTCATTTTTAATTGACTCTTTTTTATTTCTTCTAGGTTCTTTTTAAACATTTCTTGCATCTTCTCGATCTTTGTCTCCAGGCTATTTATCTGTAACTCCATTTTGTTTTCAAGATTGTGGATCATATTTATTATCATTATTCTAAATTCTTTTTCAGGTAGATTCCCTATCTCCTCCTCTTTTGTTTGGTTTGGTGGGCATTTTTCATGTTCCTTTACCTGCTGGGTATTTCTCTGCCTTTTCATCTTGTTAAGATTGCTGTGTCTGGAGTGGCCTTTCTGTATTCTGGTGGTCTGTGGTTCCTTTTTATTGTGGAGGTTTCTCCCAGTGGGTGTGGTTGGACAATTGGCTTGTCAAGGTTTCCTTTTTAGGGAAGCTTGCGTTGGTGTTTTGGTGCGTGGAACTGGTTTTCTTCTCTCTGGAGTGCAATGGAGTGTCCCGTAGTGAGTTTTGAGATGGGTCTATGTGTTAGGTGTGACTTTGGGCAGCCTGTATGTTGACGCTCAGGGCTATGTTCCTGCGTTGCTGGAGAATTTGCATGGTATGTCTTGCTTTGGGACTTATTGGCTCTTGGGTGGTGGTTGGTTTCAGTGTAGGTATGGAGGCTTTTGGATTATCTCTTATTACCTAATGTTCCCTGTAGTCAGGGGGGACTCAAGAGGAGAGAGACAGATCTACACAGTTCTCTGTTCCCTAAGAGTTCTCCAAAGCCCAGACACCCACAGAGATTCACAGAATTGGATTGGGAAGAGAAGGGGGAGGGAGGAAATAAAGGTGTTCTGAGGGAGAAAACGGAGAGTCAAAAGTGGGAGAGAGTAATCAACATACTCCTGAGTAAAAATGGGTACTGAATATTGGATTCTTAAATGTCCAAAATTGATATCAAATACTGAAAAACAAAGCTTAAAAATCTAGAGTAGAGGTTAGACTCTTAAAAATACAATATTAAAAACAAAAACAAAAAAAAATTTAAGAAATATATATGAAGTCTGGTTTAAAAATAGGGCCTTTTTTGTTTTTGCAAGGTTATAGTGAAATGAAAATGAAAATTAAGGAGTAATAGAGGAGTAATAGGGGACTTTCGAAGAAAATAAGAGAAAAAAATAAAAAAAGGAAAAAAAATTTTAATTAAAAAATAGTAAAGATATATGAAAATGAAAATGAAATTTAAGGAGTAATAGAGGAGTAAGGGAATTTTAAAAGAAAATAAAAGAGAAAAAAATTTAAAATAAAAAGAAAAGAAAAAAAATTTTTTTAATTAAGAAAAAAGTAAAAATATATCTAGTAATTTCTCTGGAGCTGTTGCGGGCAGTGTGGGTTCGGTTCAGTTTCAGATAGCTCCTTGTTTCAGCTTACACTTCTCGATATCTATAGGCACCTTCCGGTGTAGTCGGTGTTACCTACAGGTATTTTAATCTGTTGCACCGGTCACTTCTGAAGCAGTTCCCTTTGTTTATTTGACTTCTGTTTGCTGGTCTCTTCAGTGTGTAATTTCCGCCCTGACACAAGCGGGTGGATGTGGTCTCTTGTTTAGGTTCGCTTGTTCAGTGGTGCTGTGGGGAGGGAGGGGCACTGCAAACAAATATCACCGGCCTGTGGGCGAGCACTCACAGTGTTCTGGCCACACTGGTTTTGCCCCTGCTCACGGGTGTGTGCTTTCCCTGTCTACACTGTTCAGGCTCCAGGCTGCTCTATAGGGAGTGGGCCCTGCATTGCATGCAGTTCCAGTTTTCGGGTACTCCACAAAAACTCAGACTCGGTTGGGCTTGCGTTTTGTGCCTTCCCTAGTCGGAGCAGCTCAGGCAACCAGGAGCTTGACAACCTCACTCTACCCAGGTGCAGTGCACCTTATCCCCTCCGTGGTCCCAGCCTCAGTTTCTGTGCACACCGGTTGTCTGCGTCTTGTGTCTGTTCTGGGGAGCTCTGACCCTCCAGGTGGATGTCACCCATCCAGAATCTCAGGAAGTCTTTGGTTAGAGACTGGAAGCCTGTTTGCAGTTTGGTAGGGAATGCTGTCTCTGGGGCCGAGTTTGCCCCTTTCCCCTCCCTCCTGCCTCCAGTGGGGGATGGGCCGGTCCACCGCCCACTAGCTCTTCTCTGGGATCGCTCAGTTCTTCCTTTGTTCTGCGAACGGCCTACAGTGTGTTTGGGCCAGTTAATTTTCTCTCTTGCTACCCCACAGTTTAAGTTGCTATCTCACATTAGCTCCCTCCGATTGCCCTCAGGGCATTCAGGCCCGGTCTAAGCAATGCCTCCCACTCCTCTCCGTCCCGCCCCCACTTGCTGGTGGCGGATGTGGGCACCTGGGGTACTTTTCTGCTGGGAGTTGCTTTTAGGCATGTAATCTGTGGGTTTTATTTATTTTTCCTCCCAGTTAGGTTGCCCTCCGAGATTCAAAAACTCCCCCCCCCCCCCACCCCAGACCTGCCATTGAGAGGGTTTCCTGGTGTTTGGAAACTTCCTCTATTACAACTCCCTTCCCAGGACGGGTCTCCATCCCTAGCTCTTTTGTCTCTCTTTTTATCTTTTATATTTTGTCCTACCTCCTTTCGAAGATGATGGGCTGCTTTTCTGGGTGCCTGATGTCCTCTACTAGTGATCAGAAGTCTGCTCAGCGTTCAAATGTTCTTTCGATGAATTTGTAGGGGAGAAAGTGGTCTCCCCGTCCTATTCTTCCGCCATCTTTCATAATCGATTATTGTTTCCTTCCTTCCTAGAGTCTTCTCACCCTCAGCTACCACCTCGGCTGAAATCAGTGGCTTACTTGACAGCAAGGCCCAGGCCACCAGTAGTCCAGTCATATCCTGCCCTGCTCTGTTGTGTAACAACAGGTCTACCTCAAGCTGATGATCAGGGTCAGTTATCCCAAGATGGCAACTCTTCTTCTGGACTCTGGACCAGAAGAACCCAAAGTTCCCAGGTGGCAGTTACAGCTTATAACTTGCTGGGACTTTCACTGTGCCTTCTGGAGTAAAAGTATACCCCTGTTGGATCAAGACTTTCACCCTTTAGATTCCAGAGCTGTGAAGACTGCAGCACAACGTCCTCCAGTGAATTACTGGGAATGATGGTAAGTGGAATCACTGCTGTTTCCATACTTCCGTTCCCAGACCCATGTATTCTTCCTACTTGGGACACAGTATCATGTAAATGCTTTTGATTCAATACAAACACTAAGTCCTGGAGGATGACACAGCCATCCTTGCAGAATATTGCTTCAGAATTGATGCTTTAGCTACATCTTCAATAGGCCACCCATACATTTTCTAAAGCTAGCAGCTCCTGTGTCATGTACTATGTCATATGACCAATGGATACTGTGGTCCTGGGCCATTCTCCTATTTCTGTTGCTGTGAAATAGGTTTCCTGGTATGATGTAATGTTATGTAGGGTCCCATAATGGTGGATCAAACATTCTATAAGTCCCTGGATAGGGGTGCTCACTGAGGTCCTGCAGGTAGGAATGACAAACCATGCATGGAATGGAAATTGTTGACTCTGGAGAGAGTTCAGTGTATCAAAGAGTGGCCAACTGATTTCCAGGGAATGGTGCCCTCTCAGGGGTTAACTTTTTTTTTTTTTTTTTTTTGCCACACTTGGTCTTAGTTGTGGCACACGGGATCTTTGATCTTCATTGTGGCATGTGGGGTCTTTAGTTGCAGCATGTGGGATCTACTTCCCTGCCCAAGGATCGAACCCATGCCCTCTGCAGTGAGAGCACAGGACCTTAGCCACTGGAGCACCATTGAAATCCCAGGGGTCAGTTTTGATCTCCACTGCAGAACAGTTGGATATTCACCAGTGGCAGTAGATAGAGCAATTTTAGTGTGAGTTGAAGCTGCTGGGCTCATGTGTAGCCTCCATCTTCGTCACCATGACTACTTTGCTCATGTGCCCATAGTAACAGCACTGGAGTGATGATGTCAGTCAGCAACATCCTTTTCTCTACTTGGTTGTTCAGTACTTCTTTCAAGTCAGATGCTCTTTGGTGGATATGTGATACTAAAACCTTTATATTTTGTGCCCACTTGTACATGTATCTATATCTAAGTATGTCAGACATTCTTCTTCTTCTTTTTTAGTTCTTGGCTGTGCTGGGTTTTTGTTGCTGTGCTCAGGCTTTCTCTAGTTGTGGAGAATGGGGGCTACTCTCTAGTTGTGATGTGCAGGCTTCTCATTGTGGTCGCTTCTCTTGTTGCAGAGCATGGACTCTAGAGCAGGTGGCCTTCAGTAGTTGTGGCACACAGGCTCTAGAGTGTGGCTTAGTAGTCGTGGCACACTGGCTTCAGTAGTTATTGCCCCACAGGATGTGGAATTTTCCCAGATCAAGGACGGAACCTGTGTCTCGTGCATTGGCAGGCAGATTCATAACCACTGGATCACCTGGGAAGTCCTTTCAGACATTCTTATCTCCAGTCTTCCGCCTTTTTTCTTTCAGACTACTGATCATTTGGATATAGTTTAACCTCAAACCACTTCTATTTCCACACGAAGTGAATGACCAAACACAATGCCCAAAGCTCTGCCAATTGGGAGACTTTTTCTTCACCACTGTCTTTCAAAAGCATTCTGATTGAAAGTAAAATATAATAGTCATCCATATACCCATATATAGGGCTGCCTTGTTTGTAAACCAATTTGAGGCCTTTTTTTGCCTTCTTCAGCTGGTCATATGGTAATCCCCTAACAGTGAACTGAGGGAGGGAGAGGTACCAATGTAACCATGGTTCTGTGCTTGGAGGTCTGGGTTGGCCACTTATGGGTGCATGCTGGTCCTCTTTGTTTGACCCCTGATATACTATTTCTGTCTTATAAAGGACTGTTGCTAGACCCACTCCAACATTTGATTTGGAAGGTCTAAAGGACTCATGTTAGCAGGGGTCAGTTCTAGCCACGTAGCCAAGCATTCCATTTCCTAGTAGAACACTTGGGCCTGGTAGAACAGTAGGAACTGCTTTTCAAGAGTTTTTGCCCTTACTTCAGGACCTCAGAGCCCTGGGTTTTCCCACTAGGGATTGCCACAAATGCCACATGGCATCTTTCTTCACAATTAATACTTCATGCATCATAGGATCTACTTGATATGGCTCAGGTAGAAAGGCTTTTGGCCCCCAAACCTGGACCAGCTACAGTCTTTTTGTGCTCTGGGCCCTTCTCAAAGCTGATAGCATGTCATACAACTCAGCACTCCCTTCTGGGCTTCCCGTGTGGCTCAGTTGTTAAAGAATTCACCTGCGATGAGGGAGACCTGGGTTCGATCCCTGGGTTGGCAAGATCCTCTGGAGAAGGGAAAGGCTACCCACTCTAGTATTCTGGTCTAGAAAATCCCATGGACTTTGGGTCGCAAAGAGTCAGATACAACCGAGCGACTTTCACTTCACTTCAGCATAGGATGAGAGTAATATTTCAAGGCATATGCTACCTCCAGAACTCAAAGAGGTTTTGGGCCTCCTTTTGATGTGGTAGGAGGTAAAAGTTGCCAGCATATGCCTTTTACTTTAGAGGGGATATATTGGCCTGTGCTGTGCTTAGTCGCTCAGTCGTGTCCAACTCTTTGCGACCCCATGGACTGTAGCCTGCCAGGCTCCTCTGTCCATGGAGATTCTCCAGGCAAAAATACTGGAGTGGGTTGCCATGCCCTCCTCCAGGGGAACTTCCCAACCCAGGGATCAAACCCTGAGCATTTCCAAAAATTGTGTGGATGTGTCAGGTTCCTAAAATTTTGCAGGTTTCTCTCTCACCATCTGGAGCATATATGTTGTATCAAGGCCTCTAGCATGCTAGCCACTTTTTGTTCACCCAGCCTAAACAGCATAATAGCATCAAGGAAATGGATCTATAGGATGTTCTTATGGGATATCCATATTATCTAGAACTCTTACTACATTACCATATGTAAATAGATAGCCAACAGGAATTTGCTGTATTGCTCAGTAAGCTCAAACAGGGGCTCTGTATCAACCTAGAGGGGTGGGATGGAGAGGGAAATGGGAGGGAGTTTCAAAAGGGAGGGGATATATGTATACTTATGGCTGATTCATGTTGAGGTTTGACAGAAAACAACAAAATTCTGTAAAGCAATTATCCTTCAATTAAAAAAAAACTATGTATGGCTATACATGTAGATATATTATGATTAAATGTATAAAGGTACATTGTTTCCACTCAAAGAGAAAATGGACAGTTTGCAATTGAGACAGAAAAGAATGCATTTTCTCAAATCATACCATGTAAATGAGGTATTATTGATCTTCTCTAGAAAAATACCACATACTACATGGCAGCTATAATTGGAACTATTACTTGGGTGACCTGTGGTTGTTTACTGATATTATCAAATATCTATCCAGTCTTAAGTAGGAACTGAAAAAGATAAACTGGAGACATTCATTGTTCCAGACCAGGAAACTCCTACAATCTAACAGGGTCATGTCAAAAATACATAGGGTCAAGTAAAAGGGCTCCCACTAGCTAAAGCTGTAAAAAATCAGAGCATCAAAAATGCTTGAAATTGATTAAAACATATCAGTTTTAAGTATGCTTAGAGTGCTATTTTACAAACGAAGACTTCATTGGTCAACAATTTATGTTGTTACAATATCAACTCATTATTCTGAACATTGATACAGTTTTAAAAAAATCTACCCATTAGCCTGTCTTTCTTGTATAAACTGCATTTTAGAGTAATCAAATAGTCAAAAGGGAAATTCTTCCTTTTATAAAAATTCTAGCTAATAAATGCAGAAGGAATGACAAGATCAGAAAATCACAAATTTGCAAGCTCTAATGAAATAACAGATTTAGGCAAAACTACCCAATATATGCCAGAACCAGTCGGTGAAAGCTGAAGGAGGGAAATTTATATTGGGGAGACCAGATTGACACCATCTAAGCACATTAATCAAGCTTCACATCTTTAAAAATGAGAAATACAAATGTTATGTACCTCACAATAGTATGTAATAAGAAGCACACAACAGCACCTCTGAAGTGTTGTGTCAAAGAAAATCGATAATGAATTGAAATAGAAACTAATCATAACTAGGAATTCACAGGAAACAGAGAAGGATTAGAATAATAAATTAATAGGCTAAACTTTGAAAGGCATATTAAGCTTTGCATATTACCATTGAGAACACATATTCAGTTCAAATGCAAATATGATATTTCAACTGTACTTTTTAAATAGGTAACTCAAACTCTTCAATGTAGCTGAAATTATAGTAGTTGGCTTATGGTCATAGAGGGTTATGACCACAGTACAAAAAAAACTGGAAATTAATGAGTATCAAAGAACCACAAAACAAGCAACATTGAAAAAAGTTGCAAGTTGATCTTTAGAAAATATGGAGTCAAAAAACAAATCAAAAGTTTCAGTTTGTGTTATTAGAAAATAATGGCAATAAGTTTTATGATACAACAAAACATATATATTCAGAAGATTTTGGTATAATTAAATTCCTTTGTTATAAAACAGGAAACTATACATAAATTACCTAAACTTTAAATAAAGTAGAAAAACAATAAAATAAAATGTCACCCACTGTATCAATTCCAAACTCTTCTTAGAATTTCAAATCAATTCATAATTTATCAAACAATGAACAGGCAAACAAGTAAGCAGAAGGTGTTGTACTGTGAAGAGTTTTAGCAGACATCCTTTTATATAAATAGCTAAAAGTTGCAAGAAAGTAAGTGAGGCGGGAGGGATTAGGGGCTGGCAATACAAAAAGAAAACCTGAAAAAAATTATACAAGTAGAAGTCAAGCTTCAGCTGCTCATGGTGAGGTACTGCGAGGAGAAAGGTCCTCTGCTTTTTTTTTTTCTTTTTTAAGATTTTTTTTTTTTTTTTTTTTTGGCTGTGGTAGGTCTTTGTTGCTGCATGCAGGCTTTCTCTAGTTGTGGTAAGTGGGAACTCCTCTTCATTGTGGTGTCTTCTCTTTGTTGTGGATCACTGGCTGTAGAGTGCTGGCTTCCATAATTGCAACATGTGGGCTCAGTAGTTGCGGCTCGCTGACTCCAGAGCACTGGTTCAGTAGTTGTGGCACATGGGCTTAGTTGCTCCACGGCACGTGAGATCTTCCCGGAGCAAAGATCAACTGGGTATTCCTTGCACTGCAAGGCGGATTCTTAACCACTTGGCCACCATGATATCCCCATCTGCTTTTTTAAGTGACTTGGATTTTAAAAATTACTTCTTGAGGTCAGGAGAGAAAATCTTGGAACTGAGGAAGACAGAATTTAGGACTAAAATCCATGAAGAAAGCTAAAACAATTGAAGGACTACCTTGTTTTGAGAGCAGAAGAGAAAAAAAAAATCTACCTGCAAATAATATATCTGCAAGTAAAGTATATGTATCCAGAATATACAAAAACTCAAAATTGAGTAATAAAAAAATAAACACCCCAGTGAACAAATGGAAAAATATTTGAACACTTTACTAAGTAAGATGTTTGGAAGATGAGCATATACAAAGATATTTAACATCATTATCATTAGGGAAATGGAAATCAAATCCAGAATGAGATTCTAGCTTCACATGTATTAAAATGGATAAAATTAAAAAGACTAACCATACAAACTATTGGAGAGAGTTGGAGAGACAAGAACTCTCATACACTCTGTGGGAAAACGGTTTGGTAGTTTCTTAAAAGTTAAATATGCACCATGGTTTCCTTGGTAGTCCAGTGGCTAAGACTGCTCCCAATGCAGGGGACCTAGTTTCTATCCCTGGTCATGGAACTAGACCTCACATACCGCAACTAAGAATTAGCATACTGCAACTAAAAGAGTCTGCGTGCCACAACTAAGACCTGACACATCCAAATAAATAAATATTTCTTTTAAAAAAAGTTAAACATACACCTATTAAATGATCCAGCTGTTCTAATGCCAGATATTTATGTAAGAAGAAAATATATGCCTATGCAAAGACTTGTCCATGAATATTTATAATAACATTATTTGTGATAGCTCAAACTGGAAACAACCCAAATATCTCATCAATAGGTGAACACATTAACTGTAGTCCATCCATTCCATGGAATACTTCTGAGCAATAAAAAGGAATGAAGATATACTACAATATGGCATTCATAATAACATGGGTGGATCTCAAAATTATGATGCTCAATGATAAGAAGCCAGACAAAAAGAGAGTTAATACTGAATTAGTCCATTTATGTAAAATTTGAGAAAATGAAAATTAATCTATAGTAGCAGAAGGCAGATCAATGGAGGTAAGAACAGGGACATACTGGAGGAAAATATTACAAAAATATACAAAGAGTCTTTGAGGGTAGAAAAGATGTTCATTGTCTTGACTGTGGTAATGGTTTCTTGAGTGTAAACATACACCATATGTTCTGACTAAATGAATATTGTTTAGGTATACATTGGCAATCAAACTATAAAAGAAAGCAAGGAGACTATTAATACAAAAGTCTGATGAGAGGTGAACATGCACAGGCCTTCAGGAATGCTGGAAAATTTCTGTTTCTTGACCTGTGGTAGTTTCTTGGATGTTCATTTTCTAACTGTTCCTTAAACTGTAAATGTGTATTTCATGCACTTTTCTATGAAACATTGATTTATGTTTAATTTCACAATAAAAACAAAATAATAAGCAATGATTAATAAAAATTGGTGAATATTATTAAATATTAAATTTAAATAACTCTTGAGAATATAAAAAATTTGTGAAAGTTTAAAAGCAGATTAGGATAAAAGGTAGCTAACAGTTATCTAAACCTTGGAATGCTTTGATTTTTTTTTCTCTATTTAAACTTATTGCCTAGGGAATCTCATCAAGGCTTCTGATACCTGTAGTTTACTTCTCCCTTAATTTCCAGACATATATATCCAAATGCCCACTCACATTGTTACTTGAAAGTCAAAAAGACATCTAAAAATAATGTCCTAACATCATATTGACAAAATTTTAGAAACATTTCTACTAAATGATGAATGACATAATATTACCTATTTTCAATGCTGTTATTTAACAACATGGAGCTTCTAGTTAATGAAATAAAATAAGAAAGAAATGAGAAAGGAGCAAGAAAGGGAAAGAGAGGAGAAGAGGCATAAAGGAATGATAATAAGGAGAAAGACAATGATTTGGAGGTAAACTGATTACATAATAATGTAACTGAGCTGGACCCTCCAGGTCAGTCTCATCTGTCTAGTGTTGGGTGTCATGTGGTCAACCATTCCCGTAAGTCTAGGGTAGGAATCTTTCCCTCCCTAGTAGGATGAAAAGGAGATTAAAGCAGCATCTCAAGCCACCTGGAGTTATTCCAGGTTATTCCTGTACTCTTTTAACTTGCAGAAATGGTTGATTCTTTGTCTGGACAGTGAAAATGCAGAGTAAACCTCGAGCATTTTGTAGTACCAGTAAGAAAATATTCTTTTGCATTTTAAAAAAGAACCACACAACTGAAGTTTTTTGGTTTGGTTGGTTTTTGTTTTTCCCCACAGAATATTGCAGTTTCCAAAGTTGTAGCCAGAGTAATTCTCCATCCACCCTAATTGGTTTTCCTTAAAGTGAAAGTGAAAGTGTTAGTTGTTCAGTCCTGTCGACTCTTTGCGACCCCATAGATTGCAGCTGCCAAGTTCCTCTGTCCATGGGATTCTCCAGGCAAGAATCCTGGAGTGGATAGCCATTCCCTTCTCCAGGGGATCTTCCTGATCCAGGGATTGAACCCGGGTCTCCCGCATTGCAGGCAGATTCTTTACTGTCTTAGCCACCAGGGAAGCCTTACCTTAGTTTACTTATAATTCTAAAAGTAATTTTGCAACCATAATACTAAGTCCTAGCTTCCAAGTATGTACCAGACTTTGTCTTTGCATGGAGTCTACTAACAATTGTGTTTATAACACAACATTAGAAATTTCCTGTGTTCTTCCATTAAATTGCCAGAACCTCCACATATGTTGCTTCCGCATGGAGGACTCTGTTATGCTCCTCAATAAATCACATAAAGTCACATGCAGGATGAAGTCCAGGGTATCGACGAGACCCCAGCGGGGACGATCCTTTACCATGCTTTTTTAGACATCGAAATCTTCGCCATGAACCGGAAAATAAGCAAAATCAAACAAGGCCTGGGTTTGAAATTCGGCCAAGCTGGTGTACACGGGTGCATAGACCTTGCAACTACTCCCGTCCCCTCCCTAAGCCTGGTTGGGGGATGGGGGGGGACACTCCTCCAGTCCTGCCTAGCCCACTGCCACCTGCGCGACAGCCTGGATGATGCAGGTTGAAGGGTATGGAGAGAAGGCAGGGGACAAGGCAGCAAGGAGGGGACGGTGGGACCTGCTTTGTTGCAAGTCGTTGAGGGAAAGGCGCCAGTTCCCCATGGTGTCTTGCCGCTCCGCCGCCTGCAACCCACAAAAGTGCAGAGGGGCCAGAGCAGCATCCTGTGTCATCCCTAAGGCTGCCAAGTTTTATCCAGCACGTGCCAGGTACCTGGCACCGTGTGGGGACACGAGACATCCCAGGGGGCCTCCCCAATTTCCTAAGAGAGCTGCAGTCAGAAGCCTAGGCTCCAAGCAAACCGAGCTTTATAGAGAATTACACAACCGGAAGTGGCCAAGCTGGGTGGGACCCCAGGTCAGCCTGTCTCTGCGCAGAGCCCAGAGCTCACTCCGTGAACTGCTTCAAGCAAGGAAAAGCCTACCTCTGTCAAGAACAGGGCCCCAGGCCTAAGCATTGCATGGGCCAAGTACCCACTGGGCAGCCGCCAGGATGGCCACATACGCATTTCACAGGTGAGGAGACTGAGCCTCCATACCTTATCCACCATCACAGAGTTGAAATCCAGGCCTTCTGACTCCAAATCCATCCCAGATGTTATAACAGGAGTGACCAAATCCAGCTTGTTGCCTGTTTTTGTTCAGCCCATTAGCTGAAACTAGCTTTTGCATTTTTCAATGGTTGGGAAAACTTTTTTAAGTAATACTATTTCATGCACATGAAAATTATAGGAAATTCAAATTTCAGTGTCCATAGTTTTTTGGAGAAGGAAATGGCAACCCATTCCAATATTCTTGCCTTGAAAATCCCATGGACAGAAGTGCCTGGCGGGCTATGGTCCATGGGGTTGCAAAGGATTCAGACACCACTTAGCAACTGAACAACAACAACATATACAGTGCAATCCTCATTTAACTAGCTACAGACTCTGCAAGCAGCAGTTACTCCCCGGGAAGCTGGAACTCATAGCAGGAAACAAAAGAGAGCCTGAGCATAACTACTTCAAAGATGCATGTTTGAAACTTTCAAACAGGAAGAGCTACCTGAAGCACTTTGAGCAACTTTGCATTTGTTAATTGCATCCAAAAAGTCAGCAAGTCAAGGATAGTCTTTCCAGCTTAAAACAAACATTCTATTCTATTCTATTCTATTTTTAGTTTGTCTATTTTTTTTATCTGGGACTGATGACTGGAGATATATATCTCAAAATAAAATTCCATCATATAAATGAATACTAGCACATAATGAAAAGCAACTATTGTATAACAAAACATAACATAAAAACATTAATTTTGTGAGAATGGTGGGGTCACAGGCATTATTTTTCTCTAACTACTTTTAATAATGGACTTATATGTTATTAAATGTGATTAAAAACACAATTATAAAAACATAAAAATGTGTACTTCAGTGAAAGTTCTTCCCTTAAAACTGTTATTTTAGAAAAATACACACTTTCCAACAATTATGTTGTACCTCCAAGATCCTTGTAGAATTCTGTTCTGAAAAGTGTCTTTGGAGTAAGTTTATAAGCCCCATAAGAAATAAAATGTCACTATTTTAATAGTCGCAACCTATTTGTTTAAATGAAAATCATGTTCCCTAGTTTAATCACCAACAGCTTATTCACAGCTTTGGCTCCAAATTTTGGCTGCTTCTAAAAAATAATAGAAGTTCCACACAAATTGTGTTACCACTCAGTCTATTTAAATAACCTCAAGCAGACTTGGTAAGTAATTTCACCTAGCTTCTAAGATCATTGGAGAAGGAAATGGCAACCCACTCCAGTACTCTTGCCTGGAAGATTCCATGGACTGAAGAGTCTGGTAGGCTATACAGTCCATGGGGTCGCAAAGAGTCGGACACGACTGAGTGACTTCACTTTCACTTTCTTTCTTTCTAAGATCATCCAAGTTTCCCTTATCTTCTGGTGTCTAAAAATCTGCATACCATTGTCCTGTTAATCATCACATCCAAGCCTGGGCTTCCCTGGTGGCTCAGCTGTTAAAGAATCTGCCTGCAATGCAGGAGACCCGGGTTTGATTCCTGGGTCAGGAAGATCCCCTGGAGAAGGGATAAGTTACCCACTCCAGTATTCTCGGGCTTCCCTGGTGGCTCAGCTGGTAAAGAATCTGCTCACAATGCAGGAGACCTGGGTTCAATCCCTGTGTTGGGAAGATCCCTTGGAGAAAGGAACGGCTGCCCACTCCAGTATTCTGGCCTGGAGAATGCCATGGACTGTATATCCATGGAATTGCAAAGAGTTGGACATGACTGAATGGCTTTCACTTTCAAGACTGGACCACTTTCCTTCCTAATGTACCATGGTAAAAAGGAAGCTCACCTTCACTTTCCAAGAATATGAGTTCATTAAAACTGAGATAGTTACAAGTTATTAATCTTTCCTCAACCCTTAGCATAGTGCTTGACACATAGTATATGTTGATTAAAGGTTTAATCTAAAAGTCAATAATTGTGTGAATGAATGATTAGATTGATCTCCACCATTATCAAGAGCTCAAAATGAGGGTTGTCTAAATGAGCATCGTAAAGGATCATCCCCACTGGGGTCTTGTATCTACCCCGGGACTTCATCCTGTATGTGCCTTTATGTGATTTACCAAGAAACATAACAGAGCTCTCCATGCAGAAGCAACTTATGTAGGGGATCTGGCACTTAATGGAACGACACAGGAAATTCATAATATTATGTTATAAACACAATTGTTAGTAGACTCCTTGCAAAGAAAAAGTCTGGTACATACTTGGAAGCTAGAACTTAATATTATGGTTACAAAATTCTTTTCAGAAACACAGAAGTCTATTTTGTTATCCCATTGGTATAATGGTCACTTACCCAAACTAAATGAAAAATTTTTACTATGTTTTACAATGTAAAATTTCACTTGTATTGTTTAATTTTATTTTTCTCACAGCCTCTGAGGTAGTTACTTTTGCTATTCTATGTGAAAGATAATGAAACTAAAAATATGGGATGATCATGTAAACCTCACTGTTAATATGGGGTAGAAGGGGGTTTCAACCAAGCCTCTTTCTGTGTGTACAAAGAGATCTCTTCTGCTACTCCAGCTACCCAAAACAATGGGCAGTCACCTTCCAAGCAAACCGGATGGCTCTCTGTTAGCAAGATAGATTTCAATATTCATGTCCCCGAATCCAAAATATCAGTAAGGACCCTTACTCACTAGTTTTCTTTGGAAGTCTTCAGAGTTGAGGGATCTCTTTATTTTAGGTCCTTCATTCCCCTTCTACTTTCATCCCTAACAGGCACTGTGAGGACACAATTCATATGAATAATATTCACATTCAAAGTTTTGCCCTTGATCTGGTTTGTATTAGGGATAAGAAAGCAAGAAGGTGCATTAAGTCTCTCCTGGTGTTTCCAAAAGTGAGAGTCTGGCTGCTTGCTGCTCAAAAGCCAATAAACAGACAAGCTTGGTGGAAAGGAAAGTTTGCTCTATTTTGGAGGCCTGAAATCTCAGAGAGAGGGCAGACTCCTGTCCAAAGGCTGGCTCCCCCTCTCCCCATTGACAATCAGCGGGCAAGAGCTTTTATAGGCAGAGGGAGGGGGCTACATGAGAAACAGCAGTAATCTTGAAATTAGTCATTGGTGGTCTGATCGGCATCATCTTGGTTGTTTTAGGTATATTTAACCTTCAGTTCTGGGGTTGGTTCATTTCCGTTTCTTTGAGGCCAGTTCTCGGAATTGTGGCAGCTTATGTCATGGCTACAATCTGGTATCATGTAGTTAATTAACTTCTTCCACCTGATGACAGCTGATGAGATATGGCTCAGAATATTATCTATGGTCCTTGAGAAGGAACTAAAGGTCCTTGACTATACTTAATAACTACCTTATTATTATTTGGTCTCCTTTGACTGTTTTCCTTTGTTTTTGCAAAAGGCAGGCTGAGGACATGGTGGGCAAGGACCATAGGATCCTGCTACGTTTCACTAGGATGACCAACCATTTGGTTTGCGTGGGACTGAGCGATTTCCCAGGACATGAGACTTTCAGTGCTAAAACTGGGACAATCCCAGGCCATCCAGGATGGCTGATAACCACCATCCACATACAAACCCAGGAATCTGAACCAGATTGCAAATGTCTCAAAGGCTGCAGCTATGTCATATAGGCCTACTTCAGCACCCAGTTTGTATTATTTGGTCAAAAGGTGGAAGAATGTAAAAGGTTTTGGAATAGCCAGTGGGAATTTGCTGTATGATGCAGGGAACTCAAACCAATGATCTTTGACAACCTAGAGGGGTGGGATGGGGTGGGAGGTGGGAGGAGTTTCAAGAGGAAGAGGATATATGTATACTTATGACTGATTCACATTGATGTGTAGCAGAAACCAACACAATATTGTAAAGCAATTATCCTCTAATTACAAATAATTTTTTAAAAAGGCTTTGGAGAACATTAACTATTCACCAATTGTCAAAAGTAAATTCTTGCAGTCTAACTGATTACCCGGGAGGATGGGTCTGAAAACAAACAGGCCATAGATGATGCTACTCAGATTCTGTCTTATCGCTCTTGGAGTTATTAAGGACCGCAGTGATCTATCCACATTGACCATGCATGCACTGAATATTTATTATATACTAAATTCCTGATAAGCAAAAAAGGAGAAATCTCTGTCCTCAAGGAACTTGTGGTCTATGATGGAACGCATATAAATAAACAGTCTCCAATGTATTGTAAAGAATACAGCAATAAAAATATGCACAAATGACAGTGGCAGCACAGGGTAATATTTCTCCATGAGGTGGAGGAAATCTCAGAGATCATAGAAGATAATGTGGAAATGGTGCAGAATAGTGCACTATTTCAGCAGAATAGTGCAGAATCAGCATTCCAGAGAAGGATCAGGATGTGCAAAGATAGAGGAACATGCCATTCATGGCGTATGTGCAGGAAATTAGAAGCTCTCTGATATTTACAGAGCATAAAATACATGAGTGGGAGCAGTTTCAGAAAGAGAAAAAGCTGAAGATATTTGTGGGATCAGATCACAAAGTATCTGCTAAGCTTATCATGCTCATTGAAGGTTTTCAAATAGGGGAGAGACAGGTTCAGATTTACCTTTAAGGAAAATCAGGGTGCAGGATGGAAAGATGACAAGGGCCAGGTTAAAGCAAGTGAAGGGGATCAGGACAGAGCTGAGTTAATTAATGAGAGAGAATAACATTTATTTTTCACATTATACTATCAACTTTTTATTTCACATGAAGTTATTAATTATGCATGTGTGCTAAGTTGCTTCAGTTGTGTCCAATGCTTTATGAGCCTATGGACCAAAACCTGCCAGATTCCTCTGTCTATGGGATTCTCCAGGCAAGAATACTGGAGTAGGTTGCTATGCCCTCCTCCAGGGAATCTTCCCCACCCAGGAATCGAACCCACATCTCTTATGTCTCCTGCATTTACCACTAGTGCTCCCTGAAAGCCCATTATTAATTATACCCTCCATTATATATATACAATTAATAATAACTTAGTAGCTTGAAAAAATATGAAGCAAATTTAAAATATGACAATTATATTAAATATCTTCATAAATTACAGATAAATTTTAGCAGTAGAGCATGAAGATGTATACGTTTTTCCAGTTTAATTTTTGAAATATTTTTTAAAACTATGGAACTCATTTTTGTCAACATTTTTGATTGTTATTTACAAATGCACATTTAAGAATAAAATGTACTTTTGTCTTCCTGTCAGCCAGAAACACATTTATTTTTTTAAATGTATTGGAGCTTCTGTTTTCAGCCCAGAGATGTAGAGATATGCCTTCCATTATATATATATGTGTGTGTGTATATATATGTGTGTATATATACACACACACATGGGCTTCCCAGGTGACTCAGTGGTAAAAAATCTGCCTGCCAATGCAGGAGATGTAGGAGATGTGGGTTCAGTCCCTGGGTTGGGAAGATCCCCTGGAGAAGGAAATGGCAACCCACTCCAGTATTCTTGCCTGGGAAATCCCATAGCCAGAGGAGCCTGATGGGTTACAGTCCTTGGGTCACAAAGAGTCAGACACGACTGAGCATGTGGGAGAATGAGTAGGTAGATATATATATTGCACACAACATGTATGATAAATAAAATACTCCTGATAAACTGCCTGAATGCCAGTTTCTGGATACAGTAGAAAATTCATCAAGTTAATTCCCAATTTAGGAGCACTGTCTAGAGAGCCAACCAGGTTCTCCCACTGACTCTTTGCTCACCTTTTTAAAAATTCTAAACTTCCTTCACAGAATGTGTTTCCTCTTTCTTCCTATAAAAGACTAGTGCAAATGTTAACTTCCCCATAAAACTTTCCCCATCGTTTCATCTCAAATAAATCATTCCCTCCTTTGTACTCTTAAAACACTTTTTCTCAATTCTTATAATAGATTCATCTATGAATCCTCACAGACCCTAGAAAGAACTCAGATAATTTCAATGAGCAATTAATGCATGTCATTTATATACATTCATTTTTAATGAACATTATGCGGGATATAAAGTAGTTCTTCTGCAGATCTCAGTTGCAGGTGAGATGCTGCTTTAAGAATTAAAAACCTTATTTACATCCACAAATAATAAATTCGGTAAATAAATTTTAAAATTTCAACACTTCAGTATACCTTGTATTCATTACACATGATGATATGATGATATACTGCCTTAGTAATTGGCATAGAAACTTGTCTATTACTTAGTGTTATTTAGAAAATTGAATCATAAAATTGTATGTATAATACTGTTAAGTGCACAATTTATAGCATTCATTATAATATTTACTAGTACATATGTATAATTCTGGCAGAATAGATGCCAAAATACAGCATTCACTTTGCCCAAGTAGCTGATTTATAGATACTTTTTACATATTCTTCATATTTTTCTATGTGTGTGAATAAATGTGTCTTTTAATTCATGTAACATACATGCTGAGAAGAATGCTTTTCTATCTAGTTCTCAATCGAGATGTCCCATGACTTTCTTTCCTTTTTTGTCTTAATTCACAACATTCTTCTATTCACATGGTAAATTTTTCAACAAAGCAAAGAGTATACAATATAAGAGAGATCTCCCTACTACCCTGGACACCCAGATTCTTAAATTCTTTCCCTATGGCAGGGGTCCCCAACCAGGATCCCCCTCCAGGATCTAATGCCTGATGATCTGAGGTGGAGTTGATATAATAATAATAATAATAGAAATACAGTGCACAATAAATGATATGTGCTTGACTCATCCTGAAACCACCCACACCCCAGTCCGTGGAAAGAGTATCTTCCACAAAACTGGTCCCTGGTGCCAAAAACATTGGGGACTGCTGCCCTAGAGGCACTCACTACTAACAGGGTCTTTTATACTTTCATATAAAAGTGGTATCTGTTTTTCTTTTACACAAATTAGAGCATACTTTTCACACTGTTCAGTATTCTTCTTTGGCACAGGTAATCATATACAGGCATACATATACAGGTATTTCAGGTTCAGTTCCAGACTACCTCAATAAAGTGAATATTGCAATAAAGAGTCAAGTAAGTCACATAAGTCCCAGTGTGTATAGCAGTTATGTTTAGACTATATTGTACTGTGGTCTATTAATAGCATGTCTTAAGAAGGAATGCATATATCTTAATGGAAAAGTTCTTTATTGCTAAAAATGCTAATCATCATCTGAGTCTCCAGCAAGTCACAATCTTTTTGCAACAGTAATATCAAAGATTACTGATAGTAATACCTGTGATTACTGATCACAGATCACCATAACAAATGTAATAATGATTTTTTAAAAGTTAAAAATATTGTGAAAATTACCAAAATGTGACACAGAGACACAAAGTGATAAATTCAGTTCAGTCCAGTTCAGTCGTTCAGTCATGCCTGACTCTGTGACCCCATGGACTGCAGCACGCCAGGCTTCCCTGTCCATCACCAACTCCTGGAGCTTGCTCAAACTCATGTCCATCGAGTTGGTGATGCCATCCAACCATCTCATCCTCTCTCATCCCCTTCTCCTCCTGCCCTCAATCTTTCCCAGCATCAGGGTCTTTTCTAATGAGTCAGCCCTTGGCATCAGGTGGCCAAAGTATTGGAGTTGCAGCTTCAGCATCGGTCCTTCCAATGAATATTCAGGACTGATTTCCTTTAGGATTGACTGGTCTGATTTCCTTGCAGTGAGAAATTACTGTTGTGGAAAATGGCTCGATAGACTGGCTCCCCTCAGTTACCACAAACCTTTAACTTGTATAAAGCAGTATCTTCAAAGTACAACAAAGCAAAGTGCAATAAACGAGGTATGCATGTAGCTGAGGAACTTTTTATTAGGTACATATAAATCAGGCACATTCTTTGAATAGCTTAACAATGTACAGAATTTATTCAAACATTTACCTGAATGAAAGGCATGAAGAGTGTTTCTACGTTTGCTATTATGAACATATTTCTTCAGTAAAGATCCTTGTAATATCTGAGTAATATAGCTAATAGATCAAAGAATATGTGTGTTTTTAATTTTGATAAATTTTGCTAAATGTTTGTAATTTGTCCTCCAAACTAATTTCTTCAACCAGCAATAGAAAAGAGTGCCTGTTAGCTCACAGCATCCTCTACTCTGGGTAGGTGACTGTTCTTCTCTGTGTGATTAGATACTCAGATCTTTAGCAATGTCATAAGAGAAATAATATTGTGTACTTGTTTTCATTTAGGTTTTTATAAAGTATGAGTGTGATTTAACATCCTTCCATATTTACAAGTCATTTATATATTTTTTCTGTGATTTGCCTGTTTGTGCACTTTATGTATCCATACTTTGGTTTGTCTTTTTCTTACTTAGAAAGATCTGAAAAATCTAGCTCCTTCTTTATGTGTTGTAAATATATTTTTCAGCTCTCATTTATCATTTGACTCTTCTAAGATGTTTTTTGCTGAGACAATTTGTAAATTTTTCATGTCTTTAAATGTATCAGTCATTTTCCTTAAAGCTTCTGAGTCCTGTGTGTTGCTTTAGGAAGGTTTTAACCAGTTCATGGATATTAACATTAACCATATTTTCTTCTAAGAAACAGTTTCCAAATCTATTCTTTATGTGTAAAGCTGTAAGCTATCTGGCATTTATTTTTAAGAGTGAATTAAGAATCCAGGTTTATCTCTTTTTCTCTCAAAATAGGTAGCCAGTTTTCCTAATGTTATTTATTGAACAATTTATCTTCTCCACATTTAAAAAGATACCCTATCATATACTAAATTCCTATATTTATTTGGTTCTAATTTTGGACTTTGTTCTGTGTCCTTGGTCTGACTGTTCATGTACCAAACACTTATTTACCATGCCTGCACAATACATGTTAATATCTGGTTAAGTGAGACCCCTCTTGTTGCTTTTCTTTTTCAGGAATTTCTTTGGCCACTCTGTTTTTAATTTATATATTAAAAGATAAGGTTATTGTGACAAATGGCAAAATTTCATTTTTTATGCCTGAATAATACATACATATATATATATATATATATATATATATATATATATATATATATATATCATCTTCTTTATCTATTTATGTCAGTGGACACTTTGGTTGCTTCCATATTCTTGGCAATTGTAAATAATGCTGCAATGAAAATTGAGGTTTGTATATCTTTTCAAATTAATTTTTTCATTTTCTTCAAATAAATACCCAGGAGTGTGATTGCTAGATCACATGGTAGTTCTAGGACTTTCCTGGTAGGTCAGCTGGTAAAGAATCCACCTGCATTGCAAGGAGACCCTGGTTCAATTCCTGGGTCGGGAAGATTCCCTGGAGAAGGGATAGGCTACCCACTCCAGTATTCTTAGGCTTCTCTGGTGGCTCAGACAGTAAAGAATCTGCCTGCAGTGCAGGAGACTTGGGTTCAGTCCCTGTGTTGGAAAGTTCCCCTGGAGGAGGGCATGGTAATCCACTCCAGTCTTCTTGCCTGGAGCATCTCCATGGACAGAGGAGCCTGGTGGGCTACAGTCCATGGGGTCACAAAGAGTCAGACAGGACTGAGCAGACTAAGCACGGTAGAGCACATGGTAGTTCTATTTTTAATTTTTTGGGGAAACTCCATACTGTTTTCCACGATGGCTGCACCAATTTACATTCCCACCAACAATGTACTACGATTCCCTTTTTTCCATATGCTATGAACTCTTGATATTTCTTGTCTTTTTGATGATAATCATTCTGACAGGTATGAAATGGTATCTTGCTGTGATTTCAATTTGCTTTTTCCTAATGATTAGTGGTGTTGAGCATCTTTTCTTTTTTTTTATTTTTATTTATTTATTTTTTAACAAGAAAATGTTTTAATTGTAAAACTAACTTGAGGGAGGGGAGGGCGGGGCTGTGCTGAGGGGCCAGGAACCTGGATTCTTCAAGCGGTGGTTCTGTCCCCAGAGCCACCCCGCAGGCCAAGGACCGTCTGTCCCCAGATGGGGGCTAGAGTGTTATAAAATGGCAATATAAATAGACTTCTAGAAAAGAGGAGGCTGTCCAGGTGCAGTAGTCATGTTCTGCAGAGGCTGGGGGTGGGTGGGAAGCCCCGCCCCCTGGATCCCAGGTCCAGCCACACAGAGGGGTGCGGGGGGAGGGAAAAGGCCACTCTTCAGACATTCATGATCGACCCCTGCAAAGGCTCGGGGGGAGGGGCTGCGTGTCAGGCGAGGTCTCAGACACCCCCACTTGCAGGCTGGAGGACACCAGAACTGGACCTTCCACATGCACACACGGGCACGCGCACCCGTGCGCGTGCGCGCACGCACACACACGCGCGCGCGCGCACACACACACACACACACACACACACACACACACACACACTCACACACACTCACACCTTTCGTAGTGTTGTCTCCACCCCCGGCGGCCCCCACGGCAGATTTCCAGTGATGGGAGGCCGCCTGCCCTTCCTGGAAACAGGAAAACCCCGGGGATGGGCCTGTCCCAGAGGGTGGGGGGGGGGGGGGGTCTTGGGAGCCTCACTTGCTCCCAGGAGTCCCTGTGTTTCTTTCAAAGTCACAAAATCAAAACCGGAGTTCAGTAGTAGGGTCCCGCACACCCCCCGGCAAGGAGGGTGGCGCCACACGGAGTGTCTCCGGGGCTGGGAGGAGCGGGGGCCGGCCCCCCACTGGCCTCTGACCGGGCAGGGGTGACCCAGGGGGCTCTTTGGTTCAGGGGTGGGGGTGGTGCCCAGCCTCATCGGGTGCGGTTCTGACGCATGAGGGGCACGATGCTGGCGGGCGGGCCCGCTTTGGCCAGGAACGGGTGTTTGAGCAGCTCGGCCACCGTGGCCCGCTGGGCCGGGTCACGCACCAGCAGGCGGTCCAGGAAGCCCTTCAGGGACGGTGACACCTTGTGCAGGTTCTTCAGTCGGGGCGGCAGGTTGTCCCGGATCATCTTCATGGCTTTGAGGAGTGGCTCATTGAAGTAAGGGGGCTCCCCATCCACCATCTCGATCACCATCACCCCCAGAGACCAGATGTCCACCTCTGGCCCATAGGGCAGGCGGGAGATGAGCTCCGGGGCCATCCAGTAGGGCTTGCCCACCAGGGACTTCCTCCGTGGCACCTCCTTGCTCACCTGGGCGCAGAACCCGAAGTCTGACAGCTTCACCCTGCCGTCGTGGGTCAGCAGGATGGAGTCGCTCTTGATGTCCCGGTAGATGACCCCCTGGGCGTGGAGCACAGACAGGGCCTGCAGCACGGCCAGGCACACGGCGGCGATCTGCTCCTCGTTCATCCTGGTGTGCGTGACGACGTCGGTGAGGGCGCCTCCCTCCAGGAACTCCATCACCACCCAGAGCTCGTCGCCGACCAGGTAGCTGTTGTACATCTCCACCATGTTCTCATGCTGGTAGTCCCTCGTGATCACCACCTCATTGAAGAGCAGCTCCCGCCGCTGCTGCTTGCGCAGGTCCATCTTCTTGACGGCCACCAGCCTGCCGGAGCTGCGCACGGTGGCTATGCACACGATGCCGGTGGAGCCCTCACCGATCTTGATGAAGTTGTCCAGGTAGGATCGGGGGTCCACCACCAGCTGCAGGGCAGCCTGGAACTGCTCGTGGGACACTCGCTGGGGTTCCCGCTGTGGTGAGCGGGGGCCGGGGGGCCCAGGGGCAGGGGGCACGGCGGGGGCGGCAAGGGCGCAGGCTGGAGGGGCCAGCTGGGGCTCAGAGGCGTGGGGGCCCATCACTCCAGGGCTGGGGGCGCCATGGGCTCGGGCAGGAGGCCGGGAGGAGGACGACTGGGGGACAGCCAGGCCCCCCACCGATGGCCCGTTGGGGGCCATGTTGTGAGGCTCCCCCTGGGTGCCCCGGGATGGGTGGTCCGTGTCGGCCCGCGGGTACGTGTTAAAGGGCCAGCCAGCCGCCACTTTTGCCCCGCTGGCTAGACTGGCGGGTTGGTGGGGGGTCCCGACGTCAGGCCCAGAGAGGGGGCGCTTGTCCCGGGAGGACTCCTGGGGCCCTCCTGAGCCCTCCCTGGAAGACTTGGGCCTCTTGTCTGGCCCCGCCCGCCGCCTGTCACCACTGCCACCACCCGCCTCGCTGTGACCGGCCCCCCGGCCTTGGCCGCCCGCCTTCTCTGGGCCCCTTCTGGCCATGGCGGCCTGCTCCGTGGGCATCCCTTTTCCTGGCGGGCACGGGCGGGTGGCGGCGGGCTGTCTCTCCGCAGGGAGTTGGAGTGCGTCACCGACATGTTCTGCAGCGTGAGGGCCCCATCCTTGGTGCCTTTGCTGCCCCGCACGATGGTCTTGGGGGCCCCAGGCTGGATGGAGGTGATGCAGACGGGGTTGATGAGGGGCTTGGGCTGGCAAGCCGACTCCTCGATCAGGCTCTGCCACTGGCGGGGCAGCCCTGTGAACTTCTGCTCATGCTGGTCGAAGCCCGTGTGCACGCAGTGCTCGAAGTTAGAGGGCGGCGCCGAGATCTCAACCCGCTTCTTCTTCTTCCCGAACATGGCGCCAGGCTCTCTGCGTGGAGAGGGTGTAGACTGAGGCTCCGGCCGGCAGGCCTGCTTTGTGGCTGGCTGTGCTAGAAGTGCCCTTGGGCGGGTGATGTCTCCTCTTGGGGCTTCGGGTTACTCATCGGCTTGGCACCGCAGTCGCTCGCGGCCTGGCCGCTCGGCCCGGAACTCGGCGCTCTCCCGCTGCCCTCAGCTCTCTGGCGCCGCCGCCGCCACGGCCACTGCCGCCGCCATGTTGAATCCCCAACGAACATCCAGGGCTTTCCCCCCTCGCCGCCCACCAGTCCCCATAGCCTGAGCATCTTTTCATGTGCCTATTGGCCAGTTTTCCTAATGTTATTTATTGAACAATTTATCTTTTCCACATTTAAAAAGATACCCTATCGTATATTAAATTCACATATTTATTTGGGTCTATTTTTGGACTCTCTTCTATTTCATTGATCTGTCGTTCACGTACCAAACACTTATTTACCATGCCTGCATAGTACATTTTAATGTATATCTTCTTTGGAAAAATGTTTATTCAGGTCCTCTGCCCATTTTGTAGTAAGATTATTATTTTTATATTTAATTGTTTTGCCATTTGACAATATGGATGGACCTGGAGAGTATTATGCTTAGTGAAATAAGTATGACATATAAAGACAAATACTGTATGTTTTCACTTATATGTGAATCTAAAAAAAAAAAAGCAAATGAACAAGTATAACAAAACAGAAACAGATTCATAGATAAAGAGAACAAACTAGTGGTTGACAGAGAACAGATGGATAGAGGAATTGGTGAAAAAGCTAAAGGGGCTAAATGATACAAACCTCCAGTTATAAAATAAATAAGTCATGAGGAGGTAATATACAGCACAGGGTATATAGTCAATAAATTGTAACAATTTTTATTGTACAAAATCTATAAAAATATTGAATCACTATGTTATATACCTAAAACTAATATAATATTGTAAGTCAGCTATTAAAAAGAAAGTTAATACCTGGGACTATTCCTGGTGGTCCAGTGGTTAGGACTCTGTGCTTCCACTGCAGGGGGTGCAAGTTTGATCCCTGGTCACAGGACTAAGATCCCACATGCCACACAGCGTGGCCAAAAAAGTAAAAGGTCAATGCCTACTTTCTTGATTCTCAGGTGCTCAACGTTTTAGTCACCTCCATTTCATCTTGTTGGGGAGGGACGGAGTCCTACTGTAGTGTTTCAAGGTTAGCCAAACACATGACAAACACTTGACACATGAAATTGACAGCAGTTTATTAGTCAGATATAGTCCCAACCTGAGGAAGGAAAACATCATGTATTGCATTCAGGTACAGAATGGACCAGTAGGAACTGTGAAAGGCAGGCTTTCTAGTAAACAAGAGAATGAGGTGCCCCCTGGTTTCTATGGGAGCATGTACTTGGTTTGTATAAGTAAGTCCACTGCGCTGGAAGGGACTTGAAACCTGCATAAGCAGGCACTACGCCTGGTCCCTGTGATGAGGACTGTTGTTTGACTGCTGCTGCTAAGTCACTTCAGTCGTGTCCCACTCTGTGCGACCCCATAGACGGCAGCCCATGAGGCTCCCCCGTCCCTGGGATTCTTCAGGCAAGAACACTGGAGTGGGTTGCCATTTCCTTCTCCAATGCATGAAAATGAAAGTGAAAGTGAAGTCGCTCAGTCGGGTCCGACTCTTAGCGACCACATGGACCGCAGCCTACCAGGCTCCTCCATCCATGGGATTTTCCAGGCAAGAGTACTGGAGTGGGGTGCCATTGCCTTCTCTGGTTGTTTGACTGGGGGACCACATTCACGTGAGCATAATGGGAAGGGAAACTTGCAGTCAGGCTACTTGAGACCCTTCTAGTTTTCTCAAGATACCAAGGTCTCCCATAGTATTAAGCCTTATTCTGTAGTTTCCCCTTGATGCCTTGACATCACTTTTAAGCCTTAAAGATGATTAAGGCTTCTAGGGAGTAAAAGTACCTGCTTAGAAAGCAAAGTAGTTACATTGACCGGGTGGAAAAGGACTTGGTGAGATTATTGTAAAAAATATAAATTTTAGAAGTGGCCAATAGAGGATATCAAAGGAATTGTGTGGCATTGTGGTAGAGAGTCCATGCTCCCAGGGTGGGCCCATTTAGATTAATCAATGTCTGTGACAAAGGCAACAACCAGCCCGGGGTCCATTTGACATGTTTTAACTTAAATCGGAGTTTTTTTGAGAAACCCATTATGCCTCCCAATTAAGCCAGCTGCCAGGGACCTGTAGGGAAGGTGGAAGTTCCTTTGAATACCTTCTTCAAGAGCTCAACATTGTGTATTTTGAGGAGTGCAACTAGTGCTTTGGTCACTATTAGTGATGCTTGAAATTCCAAAGGGCATGAGAAATGTCCTGGTGAGGCTATGTGTTGTTGCTTTAGTACAGGTAGAGACATCTGTTACCTGACATTTTGATATCTGTGAAGCAAGTGCTTCTCAGAGTTCTTTACCCCAATGGGGAAAAATCTTAGGTAATGGTCCAGGAATCTGTAAACTTGTTCAGATAGGGACATTTTTCAATCTGGGTATCCAGCGCTACAATGACTGCCTGACAGGTGATCAGTTGTGCTGACCCTTGGGTTTGATCCATTTTCATTATCAGGCATAACACATGCTTTACAGGTTTAAGACCAGACCAAAATGAGATGCTAAATGGGAAGCAGCTAAGCTAATTACCCCTTCACCCACTAGGTACCTGGGGTACAGGCTGCAGTCAGTAATGGATTTGTACCTCAACAGCTTTAGGTGTCTGGAGAGTGTTCAGCAGCACAAAGGAGCGGCACAGAAAACAGGTGAAGTCGCTATCCTTACCTAAACAACCATGACTATTAAGCAATTTGGATGCCATGCTAAACTCTCCCTGTGGTGGTGGTCTCCTTCTCTACCTGAAACTTCACAAAGAGCTTTCCCTAGGCCAATCGCAGGAGTGGACAATCACAGTGTCCTTATGGCTGCCCCAAACAGCCAGTGATGGTCAGCAGCCCAAACCTTGTTAAGCAAGACTCAGTACCAGTAGGTTAGGTTAGGACAGTGTTGTTACTGCCATTACAGATGGAAGCCTCAGAGACCACTGTCAAACATAAAATGAACCCAGTGGCATGCCACCTTGGGGTATAACCAGTTAACAACATGTCTTGTCTTTGGGATGAGAGGACTTTAGGGTGGATGGGAAGATATGGAAACACATGACATGAGAGACGACCAAGTGCCCTACAAGCCAAAGAGCAAGCCCACCAGCAATTGGCAGTTCTGTCTCAGGCAGCTGCTGCTGTATCATAGGACCAATTAGCCAAGAACCATTAAAGCTGAGCAGCTGTCATTGTTGAACCACCTTGTTCATGATACCAGTTGTTTTATTCACTTTCTCTTTATTAGTGAAAGAATGATTCCCTTTCTAGGTTTATGTGGATGGCTGAACACATAGCACTGAAACTCAACAGATGAGATTGACAGTGGTTTCTCAGTCATATAAATTCACAACATGCCACTCAGAGCCATGCTAGGGTTGCACTTGGAAATAGGGCAAACAGTGGTTTAAAATTCCCCTGCAATGCAAGAGACGCAGGAGACCTGGGTTCAATCCCTGATTCAGGAAGATCCCCTGGAGAAGAAAATGGCGCCCTACTGCGGTATTTTTGCCTGGAAAATCCCATGAACAGAGGAGCCTGGTGGGCTACAGTCCATGGGGTCACAAGAGGTCAGACATGACTTAGTGACCAAACCACCACCACAAAGGGATAAGCACGCACTTGTGTCTGGTCCCCTTGATAAGAAGGACTATTTGGCTAGAGGACCCTATGTATGGAAGCACAAAAGGAAAGAGAACTTGTAGTTAATCCATTTGAGACCCTCCCAGTTTTCCCTAGAGGTCAAAATATATATTATATGGAAACAATTTTAGGTCATATACTGCAGCCAAAGAGACATCTAGGTATCTGAAATACTTTATGGAATTTTTATGCTAATCACAATGGAATTTTTATTTTTCAGCCCTCTCCAGTAGAGTTAGGACTAGTTATTCCTAGGATAATTTCTGTCTAAAGCATCTACTGTTAGCTCCTGTTATACAAGTCTCACCTCCAGTGATGCCTTCAGAATTTCTATTTAAAAGGATGAACTAACCATGAGGGTGTATATATCTCTTCCATACCCTGTTTTCATTTCCTTCTGATGTATACCCAGAAGCGTGATTGCTGGATCATACAGTAGATTTATTTTTAATTTTTTGAGGAACCTTCATACTATTTTCCATAGTGGCTACACCAATTTACATTCCCACCAACAGTCCCCAAGTTTTCTTGCTTCGCATCCTCACCAACACTTACATGGTTTTGATTTGCATTTAGTGATGCCAAATTAGTGAATGTTAGTGACACTGAGCATCTTTGCATGTGTCTGTTGGCCATCTGTATGCCATCCTTGGGAAAATATCTATTTGGACCCTCTGCACATTTCTTAATTTCTTTTTTTTTTTTTTTTGCCAATAAGTTGTATGAGTTTCTTTTATAGTATTGACCCTTAAACTATATGAAGTTGAATTACATGGGTCCACTTATACATAACTCTTTTTCAATAGATATGTACTACAGTACTGTACAATCTGTGATTGGGTGAATATGAGGATGCAGAAATGCAGATATGGAAGGTTGATTGTAAAGTTATACATGGATTTTTTATGGTGCTGGGGGTCAGCACCTAACCACCATATTTGTTCAAGGGTCATTGTTCAAAGGTCAACTATATATTTGATATTAATCCCTTATCAGATATATGATTTGCAGTATTGTTTCTTATCCAGTAGGTTGCCTTTTCTTTTTGTTGATGGTTTGTGTTGCTGTGCAACTTTTTAGTTTGACATAGTGCTATTTGTTTGTTTTCACTTTTGTTGCCTTTGCTTTTGGTATCAGGTCCAAAAAAGCACAAAGACCAATAATTTATCACATATGTCTCTTATGTTTTATTCTAGGAGTTCTGTAGCTTTAGGTTTCACTTTCAAGTCTTTAATCCATTTTAAGTTAATTTTTGTGTGTGGTGTAACATGGTGGTTGAGTTTTACTCTTTTGCATGTGGCTGTCCAGTTTTCCCAACACCATTTATTGCAGAGACTGTCTTTCCTTGTTGCATATTCTTGGCTCCTTGGTCATATATGTGGAGGCTTATTTCTGGGCTCTCTATTTTATTTTCTTTATTTTTTATTTTTTTTTTAATTTTATTTTATTAGTTGGAGGCCAATTACTTCACAACATTTCAGTGGGTTTTGTCATACATTGACACAAATCAAGGCTCTCTATTTTAGTTCATTGATCTATATGTCTGCTTTGATGCCAATACCATACTGTTTTCATTATCATAGCTTTATATAATAGTCTGAAATCAGAGAGTATGATGCTTTTGCTTTATTCTTCTTTCTCAAGATTATTTTGGCTATTGGGGCCTTTCGTAGTCTCATACAGTTTTTAGGACTGTTTGTTCTATTACTGTGGAAAATATCATTGAGATTTTCATAGGGATTGCGTTGAATCTGTAGATTGGGTAGTATGGACATTTTAAAAGTATTAATTATTCTAATTCATGAGCAGAATATATCTTTCCACTTATTTGTGCCTTCTTCAATTTCTTTCATGGATGTTTTATAGTTTTCACTGTACAGGTTTTTACCTTCCTAATCATTCTTTTTCCTGGATATTTTATTCTTGTTGATGCAATTGTAAATGAGATTATTGTCTTAATTTTACTTTCTGCCATTTGTTGTTTATAGAAACACAACAGCTTTTTTATCTTGCAGCTTTACTGAATTTGTTTATTAGATCTAACAGTTACTTTGGTGGAGTCTTTAGGGTTTTCTATATATAATATCATGTTGTTGTCAAATAGTGACAATTTTACTTCTTCCTTTCCTATTTAGAGGCCTTTTACTTCTTTTTCTTGCCTAATCACCCTAACTGGTACTTCGAATCCTATGTGGAATAAAAGTGACAAGAGTGGGCATCCTTATCTTATTCCTGACCTTAAAGGAAAAGTTTTCAGTTTTTTACTGTTGAGTATGATGTTAACTGTGGGCTTGTCATATACGCCCTTTATTATGTTGAGATATATTCCCTCTATATCCACTTTGTTGAGAGTTGTGTCATAAATGGATGTTGAATTTTAGCAAATAGTTTTTTGCATTTGTTGAGATGATCTGATGAGATTCTTTTAAATTTTTTTATTGAAGTATACTTGATTTACAGTGTTTCAGACCATATGATTTTTACCCTTCATTTTGTTATTGCAGTGTATCACAGTGATTGATTTCTGAATGGTGAACCATCCATGTGTGGTGGATTGAATCCCACTTGATCATGGTGTATGATCCTTTTAATATATTGCTGAATTCAGTTTGCTAATATTGTAGGATTTGTGCATCATTAGGAATATTGGCTTATAACTTTCTTTTCTTATGGCTTCCTTGTCTGGTTTAGGTACCAGGGTAATTCTGGCTTTTTTAATGAATTTGAAAGTGTTCCCTCCTGTTTTCTTGAAGGGTTTGAAAGAGATTGAAATAAATTCTTTTTAGAATTTTTGGAAGAGTTCACCAGTGAAGACATCTATTTCTGGACTTTTGCTGGTTGGGATGCTTTTGATTACTGATTCAATCTTCTTACTAGTAATTTTTCTATTCAGATTTTCTGTGTCTTCCTTATTTAGTCTTGGTAGGTTGCATATTTCTAGAAATTATTCCACTTCTTCTAGGTTGTTGTTTGTTGATATATAATTGTTTATATTCTCTTATGATAATCTGTACCTCTGCGATGTCAATTGTACATCTTCTCTTTTATTTCTAATTTTATTTGAGTCCGTTCTTTTTTTCCCTTGGTGAGTCTAGCTAAAAATTTGTCAATTTTGTTTATATTTTCCTACAAATGAGATATTCATTTCATTTATAGCTTCCATTGTTTTTATGTCTCCATTCCATTTATTTTTGCTCTGATCTCTGTTATTTCTTTCTTGCTACTAACTTTGGGCTTTGTTCTTCTTTTTCTAGTTCCTGGAAGTGTAGAGTTAGATTGTTTATTTGAGATTTTTCTTGTTTCTCAATGTAGATGTTTATTGCTACAAACTTCACTCTTAAAACTACTCTTGCTGCTTCCCATAAGTTTTGGTGTATTGTATTTCCATTTTAATTTGTTTCAAGATGGTTTTTGACTTCTGTTTTGGTTTTGTCTTAAAGACCAACTGGGGGAAAAAAAAGACCAATTGGTTGTTCAGTATCATGTTGTTTAATCTCCATGTATTTGTGAATCTTCCAATTTTCTTGTAATTGATTTCTGGTTTCAGGCCACTGTGTTTAGAAAAGTTGATTTCAATTTTCTTAGAAATATTGAAAATTGCTTTGTGGTTTACCATATGATCAATACTGGAGAATATTCCATGTATACTTGAAAGAATGTGTATTTTGCAGTTTTTGGAAGGAATGTTCTATATATATTTGTTAAGTTTGTTTAATCCCCTATGTCATTTAAGGCCAATGCTTTCTTATTGATTTTCTATCTGGATAATCTATCCATTGATGTAAGTGGGCTATTAAAATCCCCTCCTATTACTGTATTGCTGTCTATTTCTCCCTTTAGTCCTGTTCAGTGGTGGTGAACTCCTTTACCTTTTGCTTATCCAAAAACTTTTTATCTCTACTTCAATTCTGAATGATAACTACCAGGTAGGATATTCTTCATTGGAAGTTTTTTTTGTTGTTGTTTTTTTTTTTTTAGCACTTTGAATATATCATGCCATTTTCCTCTGGCCTGCAAAGTTTCTGCTAAAAAAATCTGCTGATAGTCTTATGGAGATTCCCTTGTACATTAATTGTTTTTCTCTCACTGCTTTCTCTTTCTGCTTGTTTTCAACGTTTGAAATTTTCATTATAATGTGTCCTGATGTGGGTTTCTTTGGAACTTTCTGATCTTCCTGGATCTGAACATCTGTTTTCTTTCCAAGTTAAGGAAGTCCTTAGCCATTATTTCTTCAAATACATCTTCTCTGCCCCCTTCTTCTGAAGCCCCTATAATGAAAATGTTAGTCTGCCTGGTAATATCTCATAAATTCCTTAAGCTATCTTCACATGTTTTTTCATTCTTTGCCTTTCCTGTGGGTTTCCCAGGTGGCACAGTGGTAAAGAATCCACCTGCCAATGCAATAAACACAAGAGACATGGGTTCGATTCCTGAGTTGGGAAGATCCCCTGGAGGAGGAAATGACAACCCATTCCAGCATTCTTGCCTGTGAAATCCCATGTACAAAGGAGCCTGGCAGGCTACAGTCCATGGGGTCAGAAAGAGTCAAACACGACTGAGTGACTGAGCACACACTCATGCCTTCTTGCTGCTCTGATTGAGTAAGACCTACTGCTTCTCTTTGAGTTCACTGATCATTTCCTTGTTTTATCTAGTCTGCTATTGAACCCTTCTAGTGTAGCTTTCAGTTCCGTTATTCTGTTCTTGAGCTGTGATTTCTCTTTGGTGCTTTCTTATATTTTCTATTTGGTGAATTTCTCACTGTGTTTATTTATTCTACTCCCACGTTCAGGGAGCACCTTTGTGACTGTCACTTTGAACTCTGTCAGGTACTTATCTCTGTTTCATTGAGGTTTTCCTTTGAGGTTTTATGTTGTTCTTTTACTTGGAACATATTCTTCTGTCTCTTTGTTTTGCTTGACTTTCTTTTTTTTTTCTTTCTATGTAACAGGTAAAACAGTCATTTTTTTCCCCATTGTTGAAGGAATGGCCTTGTGTAGGAGATAAAACTTATTGTTCCACCCTGCTATAACTCTTGGTTGTCCCTCTCAAACCTTTGTGATTGTCTAAGCAACCTATTTTATTTTTGAAAGTTCCCAGTAGTTAACAGGGCTTCCAAGGTGGCTCAAAGGTAAAGAATCCACCTACCAATGCAGGAGATGCAGGAGACACGGGTTGGATCTCTGGGTCAGGAAGATCCCCTGGAGGAGGAAATGACAACCCATTCCATCATGCTTGCCTGGGAAATCCCATGAACAGAGGAGCCTGGCGGGGGTCACAGTCCATGGGGTCACAAAGAATATGTCATGACTGAGTAACTGCTCACTCACACACGCACTAGTTAACAGCATGCCAAGGCTTTTTGGTGTTGCAAGGGGGAGAATCTCAGTTGGCACCTAGATTCAGGTTGATTGGAAGCCAGAACCTCAGGCAGCAGATTTTAAAGTATATAAATATATATAGTCCTGTGGATCAGCAAGTATAAAACCTGCTGTCCATTAGAGCCAGGCAATCTGGAGGTGTCCCTGGGCAGCAGTTGCAAAAATCAAAGGCTCTAGACAAGTGCATAAACACCTTTCTGAGATATAGGAGTACCCTTCTCCAGGGGATCTTTTTGAACCAGGGATTGAACCCACATCTTTTACGTCTCTTGCATTGGCAGGAAGATTGTTTACCACTAGTGCCACCTGGGAAGCCTAGCACTAGCAGAGATCTATCACAGGTTAACCCTGTCTTAAATAGATTGTTTATTATTTCAATGATCTTTTTGTTATTTCATTTTTTAAAATTAGTTGAATAAGAGACTATTGTCTATATAATTGATTTTCTAAAATATTTTCAGACTTGCTTTACTAGAAATTGTTTTACTTTCAATGTTTCTTGTATGCCTGAGAAGCATATCAATTCTGTAATTGCTAATGTTAGTCACTCAGTCGTGTCCAACACTTTGTGACCCCATGGACTATAGTATGCCAGGCTCCTCTATCCATGGGATTCCCCAGGCAAGAATACTGGAGTGGGTAGACATTTCCTTCTCTAAGCAATCATCCCAACTCAGGGATTGAGCCAGGGTCTCCTGCATTGCAAGAGGATTCTTTACTGTCTTAGCCACAAGGAAACCCCCAAAATAATTTAAATAGAATTCTCCAGGCAAGAATATTCTCCAGGAGAACTTCCCAACCCAGGGATCGAACCCAGGTCTCCTGTATTGCAGGCAGATTCTTTACTGAGCCACCAGGGAAGCCCCATAATCTCTAGAACTGGGTAATATACAAATATATATCTTTTAAATCAATTTGTCAATTGAGTTTATCAAAACTTTCAAAACCTTATTAATTATTTTGTCCACTCATCAATTAGTGAGATAGATTTATTAGAAGAATTTTTATCATGCTGGATTTGTTCATTTGCACATGTAATCCTGTCCATTTTTTCTTAATTATCTGAGGATAGGTTATTAGTGCTCACCCAGGTTTTAGAGTTTTATGTCATCCTGATGCATTTAAGTGTTTTAAGTGTCTTTCACCATGCTATTACTATTTTCCCCTAATATCATTTTATGTGATATTGCTTTCAGTACATTTTTATGTTGTTTTTGTTCTGGTATGTAGTTCCTAATCTTTTATTTTTAACATTGCTGAGTTCTTGCATTTAAGTTTATTTTTTATAAAATTATATAGCTGTATATTTAAAAAGGCAATATTGGAATAACTGACTTTTAGTTGGTGATTTTAGGTAACTTTACATTTATTGTGATTGCTTATTTGTTTGAATAATAACCTCCTATCTAATTTTCTGCTTTCTATTTATCCTTTTTTTTTCTTTACTGCATTCTTTTTGACTGTTAAATGTTTTTCCATTATTGTTTTGGAAGTTACATACTTAGTGTGTATTCCTCTTTTTTTTTAATGCAAGCTTTAAAGAAAGAAAAAGGTTAATCAAAAATTTTAAAAAATCTTATCATGCAGGCAAAAAAGCCTTGTAATCCAAGCAGTTGTCTTGTACATTCCTTCTTTTCCTCTTCAGTATATTAAGGGCCAAGCTAGGCCAGAATTGTATAGTGGGGATAAGCGAATATGAAAAAGAAAGGAAGATTTACATTTTTCTGACCCCAGGGGATTATGACAAGGATCATTAATGAAATTTACTAGGCAAATGACAGCCAAATCTTGGGTCTCAATTAGTGTGTCAAAATAGTAAAGGTAACCCCAAAAGCAGAGGCTTCTTCCTCCTCATTGCCCACTTAGGAATGTAGACAGTGATACCCTCTTAGACTGTCCCTGTATTGACCTGGGTACCTCTGTATTAGTTTAGCTGTGCAAACTGAAATCCTATGGTTTGGTTTTACTGAGTTAACTTATTCTTGACTGGATTCAATGTTAGATTAAGAGTCAGTGGCACTGCCCTTGGATCCTCCAAGGCAGAAAAGGTGATCCAGAAGCCCAGGCTAGGCCTGGAGTGTTGGGCAAGTGGCTCAGTGGTAGATGGGAGAATGATGAGTAAACAACTAGTGAGAATTGAGATGACTTTGACTTAGTTAAGAATGGCACTAGCTCTGAAAAAACCACCAGCCATCTTTGGCTCTGAATGACAGCACAGCAACAAACAAGCAAGTGAGCAACAGATACATTAATAACCACAAAGACCACAGGGGTTCAGGGACCTAACATGCAAGGTCCCCACATTCCCTCTGCCCAGGAGCCAGCTAAGCCGTATCAAAGCCGTATCACTCTCTCTGATACAACTATACTTTGACCTAGGAGAGAAGTAAGGAGAAGGGGGGAGGTGTCTCAGAGACTAAGTCATTTTACCAAGAGAAACTGAACACTTCCTGAAGAGACCATTTAATTTATTAGATCAGACTAAGATTTAAAATGGATTCAACATTAAATTAGTTATTTTCCCTCACCAAACAGAGAGTGGGAAACTCAATAGGAAGCCCAAATTAGTTATAGACAAATTACATTTTCTCTACACAATGAAAATTTGTAATATTGCTTTTGAAACCTGAAAAGGATGGAAACTCTAGATGTAAACCATGTCTCTCAGTGATTTTCAGATGCTTATTTTTACTTCTAAGCAGAAGAAAACTGCTGAACAAGGAGGAAGATGATAGGGGATTTCAATTCCAGTTACACTGACCCCTAATTCCTGTATAAATCTGAGTGAATCACTAATTCTTAGCAAATGTGTAGAGAATAAACAATTTAACAAAAATTTCCATAGTTGCATTGAGACCCAGCTTCTTATACAATCTTGTCTTCCTTTTTTGGAATAAAGGGAACACAAACCAGAACAATGTATATGGTACATCAATATCATTACATATGGAGTAAAAAGAGAGAGGCAGTCAAAGAAATATTCTGATTTTAAAAAAGAGTATGATTTGGGTACAAACATATTAACACTGAGATGGAAGTTTAGTAATAGATGCATGAATTTAGTAATAGATTTGGATGAATGTTACAAATCCTTTTATTTACTTAATGCAGAATGTTTCAAGAAATAATCTTAAGAACATAATATAGATTAAAAACATTTTTTAATATTGATTTTCAAATTTTTTTGTTATTAGTAATCTACTTATATATCATACTATACAGGTTACAATGCTCTTTCACACTCATTTAGAAGTCATACAGTTGATTTAAATATACAAATAAAAATAATCTACCAAAACATTTCAAGTGAATTTATTAAAAAATATATTGAAAAGACAGATCTAATATTTAAATATGCTACATAAATCAAGTTACATTTCTAGACTTAATTGATTTAACTTAAACTGATTATGAATTTTTTACTTCTATATACAATAGTATCTTTTAAATATATTGATTCTTCCGGAAAAAATGAGGCTCAGAGATCTTTTTCTCATGTGTTTCTCTCATTTTATTCATAACAAAAATAAACATGTATTCTCTGTAAGTTAATTCAAGCCTTTGGATACTGACACATTTAGCTATATAACCTTGAGCAAGGCAGTTCCTAAAGCAAGACTATTGCAAATTGAGTAGATTGAATTAGATGCTAAGACTGTTTCCAACACTGACATTCTATTTTCTATGAAATACTTACCTCGTGTTTGTACCATAAGTACATCCAGAACTTCTCATCACTTAACTATATTCCTCCTTTTTTGTTAGCTGTTACTATCTTGGAGACCTTATCCACATGTTCAGCAAGCATGCTATCAATCAAATGGAAAATAAAATGACAATGGCTGCTAGTAGTCTCTAGATTTGAATTCTTCACCCTTCATCCATGTCCTAAGCATGATTTCATCCAAGAGTCACTGAGCACCAAAGACCACTTATCTTTCAGAGACTCAAATGACTACACTATAAAAACTGCAGAGGCATGATTAGAGCAGCAATTTGGGATAGGGTACCTATTGTAATATTTCTGCTTTTTCAGCTGAATTATTGACAGAAATAGGTTGTTTCATTCATACTCTGGTTCCTTCATGTGTATAATAAAGTCTCTAGACTAGAACCTTCACATGGCTTCAGTTCAGTTCAGTTGCTCACTCATGTCCAAAACTTTGTGACTGCGGCATGCCAGGCTTCCCTGTCTATTACCAACTCCTGAAGCTTACTCAAACTCATGTCCATTGAGTCAGTGATACCATGCAACAGTCCACTGTTGTCCCTTTCTCCTCCTATGTTCAATCTTTCTGAGTATCAGGGTCTTTTCCAATAAGTCATTTCTTCACATCAGGTGGCCAAAGTATTGGAGTTTCAGCTTCAGCATCAGTTTGTCCAATGAATATTCAGGACTGATTTCCTTTAGGATTGACTGGTTGGATCTCCTTGCAGTCCAAGGGACTCTCAAGAGTCTTCTCCAACACCACAGTTCAAAAACATCAATTCAAAAGTGATTTTATGGTGTGGGACTTAAAATGACTCATAAGCAATAGACTGGTTGCTCTCTTTTGAGGTGTGATTAAAAAAAAAAGAATTATCTGGCCACCTCAGATGTCATAACCCCATTAAAGATAGGACCATAGTGGTCTACAGGAGCTACTAGAATGACATCCTGTGAAATACAGTGTGTGTGGGGGGGGGGGTGGTAAAGAAAATTTAAACCATCTTGGATTAGATTGTTCTTCCTGTAAACACATATGCTTCCTTGAGTCACAGGTGCTGCTGTTGCTAACAACAAGAATGATATTTATCCTTTTTTGAGTGCTCACTGTAGCAGAAATTGTACATGCATTATGGTATATGATTCTTAAAATGTTAATAAAAAGATGTTTTGTTGTTGTTCAGTCACTAAGTCATGTCCAACTCTTTGCAACTCCATGGACTGCAGCAAACCAGGCTTCCCTGTCTCACTATCTCCCGGAGTTAGCTCAAACTCACGTCCGTTGAGTTGGTGATGCCATCCAACCATCTCATCCTTTGTTGCCCCCTACTCCTCCTGCCCTCAATCTTTCCCTGAATCAGGGTCTTTTCCAATGAGTTGGCTCTTCTCATCAGGTGGCCAAATTATTGGTGATTCAACTTCAGGATCAGTCCTTCCAATGAATATTCAGGGTTGATTTCCTTTAGGATTGACTGGTTGGATCTCCTTGCAGTCCAAGGGACTCTCAAGCATCTTCTCCAACACCACAGTTCAAAAGCATAGATTCTTTGGCACTCAACCTTCTTCATGGTCCAACTCTCACATCCATACATGACTACTGGAAAAACCATAACTTTGACTATACAGACCTTTGTTGCAAAGTGATGCCTCTGCTTTTTAATGTGCTATCTAGATTTGTCATAGCTTTTCTTCCAAGGAGCAAGCATCTTTTAATTTCATGGTTGCAGTCATCACCCGCAGTGATTTTGGACTCCAAGAAACCAAAATCTGTCACTGTTTCCATTTTTTCCCCATCTGTTTGTCATGAAGTAATGGGACTAGATACCATGATCTTAGTTTTCTGAATGTTGAGTTTTAAGCCAGCTTTTTCATTCTCCTCTTTCACCTTCATCAAGAGGCTTTCTAGTTCCTCTTTGCTTTCTGCCATAAGGGTGGTATCATCTGCATACCTGAGGTTGTTGATATTTCTCCTAGCAATCTTGATTCCAGCTTATGATTCATCAAGCCCAACATTTCTCATGATGTACTCTGCATATAAGTTAAATAAGCAAGGTGACTATATACAGCCTTGATGTACTTCTTTCCCAATTTTGAACCAGTCCATTGTTCCATGTCCAGTTCTAACTATTGCTTCTTGGCCTGCATACAGATTTCTCAGGAGACAGGTAAAGTGGTCTGGTATTCCCATCTCTAAGAATTTTCCACAGTTTGTTGTGATCCACACAAAGGCATTAGCATAATCAATAAAGCAGAAGTAGATGGTTTGTTTTTGTTTTTTTTTGGAATTCCCTTGGCTTTTCTATGATCCAACAGATGTTGGCAATTTTATCTCTGGCTCTTCTGCCTTTTCTAAACCCAGCTTGTACATCTGCAAGTTGTCTGGTCACATACTTTGGAAGCCTAACTAGAGGGATTTTGAGCATTACCTTGTTTAGCATCTGAAATGAGCACAATTGTCCAGTAGCTTGAACATTCTTCAGCAGTGCCCTTCTTTGGGATTGAAATGAAAACTGACCTTTTTCAGTCCTGTGGCCACTGCTGAATTTTCCAAGTTTGCTGGCATATTGAGTGCATCATCTTTTCGGATTTGAAATAGCTCAGCTGGAATTCCATCACCTCCAGTAGCTTTGTTCATAGTAATGCTTCCTAAGGCCCACTTGACTTCACACTCCAGAATGTCTGACTACAGGTAAGTGATCAAACCATGCATGTGAATATCCAGCTTTCCCAACACTTTTTACTGAAGAGACACTCTTTTCCCCATTGAGTATTCTTGGCTCCCTTGTCAAATGTAAGTTGACCATATTTGCATGGGTTCATTTCTGTCCTGTTGATTCTGTTCCATTTGTCTATGTGTTTGTTTTTATGGTAGTACCATATTGTTTTTGACTCCATACTTCCACTGCAGGGGGCACAGGTTCAACCCTGGTCAGGAAACTAAGATTCCACATACTATGCAGCAGAGCCTAAGAAGAAAGAAAAAAAGAACAGGGTTGTTCCAGAATATTTCACTCCCCTAAACCACCTATGTGCCTCTGAAGGAAACTTAAAGGAGAAACAAGCTGCTCTTAAAACACTTGTACAAAGCCTGTAGTAACAGGAAATCATTCCTATTGTGTTGTTTATAGAAAAATTGTCAAATTGTCAAATAATTTTTGAGTAAATTCTTTCTCTCCTTTCATGCATACATCCAGATCAGCAATATAGTTTGATTTCCAACAAGAAAGGGATAGAAAACCATTTGCTCAGTGAGATAAGTTCAAAGAAGACATTTCACACATGTATTAGAGTGGCAAAAATAAATAATACCCTGACAATACCAACTTCTGGCAAGGATGCAAAGCAATAAGAACTCTCATTTGTTTATTGATAGTGGGGATGCAAAATGGTACAAAATGGTACAGCCACTTGGGTTTTTTAAAAATTTGTTTATTTTTGGCTGCACTGAGTCTTCGTTGCTGCATACCAGCTTTCTCTAGTTGTAGCAAGCAGCGGCTACTCTTCCTTGAAGTGCGGGTGCTTCTCATTGCAGTGATTTTTCTTGTTGCGGAGCACAGGCTCTGGGTGTTGCGGCTTTAGTTGGCACACAGGCTCCATGGAATGTGGTCTCCCTGGACCTGGCATCAAACCTGCGTCCCTGCATGGCAGGCAGATTCTTAACCGCTGGACCACCAGGGAAGTCCCTGGTATAGCCACTTTGGAAGATAGTTTGGCAGCTTCTTACAAAGCTGAACATAGTCTTACCACACAATCCAGCAATCATGCTCCTAGATATATTCCCACTTGACTTGAAAACTTAATCCCACACAAAGTCTGTGAACAGATGTTTATGTCAGCTTTATTATAATAATAATCACCCAAAACTTGAAACCAGTATGTTTTTCAATAGGAAGATGTATCAAGAAATTGGGATATATCCAAAGATAAGACAGATGAATCTTATATATTCTTAAGTGATAGAGGGCAGCCTGAAAGGGGTATATACTATATAATTCCATTTATATGATATTTCGGAAAAAGGCAAAACTGTAGAGACAACAAACGTATCAGTGATTGCCTATAGGGGAAGGTGTTAGGTGAAACAGAGGGGATATTTTAGGGCACTAAACTATTCCATATGATACCGTAATGGTGTACACATGACATTTGCATTTGTCAAAACCCATAAAACTTTACAGTACAAAGAGTGAACCTTAATGTATGCAACAATTTTAAAGTTTATTAGGAAGTTAGGGGATCCCAGGATGAAATACAGACTATAACAAAAGAATACAGCTAAATAAAAGATGCATTAAGTAACCTCACTGAAAGGTTGGCGGAAGAAGATGCTGACTAAATAACTTTGGAAATGAGCGGACTCTTTAAAGTTAAAAGGAAGTGTACAGAAGTGCTGTATTCTACTTGAGAGAAGCATTTCCCACGGGGGTGTGGGTTAACAATTTGGAAACTACCATACATATTGGAGATGAACAATTATGAAAGTGTATGGTAGGTGGTTTCTTGTTGAAATGTGAAGTTACAGATAAGCAAGAAGGATTCATATGGTGATACATTATTAGAGTTGGACATACTAATATGAACTTGTATTTGCCTTGGGCTTCCCGGGTGCTCTAGTCGTAAAGAACCCACCTGCCAATGCAGGAGACACTGGTTTGATCCCTGGGTTGGGAAGATGCCCTGGAGGAGGGCATGGCAATCCACTCTAGTATTCTTGCCTGGAGAATTCCATGGACAGAGGTGCCTGGCAGGCTACAATCCATGCGATTGCAAAGAGTCAGACATGACTGACGTGACCTAGCACGTATGCATGCATTTGCCATATTATAGGTAAAGATAGATACATGTAGAAATATTTATAGATATGTGTGTTTACATGAGTTAGTACATGCATATAAACTTCTTACTCTGTCAACCAAGAGGGGCTAACATAAATGATTTCACAATAGCAATGAAGATGCCAAACACCTGGATCTTTTTCTAATACTGGTTTCCAGTAAAAGGAACTGAGCATTCTCAGAGAAATGACTGATTCTAGGACAGTGACAGGAAATATACATCTTATAGTGCCAGAGCAACTTTATTTATTTGGCTGCACTGGGTCTTCACCGTGGCTCAAAGGATCTTCGATCTTTTATTGAGACATGCAGGATCTTTAGGTGCAGCATGTGGGATCTAGTTCCCTGACCAGGGATTGAATCTGGGCCCCTTGCATTGGGAGCACAGAGTCTTAGCCACTGGACCACCAGTGAAGTCCCCAGAGCATCTTCTAACGTCCAAAAATAAAGCAAATCTCAAACAAAACAAACACTCAATAGTGAGCTATGTCAACGTGCAGGGAAGCCAACTGAAAGAATTCTCAATAGCCAAAGCTGGAATAATTTGTGAAACAAAGTAGTATTGGAATATAACACAAATTATAAATACCTGAATTTATGTTAATACTAATAAACAATTATATAAAGGAATAAATGGGGGTGAATAGACAAATGTCCTTATGTTATCTGCATATTCTGTTCTAAGGGAGATGGAACTGTTAGGTAGTTAGAATAGGGAAAAGGAGTCCAGAATGGCAGTGGCTAAAAGATAGGAAGAGAAAAGCCCATGAAAATAGGACAAAGGAAGGTGCGAGGACCGGAGTGAGGACCTCAGGTAGAACAAACAGCACTCCTGGCTGGCCTAATTTATATAGGGTGGGCGCGGGGCGGGGTGGGGGAGGACATATAAAAAGAGGAGCCAAAGGGCTCTCTTTCTCTCCCCCATGCGCTGGGGCGCTCTTCTCTTTGCGTCTTTGGGTCCACATGCCCTCACGCCTGGAGGATGGATTTTCCTGCTATTATCTAAATAAAATAGAGCAGTAACACTGATTTGTCTAAGAGCTATAACACGGTCTGTCCAAGACCCGAGAGCTGTGACACGCTGAGGGCTTTAATGTCCGTCATTCCAAATCTTTGTTGTGATGAGACAGAACCGAGGAGAATACACTCGCCTGACAGAATGCAGTGGAGGTTGTGCACAGCAATTTCCTTAGAAAGTGTAGAGTATAGAAAGGGAATGAAACAGTAACTTTACAGTGGAAAAGCCTGACAGACACTACTTCAGCCAGGTGATCAAGGTTAACATCATCAATGACAAGACATGTGGAGAGCATGAACCCTTGATGTGATATGATGTGATGAGAATGATTAACTCTGTGATCTTCCTCCCTAAAGCCCAAAACCTCAGTCTAATAGGAGAAAAACATCAGATAAACACCAACTAAGCAACGTCCTATGAAACACCTGGTCAGTACTTTTCAAAAGTGTCAAAGTGTAACTGAACAGGACCGTATGGGGCCTTCCTGGAAGAGACCTCTCCACCCCCATATCCTCTGCTGTAGCTTCTCTCTTAAGTACTCAGATAATAGGATCCCATGCATATTTCCTGAACTTTTCAGATGCTTAAAAAAAACCCTTTAATGGAAGAAATTAACTACTTGATGATCAGAGGCATGCAGCGCACAGACCTACAAGGCACCTGAGGATTGATAATGTTAACCTCTGTGACACCATACCATCAGCCAATCAGAGAATTGTGCACGAGCTGATCACTTACCATGTGATGCCTCTCCGTCACCTGGTTTTTAAAAATGCTTTGCTGAAACCTTTTGCAGAGTTTGAAGTTTTGGGAGATGTGAGCTGCTCACTTACCTTACTTGGCCCTGCAATAAACCTCTCTTCTCCATACCCCTCCGATGTTTTGGATTATTTGACCTCACGGTGCTTGTGCGTAGGGCAATGAACTTATGTTTGGGAACAAAGATCTTCAGAAACAAAGAAAGTCTGAGAAACTGCCATAGCCAAGAGAGCCTAAAGAGGCATGTCAACTAATGCAACATGGAATCTGGAACAGAAAAAGAACAGTAGGTAGAAACTAAGAAAATCTCTTTAAAGTATGAACGTTAGTTAATAATAATGTATCAGTATTGGTTCGCTAATTGTGGCATATATACCTTAGTAATGTAAGATGTTAAAATAGGTAAAACTGTGGGAGGTGGTACTCAAGAACTTTGTACAAGTGCTAATAATTCTGTAGATCTAGTACTGTCCTAATATAAGAAGTGTTTTTATTTAAATTTTTATTAAACTTTTTATTTATTTAAATTTATTAAATAAAAATAGATACTTTGTTACAATTGGGGTTACTAAAACCAATTTATTCCTTTTTTTAAATTTTATTTATATTTTTTGGCTGTGCTGGGTCTTCACTGCTGTGTGCAGGCTTTCTCTAGCTGGGGCAAGTGGGGGCTACTCTCTAGTTGCAGTGTGTGGGCTTCTCATTGCAGGGGCTTCTCTTGTTATGGAGCACAGGCTCTAGAGCAAGGGTTCAGTAGTTGCAGCACATGGGCTCAATAGTTGTGGAGCACAAGTTCTAGATTGCAGGCTCAGTAGCTGGGGTTCACGGGTTTAGTTGCTCCTTGGCCTGTGGAATCTTCCCGGACCAGGGGTCAGACCGGTGTCCCCCGTATTGGCAGGTGGATTCTTTACCACTGGACCACCAGGAAGTTCAAAATCAATTGATTTTTAATCATTAATAAGGTGTTCAACCAAGGCTCAAAATTTCTGACATCCTACTTGTTTCTGGATACCTTTCATCTGAGTCATTTTCTTAGTCCCCTTTAAGGCTATTTAGGGAGGGTGTGCTCGAACTAGGAATAAGAAGTGCTCGGTTGTGAATATAAGGCTTTTGCTGCAAGAAAGCAGTCTTAGGGCTTATTGTGGCTTCTATATGTTGCTTATGCTTAGCCTGATCTGAGAAGTCACAGCAAACTCCAGATGGAGAAAGGAGGCAAAGAAAGCCTGATGTTTTGGGTTTTCTTTGAGCATTAGTCATTCTGAAACCAATATCAGACCTTAGCTTGTTGATGAGCATTGACTGTATTTTGCCATTTCAGGGTGCTCCCTGGAGTGGCGACATGGTAAACTTCGATGAATTCTCAAACCTTGGGAACAGATTTTCTGGATCATTTTAGATGGTGTGAAAGCTTTCGGTGTATATTGGTTTCACCTGCTCCCTGAAATCTCATCTAAAAAAGGAACACCCACGAAGTCCCAGCTCCTGTACTGACACTAATCTCACTTCAGGTCAGAGAGCACAGAGAGAGAGAGAGCACTTCATGCCTCAGGTGAAGAATAGCTCAAACCCCTTTAAGGAAAACCTCACTAAGTCTATGCATTGATTAAATCAGTAGAAGGGGCAACACTACAGGACTATTTGAAGCAATATCAAAGTCAATGGCAGTGAGAGATGCAGTGTTGGGAGAAGCAAAACCCATTAAAGAATATTTAGGCCTCTCCCTCCCTGGATTCCTGGAAAAAGTCTCTGTGTAGAAGTCTAAAGGGCTATAGCATTTAGCAAATGAGCTAATTAGGCTTTGTGAGGGGGAAATACATCCTGCTAAATGGAACCTTGATAAAGAAATAACAAAATTTTACAGTATCTCAAATTCAGAGCTTGATAAAATACATCATGTACTCTGATAATTTATAGGATGTATTCTTCCCTTTATCATAGGCTTTCAATCCCTAGCACCGCTTCTTAACCTCCTGCCATTACCCATTTAATACTTCTGTTTCACAAGAATTGTCCTTTCCTTTTTCTTTATGGATTGTTGATTCTTCTGGCTCCTTACCTCTTTCATGTTTCCCTCGTCTCTGTTTGGTCCAATGTTTATATTTAGAAATAAGCTAGTATCATCTACAAAGTAACACAACTCCAAAATCCACACGCTTTTGTTACTGAAAGGTAACAGTGGACCCAGCTCTGGCCACTCAAAAGCTAGTAAATAGCCCAGGTTTGTGGAAATGAAAGTTTGCTTTATTTCAGATGCTAGCAACTGGGGGAGGGGAGGGTGACAGACATCTGTCCAAAGGCCTAGTCCCCCTGCTGACAAGCAGTGGGTGAGAGCATTTATAGACAGAGTTAAAGAAAGGCAATCCCAAAGAATGCTCAAACTACCGCACAATTGCAGTCATCTCACACACTAGTAAAGTAATACTCAAAATTCTCCAAGCCAGGCTTCAGCAATACATGAACTGTGAACTTCCAGATGTTCAAGCTGGTTTTAGAAAAGGGAGAGGAACCAGAGATCAAATTGCCAACATCTGCTGGATCATCAAAAAACAAGAGAGTTCCAGAAAAACATCTATTTCTGCTTTATTGACTATGCCAAAGGCTTTGACTGTGTGGATCACAATAAACTGTGGAAAATTCTGAAAGAGATGGGACTACCAGACCACCTGACCTGCCTCTTGAGAAACCTGTATGCAGGTCAGGAAGCAACAGATAGAACTGGACATAGAACAACAGACTGGTTCCAAATAGGAAAAGGAGTACATCAAGGCTGTATATTGTCACCCTGCTTATTTAACTTACATGCAGAGTACATCATGAAAAACACTGGGCTGGAAGAAGCACAAACTGGAATCAAGATTGCCAGGAGAAATATCAATAACCAACCTCAGATATGCAGATGACACCACACTTATGGCAGAAAGTGAAGAGAAACTAAAAAGCCTCTTGATGGAAAGTGAAAGGGGAGAGTGAAAAAGTTGGCTTAAAGCTCAACTTTCAGAAAACTAAGATCATGGCATCCAGTCCCATTATTTCATGGCAAATAGATGGGGAAACTGTGGAAACAGCATCAGACTTTTTTTTGGCGGAGGGGGACTCCAAAATCACTGAAGATGGTGATTGCAGCCATGAAATTAAAAGATGCTTACTCCGTGGAAGGAAAGTTATGACCAACCTAGATAGCATATTAAAAAGCAGAGACATTACTTTGCCAACAACGTCCATCTAGTCAAGACTGTGGTTTTTCCAGTGGTCATGTATGGATGTGAGAGTTGGACTGTGAAGAAAGCTGAGTGCCGAAAAATTGATGCTTTTGAAGTGTGGTGTTGGAGAAGACTCTTGAGAGTCCCTTGGACTGCAAGGAGATCCAACCAGTCCATAAATGAGATCAGTCCTGGGTGTTCATTGGAAGGACTGATGCTGAAGCTGAAACTCCAATACTTTGGCCACCTCATGTGAAGAGTTGACTCATTGGAAAAGACCCTGATGTTGGGAGGGATTGGGGGCAGGAGGAGAAGGGGACGACAGAGGATGAGATGGCTGGATGGCATCACCGACTCGATGGACATGAGATTGAGTAAACTCCGGGAGTTGGTGATGGACAGGGAGGTCTAGTGTGCTGTGGTTCATGGGGTCACAAAGAGTCGGACACGACTGAGCGACTGAACTGAACTGAACTGAGTTGGGGGTTACATGCAGAAACAGCACAGTCATCTCTTAACAGTCATCTTCAATTGGTCATCAGTGGTCTGACTAGCATCATCTTGGTTGTTTTAGTTATAGTTAGTCTTCAGTTCCGGGGTGCACTTGTTCCATTCCATTTCAATCAGTTCTCGGAATTGTGGCAGCTCAAGTCCTGGTTACTTCCCTGGTGGCTCAGACGGTAAAGCGTCTGCCTACAATGCAGGAGACCCAGGTTCAATCCCTGGGTCAGGAAGATCTCCTGGAAAAGGAAATGGCAATCCACTCCAGTATTCTTGCTTGGAAAATCCCATGGATGGAGGAGACTGGTAGGCTATAGTCCATGGGGTCGCAAAGAGTTGGACACGACTAAGCGACTTTACTCACTCACTCAAATCCTGGGTACAGTCTGGTCATCATGTAGTTAACTTCTCCACCTGGTGTTTCAGTATCTATAAGGCAGCTCACAGGATATGGCTCTGAATATTATTTACAGCCCTTGAGAAAGAACTAAAGGTCCTTGACTGTGCTTAATGACTACATTATTATTATTTAGTCTCCTTTGACTGTTTCCTTTGTTTCCACATTTCTCACTTCTCTGATTAAACTTACTCTTTGACTAAGGTTTTCCACAGGCAAAAGTCAGGCAGAGGAACATGGTGGTGGGGGCAAGGGCCAAATGGTCCTGCTCTGTTTCACATTGAACTTGAGAAGGGTTGTTGATATGAGTTGGGTACATTTTTTTCCCTAGTGGATTTAATGAAGCTGTTGGGTTTTTGTTTTATATCTCTAGAAATTCTAAAGTTTTCTGTTAACTATGAATAAATTTAAGCACCATATTTTAATAGTATTAGCACTTTGTCAGAAAATTAGATACTTCCTTAAACACAGTTTCAAATCATACAAAATGCTGCTCTTTATTCTCCTCTGTGACCCTTGTGTTTTATTTATTTTCATTTTATCTTTTCCAAGGAACATCTCTCTTATGTTATCATGAAATTTAAGGCAAAAAGTGATTCAAAACACATACATTCAACTGCAGGAAATATAATGTGAATTAACTCTGTCCTGCCAACACCATGGAAGAACTAGCAGTCTGTTATGCCAGTGTATTGTCGGACACAACTGAGTGACCAACACTTCTCTAAAAGTGCTGCAGTTCAATTCCAAGACCTACAGATTTAGAGATATACCAAGACTGTTTATCTGGCAGAAGTAAAACAGCATGATTGAGTCAGTGTTTTGGATAACTAGTCCTTTAAAAAAAAATTAGTAGTTATTTACAGTGTTGCGTTAATTTCTTTTGTACAGCAAAGTGATTCAGTTATACATACATGTGTATATATATATTATATATATATACATTCTTTGTAAAATATTATTTTCCATTATGCTTTATCATAAGATACTGAATCTAGTTCTCTGTGCTGTACAAAGGACCTTGTTGTTTATCCATTCCATATATAATAGCTTACATCTGCTAACCTCAACCTCTTACTCCATCCCTCCCCTAACCTCCTCCCCTTGGCTACCACCAGTCTGTTCTCTCTGTCCATGAGTGTGTTTCTGTTTTGTTGTTGTTGTGTTGCTAAGTCATATCTGACTTCTTTTGCAACTCCGCCAGGCTCCCCTCTGTCCATAGGATTCCCCAGGCAAGAATACTGGAGTGGGTTGTTATTTCTTTCTCCAAGAGATCTTCCTAACCTAGAAATTGAGCTCTCATCTCCTGCATTGCAGACGATTCTTTACCACACCACCTGGGAAGCCTATATATGTAATACATCTTTTCTTTTTTTTTTTTTTAATGATGATGTCTTTCCTTCTTTCTTTTCTTTATTTATTTGCCGCACTGTGTGCAGCATGTGGGATCTTAGTTCTTGGACCAGGGATCAAACATACCCCCCCTACCTGCATTGGGAGTTTAGAGTCTTAACCACTGGACCACCAGGGAAGTCCCTATTTTTTAAAAAAAAATTATCGGAGTAAATAATTGATTAAGTATTGTGTTAGTTTCAGATGTACAGCCAAGTAAATCAGTATACATATACATATATCCACTCTTTTTTTTTAGATACATTACAGAGTATTGAGTAGAGTTCCCTATGCTATACAGGTTCTTATTAGTTATCTAATTTATATATAATTGTGTGTATATGTTCATCACAATCTCCCAGTTTATTGCTCCCCCCATCCCCTGGTAACCACAAGTTTGCTTTCCATATCTCTGACTCTTCTGTTTTGTAAATAAGTTCATTTGCACCTTTTTTTTTTAAGATTCCACATATAAGCAATATCATATTTGTCCTTCTGTGTCTGACTTACTTCACTCAATATGGCAGTCTCTGGGTACATCTGTGTTGCTACAATGGCATTATTTTGTTCTTTTGTATTGCTTAGTAATATTCCTTTGTATATATGTATCATATCTTCTTTATCCATTCCTCCATTGATGGACATTTAAGTTGCTTCCATGTCCTGGCTATTGTAAATAGTGCTGCAGTGAACATTAGGGTGCATGTATCTTTTTGAATTATGATTTTCTTCAGGTATACACCCAGGAGTGGGATTACTGGGTCATATGGTCATTCTATTTTTAGTTTTATAAGGAACCTCCCTAATGTTCTCCATAGCTGCTATACTTATTTCCCCTCCTATCAACAATGTAGAAGGGTTCCTTTTTCTCCAAACCCTCTTGAGCGTTTATTGTTTGTAGGTTTTTTGATTTTGCCCATTCTGATTGGTGTGAGGTGATACTTCATTACAGTTTTGATTTTCATTTCTCTAATGATTAGTGATTTTTGAGCATCTTTTCATGTGTTTGTTGGCCATCTATGTGTCCCTCTTCTTTGGAGTAATGTCTAATTAGATCTTCCACCCACTTTTTGATCGGGTCATTTGGTTTTTTGATTTTGAGATGCATGAGCTGTTTGTATATTTTGGAGATTGATCCCTTGTTGGTGCTTCATTTGTAAATATTTTCTCAGATTCTGAGGGTTGTTTTTCGTACCATATTTTCTTTATCTATTTGTATTTCTTCTTTAGACAAATGTCTGTTTAGGTTTTCTTCCCATTTTTTGATTGGGTTGTTTTTGTTGTTGAGTTGTATGAGCTGTTCGTATATTTTAGAAATGAAACACTTATTTGGTTGCATTGTTTGCAAATATTTTCTCCCATTATGTAGGTTGTCTTTTTGTTTTTGATAACTAGTCCTTTATATGGACAAGTATTGTTAACATAATTAAAACCATTACATTAACATTAATGACCAATCTGTTGCTTTGATTAACTTGGTTAAATAATGGAGATTGTGGAGTCATGTCCTAGGTAGTAGTAGTGGTTAATAAGAAAGAATTCTCAGGATCTTCTGTGGAATAGCATTCAGTTCCCTGATTCTAAAAAGATACTAGACTCATTCCCTTTCTTTCTTTTTTTTTTTTTTTTGCCTCTTCTACTTGCCTTTTTTGCTTCTTTCCCATATATAAATATATACCACACTCCTCCCTTAGGACAAATACCTATTTCTTTTTAGTATACTAAATATATGTATTTACACAAATATTATATGTAAATATGCCATACTCCTCCATTTGGGTATGGAGATCGATGTAGACAATATAGATGTAGATACAGATTTCCCAAGGGAAGGGTATAGTTGGGGTTGGGGGAAGGGAGGAAAGAAGGTAGAGGGGAATGGAGTTCTCAGGCATTTGAAAATTGAGGGGAGACATAATGAGTTTTTCTTGATCAAAGCCCTAGTCCATTTTATAGATTTACATATATTGCCAGGACTGTAGATCAAAGGTGGAGTTTTGTTGTTTTCATTTTTCATAGCCTCTTATAGGGTAAGAGGTATTAGGCAATACTGGTTGTGCAAAAACTATAAGAAAATAACTTGGTTTATTTCTCTTATGATACTTGATACATTCTGATTGATTGCACACAAACCTGGGTAAACATTGTACCTCTCCTCCTACATTTTAAGCTCCTACATGGTAACGACAGTGTTCTTGTTTTATCCCTCATGGTATGTAACATAGTACCTGGCACAAAGCAAGTACTTGTGTATACTTTTGAAGAAATGAACCCTAGAGATTGGAGAGCTGTAAGACAACTTAACTGAACAAAACTATTGTCCTAGAGGTATATTACCTGGGTTCTATATACATTTTAAAATGATTCAAAAAGGTGAAAACTTACCTTCATTAATCATAAAGGTTTATGTTGGCAACCTCTTAGTTCCTATAGTTACATTTCCAAGAAATTATGAAATAGGTACTTCAAAGGTTTGGGAACAGGAACAAATTGGCTGTTATAGAATTCATGAACGCTAATAACTCATTTACTTATAATGCTTACAATTAATTGGTTTAAAATAATCTACTGCAGTCTTAAAATGAATAGGATATTTAAAGGTCACCATTGCTCTTGGCTCTCATTTAAAACTCTAATCGAATAAAAATACGTTGTGGATATCAATTAAGACATTTAAAATTATTCTCTAGCTAAACTTGGTCTAGAGTAGTAAATGATGTACTCTCATGTTTTCTTTTAAGTGTTGCGATCTATACCCTATGGTTAAGTTATTATAAAACAATTTCCAAGGTTTTGGATGATGGGGGATATGCCCATCATTTATGAAATGGAGCGAAGTAGAATGAATTATGTACACATGAATTTCTTGTTAGATGTTTAGCAATGAATCTTCATTTCTTTTTTTCTTCACTGGAAATGTCAATTGATACCATGTGCTAAACCATGTTTAATATTAAAGATAAGAGATTCAATTAGGAAATCCTTTTATCAATGCCAAATATAGCATCCAACAATGAATCTCAGCAAAAATGAAGCAACATATCTACATATAATGCTGACAGAAGAAATAGCATTTTTTGTAATTTTTGACTAAAGATGTGTTAGCAGACATGTTGATCCTCTTAAAATGGGTCACTTGTAATTATGAAAATGATAAATCTTTAGAAAAACTTGCTACTGTTGGTTCATGCCAGAATTTTCAAACTGTATTCCATGGAATACTGTTTCAGGAAATGTTAACAGAAGTGTTACATAAAAAGGATTCCATAACCAAAAAGTTTGGAGAGTTGTTAATGGTAGCTCTTTAACTATGTCTTCCTAATCTAAACAGATTTTTCTATTGTCCTGGATGAATGCAGGAAAGCATATTTACCCATTTAATGATACCTTTTCTATGAAAACATTATCAAGACTTCAAAAAACACTTTGTTTAAATATGATGCACGAATCAACAACATATAAAGAACTATCAGTGCCAAGTGTGAGAGATTGTATTTTCCAACGATAACTGCAACAATATCTTCCATCCCACATATTCTTACAAAGTCATGTTGACAAGTCTCCATTGGAGAAGTGGGATCTATGTTGCCTCTCCTTCAATGTGGGTGAGCTTATAACTACATCACTTGTAACTCCAGTGATGTAATGTGACTTCTGAGGCTAGGTCATGAAAAGTGATACAATGTCTGCCTGGTTCCTTTGAATACTTGATTGGAGTCACCATGTAAGCACTCCAAATGTTCTGAGGGCCTCATGTAGTGCCATGAGGAAGGCCAAGTGGAGAGGACACATGGAGAGGCCCTGAGGCTGCATGAAGGGATAAGAATGCCAGGTCAGCCATCTGCTGCTTCAGCACCTCTGCAGTTCCTGCTCCAATCACCATCTGACAGCAGTCACATGTAGACTCTCATCCTGAACCACCCAGCTGAGCCCTTGCTGAAGTTCCTGGTTCACAGAAACCCATGAGACAGAGTGAAATGATTTTTGTTATTTTAAACCATTAAGTTTTAGGGTGATTGTTAATGTATCAGTAGTAACTTGAACATTGGGTACCATATTCAATATAATCTTTAGTAGTAATATTAACCAGATACACCACTCATAGCCTCCCTTACCTTCAGCCTTTGCCATTGTAAAATGAGGATAATCTTTTGAATTTAAAAAAGGAATAACAGATAAAATATTTCACAGGTTCCAAATCTCAGGTTCTGTGGTAGACATGCTATGTGCTCACTGTCCAAAGTATTTCCATAAACAAACCTTAGGGTTACTTAGTCACTAGGAATGTATAATTTAACTGTTCTTGAATTATTTAAATATTATATTAGAAATCTTGACACCTGTTTCTTTACTATTTACTGCCCACAAACACCTTACTGTGATTTAATGATTAAACAGGAGTTGAGTGTTCTTACAGACTTTTATCTAGACTTGGAAAACTCCTTCTCCTCACCATGAATACTTAAAAGTAATCAGAGGTCAACTTGAGGACAATGATTTAAAAATTTGTTACAAGATGATCTTCCCTCACATGAGGTAAAACTGAGAAGACACTGCAGGTAGATTTCCTGAAGATAGGAGTCCAATATGCTTCATTTGTTATAGTCACTTAATTGATTTGGTTGCCAGTGTTCTTCCTGAGAAGGGGAGGGGACACCTCATAGTCATAAATTAGAAAATTTTAAAAAGACCATTTGAAAGGAATGCTGATGATAATTGCATTTGAAGTAGGAAGCAATATAGGTCTGGGGAAATATTTTAAACTCTGAAATGAAGTCTAGTATTTGTCTAGGAGTGTGAAATATTTTCTATTTCTAGTCAAGACTTCAACTTTCTCTAAATACTGACATGTAATGTTGTCAATATGGAGGCTGATTTCTTCTTTATCATCTAACCAGTGAATGACTAGAGTTTATCACCTTTATTTAAACTCACTTAATACTGCCTAGCATTTATTTATCCCTTACCAAGCACCTACTTTATGTATTAACTCTTTTAATCCTCAGAATTCTGGGATGCATACCACTGTTATCATCCCCATTTTACAGATGAAGAAACTGAGGCCCCAAAAGCTTGCCCAAGATTATACAGTCAGTAATTGATAGTTTGGATTCAGATTCTGTCAGTGTGGCTTTAGAGTCAGTACTGTTCAATAACATGCTAGATTACCTCCCTTGAACATTTGCTTCAATATAGTACTAACCAAAGGTAATACTGAGTTAAAATCCTGGCTTTTTAAGATTACTGACTCTGACATTGGATAAATTACTTAATTGTTCTGACCCTCTGTCCCTGCAACTGTGTGATGAGGTAATAATACAGTTCTTATTATAAGCATAAGAAAAGCTACGACCAACTTAGACAGCATACTAAAAAGCTGAGACTACTTTGCCAAACTGGAATCAAGGTTGCTGGGAGAAATATCAATAACCTCAGATATGCATATGACACCACCCTTATGGCAGAAAGCAAAGAAGAACTAAACAGCCTCTTGATGAAAGTGAAAGAGGAGAGTGAAAAAGTTGGCTTAAAGCTCAACATTCAGAAAACTAAGATCATGGCATCCAGTCCCATTATTTCATGGCAAATAGATGGGGAAACTGTGGCAGACTTTATTTTTGGGGGGCTCCAAAATCACTGCAGATGGCGACTGCAGCCATGAAATTCAAAGATGCTTGCTCCTTGGAAGAAAAGTTATGACCAACCTAGACAGCATATCAAAAAGCAGAGACATTACTTTGCCAACAAAAGTCTGTCAGTCAAGGCTATGGTTTTTCCAGTAGTCACATATGGATGTGAGAGTTGGACTATAAAGAAAGCTGAGCATAGAAGAATTGATGCTATTGTACTGTGGTGTTAGAGAAGACTCTTGAGAGTGCCTTGGACAGTCCATCCTAAAGGAAATCAGTACTGAAATTCATTGAAAGGATTGAAGCTGAAGCTTTAATACTTTGGCCCCCTGATGTGAAGAACTAACTCATTGGAAAAGACCCTGATGTTGGGAAAGATTGAAGGCAGAAGGAGAAGGGGACAACAGAGGATGAGATGGTTGGATGGCATCACAGACTCAATGGACATGAGTTTGAGCAAGCTCTGGGAGTTGGTGATGGATAGGGAAGCCTGGCGTGCTGCAGTCCATGGGGTCACAAAGAGTCAGACACAACCGAGCGACTGAACTGAACTGAACTGATGCATATAATGCAGTTTTGAGGATTATAGGAAATATATGTAAAGTACTTAGTATTATACTCAATACATAACTGCTACTGGTGGTGGTGATAGTGGTACTTCCTTCCTCCAGGACCTCCTACTCAAAGCTTAACATGATCACACACAGAGATACACAGGGACAGATATGTGACTCAGTAGGCGCTGGATGGTACATTTGAGGAGGTCAGTACTGAGTTACGAATATTTGATTGGTAAGGCAGGTTTGAGGCAGAGGAAATTCTCTAGAGCTCTCTCTCTGCCTTGTGACATCAGAAAGAGGCAAATAGGCTAAGGGATGGGCCTGAAAAGTTCATTGATCCCAGGTTTCACAGTGCCACTGAGCATTCCGTCTTTTTAAAGTTTATGCCAGAGCAAGCGAGAAATTGGCAGTAGGATTGTTGGATGTATCTTTGAATATATAAATCTGAAGTTATGATTTCATGAGTAAGCTTTTCTTGAGAAAGCTTATTTGTATTCTAAAAGGTGCTAAATATCCATAGAAACATATTAGAAACCATTTGAGAGACTATAATTATAAACGGTAACAGAAAATAATTGCAATAATGATATTTCCAAAGCCTTTAGATAATCTTTTGCTTTAGATAGGATTTTGGAGTATTTATAGTATTCAATGGGGAAAAAAAGGTATTTTTAAAAATACTTTAGTTAAATAACTAGGCCATTATGGCAATCTTGCATCTTTGTACATTATGATGAGTAGGTTAATATGTTGATAAAACATCTGTGTGAAAAAAAAAATCCAGATGTAAAATGCACATAGGTTTGGCAACACCCAGATATTCTGCTAAATTTGGCATTTGTTTTATGGTTTAAATGTCACAATGTGCTTTGTCCCAACACAAACTTATTTCTAGAAACTACTTTCATCTAGATGAGTCAAGAATTGGGAAAACTAAATATATCCACATCCCCAACCACTAATCCTATCCTTTAACAAAAATATTTAATTATTTCACAGAAAAACTGGCTGCATATATTTTATTTCTTTCATTCTTCTAGGATGAATTTGTTAAATTTTTTTGTGTGTGTCTTAACATTTTTATTTTTAAAATTTATTTTTATTTGAAGTATAGTGATTTAAAATATCATGTTAGTTTTAGATGTACAGAAATTTCATTATTATATATATATGTATGTATATATATATTCTTCAGATTCTCCTCTCTTATAGGTTATTTAAAAATATTGAGTATAATTACCTGTGCTATACAGTAAGTCCTTGTTGTATATATCAATTTTAGATATGGTAGTGTGTATATGTTAATCCCAATCTCCTAATTTATCCCTACACCCACCCCCCTTTCTCCTTTAGGGAACCATAGTTTGTTTTCTCTGTTTGTGACTCTGTTTCTGTTTCATAAATAAGTTCAGTCATGTCATTTTTTTTTCTCTGACTAAGGCTTTACTGACAACTGATAGCTTATGGTGAAAGATGTCAGATTTGTGATCTCTGAAGAAGATATAGCTTCGGAACCAGGGACCAATGTCAATCACTCAATAGCTTTTGTGTAGCAAAGTTTTATTAAAGTGAAAAAGGGACAAAGAAAACTTCTGACATAGACATCAAAAGGGGGACAGAGAATGCCCAACTCCCTAGTTTTAGCAAGGAAGCTATATACTTTTTAAAATGGTTTTTAGAATAAATCAGAAGAATGTCTCAAGGTTGTAAAGATATTACTGGACCCACTCCTACAATTTACATTTGAACTTGACAGGATTCATCACAAGGTTCTCAAGAAGGAGAAACCTGTCCTCAACCAGTATACACTGTTTTTATATAGTTAATGGTACAGAATTTAACTCAGATGACCCTTATATCTACTACTGTGGGCAAGAATCCCTTAGAAGAAATGGAGTAGCCATCATAGTCAATAAGAGAGTCTGAAATGTAGTTTTTGGATGCAATCTGAAAAATGACAGAATGATCTCTGTTCATTTCCAAGGCAAACCATTCAATATCACGGTAATCCAACTCTATGCCCCGACCAGTAATGTTGAAGAAGCTGAAGTTGAACAATTCTATGAAGACCCACAAGACCTTCTAGAATTAGCACCCCCCAAAAAATGTGCTTTTCATTATAGGGGACTGGAATGCAAAAATAGAAGTCAAGAAACATCTGGAGTAACAGGCAAATTTGGCCTTGGAGTACAGAATGAAGCAGGGCAAAGGCTAATAGAGGTCTGCCAAGAGAATGCACTGGTCATAGCAAACATCCACTTCCAAAAACACAAGAGAAGACTCTATACATGAACATCACCAGATGGTCAACATCCAAATCAGATTGATTATATTCTTTGCAGCTAAAGATAAAGAAGCTCTATACAGTCAGCAAAAACAAGACCAGGAGCTGACTGTGGCTCAGATCATGAACTCCTTATTGGCAAATTCAGAGTTAAATTGAAGAAAGTAGGGAAAACCACCAGACCATTCAGGTATGACCTAAATCAAATCCCTTTCAATTATACAGTGGAAGTGAGGAATGGATTTAACAGACTAGATCTGATAGACAGAGCACCTGAAGAACTATGGACAGAGGTTCATGACATTGTCCAGGAGACAGGGATCGAGACCATCCCCAAGAAAAAGAAATGCAAAAAAACAGAATGGCTGTCTGAGGAGGCCTTACAAATAGCTGCAAAAAGAAGAGAAGCAAAGGAGAAAAGGAAAGATATGCCCATTTGAATGCAGAGTTCCAAAGAATAGCCAGGAGAGATAAGAAAGCCTTCCAGGGTAATCAATGCAAAGAAATAGAGGAAAACAATAGAATGAGAAAGACTGGAGATATCTTCAAGAAAATTAGAGATACCAAGGGAACATTTCATGCAAGGATGGGCTCAATAAAGGACAGAAATGGTATGGACCTAACAGAAGCAGAAGATACTAAGAAGAGGTGGCAAGAATACACAGAAGAACTGTACAAAAAAAGATCTTCACTTCCCAGAGAGTGACGATGGTATGATCACTCACCAAGAGTCAGATATCCTGGAATGTGAAGTCAAGAGGGCCTTAGAAAGAATCACTATGAACAAACCTAGTGGAGATGATGGAATTCCAGTTGAGCTCTTTCAAATCCTAAAGGATGATGCTGTAAAAGTGCTGCACTCAAGCCAGCAATTTTGGAAAACTCAGCAGTGGCCACAGGACTGGAAAAGGGCAGTTTCCCTTCCAGTCCCTAAGAAAGGCAATGAAAAAGTGTGTTGAAACTACTGCACAATTGCACTCATCTCACAGGCTAATAAAGTAATGCTTAAAATTCTCCAAGCCAGGCTTCAAAAACATGTGAACTGTGAACTTCCAGATGATCAACCTTGTTTAGAAAAGGCAAGGAACCAGAGATCAAATTGCAAACATCCACTGGATCATCGAAAATGCAAGAGAGTTCCAGAAAAACAACTTGTTCTGCTCTATTGATAATGGCAACGCCTTTGACTATGAGAATCACAATAAACTAGATAATTCTGAACGAGATGGGAATACCAGACCACCTAACCCCTCTCCTGAGAAATTTGTATGCAGGCCAAGAAACAATAGTTAGAACCGGATATGGAACAATGGACTGGTTCAAAAGTGGGAAAGGAGTATCTCAAGGCTGTATATTGTCACCCTGCTTATTTAACTTATATGCAGAGTACATCATGAGAAATGCTGTGCTGGATGAAGCACAAGCTAGAATCAAGGTTGCCAGGAGAAAGATCAATAAGGTCAGATATGCATATGAACCACCGTTATGGCAGAAAGCAAAGAAGAGCTAGAGAACCTTTTGATGAAAGTGAAAGAGGAGAGTGAAAAGCTTGGCTTAAAGCTGAACATTGAGAAAACACAGATCATGGCATCTGGTCCCATCACTTCCTGGCTAATAGATGGGGAAGTATGACAGACATAATTTTGGGGGGCTACAAAATCACTACACATGGTGACTGCAGCCATGAAATTAAAAGCCGTTTGTTCCTTCGAAGAAAAGTTATGACCAAATTAGAGAGCATATTAAAAAGCAGACACATTACTTTGCCAACAAAGGTGCATCTAGTCAACGCTTTGGTGTTTCCAATAGTCACATATGGATGTGAGAGTTGGACTCTAAAGAAAGCTGAGCGCCAAAGAACTGATGCTTTTGAACTGTGGTGTTGGAGAAGACTCTTGAGAGTCCCTTGGACTGCCAGGAGATTGAACCAGTCCATCCTAAAGGAAATCAGACCTGCATACTCACTAAAAGGACTAAACCTGAAACTCTCAATATTTGGCCACCTGATGCGAGGAACTAATTCATTGGAGAAGTCCCTGATGCGGGGAAAGATTGAAGGCGGGAGGAGAAGGGGATGACAGAGGTGGAGATGGCTGGATGGCATCAATGGCTCCTTGGACATGAGTTTGAGTAAGCTCTGGCAGGTGGTGATGGACAGGGAGGCCTGGCGTGATGCAATTCATGGGGTCAGAAAGGGTAGGACACGACTAAGCAACTGAACTGAAATGAACTTATTTTGGTGGTGGGACAGGATTTTGGTCCCCTACGGGATGAACCAGGAAACCCAGCAGAGAATACAAATCTCTGGTGTAAGATGGCATGAGAGTGGGGGTGCAGGGCAGCAGTGGTCAGATTTTTCAGTAACTGCTTTAGTGACAAATGGGCTAGAAAGGACAGATTTGGGCTAGGCTGCCTCTCACTCTGTGTTCTTCCCATAAATCGCCGAGTGTCCTCAGTGCTGACGGGAGGTACTGGTGTAAAAACTCACATGAGGGAAGGCATAGTAGAGCATGCCCATGCTGCCTCTGCCTTGGTGCAACACACTGGCGTATTGATCGCCATTGCAGCCTGCTTCTGTTTCAAGGAGGAGACCAGGATCCTGAGAAGCCGCCTCTGTAGGCGGAGCTCCATCGTGGGCACCCCCTCAGTGACAGGCCCACTGGGGGTCACCTGCATGACCAGGAGCATTGAGTAACAATTGGCGCTCCGCTGAGGGACGCGTCCTGTTACTTCTTCCAGCTTGGGCTGCTCCAGGTGAAGGCGCTAGGCAAACTTCAGCTGGGTCAGCTTACTCCTGGAAGTGTGATCTTTTGAGGACTGCTGATCATCCCTGATACCCCTCTAGGACGTGCATAGATGTCGGGAAGCAGCTGTTTCTCAACAACATAAGCCTGTACCGACAAAGGTGCAGCTTCAGGGCATCATGTGAAGGATTCTTGAGCTTTTAGGTCTCATGTTTTGGTTCTTCCAGAGGCTTGGGCTCGGCCTCAGTGGTCCGAAGACTACGCTCGCTCTCTTGGATCTTCTTTCCTGTAGGAAGATTCGGAAGCCCCGTGGTGGGAGTGGCGGCTCCACTCTTCCAGCCCATGTCTGCTGTAGCAGAGGGATTTGCTGCTGGACTCCTTGGCCCCTTCACTGGGCTGATATTCCCTGTGGCTGTGCTCGGGGATTGCGGTCGGAGCCTCTGTCCGCAGGCTGCCTGCCACCCTTGGTCCTGCTGCGTTCCTCGTAAGGGAGTGGGTTGTCTTTCTGTGATCACCAGAGAGGCTCTGGCGCTTCCACCTGTCCTCCCAGGCCTTGGGCAGGACAGACCTCTTGGGCCCCATCTCCTCCCCAGCGCTCACCCCTCTGGCTGTGCACTGAGCAGCTATAGCCCTAGAGGCTGGTCCGTCAGAGCATTTGCAGCGGCTGGTCCGGTCCCCTTCCGAAATGGTCCTCTCGGTCTGAGTATAGAATGTGTGTGTTTGTGGGCGGGGTGGTTGGGCCGATGGGTCCTGTCCTGCACGTGGAAGTTGGCATCCAGGTTCCGGTGCCAGGTATATCCGTCTTGGAGTAGTGCACAGGGATAGGTCCGTTTTTATTCCAGTCCCAGAGAAAGGCAATGCCAAAGAATGCGCAAAGTCCCGCACGATTGCACTCACTTCACATGCTAGTGGGCTTCCCTTGTAGCACATTCAGTGAAGAATCTGCCTGCAGTGCAGGAGGCCCTGGTTCGATCCCTGGGTTGGGAAGATCCCCTGGAGAGGGAAATGGCGACCCACTCCAGTATCCTTGCCTGGAAAGTCTCGTGGACTGAGCAGCCTGCTGAGCTTCAGTCGGTGGGGTTGCAAAGAATTGGGCTCCACTGAGCGACTAACACTTACTCACGTACTTACACACGCTAGTACAATATGCTCAAAATTCTCCAATCCAGGCTTCAACAGTACATGATCCTTGAACTTGCAGATGTTGAAGCCAGATTTAGAAAAGGCAGGGGAACCAGAGATCAAATTGCCAACATCTGTTGGATCATCTAAAAAGCAAGAGAGTTCCAGAAAACTTCTACTTCTGCATTATTGACTACACCAAAGCCTTTGACTGTGTGGACCACAAGAAACTGTGGAAAATCCTTAGAGATGGGAATACCGGACACCTGACCAGCTTCTTGATAAATCTGTATGCCAGTCAGGAAGCAACAGTTAGAACTGGACATGGAACAGCAGACCGGTTCCAAATTGGGAAAGGAGTACATCAAGGTTGTATATTGTCACCTTGCTTATTTAACGTATATGCAGTGTACATCATGAGAAACCCTTGTCTGGATGAGGCGAAAGCTGGAATCAAGTTTGCTGGGAGAGATATCAATAAGCTCAGATATGCAGATGACACCACCCTTATGGCAGAACCTGAAGATGACCTAAAGAGCCTCTTGATGAAAGTGAAAGAAAAGAGTGAAAAAGATGGCTTCAAAAACTCAACATTCATAAAACTAAGGTCATGGCATCTGGTCCCATCACTTCATGGCAAATAGATTGGGAAACAGTGGAAACAGTGACAGACTTTTCTTTGGGGGCCTCCAAAATCACTGCAGATGTTGACTGCAGCCAGGAAGGTAAAAGATGGTTGCTCCTTGGAATAAAAGTTCTGCCCAACCTAGACAGCATATAAAAATGCTGAGACAAAACAAATAAAATAAAATGCAGGGACATTGCTTTGCCAACAAAGGTCCATCTGGTCAAGGCTTTGGTGTTTCCAGTAGTCATATGTGGATGTGAGAGTTGGACTCTAAAGAAAGCTGAGCACCAAAGAACTGATGCTTTTGATCTGCGGTGTTGGAGAAAACTCTTGAGAGTTCCTTGTACTTCAAGGAATTCCCACCAGTGCATTCTAAAGGAAATCAGTTCTGAATACTCAATGGAAGGACTGATGCTTAAACTGAAAGTCCAGTACTTTTGTCACCTGATAGGAAGATCTGCCTGATCTTAAAATATCCTGATGCTGGGAACGATTGAAGGAGGAGGAGACGGGGATGACAGAGGATGAGATGGTTGGATGGCATCGCTGGCTCATTGGACACCGGTTTGAATAAACTCCGGCAGTTAGTGATGAACAAGGAGGTATGACATGCTGTAGTCCGAGGGGTCTCAGTGTTGACCCAACTGAGCAACTGAACTCTAGTGATCTAGGAACTTAAAATATAATGAAGGCAGTAAAAGAAATGTCTTTTTCACAGTGTATCAGATGATTGCCAACCACATGTCTTATGTTGTATCATAACCATCAACGTATACACAAGTAGTTTTACCTCCAGTGATAGACCCAATCATGAAGTGCTGATCAACTCTTACTGTGCATCAAAATCGTCTGTGGAAAAAATTTTTTTAATATTTGGAAATTCTATTTTTTAAGTGTAGAAATTCTGGTTCAGTTGGCCAGAGGTTCGACCTGGTAACTTGGAAAGCTCTTCAGGTGAATTTAATGTATAATTTGAATTGAAACCCTTGTATTTGTTTAGAGTACATGTAGAGGCCAAAAGTTAGTTACTGGAGAAACTACGAGCAAATTGTGTTAGTCTCAGAAGAAAAGAATGTTGAATATTTGTGATGGGAAACAGTGTCAGTGAATGAACTTTAACCGTTTTAAAAATAGAATGCAATTGTTTATTAAAATCTTATTCAACAAAATTTGTTGAGTGCCTGTTATGAGTCAATCAGTGTGCCAAGCTCTAAAGACTTGAAGACAGGGTCCTTGCCTTCGTGAGACAGTTTGACTTATGTTTCTTTAAGTCAAAAAATAATTACACAAATAACTAATCACAAATATTGTGCATGCTATGAAAAATATCTCAAGAGTGTTTAGTCTAGTCTGGAAGCTCAAGGGAAGCCTTTCATAAGTGTTGTTTAAAGTTTGCATTTGATGTATGACCTGGGTAAATGTTTCTATGTGTCTAGGGGCTCTGAAGCAAGAAAGAATGCTGTTGTAATGGTCCCTAAACCAGCAGCATCATCTAAGAACCTATAGAGATGCAAATAATCAAGTCCCACCTTAGACCTACCTAATGAGAAATTTTGGGAGTGGAGTCCAGGTATCTGTGTCTCAACAAGCCCTTCAGAGGATTGTGACCTAAATAAAGTGTGAAACTTCCCTGGTAGGCCAGTGGTCAAGACTCTGAGTTTGCAATGCAGGGACCTGGGTTCAGTCCCTGATCCCACATACCACAGGTGGCCATTTCTTCCTGCCCACCCTCCCCCGCCCCGTCCCCAGGATCTTCCCAACTTAGTGATCGAACCCATGTCTCTTGCCTCTCCTGCATTGGCAGGCAGATTCTTTACCACTCTGCCATCTGGGAAGCTCTAAGATCCCACATGTGGGAGGAAGATGGAAGATCCTGCCCATGTGCCACAACTAAGACCAGCACAACCAAATTAAATAAATATTTAACAAATAAAAAGAAAATGGTTAATTGTATGGGACTTCCCTGGCAGTCCAGTGGTTAGGACTCCACGCTTCCACTGCAGGGCATGTGGGTTTGATCCCTGGTTGGGGAACTAAGGTCCCACAAGCTGCATGGTGCAGCCAAAAAAAAAAAAAAAAGTCACCTTGGAAGTTGTGAGGAGGGGGATATGGAGGGTGAAAGAAACAAGAACACTTGTGAGACACATGTAGTGGTCTAGGCAAAATATGAAGGAAAAATAGTGATAGTGTGGATGGAGAGATGCAAGTATATATAAGAAATAATAGGTGGTAGACTTGATCAGACTTTGTGATAGGATACTGAAATGAGATACTGGATGCCATTGACTGAAATAAGAATAGCAGGGAAATTGAAAAGCTAAGCCAGTTTGAGGTGACAAAAGTGTATGTTGGGGAGCATGGATCAGATAATCCTCATAATTCTTGCAATATTGTGAGGATTGTGGAGATGAATGAAGTAATTGCTTAGTCTCACACACATGCTAAATAGCAGAAATGGATTGAAACCTAGGTCTGTCTGACTCTACAAGCTATGCTCTTTTTGTTTATACTAAATGGCATTTTCATGGTAGTGAGTCTTTAGTATTGTGTAAGGCAATATGGTATGGCAGAAAAGAATTAAAGAGGGCTCTTTGGGCCTCTCCTGGTCCGATGAACCATGTGGAAGTAGCGGAAAAGAACCGCAGTTTAGAAAAAGGAAATCACAGTGAAGAACTGAATGAAAATGTGCAGAAAATAAGACATAGGAAATCATGGAGCGGAGACTTTGAGTGCAGAGCCTCAAAGTTGACTTACAAGCATAATTATTGTTTGGATTTGACTTGCTATAGAGGTGATTACACTACAGGCTTGAGAATAGGGGAGTCACATAATCTGAATATCAAATAGGGAATAGACTTGTTTTCGTGGTGGTGTTAGGGCCAAGGGCAGACTTGCCCCAAGATGTGCCACTCTGGCATGAAGATTATTTTGAGCTGAAAACAAACAACCAAGCCCCAAAAGACTAAGGGAAAACCTTGGAGCTTCCCCCAACTGCCTAAAAGAATTTTAGAAGGTCTGTTCCAAGAAGTTATGACCATAGATAACTATAGTGAAGTATTATGTATGGTAGAAAGGGAGGAACTTGGCAAAGCCCATTTGATCAGTTGTCTCTGTGTGCCATTGCATTTGGAGGGCCAAAAAAGTATTTGTTTCCCAAATGTTAACTCTTTATCTTCTTGTAAATTACCTTACTTCGCCTTGATGCCTCAGACCCCTACCTCCTCCTCCTTAATCCAGAATAAGTATATCTCACCTTGTCTTGATGTCTTTGAAATTCTTCATACTTATGTGATTTCCCTGTGCACATGTAATAAATTTGATTTTCTCCTATTAGTCTGCCTCATGTCATTTTAATTGCCAGCCAAAACATCTAAGAGGGGAAAGAAGGGAAATTTCTCCTGCCCCAACAATGGCAATAAGGAGACAAGCATTCATTCAGCTGACTGTAATTTGATTTGGGGTCTAGAGAGGAAGAGACACATCCAAGACCTCTAAATTTTAGGAGCTCCTTGGAATTCTTGAGAATTATTTCTTAAGATCTTTGCAGATTTTCAAATCCATGAATACCACTCTAGCATATAATGTCCCCATAAAATGTAGTGAAGTATGACTGAAAATTTTAAGGGAACCCTTTGGGTCTTTAACAGTCTTATAAATACAGTCTAAAATAATTCATAAAGCTCTTAAATTCTACCAATATTATAAGTCACTGTGCTCTTAGATCGTTTCACTTTAAGCACCATTACTTGGAAATTGACATTCTCTGTACAGCCTTTATACAAGAAAGTTACTTAGTCCTACCCTATTCCTAAACTTTGCTATGTCATCCATTTCCAATAGAGAACAAAACTATGTTAAAAAGCAGGCACTTAAAGAAAAAGAAAATGAAGTCTATGGTGGCCAATCAGATAGTTTCACTTACTAGCTAAGTAACTCACCTCCACATAACCAGCTACAGAGAGGACATGGCCTAATTTCACGCCTCAGAACACTGACAAATGACTGTGTGTCATGAACCTTCAGAATCACTTGAGAATAGTTAGAATTGAGTTTTAAGCCTAGGAATACTTGGTCCAGGTTGAATATACATTAACCCTTTTGTCACTTAAGGTAAGACTGTTGGCCCATGCCCTCACCTACCCACTAATCATAATTACTTATTAGGGGCCTTTCTGCTTGTAACACTCAAATCATATGTCAAAAGGGGGCTAAGCATGGAACCAGCTCACTTATATGAGCATGAAAGTGTTGTCTTTTTTTTTCTTTTTAAACACAGCATTACTCTATTACATCTGTGAAAACCCTATGCCAGTGATTTTTGCCTCCCAGGCAACATTTGGTAAGACTTTGGTTGGTTCAGGGCTCCCTGGGTGGCTAAGATGGTAAAGAATCTGCCTGCAATGCAGGAGACTGGGGTTCAATCCCTGGGTCGGGAAGATCCCCTGGAGAAGGAAATGGCAATCCACTCCAGTATTCTTTTTTTTTTTTTCTTTATTGAAAGATAATTGTTTTACAGAATTTTGTTGTTTTCTGTCACACCTCAACGTGAATCAGCCATAGGTATACATATATCCCCTCCCTTTTGAACCTCCCTCCCATCTCCCTTCCCACTCCGGTATTCTTGCCTGGAGAATTTCATGGACAAAGGAGCCTGGTGGGCTACAGTCCATGGGGTTGCAAAGAGTTGGACACAAATTAGCGACTAACACTTTCACTTACGGTTGGTACAACTTGGTGAGTTGTGTTACTGGCATCTAGTGGGTAGAAGGCAGGGATGTGACTAAACATCCCACAATACATATGACAGTCCCCTGCAACATAGAATTACCCAGCTCAAGATATCTGTAATGTTAAGGCTAAGAAACCCTCAAGGGAATCATCTAATCAGGGAAAGGCCATTTACAATTTTTCCCACTAAAAACTGTGTTTGGTCCCCACTTTGTTCTTTTTGGTTCTGTCAGTCTTATGATTAGGACAATCTACAATTCCTACAGTAAAGGATACAGATTTTGTTCTGTTTACAAACACTTCTCTTGAGTAACATTTGTCCCATGTATAAAAATTGCTATGAATTGAATGTGTCCCCACCAAATTCATATGTTGAAACCTTAAACCTAGCATGATGCCATTGGGAAATGGGGCCTTTGGGAGGTCATTAGGTCATGAGAGTAGAGCCCTTATCAGTTACATCGTGTCCTTATGAGAAGAGGCTGGAGGGCTGGCTCACTTCCTTTCCACCATGTGAAGATGGAAGTCAGTCTTCTGCCTCTGGGAAGAGGGTGCTCACCTAGAACTTGGCTCCAGTGGCACCCTGATCTTGAACATCCAGTCTCCAGAACTGTGAAAAATAAATGTTGCTTAAGCCACCCAGTTTATGGTATTTTGTTATAGCAGACAAATATTTTGCATCAATTGTGCTAATTCTGAGTTGTAGTAGAGAAAGTCATCCCTTATAGTCCCATAATATTTGCATTTTAGTGAGGAATACAGATCAGCAGATGATAACAATGCTGAATGGCAAGTGCTGTGATGGCAGAAGTTGAGGTTCTTAGGGAGCTTGATGTGGATTTGTTGAGACCGGGCATTTGAGAGCAACTCACCTTAGAAGTGTAACTCTTCTCTCATAGCATAACTGAGCAGGAACCTATGGAGCCTTCCTGGGACAGGCCCCTCCCCCATGTCTTCTGCTGTAGCTCCTCTCTGAAGTACCTAGATAACAGTATCTGATGCACGTTTCCTGAGCTATTTTGCAGATGATAAACCCCCCAGCAAATGGAAGATGTTAACTACTTGATGACCCGATGACCATGGGCACATAGCCCCAGGCCTCCTGGGGATTGACAATGATAACCCCTGTGACACTGCCCTGTTACCTCACCATCAATCAGTCAGACAATTGTGTATGAACTGATCACACATGGGGAAGGGGGGGATTCATTTTGGGGTTTTCTGTAAGATGTTGTGAAAACCCTGAAGAAACTTTTTGGTCAACCAATATATAAAAATGAGAGGCAAAAGTCCCCGTCAACACCTGTCAATTTCCCTTCCCAAAGGAAGCCAACAGAGTTATAAATACCCTGCTGGCCTTGTCTTCACTTCTTTTGAATGTTTTTAGATTTACATGCTGTTTATAATCTTGAGGGTTTTAAAGCATAAATTGTATCATGATATAAATACAGGTGTAAACTTCTTCCCCTTTTCACTTTTGCAATATTTTCTGGAAATATTTAAATATCAGTCCATAATTTATTGGGGCTCTTATTTCACCAAAGTTCCCCCAATTCCTTTTCTGTAAAGTGGGCAGGGCAGTGGACTGCCCACTGAAGATGCAGTGGATTGTGGGGTGATGGGGAAACGAACGCCTTAGCTGAGGGTTACATACAGACCATCTACACCTGAGAACTCCTCCCCTAGACCACCATCTGCCACCCAAAGCATTTCTCCTTTCCAATTTTTACCCAAGCCCATTAGGCTGCACATTTTTGTCTGCTCCTCCCCTCAGGAATGTCTTTGATGTTTACCTTATTTGTGATTTCATTTGGATAAATGTACCTAAGGAGGGGAAAGGCAGGGAGCTCCCAGTGGGATTGGCCCCAGGACCTGCCCACTCCCTTTTGTCAGCTATGCTTCAGAGGAAACACAATTGGTTGCTTTTAGATGTAATTTAAATGATAATCAGGCTTTTAGAAAGAAGGCCAGGAAAGGAATTTGGAAAATTTTCAAAAAAGTAAAATGCAGTTAACAGGAAGCAGAGAATGGAGGCACCTGGCTGGGCAAGCCCACAGTAAAATAACATATGTTTGGAAAGCCCTAGCCACAGAGGGGATTTGAACTGTTAACTATATTATGGGAGTTTTTTTCTTCCTGTCTTCAAAGGTTTTATTAGTGGTTTACAGAATCTAGAGAACAGGCAATCTGAATTACCATTTGAAAAATTATCTGCAACGCCATGTTTTGCTTTACAATTTTTATAAAAGGTGGTATGTCTTAATCCCTCCAGATGATCACAAAGCAGATATGGATATCGACTTTTGTTTGTTTTCAGCCAAAAATGGGATGGACTAAGGCAGGTGTGATTGTTAGGGGAAGCACACTGACTGAAACCCGCCCACCTTGGCCAGGCACCATAGAAACCATTTGCATGAGTTGTTTTATGACAGGAGGTCCTCGTAAGGAACATGGAACTAATAAGCCACCACCAACCAGAAGAGTTCAGGAAAGGTCAAAAGGAGACACCACATGTCCAACCACCTCCCAGAATCCTTTTCTCTGGCATCCATCTTGGCTGAACAAAGTGTGCACCACATGATTGGCTAAAGACAACCCAGAAACTATTCCCATCACAGTAAAACCTGCAGCCACGAGGCAGAGCTGTTCTCCTGCTCTCCACCTGGGTGCCCTTTCCCAATAAAATCTCTTGCTTTGTCAGCACATGTGTCTCCTTGGACAATTTATTTCCTAGTGTTAAGACAAAAGCCGAGTTTTGGGCCCTGGAAGGGGTCCCCCCTTCTGCAACATGATCACTGGAGAGGGAGATGGTTCAAAGTGCCCTGGGAAATTCTGGGCATTGACAGAGGAGAGACAAGAACATGAAGAACAGTTCAGTTCAGTTCAGTTGCTCAGTCGTGTCCAACTCTTCATGACCCCATGGACTGTACCCTGCCAGGCTCCTCTGTCCATGGGGATTCTCCAGGCAAGAATACTGGAGCGGGTTGCCATGACCTTCTCCAAGGGATCTTCCCAACCCAGGGGTCGAACCCAGGTCCCGCACATTGCAAGAGGATTTTTTTACTGTCTGAGCTCCCAGAATGTAGGAGAAGGAAAAAAGGTAATTGGATCAAGCAACACAGGAGCTAGAACAGAAAACAGGCAAAAATTGAGAGGGCTCAGTCAATCTGCTCAGGGTCAGGAATACAAAAGTCTAAAGTGAAAGTGAAACTCGCTCAGTCGTGTGCGACTCTTTGCAACCCCGTTGACTATACAGTCCATGCAATTCTCCAGGCCAGAATACTGGAGTGGGTAGCTGTTCCCTTCTCCACACCCTGTGACTCCCCTCCGTTGTGCATGCTAAGTCGCTCCAGTCGTGTCTCTTTGTGACTCCATGACTATAACCTACCAAGTTCCTCTGTACATGGAATTTCCCAGGCAAGAATATTGGAATGGGTCGCCATTTCCTCTTCCAGGGAACCTCCTGGCCCAGGGATCAAACCTGGATTTAACTCTGCTGCATCGGCAGGTGATTCTTTACCACTAGCGCCACCTGGTGCCTCCCCTCCATCAAATAGACTGTCAGCATTACTGCACCAAACTTTGGTCCACTCACCCACGTGCAATAATGCCAATCTTCTGACACCTGGTGGTGGTGGAGGAAAGTGCAATGTTTATTGTGAGATGTGCAAGGGCAGTTAATGCTCAATACACCCCAACTCCCCAATGGGTTTCAGGGAATTTTTTTAAGGGCAAGGTGATGGAGGGGAGTCACGAGGCAGCACTAGTGGTAAAGAACCCACCTGCCAATGCAAGAAACTTAAGAGATGCGGGTTCCATCCCTGGGTCAGGAAGATCCCCTGGAGGCAGAAATGGCAACCCACTCCAGTATTCTTGTGTGGGAAATCCCATGGACAGAAGAACCTGGCAGGCTATAGTCCATGGGGTCATATAGAGTCAGACATGACTGGTGTAACTTAGCACACATGAGGGAGGGGAGTCAGGGTGTATGAGCAGTTTATGCACAATTCTGATTGGTTGATGATGAGGTAACAGGGTGATATCACAGGGATTAATATTATCAGTCTTTAGCTCCACTGGGTCTAGGGACATATGTGCTCATGGTCATCAAGTAATTAATGCCTTCTATTTGGAGGGAGTTTTGGCATTTGCAAAGCAACTCAGGAAATATGCATCAGATACTGGTATCTAGGTACTTCAGGGAGGAACTGAAGATTCTGTGACTGTCATGTGACTGATCTACTGTTAAAATTCTTACCAGTTATCCTGGACCAATTGCTATTTTTGTTGCTACATGTTCACATCCTTTCAATTATTAATTCTTGAGCCAGGTTTTTGTGACCCAAGGGAGGTCTGGGAGACTACAGCTTTTTTACACAGAGGCAGGCAGAGGAGATGGAGGGATGGATCTGTCCCAAGATGGCCCCATAAGATCCTGCTCAGTTACATCAGTGGACAAAGTTGAGTAACCAGGGAAGATGATTGGCAAGAAAGGGCCACTATTGAGATGCTACATTACTGACATTAGTTGTACCAAAATTGCTTGATCTTAGCTTTGAAGAACTCTAAGAATCCTACCAAAGTGAGTTGAGAAGAACATAATTTTTGTGGCATAGATTAAAGGTACAGGGTGAAGCATAGCAATGAGTGGTCAATTCTCAGATATAGGATTTTGATCTATATTCTTCCAAGTCTCCTAGGTATTTAGCCATCCTTATGGAGAGTTGAGAATCCAAGGTAAATCTGTACTTTGTATTCTTCTGAGCCATTTACTGCTTCAAAGGGAAGTAGCTATAGTTATAAGAGAACAGTCAATTTTTGTTGGAGTGAATGGAGAGAGGAGTGAATATGGACAGTACCTATAACAAGAGTGTTGTGAGACTAAAGAGTCTTAGCATTAGTGGGAACTCTGTGAAACTGCTCTTCAGTTTCTTGAAGAGATGGGTTGACATGGAAATGGGTGCCCATCTTTTCCAGGTATCTCTTTTATAAAGGCTCCTCATTGGGATGCCATGCGATTGCTTGTGCTTTTTATTTGTTTAATTAGAGGATAATTACTTTATAATATTGTGATGGTTTCTGCCATACATCAATGTGGATTGGCCATAGGTATACATATGTCCCCTCCCTCTTCAACCTCCCTCCCACCCCATCATACCCCTCTAGGTTGTCACAGAGTACCAACTTTGGGTTGTCTGCATCATACAGCAAACTCACACTGGCTATCCACTTCGCATATAGTAATGTATATGTTTCAATGCTATTCTCTCACATCATCCCACTGTCTCCTTACCCCATTGTGTCCAAAAGTCTGTTCTTTATGTCTGTGTCTCCTTTGCTGCCCTGCAAGTAGGATCATCAGTATTGTCTTTCTAGATTCTATGTGTGCCCAGTCAGTTCAGTCATGTTGACTCTTTGCAACCCTGTGAATAGTAGCCTGTCAGACTTCTCTGTCCTTTGAATTCTCTAGGCATGAATACTGGAGTATTGCCATCCTCTCCTCCAGTGGATCTTCTCAACCCAGGAATCAGATCATACCTACATCTCCTGCATTGCAGGTGGGTTATTTACCACTGAGCCACCCAGGAAACCCTCTAGATTCCATCTATATATGTTAATATATATTTAGTTTTCTCTTTCTAACTTACTTCACTCTGTATAATAGGCCCTAGGTTCATCCACCTTATTAGAACTGACTCAGATGTGTTCCTTTTTATAGCTGAGTAATATTCCACTGTATGTACCACAACTTCCTTATCCATTCATCCATTGATGGACATCTAGGTTGCTTCCATGTCCTAGCTATTGTAAACAGTGCTACAGTGAACACTGGGGTACATCTGTCTTTTTCAATTATGGTTTCCCCAGGGTATTTGCCCAGCAGTGGGATTGCTGGTTCATATGGTAACGTTATTCCTGTTGTGTTTTTAGTTTTGTTTTTTTTTTTAAGGAATCTGCATACTATTCTCCATAGTGGCGGTATCAATTTGCATTCCCACCAACAGTCCAAGAGGGTTCCCTTTCCTACACACTGTTCTCCAGCATTTATTGTTTGTAGACTTTCTGATGATGACCATTCTGACAGGTGTGAGATGATACTTCATTGTAGTTTTGATTTGCATTTGTCTAATAATGAGTGATGTTGATGCTGAACTTTGTTATTGACTTCTTCCCACTAAACTTGGTAGGCAGATCAAAGTTACTTAGGACAGTGTTTAGAATTTTTTTTTATTTTTATTTTTTTAAATTAAGGCAACTTTGATTTATAATATTATATAAGTTTCATCTGTAGAATATTATGCTTCTACTTCTGTATACACTACAGCATGCTTACTGCCAAAAGTTTAGTTTCCATTCAGTTGATCCCCTTTACCCATTTAGCCCTCTGACCTCTACCCTACTCCTCCACTTCTGGTAACCACTACTCTGTTCTCTGTATTTGTTTGTTTTTGTTTGGTTTGTTCATTTATTTGGGTTTTTTTGTTTGTTTTTTATATTCCACATATGAATGAAATCATATAGTATTTGTCTTTCTCCATCTGACTTATTTCACTCAACATGATACCCTCAAAATCAATCCATGTTTTTGCAAATGGTAAGATTTTATCTTTTTATGGCTGAGTAGTGCTCTAAATTTTATTTTTAACAGTAGGTTTTATTTTTATCCAATGGAAACTTAGAGGGTTGTAATATGTAAACATGTTATAATATTTTAAGTTCACATTTATACCATTTACTTAGGGTATAATCAGTATATGAATGTGATTTTGATAAATACAAACCTTTGAAATAGGGGATTCTGGGTGACAGTTATGGTCTTAGGTTCAGCTTCAGTATCTAATTTATTTTTTCTATAAGATTTTAGTTGCACAGTGTAGAGACATTCCTAATTCACACAGATAAGTTGCAAATAGAAACAGTATTTTGGATAGCTCAACTTTTAGTCTGAGGGGAGTCTTGAATTAAATAGAAGTGGTAAGAGTAGCTCTCAGTCAAGGTCTACCTCCTAAACTAATTTACACAGTAAAATAAATGAACACTATAGCAGTTTCCAATATATTACAATTTGAGTGTGTTGTTGTTTTGCTATATTTTGAAAGATTTTTAAAATATAATTATTGTAATTCAAATTGGATGCTTTTCAGAGACACCATAACCTCTTTGAAGAATCTTCAAGGTTTTTGAATCATACTGATAAAACCCTTGGCCTAGGAAGGTGTCTGCTCTGGGAACAGCATTGTGAGAGTGAGTCAGGGAATTGAATCAGAGGAAAACTGTAGTTTGTAAGAAAAGCATGTTCTGAGTAAAGTCAGGTGATCATGTAAGCAAATTCCATGACTCCACATAAGAGGCATACTCATTCCATGGATCATGCAACAACAGAAAAATTATCTTTCTGAATTTGAGCGTTTGGAACTTAGTGGAGGTGGGGGTGATCAGCCCAGTAGGCAGACCCTGGCCTGGAGCACACAAAATATACTGCTACTGAAGTCTTTTTGCTTCTTTTCTTTTCTCTTTGTATATTCAACTTCTACTACAATACTTGGCACACAGTAGCTTTTCAATAAATAGTTATTGAATGAGTGACAAGGGCTATGTGAATGGTGACTTGACAAAAGACTTCACAGAGACAAGATTTACTGTTGTTCAGTCACTAAGTCACATCTGAATCTTTGCAACCCCATGAACAGCAGCACGTGAGGCTTCCCTGTCCTTCACTATCTCCCAGAGTTTGCTCAAACTCATGTCCATTGAGTGGGTGATGCCATTCAACCATCTCATTCTCTGTCTCCCTCTTCTCCTCCTGCCCTCAATGTTTCCCAGAATCAGGGTCTTTTCCAATGAGTTTGCTCTTTGCATCATGTGGCCAAAGTACTGGAGCTTCAGCATCAGTCCGTCCAATGACTGTTCAGGGTTGATTTCCTTTAGGACTGACTGGTTTGATCTCCTTGCTGTTCAAGGGACTCTCAAGAGTCTTCTCCAGCAGCACAGTTCAAAAGCATCAATTCTTAAGCACTCAGCCTTCTTTATGGCCCAACTGTCACATCCGTACATGAGTACTGGAAAAACCATAGCTTTGACTATATGGACCTTTGTCAGCAAAGTGATGTCTCTGCTTTTTGATATGCTGTTTAGATTTGTCATAGCTTGTCAACAAATCAAGATGGTGGGGTAGAAGGACGTGTGCTCATCTTCTCCTGTGAGAACTCTAAAATAATAACTCACTGCTGAGCAACCATCGACAGGAGAAAGTTGGATCCCACCAAAAAAAGATACCCCATGTACAAGGGCAAAGAAGAAGCCCCAACCAGATTGTAGGAGGGACAAAATCGCATTTAGAATCAAACCCCATACCCATTAGGAATGAATGCATGGAGGGTTCAAACAAAACCTCCTGCACACCAGGAGTATCCACAGAGACTGAGCCAGATCTACCTGTGAGTGGTTGAGTGTGTCCTGCGGAGGTACAGGTCAGCAGTGGCCTACCGCAGGGGCAGGGGCTCTGGGTGCAGCAGACCTGGGTGTGTCATAAGCCCTCTTGAAGGAGGTCACCATTAACCCCACCACAGAGCTGCCAGAACTTACACAGGACTGGGGAAACAGACTCTCGGAGGGCACAAACAAAAGCTTGTGCACCCCAGGACCCAGGAGAAAGGAGCAGTGACCCCAGACTTGCCTGTGTGTGTCCAGGAGTCTCTGACAGAGGTGTGGGTTGGCGGTGGCCTGCTGCAGGGTTGGGGGCACTGAGTGCGGCAGTGAGTGTATGGGACCTTTTGAAGGAGGTTGCCATTAACTTCCAGAGAAGGCAATGGCACCCCACTCCAGTACTCTTGCCTGGAAAATCCCATGGACGGAGGAGCCTGGTAGGCTGCAGTCCATGGGGTCGCAAAGAGTCAGACACGACTGAGTGACTTCACTTTCACTGTTCACTTTTATGCATTGGAGAAGGAAATGGCAACCCACTCCAGTGTTTTTGCCTGGAGAATCCCAGGGATGGGGTGGCACAGAGTTGGACACGACTAAAGTGACTTAGAAGCAGCAGCAGCACAGCCATTAACTTCATTACCTCCACCACAGTTTGGTCTCAGGGCAAACAACAGGGAGGGAACACAGCCCTGCCCTTCAAAAGAAAATTGGATTAAAGATTTACTGAGTATATGGCCCCGCCTATCAGAACAAAACTCAGTTTTCCCCACAGTCAATCTCTCCCATAAGGAAGCTTCCATAAGCCTCTAATCCTTATCCCTCAGAGGGCGGACAGAATGAAAATCACAACCACAGAAAACTAATCAAACTGATCACATGGACCATGGCCTTGTCTAACTCAATGAAACTATGAGCCATGACATGTAGGGCCACCTAAGACAGATGGGTCATGGTGGAGAGTTCTGACAAAATGTGGTCCACTGGAGAAGGGAATGACAAACCACTTCAGTATTCTTGTCTTGATAATCTCATGAACAGTATGAAAAAGAAAAAGATATGACACTGAAAGATAAACTCCCCAGGTCAATAGATGCCCAATATGCTACTGGATAAGAGTGGAGAAATAAATCCTAAAGAATGAAGAGATGAGCCAAAGCAAAAACAATGCCCAGTTGTGGATGTGACTGGTGATGCAAGTAAAGTCCAATATTGCATAGGAACCTGGAATGTTAGATTCATGAATCAAGGTAAATTAGAAGTGGTCAAACAGGAGATGGCAAGAGGAAACATCGACATTTTAGGAATCAGTGAACTAAAATGGACTGGAATGGGTGAATTTAACTCAGATGACCACTGTATCTAACTACTATGGGCAAGAATCCATTAGAAGAAATGGAATAGCCCTCATAGTCAACAAAGAGTCCAAAATGCAGTACTTGGATGCAATCTCAAAAACGACAGAATGATCTCTGTTCATTTCCAAGACAAACCATTCAATATCACAGTAATACAATTCTATGCCCCAACCAGTAATGCTGAAGAAGCTGAAGTTGAATGATTCTATGAAGACCTACAGGATCTTCTAGAATTAACACCCAAAAAATATGTCCTTTTCATTATAGGGGACTGAAATGCAAAAGTAGAAGTCAAGAGATCCTGGAGTAACAGGCAAATTTGGTCTTGGAGTACAAAATGAAGCAGGGCAAAGACTAAAAGCATATGCCAGGAGAACGCACTGGTCATAGCCAACACCCTGTTTCAACAAAACAAGAGAAGACTCTACACATGGACATCACCAGATGGTCAATACCAAAATCAGATTGATTATATTATTTGCAGTTAAAGATGGAGACACTCTATACAGTCAGGAAAAACAAGACTGGGAGCTGACTGTGGCTCAGATCATGAACTCCTAATTGCAAAATTCAGACTTCAATTGAAGAAAGTAGGGAAAACTACTAAATCATTCAGGTATGACCTAAATCAAATCCCTTACGATTACACAGCAGAAGTGATAAATAGATTCAAGGCATTAGATCTGATAGACAGAGTGCATGAAGAACTATGGATGGAGGTTTGTGACATTGTACAGGAGGCAGTGATCAAGACCATCCCCAAGAAAAAGAAATGCAAAAAGACAAAATGGTTGTCTGAGGAGGCCTTACAAATAGATGAGAAAAGAACAGAAGCTAAAGGCAAAGGAGAAAAGGAAAGATATACCCATCTGAATGTAGAGTTCTGAAGAATAGCAAGGAGAGATAAGAAAGCCTTCCTCAGTGATCAGTGCAAAGAAATAGAGGGAAAAAATAGAATGGGAAAGACTAGAGATCTCTTCAAGAAAATTAGAGATACCAAGGGAAAATTTCATGCAAAGATGGGCACAATAAAGGACAGAAATGGTATGGGCCTAATAGAAGCAGGAGATATTAAGATGTGGCAACAATACACAGAAGCACTATACAAAGAAGATCTTCATGACCCAATAACCACGATGGTGTGATCACTCACCTAGAGGCAGGCATTCTGGAATGCGAAGTCAGGTGGGCCTTAGGAAGTATCACTACATTCAAAGCTAGTGGAGGTGATGGAATTCCAGTTGAGCTATTTCAAGTCTTAAAAGATAATGCTGTGAAAGTGCTGCACTCAATATTCCAGCAAATTTGGAAAACTCAGCAGTGGCCACAGGACTGGAAATGGTCAGTTTCCATTCCAATCCCAAAGAAAGGCAATATCCAAATATGTTTAAGCTACTGCACAATTGCATTCATCTCACACACTAGCAAAGGAATGGTCAAAATTCTCCAACTCAGGCTTCAACAGTAGGTGAACCATGAATTTCCAGATGTTCAAGCTGGTTTTCGAAAAGGCAGAGGAACCAGAGACCAAATTGCCAACATCCATTGGATCATCAAAAAAGCAAGAGAGTTACCAAAAAAAAAAAAAAAAAAATCTGCTTTATTGACTATGCCAAAGCCTTTGATTGTGTGGATCACAACAAACTGTGGAAAATTCTTAAAGAGATGGGAATATCAGACCACCTTACCTGCCTCCTGAGAAATCTGTATGCAGATCAAGAGGCAACAGTTAGAACTGGACATGAAACAACAGACCGGTTCCAAATAGGGAAAGGAGTACATCAAGGCTGTGTATTGCCACCCTGCTTGTTTAACTCATGTGCAGAGTACATCATGTGAAATTCCAGGCTGGATGAAACACAAGCTGGAATCAAAATTGCAGGGAAAAATATCAATAACCTTAGATATGCAGATGATACCACCCTTATGGCAGAAAGTGAAGAAGAACTAAAGAACCTCTCAATGAAAGTGAAAGAGGAGAGTGAAAAAGTTGGCATAAAACTCAACATTCAAAAAACTAAGATCCTGGCATCCAGTCTCATCACTTCATGGTAAATAGATGGGGAAACAATGGAAACAGTGAGAAACTGTGTTTTGGGGGCCTCCAAAATCACTGCAAATGGTGGCTGCAGCCATGAAATTCAAAGACACTTGCTCCTTGGAAGAAAAGCTATGACCAAGATAGACAGCATATTAAAAAGCAGAGACATTACTTTGACAACAAAGGTCCATCTAGTCAAGACTATGGTTTTTCGAGTGGTCATGTATGGATGTGAGAGTTGGACTGTGAAGAAAGCTGAGCACCGAAGAATTGATGCTTTTGAACTGTGGTGTTGGAGAAGACTCTTGAGAGTCCCTTGGACTGCAAGGAGATCCAACCAGTCCATCCTAAAGGAAATCAGTCCTGAATATTCATTCAAAGGACTGATGCTGAAGCTGAAACTCCAATTCTTTGGCCACCTGATGTGAAGAAGTGACTCTTTGGAAAAGACCATGATGCTGGGAAATTTGAAGGCAGGAATAGAAGGGGATGACAGAGGTTGAGATGGTGGGATGGCAGAAGTTGAGATGGTCGGATGGCATCACTGACTAGATGGACTCGAGTTTGAATAAGCTCCAGGAGTTGGTGATTGACAGGGAAGCCTGGTGTGCTGTAGACCATGGGGCTGCAAAAAGTCAGACAGGACTAAGTGACTGAACTGAACCTAACTGTACAGGATGGTGTTCCAGGAATCTCAATCATCAGTCTTCTGCTTCTGACTAGTTTGGGGTCCATGTGTTTGTGCTCAACCTGAAGGTTGCCATCCTCCACTTGATGTGTGTTTGGGGGAGGGGGGCGCTTAGTTCTTGTAGAAGTCAGAGATACAGATCAGATTGTTATTTATAGCCCTTCAGGAGGAATTAAGACTCTGCTTTATCAGTGTACCATTATTTCTGCATTTCATCTCACTGTCCCTCACTTTTTGATACTACCCTTTGGAACTCAGGGAAGGTCTAGGAGGCTGAAAGCCTTTTTTCTTACAAACAAGAAATGCAGGACATGGAAAGGCTTTTATGCTCTGGAAGGCCCTACAGTGACCTGCTCAGTTTCAATACCCCATTTTCTTTGATTCTCCTCGATCTTCAGGGGAACAAGTGTTGGACAAGAATAAACTCAGCAGAGGGACTCAATTTCAGGGGGACTCATTTTCAAGCACAGGATGGCTTTTCTCATGGAAAGGCTGGTTTCTTTGACATGGAAAGCTGAGTTTCTTAAGATGTGATTTCTCCAAGAGGGGATTTGATTTTGGACTTGCTATTATCTGAGCTCATTCTTATTTATCTTCCAAACTATCCTCAGAGCAATACGTTCCCATGGTAAACTCAATTATAGTTGACTTTGTTTACTTATTTCTGGCCCAGAAGTCTTGGCCCCATTTAGTGAAGAATATGAGGAAGGAATTTCTGTTCCAAATAAAGTCAAAGCTCAGCAATTCTCTCTTTCTCCTCTCTCGTCGTCTCCCTACAACTGTTACATGTAACCCCAAATAAATTCTTTATGTCTAATCTGATCATTTAGGATAAACTTTCAGTATTTACAGGGATGCTGCATAAGTGTAATCAGGGTAGAAAGAACAGGCTCTGTCTTATTTTATTGATGACTTTAATGGCTAAACTAGAAAGATAAAGTAGAGACAGGCTATGGGGGTACAAAAAGTTAGGCATTTTTGGTCTTATGAGAGAAAGAGAGAAATGAAGAGAGGGAGAGGGGAAGGGAGAGAAGGAGGGGGAGAGAGAGAGAGAGAGAAAGTTTGTACCAGACAGTAAGAGGAATGTGCCATACAGGATAGTCTGGAAAGATCATCCAAGATATACAGATTCTTGGCCACTGTATGATGAAAAAGAAAGGAAAAATGGAAACAATGGTAACTATAGATGAAAAGTGGAGTTTGTGAATAAAAATTAAGAAGGATTTATGTACCACATAAAAAATGAAATTCTATACTGGATATTTGTGAATTTTTCCAACTAGAGTCTTGAAAGTTAAGAAAAGATGTATTAAGTTGGATCAGTGTAGATATAAGAATTAAAGAAAGAAATGATAGGGTTTAAATTGGAACTCAAAGAAGCAGAAAAAATTATTTTAACAGAAATTTGGAATAGTGTTCTTTTTCTTCCCTTGGGGTGTTTGTGTAGAAGCAGGGGCTCTGATTTGGCCAAGATCTATGTCCCAAAAGGCACTAGTACAGCCTTTGTAATCTGGTTCCAGGGAATAGCAGGGGTGGGGTGCAGAGCAGGACAAACCTGGGTGTAGGCAAAAGGAAAAGAGAGAGTACAGAAAGCTATATAGAACTGTCAGGGAGGAAGAATTTTTCCTGTACCGTTTTAGGTTCCTCTGGCTGGTTTAAGAATTAAATTGACATGAAATAGATTAACAGGAGAAAATCAAAGTGTAATAATATATATATATGAGAGAGATCCAGGAAAACTGAGTAATTTATGAAAAAACCTGAAGCCCTCACCTTAAATACCATCTTTAGCCAAAGACGATGACTGGATGGCATCACCGACTTGATGGGCATGAGTTTGAGTAAACTCTGGGAGTTGGTGATGGACAGGGAGGCCTGGCGTGCTGCGAATCATGGGGTCGCGAAGAGTCGGACACGACTGAGCGATTGAACTTGAACTTGGCTAAAGACAAAAGAGATGTTTTGGTTAAGGGTTTGGGACTTCAAAGGGGAGGAGGGCAATTCATGTGGAGATAGAAAAACAAGTGTTTGGTAAACAAATGTTTTGCTGGGCCATGTGGAGACAACAGGACACAGAAGAATTTTAACAAGCAGACTGCTAGTTTCCTCCCTGTCAACACACCTAGTTCATACTATAGTCATCTAAAGTGATAATCCTTCCTGGAACAAGTCGTCTATCTATATTCTTTTAGTTAGGCAGTGTTACCAACCAAAATTCAGTCCTGCATGCAGTAAACCAATCTACTGACACCAGGTTGTGGTAAAGAAAGATGCAGCATTTATTGTAAGGCACCAGACAAGGAGTCCAAGGGCAGTTAATGCTCAAAACACGCAAACTCCCAGGTTTCAGGGAAGTTTTTAAGGGCAAGGTGAGTGAGGGAAGTTGCAGGATGTGTGATCAGTTCATACCCAATTCTGATTGATTGATGGTGAGGTTACAGGGTCATGTCACAGGGGTTAATATTATCTGTCCTTAGGTTCCATTAGGTCTGGGGACTATGTAAGTGCTCATGGTCATCAAGTAGTTAATGCCTTCCATTTGGTGGGAATTTTAGCATCTGGAGAACTACTCAGGAAATGTGCAACAGATACTATTAATATTATCTAATGAAGCACAAGCTGGAATCAACATTGCCAGGAGAAATATCAATAACCAACCTCAGATATGCAGATGACACCACCCTTATGGCAGAAAGTGAAGGGGAACTAAAAAGCCTCTTGATGAAAGTGAAAGAGGAGAGTGAAAACATTTGGAAAAAAGCTCAACATTTGGAAAACTAAGATCATGGCATCTGGTCCCATCACTTTATGGGAAATAGGCGGGGAAACTAGAAGCAGTGTCAGACTTTATTTTTTGGGGCTCCAAAATCACTGCAGATGGGTGATTGCAGTCATGAAATTCAAAGACGCTTACTTCTTGGAAGGAAAGTTATGACCAACCTAGATAGCATATTAAAAAGCAGAGACATTACTTTGCCAACAAAGGTCTGTCTAGTCAAGGCTATGGTTTTTCCAGTGGTCATGTATGGATGTGAGAGTTGGACTGTGAAGAAAGCTGAGCACCGAAAAATTGATGCTTTTGAACTGTGGTGTTGGAGAAGACTCTTGAGAGTCCCTTGGACTGCAAGGAGATCCAACCAGTCCATGCTAAAGGAGATCAGTCCTGTGTGTTCATTAGAAGGACTGATGCTGAAGCTGAAACTCCAATACTTTGGCCACCTCGTGCGAAGAGTTGACTCATTGGAAAAGACCCTAATGCTGGGAAGGATTGGGGGCAGGAGGAGAAGGAGATGATAGCAGATGGTTGGATGGCATCACCGACTCAATGGACATGGGTCTGGTTAGACTCTGGGAGTTGGTGATGGACAGGGAGGCCTGGTGTGCTGCAGTCCATGGGGTCATAAAGAGTCGGACACGACTGAGCGACTGAACTGAACTGAACTGAATGGTATTATTATTACTAATAGTAATATCTAATAGTGATATCCTTGGACTTCCCTGGTGGCTCAGAGGTTAAAGGGTCTGCCTGCAATGCGAGAGACCTGGGTTCAATCCCTGGGTCGGGAAGATCCCCTGGAGAAGGAAATGGCAATCCACATCAGTATTCTTGCCTGGAGAATCCCACGGACAGAAGAGCCAGGTGGGCTATAGTCCACAGGGTTGCAAAGAGTCAGACATGACTGAGCGACTTCACTTCACTTCAATAGTAATATCCAATAGTATTATTATTACTAACAGGGAGTTACTAAAGCTGAAGATTTAGGATAGGAGTCTGTTTCTGGAAAGCCCCATAAGGGCCTGCTCAGTTACATTAAGAGAAATGTCAAAAGTTCTTCCTGAATTTTGGGCGCCTTAAGAATAATCAGCCTAAATTAATTCTTATGTGTAAGAGATACAATTAAGGGTGGCAGATTTTACTTCTCTACAAAGAAAACAGTGAGGGACCTTGTAGATAAGCCAGAAACTCTACTGGATCTTCTAAGAGCTCTTTTTCAGTTCTGTTGTTGTCAAAGTCAGATTTGTAAAGTGCAAAGAAGAACCATGAGGCAGTTATTGAAAAGAAGTAGACATTTAGGATGCTGGGGAAATTGAATAAAATGTGTGTGCGCACACACTCACACACCCTGAATGTCATTATTCTTAAATAGCTTATATCCCAAGCCCAACAGCAATTTAGGCCAATGATACAGTTTTACAAGCAGTTCAAATACTAGTATGAGCTGGGTACTGAAACATTTTCTATAGCCCTGACCCACAGAAGGTGAACCCAGGGTTCACCAGCATGCTACACTGTTGCGAGTAGCTCTTTAGTGGGGAGATGTTCAAGGGTTTTTTCAGGGTCAGGGAGAAAGAAAAGTTACACCAAGTACCCAGAGCAAAAGGAGCCCGGCAGAATCTCTCTTCTATGTCTGCTGTTGTCAAGTACTCCCTCAAAAAGTCTTGAGTGGATATTGTGTGGAACAGGAGACAAACCTCTGACCTTATGATTTTGCTGAAAGTAATGAAAAAAGAATGAGTAGATCCTTTCTATTTCCAGTAGCAACAAATGGATGATGGGAATAGAAACTCTGCTCCCTATAAAATATAGGATGGGAGAACAAAGGTACTAAGAGCCTAGTCCTTTATCAATAACTACTTGATCTTACTACACAGAGAAGCTCTTTCTAGATTTTAAGATCTGATTATTTAATCCCTTCATAGTGCCACACTGTTTATACCCCCAATAAGAAGTGCATTTTTTTTTTTGCCACTGCTTAAAATGCAAAGATATTCAACACTGAAGGAACGAAAAGTAACATAAAGTAAATGACCTTTCTTCAGTAGGATGTTATCAGCTCTTGCTGAATAAAGAACATTTTTTTTTTCACCTAAATTTTAAGTGATAGAGTTCTTTGGATCAAAATCGTAATGACATTTATCCTGTTATCTGATGACTCTAAGAGGTTGAAGGGATTCATAAATATAGTTGTCTTCATGTTTCAAGACCCATTTTTCATTCTTTTTGACAGTTATTAAATTCATTAATTTTCTGGTGGTAATTTCAATGTAATAACCATATGAAAAAATGTAAGTCTTGTTTTCCCATCAGAAAAGAAGAAACTGGGAAGTATCTTGAGAGCCATAAATTAAAGTATGAAAGACCCTTAAGTTGCCATTCAGCAAGTGGGGTGGAATTTTGTGTGTGAGAATTGAATTAGAAATATAAAATGTGGTTACAGTGAAAGGGAGTTTTCTATGTAGTATTTCCCTAACCTGGTTAGAGAGAGAGAGTAGCCTTATTAGAATTATTAGTAAATGAGAAACACATAGACATGAGACAAGGTCTTGAATTTTTAGTTAACTCTACCAGAATAAACTCATAAATAATGTAAGGGAAAAGGTTTATTGAAGCAGCTAGTATGAAAATCAAATAACTTGGGAGTGAATATTGGTTCTTGGTACAACAGCAAAGGAGTGGAATTTATTTCCTGGAGGTGAGACTAATTGTCTCAGCTCTGTTCCAAGGCTCTGTACCCTCTAACCTTAGCTAGGTCTTTGGCTAATGCACACTGATGGCCCCAAGGGAACTAAACCAAAAGTTAGGTAAATGGCCTAAATGTACATAACAATAGAAAACCAACCCAAAGGGCATTCCTTCTCCCTCAATGAAGTATAACACATTGTTAGCAATCAAAATGTTTCTTTCATGCAGAAACATCTATTTTAGAATATAGATAATTCTTAGCATCCATCATGGTTTAAAACCCCTAATAAACCCCAGAGAATAGTGGGAAGCAGGCATGATGGAGCATTTTTGAAGGTTGGCTGTTAGTATTATCCCTATCATTGCTTTCATGGCAAAATAGGCTGATTTATTATGAAGACCTTCCTTTCAGACACAGCCAGAATTTTCACATACTTCATTGCTTTCTTTTCTTCTTATTTAATTTTTAATGTTACCAAGGTAATATATGTATAAATTTTTTTTTAAGTTTAGATTGAAAAAAAGCAATTCTTTTATTCATATTTCTTCACTCCTGAGGCCCACTTGAAACTTTCAACTATTTCTTCTAGTATGTCCCTCCATATTTCTAAGGGACATGCTTATGTTACAATTTTTTGACTTCTTAACTTTGTAAAAGTTGACTGTCTATTAACTTCTTATAGTAGCAGATGAAAAAGTTAAGCTCTCTGCCTTCCTCTCACACACATTAACTTCTATTATTATTTAAAATACCAGTAAAAATCATATAGCATTGTAATTCAAGTATACTTCAGTAAAAATAAATTAAAAAATAAAAATAAAGTATCACTAAATAATATTCACTGTTGAACTAAGTGTTCTATCATGATTCCATTTCTTTTCTCATACAATTTTTTGTCACTATTTTTTTTTTTTTTTTTTTTGGTTTTCATTTGCCTTCTTTTCTGCTTACCTAACATTAACTTTTCCCTCAAATGTCCCTCCAGAATTGTTAAATATCTATCAATATTTTTTATACACTCTCAAATGCTTAGAAAAAAAATTGCAGAAACGTTACCATTTCCATTTTTCCTTCTAAGCCTCTTTTTCATCATCCTGTATCCTTCTATTTCAATCTAGAATGGCTGCTTCTGCTTTCTAGGCCTGGGGCACAGTTCTCTTATAACCTGCTTTGATCATCCTGTGTTGGATCACCTACTTCCTAGATCCTATTATTTTTCTCAGTTTACTCCCTCACTTTGATAACACATATGCAACCTGAGAAAAGATACATGAAAAGTAAAGTTTTGAGTTCTTGTAATCTGTCTTGTCTTAAGGGTTTTTCTCAAGATGGAGACTTGCTTGGAAATTCTTGGCTATATAGCAGTGATACATTATGAAAGTGATGCCAGAAACTTGGTCTCTTTGCACCAGTGCCAAATCAAACCTTGGAGACAGAGTTTTAGGTTAAATACAGTAAAGAATCCACCTGTAATGCAGGAGACTCGGGTTCGATCCCTGGGTCGCTAAGTTCCCCTGGAGAAGGGAAAGGCTACCCACTCCAGTATTCTGCCCTGGAGAATTCTGTGGACAGAGGAGCCTGTGAGCTATAGTTCCTAGGGTCACAAAGAGTCAGACATGACTGAGCGACAAAGCATACACACATAAAAAAAGAAGATTCATTGCTTTGCCAAGCAGAGGGGGCCACAGTGGGCTTGTGCCCTCGAAAATTGTGTGTCCCAACCTGGGGGGATTTGATGAGGAGTTTCATAGCAATGGTTCAAGGGTAGATTTGCTGATAAGGATCAGGGTGTGTGCAGGGCTAATATTCATCTAATCTGGCCTCAGGTGGTATCTTGATGAGTTCTTGTGGTTCTCAAGGTTATCAAACTGTGAACTTCTCTCTGAAATGAAGACTGCTTCATCAAATTGTTAACATCTTCCATTTGTTGGGTATTTTACTTCTGCATAAGAACTCAAAGATACTGTTAATGAATATACATTGAGGAGGAACCAGGTCCTTGCCCCAAGGCTGCAATATATTATAATATTGAGTTGGCCAAAACGTTCATTTGAGATTGTTTGTTACATCATAGGGAAAACCCAAATGAACTTTTTAGCCAGCCCAACCTTCAGAAAAGGTGAATTAAGGTTGTGGATGTAATTAAGGTTGCTAATCAGCTGACCTTGAAATGAGAGTATCCTAAATTATCCAGGTGGGCCCAATGTCATCACAAGGGTACTTATAAGTGAAGGAGGAATGAAGAAGAGTATCAGAGTGATTAAACGTGACAATTTTGGCCAGCAATTTCTGGCTTTGAAAATGGAGGAAGGGACCAGGTACCAAGGAATGCATGCTGTCTCTAGAAATTGAAACAGGCAAGGAAATGGATTCTTCCCTGGGACCCCCAGAAAATGATGCTGTCCTGCTAACACCTTAATTTTATTTTATTATTATTATTTTTTTAACCCAAAAGATGGTTCTTTTTTTTTTTTTCCATTTATTTTTATTAGTTGGAAGCTAATTACTTTACAATATTGTAGTGGTTTTTGCCATACATCGACATGAATCAGCCATGGATTTACATGTGTCCCCCGTCCTGAACCCCCCCTCCCGCCTCCCTCCCCATCCCATCCCTCTGGGTCATCCCAGTGTACCAGCCCTGAGCACTTGTCTCATGCATCCAACCTGGACTGGCGATTTGTTTCACTACAGATAATATATATGTTTCAGTGCTATTCTCTCAGATCATCCTGCACTCACCTTATCCCATAGAGTCCACAAGTCTGTTCTATATATCTGTGTCTCTTTTTCTGTCTTGCATTTAGGGTTATTGTTACCATCTTTCTAAATTCCATATATATATGCGTTAGTATACTGTATTGGTGTTTATCTTTCTGCTTACTTCACTCTGTATAATGGGCTCCAGTTTCATCCATCTCATTAGAACTGAGTCAAATGTATTCTTTTTAATGGCTGAGTAATATTCCATTATGCATATATACCACAGCTTTCTTATCCATTCGTCTGCTGATGGGCATCTAGGTTGCTTACATGTCCTGGCTATTATAAACAGTGCTGCGATGAACATTGGGGTACATGTGTCTCTTTCAGTTTTGGTTTCCTTGGTGTGTATGTCCGGGAGAGGGATTGCTGGGTCATATGGCAGTTATATTTCCAGTTTTTTAAGGAATCTCCACACTGTTCTCCATAGTGACTGTACTAGTTTGCATTCCCACCAACAGTGTAAGAGGGTTCCCTTTTCTCCACACCCTCTCCAGCATTTATTGCTTGTAGACTTTTGGATAGCAGCCATTCTGACTGGCGTGTAATGGTACCTCATTGTGGTTTTGATTTGCATTTCTCTAATAATGAGTGATGTTGAGCATCTTTTCATGTGTTTGTTAGCCATCTGTATGTCTTCTTTGGAGAATGTCTGTTTAGTTCTTTGGCCCATTTTTTGATTGGGTCATTTATTTTTCTGGAATTGAGCTTCAGGAGTTGCTTGTATATTTTGGAGATTAATCCTTTGTCTGTTGCTTCATTTGCTATTATTTCCTCCCATTCTAAAGGCTGTCTTTTCACCTTGCTTATAGTTTCCTTTGTTGTGCAAAAGCTTTTAAGTTTCATTAGGTCCCATTTGTTTATTTTTGCTTTTATTTCCAATATTCTGGGAGGTGGGTCATAGAGGATCTTGCTGTGATATATGTCGGAGAGTGTTTTGCCTATGTTCTCCTCTAGGAGTTTTATAGTTTCTGATCTTACATTTAGATCTTTAATCCATTTTGAGTTTATTTTTGTGTATGGTAACACCTTAATTTTAATCCAAGGAGACCTGTGTCAGACTTCTGACTTCCTAAACTGTAAGATAATAAATTTGTGTTGTTTTTACAGCACTAAATTAGTGGTAACTTTTTACAGCAACATTAGGAAACTAATATAGGGGCTGTATGGTGAGACTTCACTTTATCTGTTCAGTAACTTATGGAACACTAACTAGTACAAACCATTGTCCAGATCATATGAGGACTACAAAGATGAAATGTAAGGATCTTGATTTTTAGGAACTTTTAATCTAATAGGGGCTTTCTAGGTAGCACTAGTGGTAAAAAAAAACCCGCCAGCCAATGGAGGAGATATAAGAGACTTGGGTTTGATTCCTAGGTCAGGAAGATCTCCTGGAGGAGGGCATGGCAACCTACTCCAGTATTCTTGCCTGGAGAATCCCATGGACTGAGGAGCCTGGTGGGCTATGTTCTTTGAAACGTAGGGTCACAAAGAATCAGACACGACTGAAGTGATTTAGTACACATGCACATAGTCAAATAGAAAAGATGAGATATTGCATTTTTTCAGGTGTGCTATGGATTGGTTGGAAGAACAGTCACCCTTCCCTCTGCGCGCATGTGCACACACACACACACAATTTCTTGATTTTTTTTAGCCAAGGATAAACAAATTTATCAGAAGTGAGGTGTATATCAGAGCAGGAGCAAAAGAGCATTATTTCTGTAACCTTAATTCCTGTCCCTAATGTGAGGCACACAGTAGCAGGTAATACTGCTTAATTAAGGCAGGGTCTTTCTGGGTGCAAGAAATCTGATTTTGTGCTACATTGTATCCTTTCTCTATGTGTGGCTTATATCATTGTCGAGGAAGAATTTAATAACATTTACACTTCTGTTTAAGGGGATATTAATAAGCATCAAGTTCTCCTGCTTCTTCAGTTGAACTCAGCATCATGAGGCTATGTGTCACCGAAGTAAAAAAGCAGAGTCAGTGAGTACCAAGGTGCACCTGAAATATTTCTTCCTTGAGCTCAGCAGTGTTCCAGGAATCTCATTTCCCCATGGGTATTTGTGAAAGTGAATCTGATCACTGTCCATAGAAGGCAGGAATTGATAAGAGGAATATGTATTTATACACTACACAGAAACACACATGCACATGTGACTTTAGATACTTATAAACAAATGTTGCTAAGATGGTTCATGTATTCTCTTAAGCAAACAGATGCAAGGCAGCTTTTAGGATAACTCTGGGCTTCAACGGGTCAGAGAGGAGAAATTAATTATGTAGAAAAGAAAATCTCTTGATGAGGAAAAAAACAGTGCCAGAGACTGCAAATGTTGGATCATGTTTATATTTTTTTTTTTTCTCTCTTCTTGCCTGGCAAGAAGGGATGATACAGTGACAGGGAAAGGCTGGAAAACAATAAAAATCTGGCAAATCCAGAGTAAGGGAACTTAGGGTTAGATTAAATAGTGGTTAATGGTTTAGTTTAACATTGCAACCAGTCATGAAATTCAACAATTATCATTTTGGCACCTATTATGTGCTCAAAAGATTTTGTGAGGATACAAAGATGAGCAAGAACCCAGTTCTTGGCATCAGATAATTTTTAGTCTAGCATTTAGGTATAAATATTCATATAACTGATGCAAGGCCAAATATAGGAAGTCTTAGATAGAAGCACAAGACTATGCTATTTAAAGAGAAAGGTTACACAGGTCTGTGGGTGATGGAAGTGGGGTGGGGTGGGAGTATTCAAATGTAACAAACAGCCTAGCACTGGCCAAGTGTGAACTGTTGGGAAATCAACATAAATTTGATCATTCATTCATTCGTCTAGGTCTCAGCTCTGTGAAATTGGTTCTACTCTGAGATTACCATGGAAGAAAGAAGTATTTGACTTAAGCACATCTCTAACTTTGATGGCAGAGATGGCACTTCTCTATCCTTCCCCACTGGTCAAGACACAACGTCTCAACTGAATAGAATAGAGCAAATCCATGAATTTGAAGAGTGCACTGAAAAATTCTGATATAAAGGCATTGTTACTGCGTCTCTGGTGAATATCCTGTTTTCTGGGTGACTGTGAACAGTACTCATTTACATAACAAAGGATATGCTTACACTGTGAAAGGCACTTCGGGGGCAGAGCAGTGAAACAAAAATGAGTCTCTGCCCTCAATGTGCTCCGAGTCTTTGGGGGAGAGAGGCTTATGATGGTATTACATACGGAGTACAAGTCATTTAATGTTACTGATTGAAGCAGACTCGGCCACTCATTGCTTACAAAAGCAAACTCCTAAGTGTTAGTAGAGGGGAAAATTATCTTTAATCAGAATGCTGGCAATCTGGGGAAATGGTTCCTCAGCATCCCCTACAAAATACCTGCAAGAATCTGCTCAGCCATGAAAGTTTTAAAGAGAAGTAGGGAAGTAATCTCAGTGCATCACTGAGATAGAGAGTCTGAGTCATTGCCATCCACCACTGTGTGTGCAGGCTCATGGGCTCCTCTCAGTATTCCTCTAGATGTTATCTTGTTCACACAGTTTGGTCACACAGTTTGGTCACACAGTTTGGTCACCAGATTACTGAAGTGGAAGCTAGAGAAGAGATACGGTCATCTGTTAATTACTTATTCTTTATGTCTACTTTGATCTATGGAAAGAACTGACAAGTTAGGCAAGGTATTGTGTGATTAAAAGATTTGAAAGCTGTGCTCGGGCTTGAGATGAGTAGAACATGGGGGAGTCTGGTTAAAAATTAATTACAGTATAGCTTTGCTTAAGTGACAAAGAGAAGGGCTTCCCGCTGAGGGTGGTTTCCTGCAAAGAGCTGCTTACACTAACCTTTTGAAGCCTCACTTTACTCATCTATGAAAATGGAGCTTGGAATGGCTTTTCTACATGGGGCTATGGTTAGACTGAAATTATTGAAATGAAAGAACAGCTAAAAAGTATAAAAGGGAAGCATGTTAAATGTCCATCAACAGAGGAATAGATAAAGAGAATGTGGTACATGTATGCAATGGAGTATTAACCATGAAAAGGAACAAAATAATGCCATTTGCAGTGACATGGATGAACCTAGAGATTGTCATACTAAGAAAAGTAAGTTGGAAAGAGAAAGACTAATATATGATATTTGTTTTATGTGGGATCTTAAAAAAAAATGGTACAAATGAACCTATTTACAAAACAGAAGTAGTCATAGCTGCAAAACACAAACTTACAGTTACCAAGGGAGAAGGTGGGGAGGGATGAATTGAGAGACGGACTGACATACACACACTGCTGCTGCTGCTGCTAAGTCGCTTCAGTCGTGTCTGACTCTGTGTGACCCCATAGATGGCAGCCCACCAGGCTCCCCCATCCCTGGCATTCTCCAGGCAAGAACACTGGAGTGGGGAGGAGGAGCCAAGATGGCGGAGGACTAGGACGGGGAGACCACTTTCTCCCCTACAAATTCATCAAAAGAATAATTGAATGCAGAGCAAACTTCACAAAACAACTTCTGATCGCTAGCTGAGGTAATCAGGCACCCAGAAAAGCAACCCATTGTCTTCGAAAGGAGGTAGGACAAAATATAAAAGATAAAAAGAGAGGCAAAAGAGCTAAGGACAGAGATCCGTCCTGGGAAGGGAGTCTTAATAGAGGAAATTTCCAAACACCAGGAAACCCTCGCACTGACGGGTCTGGGGGAAGTTTTTGAATCTCGGAGGGCAACCTGACTGGGAGGGAAACAATAAATAAAACCCACAGATTAGGAGCCTAAAAGCAACTCCCAGCAGAAAAGTACCCTAGATGCCCGCATCCGCCACCAGCAAGTGGGGGCGGAACGGAGAGGAGCGGGTGGCATTGCTTGGGGCAGGGTCCGGGCCTGAGTGCCCTGAGGACAATCGGAGGGAGCTTGTGTGAGTTGCCACCTTGAACTGTGGGAGAGCAAAAGAGAGAGAGAAAATTAACCGGCCCGAACACACTGCCGGCAGTTCGCAGAACAAAGGGACCGAGAAAGTCCAGAGAAGAGCTCGCAGGCTGCAGACTGGCCCAGCCCCGCCGGAGGCAGGAGGCAGGGGGGAGGGGAAAGGGGCAGGCTTGGCCCCAAGGACCGCATCCCCTACCGCACTGCAAACAGGCCTCCAGTTTCTAATCAAAGACTTCCTGAGATTCTGGATGGTTGACATCCGCCGGGAGGGGCACGGTGAGACACAGGGCGCAGGCACCCGACCGGTGCGGGCGGGGACTGGGGCTGGGGACACGGAGGGCAGAAGGCACGCGCACCCGACTGACGCCGGCGGAAACTGAGACTGGGACCACGGAAGGGAGTGGGCGCGCGCACCCGGGGAGAGTGCGCCCATCAAGCGTCAAGCCCCTGGCTGCCTGAGCCGCTCGGACAGGGAAGGCACAAAAAGCAGGCGCAGCTTTTTGTTCCACGCTTTTGTGGAACACCCGAGGGCTGGAACCACGCACAGCACAGGGCATGCTCCATATAGAACAGCCAGGAGCCTGAGCAGTATAGACGGAGAAAGCAGCGCCAGCCCCTCTCCGCAGCACGACGGAACTAGCAACCTGAATAAGAGTCCACCTCCGCCCGCCTGTGTCAGGGCGGAAATTAGGCTGTGAAGAGACCGGCAAACAGAAGCCAAATAAACAAAGGGAACTGCTTCAGAAGGAACTGGTGTAACAGATTAAAATCTCTGTAGATAACACCGATTATACCGGACGGGGCCTGTAGATATCGAGAAGTGTAAGCTGGAACGAGGAGCTATCTGAAACTGAACCGAACCCACACTGACCACAACAGCTCCAGAGAAATTCCTAGATATATTTTTACTTTTTTTTTTAATTTTTTTAAATAAAAAAATATTTTTAAGTAAAAAAAATTTTTTAAGTAAAAAAAAAATTAACTAAAAAAAGTATTTTTAAGTAAAAAAAAAGAATCCTAGATATATTTTTACTCTTAAGTAAAAAAAATTTTTTTTCCTTTTTTCTTTTTTCTCTTTTATTTTCTTTTAAAATTCCCTATTACTCCCCCATTACTGCTTAACTCTCATTTTCATAGATTTTTACAATTTTTTAATTAGAAAAAATTTTTCCTTCTTGTTTTTTTTCTCTTCTATTTTCTATTTTCCTTTTTCGCTTATTTCCTTTTAAAGTCCTCTATTACTCCTTTACTACTCCTTAATTTTCATTTTCATTACACTATAACCTTACAAAAAAAAAGAGAGAAGCCCTATTTTTAAACTGAACTTCATATATATTTCTAAAAATTTTGTGTGTGTGTGTTTTGGTTTTTGTTTTTAATATTGTATTTTTAAGAGTCTAACCTCTACTCTAGATTTTTAATCTTTGTTTTTCAGTATTTGATATAAATTATGGACATTTAAGAATCCAATATTCAGTTCCCATTTTTATTCAGGAGTGTGTTGATTACTCTCTCCCAATCTTGACTCTCCGTTTTCTACCTCATAACACCTCTATTTCCTCCTTCCCTCTTCTCTTCCCAATCCAATTCTGTGAATCTTTGTGGGTGTCTCGGCTACGGAGAACACTCTGGGAACAGAAAACTGCGTAGATCTGTCTCTTTCCTCTTGAGTCCCCTTTTTCTCCTCCTGCTCATCTCTATCTCCCTCCTCCCTCTCCTCTTCTTCATGTAACTCTGTGAACCTCTCTGGGTGTCCCTCACGGGAGAGAATCTTTTCACCATTAACCTAGAAGTTTTATTATCAGTGCTGTATAGTTGGAGAAGTCTTGAGACTACTGGAAGAATAAAACTGAAATCCAGAGGCAGGAGACTTAAGCCCAAACCCTGAAAACACCAGAAAACTCCTGACTACATGGAACTTTAAGTAATAAGAGACCGTCCAAAAGCCTCCACACCTACACTGAAACCGACCACCACCCAAGAGCCAATAAGTTTTAGAGCAAGACATACCACACAAATTCTCCAGCAACACAGGAACATAGCCCTGAACATCAACATACAGGCTATCCAAGGTCACACCTAACACATAGATCCATCTCAAAACTCATTACTGGGCACTCCATTGCACTCCAGAGAGAAGAAATCTAGTTCCATGCACCAGAACACCGACGCAAGCTTCCCTAACCAGGAAACCTTGACGAGCCAATCCTCCAACCCCCCCCACTGGGTAAAACCTCCACAATAAAAAGGAACCACAGACCTCCAGAATACAGAATGCCCACTCCAGACACATCAATCTAAACAAGATGAAAAGGCAGAGAAATACCCAACAGGTAAAGGAACATGAAAAATGCCCACCAAGTCAAACAAAAGAGGAGGAGATAGGGGATCTACCTGAAAAAGAATTTAGAATAATGATAATAAAAATGATCCACAATCTTGAAAACAAAATGGAGTTACAGATAAATAGCCTGGAGACAAAGATTGAGAAGATGCAAGAAATGTTTAATAAAGATCTAGAAGAAATAAAAGAGTCAATTAAAAATGAATAATGCAATAAATGAAATCAAAAACACTCTGGAGGGAACCAAGAGTAGAATAACAGAGACAGAAGATAGGATAAGTGAGGTAGAAGATAAAATGGTGGAAATAAATGAAGCAGAGAGGAAAGAAGAAAAAAGAATCAAAAGAAATGAGGACAACCTCTGGGACAATGTGAAATGCCCCAACATTTGAATAATAGGAGTCCCAGAAGAAGAAGACTAAAAGAAAGGCCATAAGAAAATACTTGAGGAGATAATAGCTGAAAACTTCCCTAAAATGGGGAAGGAAATAGCCACCCAAGTCCAAGAAACCCAGAGAGTCCCAAACAGGATAAACCCAAGGCAAAACACCCCAAGACACATATTAGTCAAATTAACAAAGATCAAACACAAAGAACAAATACTAAAAGCAGCAAGGGAGAAACAGCAAATAACACACAATGGGATTCCCATAAGGATAACAGCTGATCTATCAATAGAAACCCTCCAGGCCAGAAGGGAATGGCAGGACATACTTAAAGTAATGAAAGAGAATAACCTACAACCTAGATTACTGTACCCAGCAAGGATCTCATTCAGAAATGAAGGAGAATTCAAAAGCTTTACAGACAAGCAAAAGCTGAGAGAATTCAGCACCACCAAACCAGCTCTTCAACAAATGCTAAAGGATCTTCTCTAGACAGGAAATGCAGACAGGTTGTATAAACGTGAACCCAAAACAACAAAGTAAATGGCAACGGGACCACACCTATCAATAATTACCTTAAATGTAAATGGGTTGAATGCCCCAACCAAAAGACAAAGATTGGCCGAATGGATACAAAAACAAGACCCCTATATATGCTGTCTACAAGAGACCCACCTCAAAACAAGAGACACATACAGACTAAAAGTGAAGGGTAGGAAAAAAATATTTCATGCAAACGGAGACCAAAAGAAAGCAGGAGTCGCAACATTCATATCAGATAAAATAAACTTTCAAATAAAGGATGTGAAAAGAGACAAAGAAGGACACTACATAATGATCAAAGGATCGATCCAAGAAGAAGATATAACAATTATAGATATATATGCATCCAACATAGGAGCACCGCAATATGTAAGGCAAACGCTGAGTATGAAAGAGGAAATTGATAGTAACACAATAATAGTGGGAGACTTTAATACCCCACTCACAACTATGGATAGATCAACTAAACAGAAAATTAACAAGGAAACACAAACCTTAAAGGACACAATGGGCCAGCTAGACCTAATTGATATCTATTGGACATTTCACCCCACAACAATCGTCTTCACCTTTTTCTCAAGTGCACCTTGAGAAACCTTCTCCAGAATAGATCACATCCTGGGCGATAAATCTAGCCTTGGAAAATTCAAAATATTGAAATCAATCCAGTCATCTTTTATGACCCCAGTGCAGTAAGATTAGATCTCAATTACAGGAAAAAAATTGTTAAAAATTTGAGCATATGGAGGCTAAATAACACACTTCTGAATAACTAACAAATCTTAGAAGAAATCAAAAAAGAAATCAAACTATGCATAGAAATGAATGAAAATGAAAACACAACAACCCAAAACCTATGGGACACTGTAAAAGCAGTGCTAAGGGGAAGGTTCATAGCATTACAGGCTTACATCAAGAAACAAGAAAAAAGCCAAATAAATAACCTAACTCTACACCTAAAGCAACTAGAGAAGGAAGAAATGAAGAACCCCAGGGTTAGTAGAAGGAAAGAAATCTTAAAAATTAGGGCAGAAATAAATGCAAAAGAAACTAAAGAGACCATAGCAAAAATCAACAAAGCTAAAAGCTGGTTTTTTTAAAAAACAAACAAAATTGACAAACCACTAGCAAGACTCATTAAGAAACAAAGAGAGAGGAACCAAATTAACAAAATTAGAAATGAAAATGGAGAGATCACAACAGACAACACTGAAATACAAAGGATCATAAGAGACTACTACCAGCAGCTCTATGCCAATAAAATGGACAACTTGGAAGAAATGGACAAATTCTTAGAAAAGTATAACTTTCCAAAACTGAACCAGGAAGAAATAGAAGATCTTAACAGACCCATCACAAGCAAGGAAATCGAAACAATAATCAGAAATCTTCCAGCAAACAAAAGCCCAGGACCAGATGGCTTCACAGCTGAATTCTACCAAAAATTTAGAGAAGAGCTAACACCTATCTTACTCAAACTCTTCCAGAAAATTGCAGAAGAAGGTAAACTTCCAAACTCATTCTATGAGGCCACCATCACCCTAATTCCAAAACCAGACAAAGATGCCACAAAAAAAGAAAACTACAGGCCAATATCACTGATGAACATAGATGCAAAAATCCTTAACAAAATTCTGGCAAACAGAATCCAACAACATATTTTAAAAAATCATACACCATGACCAAGTGGGTTTTATCCAAGGAATGCAAGGATTCTTTAATATCCGCAAATCAATCAATGTAATACACCACATTAACAAATTGAAAGATAAAAACAATATGATTATCTCAATAGATGCAGAGAAAGCCTTTGACAAAATTCAACACTCATTTATGATTAAAACTCTCCAGAAAGCAGGAATAGAAGGAACATACCTCAACATAATAAAAGCTATATATGACAAACCCACAGCAAGCATCACCCTCAATGGTGAAAAATTGAAAGCATTTCCCCTTAAATCAGGAACAAGACAAGGGTGCCCACTCTCACCACTACTATTCAACATAGTGTTGGAAGTTTTGGCCACAGCAATCAGAGCAGAAAAAGAAGTAAAAGGAATCCAAATAAGAAAAGAAGATGCGAAACTCTCACTGTTTGCAGACGACATGATCCTCTACATAGAAAACCCTAAAGACTCTACCAGAAAATTACTAGAGCTAATCAATGAATATAGTAAAGTTCCAAGGTAAAAAATTAACATGCAGAAGTCCCTTGCATTCCTATACACTAACAATGAGAAAACAGAAAGAGAAATTAAGGAAACAATACCATTCACCATTGCAACAAAAAGAATAAAATACTTAGGAGTATATCTACCTAAAGAAACAAAAGACCTATACATAGAAAACTATAAAACACTGATGAAAGAAATCAAAGAGGACACAAACAGATGGAGAAATATACCATGTTCATGGATTGGAAGAATCAATATTGTCAAAATGGCTAGTCTACCCAAAGCAATCTATAGATTCAATGCAGTCCCTATCAAGCTACCAACGGTATTTTTCACAGAACTAGAACAAATAATTTCACAATTTGTATGGAAATACAAAAAACCTCGAATAGCCAAAGTAATCTTGAGAAAGAAGAATGGAACTGGAGGAATCAACCTGCCTGACTTCAGATTCTACTACAAAGCCACAGTCATCAAGACAGTATGGTACTGGCACAAAGACAGAAATATAGATCAATGGAACAGAATAGAAAGCCCAGAGATAAATCCACGAACCTATGGACACCTTATCTTCGACAAAGGAGGCAAGGATATACAATGGAAAAAAGACAACCTCTTTAACAAGTGGTGCTGGGAAAACTGGTCAACCACTTGTAAAAGAATGAAACTAGAACACCTTCTAACATCATACACAAAAATAAACTCAAAATGGATTAAAGATCTAAATGTAAGACTGGAAACTCTAAAACTCCTAGAGGAGAATATAGGCAAAACACTCTCCCACATAAATCAAAGCAGGATGCTCTATGACCCACCTCCCAGAATATTGGAAATAAAAGCAAAAATAAACAAATGGGACCTAATGAAACTTAAAAGCTTTTGCACAACAAAGGAAACTATAAACAAGGTGAAAAGACAGCCCTCAGATTCGGAGAAAATAATAGCAAATGAAAAAACAGACAAAGGATTAATCTCAAAAATATACAAGCAATTCCTGAAGCTCAATTCCAGAAAAATAAATGACCCAATCAAAAAATGGGCCAAAGATCTAAACAGACATTTCTCCAAAGAAGACATACAGATGGCTAACAAACACATGAGAAGATGCTCAACATCACTCATTATCAGAGAAATGCAAATCAAAACCACAATGAGGTACCATTACACACCAGTCAGAATGGCTGCTATCCAAAAGTCTACAAGCAATAAATGCTGGAGAGGGTGTGGAGAAAAGGGAACCCTCTTACACTGTTGGTGGGAATGCAAATTAGTACAGCCACTATGGAGAACACTGTGGAGATTCCTTAAAAAACTGGAAATAGAACTGCCATATGACTCAGCAATACCACTTCTGGGCATACACACCAAGGAAACCAGATCTGAAAGAGACACGTGCACCCCAATGTTCATCGCAGCACTGTTTATAATAGCCAGGACATGGAAGCAACCTAGATGCCCATCAGCAGACGAATGGATAAGGAAGCTGTGGTACATGTACACCATGGAATACTACTCAGCCGTTAAAAAGAATTCATTTGAATCAGTTCTAATGAGATGGATGAAACTGGAGCCCATTATACAGGGTGAAGTAAGCCAGAAAGATAAAGAACATTACAGTATACTAACACATATATATGGAATTTAGAAAGGTGGTAACTATAACCCTATATGCAAAACAGAAAACGAGACACAGAAGTACAGAACAGACTTTTGAACTCTGTGGGAGAAGGTGAGGGTGGGATGTTTCGAAAGAACAACATGTATATTATCTGTGGTGAAACAGATTACCAGCCCAGGTGGGATGCATGAGTCAAGTGCTCGGGCCTGGTGCACTGGGAAGACCCTGAGGAATCGGGTGGAGAGGGAGGTGGGAGGGGGAATCGGGATGGGAAATACGTGTAACTCTATGGCTGATTCATATCAATGTATGACAAAACCCACTGCAATGTTGAAGTAATTAGCCTCCAACTAATAAAAATTAAGGAAAAGAAAAAAAAAGAACACTGGAGTGGGTTGCCATTTCCTTCTCCAATGCATGAAAGTGAAAAGTGAAAGGGAAGTCGCTCAGTCGTGTCCGACTCTTAGCGACCCCATGGACTGCAGCTTACCAGGCTCCTCCATCCATGGGATTTTCCAGGCAAGTGTACTGGAGTGGAGTGCCATTGCCTTCTCCGATATACACACTACTATATATGAAATAGAAAACTTATAAGAACCTACTATATGGCACAGGGAACTCTACTCAATACTCTGTAATGACCTATATAGGAATAGAATCTGAAAAAGAGAGAGAGAGAGAGAGAGAGAGTGTGTGTGTGTGTGTGTATACATATGTATATATATGTATGTACATGTATGTATGTGTATGTATATATATGGCTGATTCATTTTAGTGCACAGCAGAAACTAATAACATTATAAATTAACTCTACTCCAATAAAAAATAATTTTTAAAAAAGCCAAGAAAAAGTATGAAGGGCCTTGTAGTATTCAGTGATGTGATCATGTGAATCTCGCTATCCTTCCCCACTTTTTATTCCTTGTGCATTGTATACAGGAGTCTCCTGGGCAGACTGAAACAGGGTGCGTGTCTGTCCTTTTATCTGCAGCAGTGATGAATCAGATGAACGTCTTGACTCTGACACATTTGCCTGGCTCTCTGACACTCTCTGAGCCTCCCTGTGGGTTAGCTTGTGAAGAATCTGCCTGCAATGCGAGAGACCTGGGTTTGATCCCTGGGTTGGGAAGCTTCCCTGGAGAAGGGAAAGGCTATCCACTCCAATATTCTGGCCTGGAGAATTCCATGGACTGTATAGTCCATGGGGTTGCAAAGAGTCGGACATGGCTGAGCAACTTTCACTTCACTTCCAACAGTCTCTGGCCCTGTTTCTTGAATAAGCATATTCCTACTTGATTGGCCTATTGGGAAAACAGATTCTTAGCTGGGAGGTGTCAGGAGTCTGAACATTGAGTCTGAGCTCTTCCTGCTTGGGCCCTCTGAGCCATCTGTGTCTCACCAGACTTCCACTGCTCCCCAAAGTAAACCTTTTTAGCCTCTTCAGCTGAGGTCTTTTCTTCCAAGTGGGATGTGTGTGCTAAGCTGCTTCAGTTATGTCTGATTCTTTGTGACTCTATGGACTATAGCCTGCCAGGTTCCTCTGTCCATGGGGATTCTCCAGGCAAGAATTACTGGAGTGGGTTGCCATGCATGTCGGGGATCTTCCCGACCTAGGGATCAAACCCAGGTCTCCCATATTGCAGGCAGATTCTTTATTGCTGAGCCACTGGGGAAGCCCTTCAATTGGGATGCACAGCCACAAACTAAAAGCTTTCAGAAATTTATCTGTGCAACTTTACTGAAAATATTGCTATTAATGCAAATGCGTTCACCTAAGAGTAATGGAACAAAAGAAGGGGGAGTGGATTTTTGAAATTGATGGCTAGGGTGAACACAATTTGTATTAAGTTTGCCTCTCAATTGGACTTGTGACAGCTTTCAGCTTGGTTTGAAACACCAAAGAAATTTCTCTTTTGTCCTTTGAAGGGAAAGTGGCGAAATCGATTTGGGTTATTTGTCTGGAAAACTGTCTCTCTGGGTGCATGAAACAGCCTCTGATAAAGATGGGCCCTGGGTCATGGCCACCTTTTATAATTACTAGGTGTACCACATTTATCAGCAATAGTGATGTATAGTTTCACTGTGGAAATGTTCTGCCTGAATTGCAGCTGTTTATCATTATTTCTAAATCAAAAGCTCTGAATGGGTTGTGACGACTGCCAGACAGGTGTTATTTAAATAAATAAATAAACAAAACATTGAGAGAATTTTGATTACATTTTCAAATAAATGGCATCTCAAGTAGTTAGGATAATCATCCTGAGGGCTGGTCTCTGCCCCCCACCCCCACCCCACCCACCAGCCTGCACCTGGGAAAGTTGAGCAACAGTTCTGGGGGAAAGGGAGTGGACCTACACTAAAGTATTGCTGCTCCAGGATTCTGTGGAAGATGAAAGGAGCTGGAAATTTGGATAACCCCCTGGTAACTTGCCTATTTGCATCTGGTACCCAATAAGGAAACTTGATGAGCCCCTTCATGTGACTGAGAGTAGCATCATAAGAAGCAATACCTAGTCAAAATAGAGTTTTTTTTGAACATAGAAATAGTCGTCATGAAATATAGCTCGGCTTTCCAATCTATAAGATGTGTAAGGTAAGGCTATCTTTCTGTTTACCTCTCTAGGTTCTTTATGTGAGTTAGTTAACCAAGACAGTACATGCAGAACACTGCAATGCCTGCCTGTCTTTATAAAGACAGTTATTTGAAAAATGAGTGGATACGTGAACAGAGGAAAGTGGGAAGCTCCACTTGGGTGTGTCCCTTGGAGAGGAAACAAGCTCCTGAGCGTCTTAAATGGAAACAGGTGAGGAGTCTATAAGAGGGAGAAAATTCTAGGCAACAATTTGATGGCTTTCTCTGGTTCTATCAGAGAAGAAGCTACAAAGTTTCATCCCTTACTTTGCACAATTCCTGCATCCTCTTACTCCTGAAAATTTATTTGACAATTGAGTATCTATACTGTCTTCTGTGTTAAGTATGGATCATCATGATTTTGGAGTGCTATTTCCATTATTTGGCTCTCTTTTTCTTTTAATAGTAATAATATGAGCAATAAGTTTCATTTTCTTGAATGCTTATTACATGTTAGGCACTTGGAGAAACATCTTTGCATGCCTTACCTCATTTCATTCTTAATATCCTTCATGGTATAGATATTATTAGCCCCATTTTATAGATGAAAAACTGAGGCCCAATGGGGTTAAATAATTTCTATAAGCAATGGACATTGCTGTCCATTGCTCTCTGGCCATTCTCATATGGCCAGAAGAATGTGGAAACATTTCGGAAGAATATTAATTAAATATTTTAAATAGTGTATTGGTGGAAAGGAAAAATGCAAATGGAATTGCTTTGTCAGGCTAGTTGAAGTCCAAGGAGTGAATTTCTAATCGTCTCCAAGTTTGTAAAAGAATACTGTAAGAGAGATACAGCCTAATTTTCCTTGATTTCTTTAGGGAGAGTAGCAAGAAGAAATGCACTTTTGTAGATGAAAAGACATAATGAAGGTAACATGTGCTGTGGTCAAACCTCTAGGGTAAATGACCCATGGATGATGGTCTATTCCACAGTTAGCTGAGGGGCTCGGTTGATTTGTTCAAATGCTTGCTTAGTAACCAATCATGATCAAATGAGCAAACCTTTTGAAATGCAAGGGTCAAGACACAGGCACATATTTTTGCTTCCAGATTTATCTTGCTTTCTGTCCATCGCTGTAGAGAGATCCATTCCATATATTGTGAACGTATCAACGTGGTGATGTGACTTACATTTTTGTATAATGTGAAAAACTTAAAAAAAGGTTTTTTTAATATTCTCATCTAAAATGCTGCATTTGTATTGACTCTGAAATAGCAATTAAAGTCATTCTTGAGAACAGTCTTTAAATCTCAGAGTTAGAGGCCTGGGCTATATATTCTTTGAATAGCTTTTGGGAAAAAATAAGGCAGATAACTGCTGAAAATATGACTAGAAGGAATAAAGAAGTTTAATTTGTAATCTCAAAATGGAATATATGTGTTTGGCAGGATACATATTAAATATCCAGATCCAAAACCTCTTTAATATTTATGATTTGAGAATTGCATAGTGAAGTGGAATCCATAGCACCTTCCTCATGAACAGTGATGCCACTTACCAAACAACATGTAAAAACATGTGTAAGTTGTTCAATTGTGACCTCATAGACTATACAGTCCATGGAATTTTCCAGACCAGAATACTGGAGTGGGTAACCTTTCCCTTCTCCAGGGGATCTTCCCTACCCAGGAATTGAACCCAGGTCTCCCGCATTGCAGGCAGATTCCTTACCAGCGGAGCCACAAAGGAAGCCCAAGAATACTGGAGTGGGTAGCCTAACCCTTCTCCAGTGGATTCCCGACCCAGGAATCAAACCCAGGGTCTTCTGCATTGTAAGTGGATTCTTTACCAACTGAGCTATGAGGGAAGCCCTTATCAAACAAACTCCAAGGAAATCAAATGTTTTTTTTTTTCCAGCTCAATTTTCATCACTGTAATGTGCAGTTATTTATTGATTTTTCATGAATTTCTCTAGTGCTTGCAACTATAGTACCTATGCATTTAATGAATCAATTAACAATAAAATCAATATACCATCCTAATCTTTCTACCAGAAACCAGAGATCACTTCCAGGGCCATGTCTACATTAGTTCTCTAGAGTACTTATAACAATGTGGGCCTTTAATAAATGATGACTAATAGCAAGACAGGTAAGTCTGTGCATTAAAGAGGATTGGATTATAACTTTGGATCAACTTATTGAGATGTTTTCACTTAAAACAGACCTGTAATTCACCTAAGAGAACAGCAGTGAACTGTAAATATGGATAATACATTTTTTTCCTTCAAGTGAAATATGAACACAATGTGTATCTATTTGGTTTTGTTGTTGTTGCTGTTTAGTTGCTAAATCATGTCAGACTCTTTGCAATCCTATGCACTGTAGCCTGCCAGGTTCCTCTGTGGGATTTCCCAGGCAAGAACACTGGAGTGGGTTGCCATGCCTTCCTCCAGGGGATCTTCCCAACCCAGGGATTGAGCCCAGGCCTCCCGCATCGCAGGTGGATCCTATACTACTGTCTTATTATGCTGACAGTGGCTAGGCCTGTTTTTTTTGGGGGGGTTTTTTTTTTTATGTAAATACTTTTCTGGATTCCCTACCTTTAGAACTGTAGCAGGTGAAGTCTTACTCGTTTCCCCACCCAGTCTCTCTGGAGGATTTATAAGCAGTCATATCAGTCTAAGAGATTTCCTTTATGGACTTGTTTTCAGCTCTGGCATTTGACGAGATAAGCCTTCTACATTCTAGAATTCAAGTCTTCCCTACCTAAACTGATTGTTGAATCCTGTCTCTTTGATTCCAAAGAGAGAATCTTAGAGTTCCTGGTACTTGAACTTGAAGGGATTTTGCTCTGATCATTTATTATGACATATGGGATCCTGTAGACTAGTATTTCTTATCTTATTGAGTTTACAAACTCCTTATAAATCTTGTGAAACTTATGGATGATTGCCCCAGAAAAATTTTTCATAACTATCCTAGTTTACTTACAGATCCCTAGACACTCATCTATGAGCTCCAGGTTAAGAATCACAGCTTTCAAGTGTCACAGGCACTTTTTAGTAGTCTGAAGCTAGACCCAAAGATTACAGGAAAGTAGTATATTCCAAAAAGATTTTTTGGGAAAAGGTAATTTCCACTCTAAGCAAATTTGTATAATTCATCCCCTAGTTTGACATTGTCCAGAGACTCAAGTTGCATTGAAACTGGCATGAGGTAAAAATTTAATACCAAAACTGTAGGTGGAAAATAATATAGCAGTTTTATTTATGTTGCTAACATTAAGATCAGAGTATTTTCTTTTGGAATTGTACTTCCTCTGGGTTGGCAGGAATATTAAAGTTCATCTTATCCAACAGCATTTCTGATTCTTGAATCCCCTCTGTGTTTATCAGTTTTCCTTTTGCTTCTGAGTTAGTTCTCACATTTTTAATGTGTGAGGAAGTAGCAATTTTTAATCAACTTTTTAAGCAATTAATTTGAGAATTTAAATATAATTTCTCTTTACATAACTTTAGCCTACTGTGACCACAGGTATTTTTCTCAAAATTGTAAAGAATAAAGCAAATGGATTCATGCATTAAAAGTATATGACATAATGCTTTTTTCCCCTGGCCTGTTTCTATCTAGATTTTAATGTTTGGCTCCTGCAGTTGTTGACAATGCATTATTCTTTTTTATGATGAGAGATGGTATCACTTTCCGAATGAGAAAGAAAAGATCATTGTTGGAGCAGATAAAGAAAAATTGACTCACTTGTTTACACAATGCTTTTCTCTCTCTGACATTCACTACGTTAATTAGTAGCATATTTTAGAAATCACCTTTTTATACCATGGATATTCTAACTCAACAACTTGGATAGAAATGTAGTGAAGGGAACAAAATATTTTTGAATGTCAGTTCCAGGAATTCTAGTTATATTTTCCATGTGTTTTCATCAAACCTGTGGATGTCTTTATCCTTTCGCAAATTCTTCCTCCCTCTTTTACTTTCACATTAAAGTGTAGGAAACCCTAATTTTATGTATAAGGAAGGATTGAAAAGTAATGAGACCAACTTCATCAACAATGTATATCCTAATGAACACTGACCTTCAAAGTAGATACCTTGGGGGTCAGCACGATTGTCCCAGTTGTCATTGTTAAAAAATAGTTTAAAATTTTGTTTCAGAGCTAGTTCAGGAGCCGTATATGCTATTCCACTGGCCAATGGGACTAGATCTGTGGTTTTCAACCTTGTTTCATATTGGGAGCACCTACAAACGTTTAAAATATGGTGTCCAGGCCCACCTCTAAGAGATTCTTGTTTAATTTGTATGAAGTGTGACTGAGCATAGGTTTTTGTTTTTGTTTTTCCCCAGTTGGTTCTGATGTGCAGACAAGATTGAGAACCATTGGACTAAAGGTTTAATAAGGTTTTAAAGGTGCCTAATAGTTTATCTGATGCCAAAAAATGCTTTAAAACCAAATTTTACAGCTTAAAGATGTTCAAAATGAAGTAATAGAATAGACTGTCAGGTAATAAACCATGGCTGTCTAATTCACCATGATTTCTCCAGTCCAATGGCTAATTCAGCACTGTGTGTCTATAAGCACATTGCTCAGAAAGCCATTGCACTGTCTTTAATAAAAGAAATCTAAAAGGGAACCATATTCACAAACAGGCAATCTTATTAATTTGACTTTCATTTGACTAGGTAGTTTGTTCAAGAAGATTGTTTTTGTTCTGTACTATTTTGAATAAGTGGGTACTGAATTAATGCGGGGTTTTTTTTTTTATCATATCACAGCAATGAAGGAGTTTTTGTTTGCCTTTTCAGCAGAGGGAGAGGAGCAGCTAAAAATACTGTTTTTATCCCACAGTCTTAGCTTATGTGGATTTGAGATTTTGTTCCAGCTTCATGTTACATGCTCTTTCTATCAATAATTTCTCCATAATGCTGATTTTTTTTGTTAAATATATCTTACAAAATGAGAGACTATCTAATACTTCCAAAGTCCCAAATGATTTTATGGAAATATTTGATGTAGTAGAAACATTTTTAGCTATCCCCCAGATTAATGAGGTTTGAGTTTACTACATGGATAAACATATTTATTTGATCAATACATTTGATGGAATTGGATTTAGGAGCAGAACTCATTCTTAAAACAAAAACGCAATAACTTACATATAAGATGAATGATAATAATGTAGTTATAGAAAGAACAAGGGGAAAAGTAAAATTATGGCCATGTGTTTTCCATGGGAAGAGAAACTTGTAACAAAGAAACAAACAAAATTCATCATTGTGGAAGAGTTCCATTATCTGTTGATGGTGAACAGAAGAGAGTCCTCAAGTCCACTGGTGAGGTTGTTACATTTATGCTGTTGATAATGATGCCGATCTTGTTCTCTGTTAATGCAAATCGGAATGTTAAAAGGATGCTAATGAATTTTATTATAGCTGTTAAGAGCTAAATATGAGGAAATGATACAATCCCAGTTGATAAATAAGGTTATTAGGAGGGGATCTGAAAGAAAATGCTAAAATACAGGCATTATCTGCCTATTCCCACAAAACCTAGGAGTTCAAAAAATTCCATGTAATTGTAGTGCCCATGTAAAATTTCAGAAATTATTCTCATATGAGTTAGGAACATTTCTTGTATGTTCCCAGTCCCTTCAGTCGTGTCCAACTCTTTGTGACCCTATGGACCATAGCCCACCAAGCTCTTCTGTCCATGGGGATTCTCTAGGCAAGAATATTGGAGTGGGTTGCCATGCCCTCCTCTGAGGGATCTTCCCAACCCAGGGCTTGAACCCGCAATCTCTTACATCTCCCGCATTGGCAGGCGGGTTCTTTACCACTATCACCACCTGGGCTAAGGTGGTAAAGAACTTTAAGAAAATTTACATGTGTTCCATGCATATATTTAATAAACCATTGTTTGCCCTCTTTTATTCTTTAAAAATATAATAATGATCACTGTTTATTGAGCTTATGCTAAATGCCAAGCATACTACTCTATTAGATTGAAGTATAGAGCTGCCATCTTTGACCATTGTTGATCTACATAAATAGCAATTGCATATATTTTATTAATGCGTTATCTCAATTTATTTTTACAACTATACTATGAGGTACTGACTATTACTGTTATTTCATAGATGAGGAAGTTGAGGTTCAGAGAATTAATTTATCTTGAGTGTCCAGAACAAGATAATGGCAGAAGGATGATTCAAACCCAGAATGACCAAATTCCAAAGTAAGTTTCTGGCATTTTCCAATTTATTTCAATGATATAAGCACAAGGCACACCTGTGATAGGGTCTCAACTCTCAGTTGTGCAAGAATAGAGCAGTGTATTGATTAACATGTTATTTTAGTTTCACTAAGTTGGAAGTTGCAAATTAAGGAGTGACAAAGCATAAATGTATGAATGCCAAAGAGAAATGTGAATTTTACACTAGCTGGCATAGATTTAAATGTTATCTTGTATGGTTGCTAAAAATTAGCAACTATACATGCTTAGCCATATGGATGTAAAACCATCCGGTAATTTACTATATCACATGCTAGCAAAGTAATGCTCAAAATTCTCCAAGCCGGGCATCAACAGTACTTGAACCATGAACTTCCAGATGCTTAAGCTGGATTTAGAAAAGGCAGAGGAACCAGAGATCAAATTGCCAGCATCCACTGGATCATTGAAAAGCAAGAGAGTTCCAGAAAAACATCTACTTCTGCTTTATTGACTATGCCAAACCCTTTGACTGTGTGAATCACAACAAACTGGAAAATTCTTCAGGAGATGGAAATACCAGACCACCTGACCTGCCTCCAGAGAAATCTGTATGTAGGTCAAGAAGCAACAGTTAGAGAACCAGACATGGAACAACAGACTGGCTCCAAATAGGGAAAGGAGTAAATCAAGGCTGTATATTGTTACCCTGCTTATTTAACTTATATGCAGAGTACATCATGAGAAACCCTGGGCTGGATGAAGCAAAAGCTGGAATCAAGATTGCTGGGAAAAAGTTCAATAACCTCAGATATGCAGATGGCACCACAGTTATGGCAGAAAGCGAAGAAGAACTAAAGAGCCTCTTGATGAAAGTGAAAGAGGAGAGTGAAAAAGTTGGCTTAAAACTCAACATTCAGAAAACTAAGATCATGGCATCTGGTCTCATCACTTCATGGCAAATAGATGGGGAAACAGTGGAAACAGTGGCTGACTTTATTTTTTGGGTGCTCCAAATCACCACAGATGGTGACTGCAGCCATGAAATTCAAAGACACTTGCTCCTTGGAAGAAAAGCCATGACCATCCTAGACAGTATATTAAAAAGCAGAGACATTACTTGTCAACAAAGGTCTGTCTAGTCAAAGCTATGGTTTTTCCAGTAGTCATGTATGGATGTGAGGGTTGGACTATAAAGAAAGCTGAGTTCCAAAGAATTGATACTTTTGAGCTGTGGTGTTGGAGAAGATTCTTGAGAGTCCCTTGGACTGCAAGGAGATCCAACCAGTTCATCCTAAAGGAGATCAGTCCTGAATATTGATTGGAGGAACTGATGCTGAAGCTCTAATATTTTGGCCCCCTGATGCGAAGAACTGACTCATTTGAAATGACCCTGATGCTGAGAAAGATTGAAAGCGGGAGGAGAAGGAGACAACAGAGGATGAGATGGTTGGATGGCATCACCGACTCAATGGACATGAGTTTGAGTAAGCTCTGGGAGTTGGTGATCGACAGGGAGGCCTGGCGTGCTGCAGTCCATGGGGTCACAGAGTCGGGACATGACTTTGCGACTGAACTGAACTGAACTGAAACATACTTAGCCATATGGGTGTGAGACCATCCAGTAATTTACCATATGACTTTGAGCAATTAACTTTCCATTCTGAGGTTCAGCTTACCTGTATGTAAGATGAAGGTTTAAGCTTAACTAATCTTTAAGATAATTTCCACATGGTCTATTTTGTGATTGCTAGGACTAGATTAATTTTAGCACTTAGATCCTTTCATGTTGTATTCACTCAATATGTCCTATGGAATGAATGGACTTGAAAAATCACTAAAGTAAAAGACAGAATTTTGATTTTAGTCTGTTAATTCAAACATATGGAGAAGGCAATGGCACCCAACTCCATACTCTTGCCTGGAGAGTCCCATGGGTGGAGAAGCCTGTAGGCTGCCGTCCATGGGGTCGCTAAGAGTCAGACACGACTGAGCGACTTCACTTTCACGTTTCACTTTCATGCATTGGAGAAGGAAATGGCAACCCACTCCAGTGTTCTTGCCTGGAGAATCCCAGGGATGGGGGAGCCTGGTGGGCTGCCGTCTATGGGGTTGCACAGAGTTAGACACGACTGAAGTGACTTAGCAGCAGCAGCAGAAGCAGCAGCAACTCAAACATATATTTGAGCGTCTATGTATTTACCATCACGCCACCTTGCCTAGGACTGGTTGTATGTATGTGGGCAGTGGTGGTGGTGGGGAGCGGGGTTTAGTGTTTAGGATCAATGGGGAAACAGTGAAAGGATATCATCAGCGGAGTGAAAAGACCAGACACACATATTAAAATATACATAATATAGAATACAGGAGGATGGCCTGGCCCTGACCTGAAACACTGAAGGAGAGAGTGAGCTGAGGAGAAGAGTTCAGTTCTGGATATGGTAAGTTTGTTAGTGTTTATGAGACACTCAAAGTGGAGATGTCCTATTGGACTTTGGGGACTAGAGAGCTCAGAAGAGAGAAATTGGCTGGTGATACATCCATGCTTAAGAGTATTTGTTTAGTAATAAATTAATTTTCTTTCATTCTCTTTTTCTGTGTGAGATTTAGCTGCACATCAGGAGCCATTTATGGAAGACAGATGCAAGGCATATACTGAGAATGAATGTCAAGAAATGGGAGGGAGAAGAACTTCAAGGGAAGATGCTGAAAATCTAGTAAGGACTTTCCAAAGCCATAATGTAGAAAGAAAGCTCAGGTTGGAAGCTGGGGTACACAATTATGGAATGGATCATAGGAATATGGACTGGGTTTCAGGAAAGCTCTGCAAGACCTTCCTCATTTAACGCAGTCTCTATTTAGCTGCCCGTGCCGTTATAGTAGTCTTTGCCGCCTAAGAGCTTCCCTGGTGTCTCAGACAGTAAAGGATCTGCCTGCAATGCAGGAGGCCTGGGTTCAATTCCTGGGTCAGAAAGATCCCCCGGAGAAGGAAATGGCTCCCCATTCCAGTGTTTTTGCCTGGAGAATTCCATGGACAGAGGAGCCTGGTGAGCTACCACGTCCATGGGGTCCCAAAAGAGTTGGGCATGACTTAGCAACTAACAATTTCACTTTCTTTTGTCACTTAAAGGCACTGCTTAATCTCAGATATCACTATAGCAGCTGACATGAATGGTACTTGGGGACTGAAAAAATAAAATGGACAGACCAACCTTCAGAAAATCAAGTAACACTAGTAATGAAGGACATTGATGAGATGGTTTGGAGAAGGAGAGGACTATAGTATCACTGTTAATTACAAGCATATCTTTAGTGTTTCCTTCTGGATAATAGAATGAGAAGTGAGAGTGCAGGAGGACAAAAATCAATAAGCCCTTTCTCTCTTTACTTTCAATCCTACGTGTCGCAAGGCTGCATTCAAGTTCTGTTTATGTCATTCTGTGTGGAAGTTCATCGTCTCTGAAGTCCATTAGACAGTGAGGATGAACAATCAAACAATCAAACCAGAGAAGTCACTGCAGTGGAAAGGCCACAAATGGTGAGCCTGGAGAGGATGCCCACTCTTTGCTTTAATTAGTATTCAGCATTAAGTTGATGACAGAGGATTTTTATCGTGTCTTTCATCATGGACAGACCCTAGACAGCTGGAAGTATATTGCCCCAGTTACTTGTTTCCTTTGAAGTGTTTCATTTTGTTGTCTAGGGTTATTACCTTGGAGCACTTTTTTACAGAGTTCTTGCTTTTGCCCATTCTCACAGAAGGTGATAAGGGCATGTCTATAGATTTAGGCATGATTTGGAAGTTCTGACTTTTCTATTGGACTTACTGTTACCCCTTGGAATGTGTCAAAAGCATGAAGACAATGAACCCCAGGCAGTCAGTGTTATTCTCAATTTATAGTACATGAACAAAAACAATGCAAGGCAAGGTGATGCTTTATATGCGATTTAATTTTCAGTGAGAGGATAGCCTGAGTCACATATGAGCTTTAGTGAAGCACAGAACAGAGAACTAAGTAAATATCTTGTCTTTGCCAATATTCTGAGAAAAATCAGGCCAGGGGTTTTATCGTCTTTTGCGGGGCATTGGTTGGAGAAAATGGAATTGTCCATTCAAAGGAATGAGGGCAGACACTAAGGAAAATCCACAGAGGCAACACGGTACATTGAGTAGTCAGAGAAGAGAAACCACGGTGAACGAAATTTTGTTTCCCTTTTAAATTCCTTATAGAGAAACTATTAACAAAAATCAGGGAGAATAAACATAATTATGTGATTTCATTTTAAAATACTGTGTCCTCTTAACCTCTATCTCTCCTATTGTTTTACCTGTGTTTCCTCTTACAGGGACAAATTGTCATTTTCTTTTATATATTTAGTCATGCAAACCCAATACCTTGAAATGTTCATGGGTTGCAGTTGTCACTATGATTAGGGGTATTCTTGTTGTTGCTGTTGCTTTTGATTGTCTTTCCCAGATATTGAATAAACATGACAATTACTTTAGAGATGTATAAATGGATTTGGCTAAAAATATTCTGGCCTTCAGGTGAGAGTTAGCCCTACATGCTTATAATATTGTATGTACCCATCCATTCATCCATTCTTTCATTCATACAGAATTATTTCTTGAATTCTAGTTTCCAGGCTTTCTCTAGGTATTGAGAGATCAATGCTATATAAAGCCTGCTCTCAAAGTGCTAACCATCTACTCAGTATAATTTTGCTTCTAAGAGTCTATGTAAGCTCCATAAAAACAATCTCAGTCTTTCATATTCCTCTTTCTATCACAGTTGACTTTACTTTTTGAAATGTGAGACCATTGGAGTTTGGCATTTTTAAAAAATGTTATTGAAGTATAGTTGATTTACAATGTTGTGTTTAATTAGAGTTCACCTTGAAATTGCAAGTGATAGATACCAAATGAGTTACAAAACCTGATAGCAAACAATATCAATGATCAGGGATTCATTTTGGGTTCTGACTTATCCCCTTCTATTTAAAAATAATAGTGAGGTTACATCATAAAAATCCTTCACTATATCTCATACTGTGCCTCTGCCCAACCCAGTTATCAAGGCAGTTCTACTGTTCCACAGTTAGGGATGAAGAACCAAAAATATTTACAAGCAGGTTTATTTATGAAAATGTACCCTAACTACAATCTGAACTACAGTAGTACCCAGAGCTTGTCCTAAGGTTAATTCAAATTTATAAAATATTGCCTCAGTCACCATTCAGAGTCTGGAATTCTTTTACTAGATATTGTATTCAGGTGAACTCAATATTTGTGACTGGTAACTGAGTATTGCAATGATTTGTGTACAGGTCACTTACATATATCAGCAACTTTCCATTGTAAACCCAGACTTGGGCATCTGGCCAAAGAAATGTGAAGTCCTGTGAACAGTTTTAGGATGGCTGGTAGACAACAGGAAGTGAGTGAGTGAAAGTTGCTCAGTCGTGTCCGACTCTTTGCAAGCCCATTACTAAATAGTCCATGGAATTCTCCAGGCCAGAATAGTGGAGTAGGTAGGCTTTTCCTTTTCCAGGGGATCTTCCCAACCCAGGGATCAAACCCAGTCTCCTGCATTGCAGGTGGATTCTTTACCAGCTGAGCCACAAGAGTGTGTAGCCTATCCCTTCTCCAGTGGATCTTCCCAACCCAGGAATCGAACTGGGGTCTCCTGCATTGCAGGCAGATTCTTTACCAACTGAGCTATTAGGGAAGCCCTAGTCAACAGGAAAGGAGAGTCCTTTTCTGCTCTTTCATATGACAGAGTTAATATGATTAGTTAGCACATTGTCTCCATAAAATACCAAGTTTTTGTGTTTTTACCCACGTCTCTTTTTTTTTTTTCTTCTTCTTCTTGGCCAATCTTGAACTTCATTGCCCATAAAGTTGGTTGGGAGCTGCCATCGTTAGCTGTCATTTTGATTCTAAGCCAGGACAAGGGTGCATAGCAAGCAGATTCAGTGATCAGAAAGTGCTCTCTGTGGAAAGCCAGTTAGGTCTTTGTGCAGGTTGATCCCTGTTAAGAGACGAACTATTCATTGGTATTTCATTGACACTCTGGGTGAAGTCTTCCATCTCACTTCCACCTAAGCCCCTGGGGCTATTTTGATGCTACATTAAGGAACTAAATCTATCAATTTATCTACATGTTGCACAGAGCATTGGAGCCAAGACTCTGCAGCAAGAATTAGACTTTTCTTCTTTCGTTTCTTCTTCTTTTTTCCTTTCTATGATAAAAAGGGAGACAAATAGTCTTTGTTGACTAAATGGTTTTCATACCATGGTCCTTGCCAAATGACGTAAACCGGCAAGTTTTTACAAATCTCATCCATACCATGCCTCATCCAGTTATGCTTTTCTTAACATGAAGTGGCCTTACTGGACAGCGTAATATTTAATGATGCACAATTGGTTTCCTTTTAGCCTGTCAGCCTGAGAGACAAATCACCCATTCCAATGCGCAAACATCTTTTCCTCGATCAACCTTGCCATGACCTTGGTATGATTCGTCTCTGTTTGGAAGTAATGATACTCGAGGCCCATTAATCTTCTCAGTGATGTTGACTGGCCTCATGTAATGGTTACCAACCCTTGAGTTTCTCTAAGGAAATGAAGCATTATGCAAATTTGCACTCATTCCACTGAGGTCAACCTTTTCAGTATTTCCCCCCCAAAGAATAATGCTTCATTGATGCTTATTCCTGCTTTATGAATGGTGTCTCTTAGGAGCTGTACGGCTCTTATTCATTTGCTCTGTAGCCTGTATGACCTTCCCTGAGAGAAGAACTCCTTTGCAGTGTAATTAGGATGATAGACCCAGTGTTGTAAGTTGATGTCTCACATCAGCATAGGCATTTAGGATACTGAGAGGATTAAGCTGGGAAGAAAAAGAAGTACCTTTTCCCCCTGAAGTATTTAGGGTATTTATTTGGCTCCTAGCTCTCTGAAAGGCAAGCCTGCACTCAGCCACAAAAGAGAGAAGTTGTTTTCCTTTGACTTCTCACTTCCAGAATGGTTAAGTGATTGTAATCTGTTAAAGCTGAGTGGAAACTTCATTTCCAGGAGGCTTTCATATAATTCTGTGATGCCAGGATGAGCAAAATTAATCTGTTCCAGAATGTTATTTTTCATAAAATGTTATTTTATTTTTACCTTTTATAATTAGTAAAAAAAATCATAAAGTTATGCCCAGCTTTAAGAACAGCAGATATTTGACAAGAAGTCATTATTTGCATATCAAAAAGTCATCTTCACTTGACTAGGAATCACAGAAAGTTGTTTGAACTCCATAGTACATCTCTGCGTTTATTTACAGATTATTAAATGTTTGACAGAAAGGTTGATGGATAGAAAAAATGAAAGTGCAAGTGTTAGAAATCACTATTAACTGATGAATAGAAAAGATAAAACATAAGGGAGTTATAAGGAAGTCATCAGAAGATTATACTCAATTTAAAAACACTGATTTATATACAACTTTAGAAAAACTCAACTCCTGTATTATAAAGAATCCATATTCAGATAAAATGCTTTCCCATTGCTGAATCCTATTGGCAGATGCCAACTTGGAATAAAGATTAAACATCTTGAGGAATTGAACAGACTAATTCATGGTATATATTTTGGGAGAAGAATAGATTTGAAAAGTATACTTGGTTTTGGAACCCAGATTTCCACTTACTAGGTATCTAAACTTGGACAAATTATTTCACCTCTGAGTTTCCTCCTCTGTAATGTGGAACAGTAATAATAATATAATACTGACAATACTTCTGGCTGCTGTAGTGATTAAATGACCTAATCCATTTAAAATACCATGATGCCAGAACATAGTAACTATTTCATGAGGACTATCAGATACTATTTTCATTATCATCATCGTTTCCACTTTTAAATCTATTGCCACATCTTCATATGAGGCTTCCCCACTGTTTCAGTAGTAAAGAATCTGCCTGCAGTGCAGGAGACGCAGGTTCAATCCCTGGGTCAGGAAGATCCCCTGAAGAAGGAAATGGCAACTCGCTCCAGTATTCTTGCCTGGGAAATCCCATGGACAGGGGAGCCTGGTGGGCTACAGTCCATGGGGTCGCAAGGGTCGGACACAACTTAGCAACTGCACCACCACCACCACTTCATTTCATAGTACTTTCTAAGGTAATAATTCTACCTTTAGCCAGCCTCAGAATCACCTGGAGGCTTTGCTAAACCACAACTTGCTAGGCTCTACTCTCAGGGTTTCTTCCCCCCCCCCCCAATTTTATTGATATATAATTCACATACAGTACTATATAAGTTTAAGGTATACAGCATAAATGATGACTTACAAACATCATGAAATGATTATCACAATAAATTTAGTGAACATCCATCATTGCATATAAATAGAACATTAAAGAAACAGAAAAACAATTTTTTCCTTATGATGAGAACTCAGAATTTATCATTGCCAGAGTTTCTGACTTAAAAGGTGTGTGATGAGGCCTAAGAATTAACATTTCTGCAAGTTCTCAGGTGCAGGTGATGCTGCTAGTCCAGGAACCACACTTGAGAACCATTGTTCTAAGGTATTCAGGGAAGGTTATACTTCTTTTATAAATGGGATAAATCAATATAAGTGGTGCATTGAACCAACAGAACTCAAGGCATATAATCTGAAAGCATCTTTATTTTGCCTCCCACTGTTGCTTTAATATTTATTTGGTGCTGAAAGTTCTTCTCTTTCTCATAGATGAAAACCTGAGCTGATGTAGACTTTCAAAATACTCTCATTGGGACAATTTGTTCAATATTAAGACTTGTGAGCCAGTGCTTTGGCACTGATAAGAGAATTATCTATAAAGGAAAATTTTAAGTGGGCACAGTCATTCATTGAAGGTAAAAAACATAAATAACAGAAGCTTTGAAGGTTCTACGGAAAAAAATGGCTGAAGAAACTTATCAGTTATGAAGTACGTAACATAGATTCTATGGTGCTCTTTCTCTTCCTTCTGTCTTCTAGAAAGAAAGAAAACGTCTCTGAAAGAAGAGAGGAGATAAAATGTGTGGGGTATGGCATTAGAAACACTCTATAAACAAGGACAGGTACACAAATCATTTCTGAAGCTGAAGTACCTATGTCTAGTGGCTGAGAGAAATGTCAAGGCCTTTTGTGGTCAAACTAATCTGGAATGTTAGAATGATATACTCGCCCCAGTCCGTGTTTCACTCTATGATAATGATCTAGGGCAATTAGAAATTTCTACGCAAAGATAAAACCAGGATGAGATAAAGCTTTGATTGATAATGCTTAAGAAGTAGAGGGAAAAGTACCTGATTTGACATAGAGTGAGTTGAAATTCATCTGGAGTTCAGGCAAAAAAACAAGTCTCTCTCTTCTAAAGTATTCCTTAGATTTTAGGGAATAAAATAAATATAGGAAAAATGGCAATGTAAGCCCTGAAACTGGAAATCAAAATTTATGAAGTTAAGACAAAATGATTTAGAAATAAAAATCTCTAGATATTTTCATGTAAAATAGTCAGATATAAATAACGGAGGGAAGAACTAGGGAATGTAGTTTCATTATCCTTGCCAACAAACAGACACACTGAACTAGCTTTTGTTTCCCTGTAAGTCTATATGTTATGTCAGATTTTGTGTCAATAAATGTTAAGTCCTACCACGTGCCAGATACTATGTTAGGTGTTTTACCAATAATATCTTATTGAATGATAGAAAAAAGTATGTATGAATCAAGGTTAGTAATATGAGCAATATAACAATAAGTAAGTAATATACCAGTCAGTCAGTTCAGTCGTTCAGTCGTGTCCGACTCTTTGCAACCTCATGAACCACAGCACACCAGGCCTCCCTGTCCATCACCAACTCCTGGAGTTTACCCAAAGTCGTGTCCATTGTTTTGGTGATGCCATCCAACCATCTCATCCTCTGTCATCCCCTTCTCCTCCTGTCTTCAATCTTTCCCAACATCAGTGTCTCTTCAAATGAACCAGCTCTTCACATCAGGTGGCAAAATATTAGAGTTTCAGCTTCAACATCAGTCCTTCTAATGAACACCCAGGACTGATCTCCTTTAGGATGGACTGATTGGATATCCTGGCAGTCCAAGGGACTCTCAAGAGTCTCCTCCAACACCACAGTTCAAAAGCATCAATTCTTCAGCACTCAGCTTTCTTTATAGTCCAACTCTCACATTCATACATGATTACTGGAAAAACCATAGCCTTGACTAGACAGACCTTTGTTGACAAAGTAATGTCTCTGCTTTTTAATATGCTATCTAGGTTGGTCATAACTTTCCTTCCAGGGAGTAAGCGTCTCTTAATTTCATGGCTGCAATCACCATCTGCAGTGATTTATGAGCCCCCAAAAATAAAGTCAGCCACTGCTTCGACTGTTTCCCCATCTATTTGCCATGAAGTGATGAGACCAGATGCCATGATCTTAGTTTTCTGAATGTTGAGCTTTAAGTCAACTTTTTCACTCTCCTCTTTCACTTTCATCAAGAGGTTCTTTAGTTCTTCTTCACTTTCTACCATAAGGGTGGTGTCATCTGCATATCTGAGGTTATTGATATTTCTCCTGGCAATCTTGATTCCAGCTTGTGCTTCATTCAGCCCAGCATTTCTCATGATGTACTCTGCATATTAGTTTAATAAGCAGGGTGACAATATACAGCCTTGATGTGCTCCTTTTCCTATTTGGAACCAGTCTGTTGTTCCATGTCCAGTTCTAACTGTTGCTTCCTGACATGCATATAGGTTTCTCAAGAGGCAGGTCAGGTGGTCTGGTATTCCCATCTCTTTCAGAATTTTCCACCAATATGAATATATAAATAATATATAAAAATATATAAAAGTAATATAAACAATGCCATGATTTTTTTGGCATGACGCATTTTTTTCCCACTCACGTTTCAGCCTATTCAGATATTGGTAGATGTCTTTCTAGAAAGTTCTCCTCTAAGCAGTGACCTAGGGACACAGGCTCTGTATATTTCATCATTTGCCATGATATGAGCCTTCCTCAGAATTCTCTTCTAGATGCTCTGCATTAGCCAGCAAGCCAAGAGAGAGAACATGGATGAACATGTGGGCTGTTTCCTGGCTAGGCCTGCATGTGGTATACATCATTTCTGTCCATTTTATTGCATTGGCCAGAACCCAGACAAATGCTACTACCTCATTTAAAGGGAGGCTGGGAAATATTCTTTATGTATACTCAGGTAAAGGAAATGAGACTGGTTAACCTCTGGGTAGTCTCTGCTGCAGTATATTTTACATTTAAGGAAATTGAGGCTTCATGGTCTTCAGGGAGCTAGGAGTAGGTGTTGGATCCAAAATTTGAAACCAACTGTATTTGATTTTTAAAAGGCCATTTTTGTTGTTGTTGTACTAGTATGTATCAGTACCTCATCCCTTTAAAGAAAAATTATTTGTTTTTGATTGCACTGGGTCTTCATTACTGTGCATGGACTTTCTCTAGTTGCAACAAGTTGGGGATACTCTCCACTTGCGGGGCATGGGTTTCTCATTGCAGTGGCTTCTCTTATTATGGCGTTTAGGCTCTAAGGTGCATGGGCTCAGTAATTGTAGCTCATGGGCTTAGTTGCCCCATGGCATGTGGAATCTTCCTGGACTAGGAATCAAACCTCTGTCTCCTGCATTGACAGGTGGATTCTTAACCACTGGACCACCAGGGAATGCCCATAAATACATATTTTCCAACATTGCCTTATCAACCGACAACTGAAAAATATGCTTATAGTGTTCTAGGTCTTCCTGAAAGTATCTATGGCATATGATGGGGAGGATAGGCAGTAATTATTGATTTGGAATTTATTGAGGTTTCTGTTACTAACCTTCTTGAATTGTGTAAAGAAAAGACTAAGTTGGTGAAGGTGCAAGGAAATTAGATTCATGGAAGTCTGTCCTCAATATTTATTGTTGCCTTAACCCACCCAGAAAACTGGTTACTGTCTGGAATAACAATTAGAGGATGTGTCTCTGGATGCTTTGTTATACTTGCTATCTTCCTTCCAACAGTTGTTTGACAGTATTTTTTTTTTTTTATTGCTTTTCATCCTTCCTCTCTTTTAGTGCACTGCCACTAGATGGATAGACAGCAATACTTTAGCAAATGCCAAAACATTACTGCTGGATGCAAATCAAAGTTGCCAAAGGCAGCCAAAATACCACAGGCAGATATACAGCTTAACGTCTACTACTCAGTACCATGCCTTATGTTTTTTCCAAAAGTCAGGTATTTGTTGCCAGCTCTCTTTTATCTGGGCTGGTATCACAGAGATGGAGAGTTCAGAAATTGCCAGGTTATGAGAGCCACATGACCAAATTTATGCCTGAGTCAAACCAGAAAGGAGGCAGCATTTGTCCTCTGCCTTTCAGTTTCCTTTCCTTCATACCTTCGCAGTCCCGTTTTCTTCAACCCAAACTCCATCATTTCAGTTTCTACTGCTATTTGTTATCCCTCCTAAGATGGCCTCTAATTTGTTGCTTATACTTGAGTATAAATTAGGTTAGTGCTACTACCACCTGGAAGTATTTGTGTCTTAAAAGTTGCTCAAAATCTTGTTTCTTATTATGGGTCTATAATTCTGAAGCTACTTTATGTGTATGCTAGGGATAAACAAATTAGGAAATATATTGTAGATAACAAAATCCAGACTTCTCATTATCAGTAAAAGAAATTATAAATAGACAAAGAATGAACTCTATGGTGTATTGGAAATTAGATAGGTAGGTAGAGAGATACATATATAAAATTTCCTAGAATATATTTGTATGTAAAATTTTCTAGCCATATTGACTGAGAGGGCCTTAAAAGAGAGATATCACAGCAGCAATAAATACACCGAGCAGACAGATCATGGTTTCTAAATACAACTCTCTGAGAAAAGGAATCAGGGATCCTTGGCAAAATGGTTAATTTTAGAGGTAGGTTAGGAAAAATACAAAATTGTGCCAAGAATTTAGAAGGTGTTCTTTTTTAAAAAAAAAAAGAATAGTTGTACATTAAAAGGACACACCAGTCAACCCAAAAGAGTGTCCAGTAGCCAAAGTTGGACAATCTTCAGTTCAGTTCAGTGGCTCAGTTTTGTCTGACTGTTGGCGACCCCATGGACTGCAGAACGCCAGGCTTCCTTGTCCTTCATCAATATCCAGAGCTTGCTCAAATTCATGTTCATCGAGTTGGTGATGCCATCCAACCATCTCATCCTCTGTCATCCCCATCTCCTAAACAGAAAATAAATGATGATAGTATAATATCCAGAAGAATAAAATAAATATCAAGGCATCCATAATGATATAAATAAATGATTGGTCTGTAACCTGACTATTGCAGTTACACAAATCTGTATATGATAAAACCTCATAGAACTACACACCCACAAGATAGAATATAAAAAACTAGTGAAATCCAATAAATTTCATAGTTAACAGTATATTTTTTTTACCAATGTCAATTTCCTGGTCTGGATACTATAACTATCTCTGAAGGAAGGGTACATGGAAACTCACTGTACTATTTTCATAACTTCCTATGAGTCTAAAATAATTTCAAATTGAAATTTCTATTTAAAAATAATCAAATACAAATTGAGTAAATAAGGGAGAAGGAACAAATCTCCTGTAAGGAAGAGTTTCAAGTAATAAATGTGGAAGTAAGATAGAAATCATTAAAATGCTATAGTAATAATGCTACAAGCAAAATCTACTGGTGAATATCCAAATTAGTAGGCAAGTTTTAAGAAGAAATAAAACATTTGCATAGTCTCAAACTATTTCCCCCAAATATATATTCATTACAAAGAACAAAACATTAAATTCATACTGACAGACACCACCTTAACCAAGTGATCAAGGTTAACATTATATACCTTTTGATACAATGCACTCAGAAGGGCAGGATAACTCCATGATGTTCTATTCAAAAACTCATAACTCAGTCTAATCATTAGAAAACATCAGATAAACCTAAATTGAGAGTTTGCCTGAATAGTACTTTACAAAATACCTGACCAATATTCTTCAAAATGTTAGGGTCATAAAAGAAATTATCAAGTACCTGTCATAGATTGTAGGAGACTAAGGAGATGTCATAACTAAATGCACTGTGGGATCCTAGTACAGAAAAATATATTAGTGGGAAATGATGGTATCTGAATAAAGTCTGAAGTTTAGCTAATAGTACTGTATCAAAATTAGTTTCTTAGTTTTGATAAAAATGCCATGGTTATGCAAGATGGAAGCTAGGTAGAGAGTGTGAAAGGATTTTCTTTACTATCTTTGAAACTTTTCTGTAAGTAATGTAGAAGAATATTTAATGATGAAAATTTTTTTATATTTTTATAAAATTTTTATTTATATTTTTATTTATTTTATATGAAAATGAACCACACCAAATGCTGGAAATGGCTTTTAACCTCTCCCTTGTATCATTTTATCATTTTATCCTTGTATTTTATCCTTGTATCATTTTATCAGGAGTGAGATGATGTCTAGAATCTTTGATCCAGGAAGGAACAGAAGAAAATAGCATTGAATAGAGGGGACTGTGAAAGGAGCCTGTGAAATCTGTGAGGGTCAGTTTCTAGTTCTGCAGAGAGAATCAAATTTTTCAGGTTATATACTTCTTTTAAGAATAATTGTTTTCTCTATTGAGAAGAGAGGGGCTTTCCTGGTAGCTCAGCTGGTAAAGAATCCACCTGCAATCTGTGGGAGACCTGGGTTCGATCCCTGGGTTAGAAAGATTCCCTGGAGAATGGAACAGCTACCCACTCCAGTATTCTGACCTGGAGAATTCCAGGGACTGTTTAGTCAAGGCGTCGCAAAGAGTCGGACATGACTGATCGACTTTCACTTCACTTCATTGTGAAGAGAATGCATATTAATGAAAGAATATGAAAAAGCACAACTAACATAAGAAACCCTCACAATCCCAGCCCCTGGAGATTACCATTAGCAATCTTTTCCATGTGATATATACACATTCATGTGCACACATGAGTCATGCAAAAATACCCAACTTGGTGGGAATGATCTTTATAAGTGTTTGAGTCTTGGTGCCTTTGATGCAAAATTATTTTTAATTAATGATTTGATGTCTTAAGTGACTTTGGATTTATTTGAGCTTTCTGCTTTTTCTTGAGTCAGTTTTAATATAGGAAATTGTTTGGCTTATTTACATATTTAAATTTGACTTATTTAAGTATTTAAATTTATTGCCAAAGTTTTCTATAGAATTATCTTGGGATATTTAAAAATTTATCATTGATACATAGTTATGCTCCTTTTAATTCCTAATATTATTTGTTTGTGCATTCTCTTTTGTTCAGTCTTGATGGAAGTTTTTTTTGGTCAATTTCTTTTAGTCTTCATAGAACCAATTTTTGACTTTATTGATCCTTTCTATTGTATCTTTTGTATTTTATTATTTTCTGTGCTTATCCTTATTTTTTCCCCTTTCAATTGTTTTGGGTTTTAACACATTTTTATTTTTCTGATTTTTTTTTAAACTGGATGCTTTGTTTACAAATATTCAATATTTCTTCATACCTAAATTGAGCTAAGTTTCTATCTAATATCACTTCATATGTATCCCATAAGTTTGGACATGTAATATAGTATTTTAATTTTTATTTCATTATAGTTATTCTCTAATTTCTACTTTAATTCCTTTTTTGTTTTATTTTTAAGATTTATTTATTTATTTTAATTTTTGGCTATGGTGGGTTTTTCTTGCTATGCACTGGCTTTCTCTAGTTGTGGTGAGCGGGGTTACTCTTCATTGCAGTGTGCAAGCTTCTCATTGTGGTGGCTTCTCTTGTTGTGGAGAACAGGCTCTAGGCATGCAGGCTTCAGTAGTTGTGGTGCTTAGGCTCGGTAGTTGTGGCACAGGGGCTTAGTTGCTTTGTGGCAGGTGGGATCTTCCTGGAGCAGGGATCCAACTAGTGTCCCCTGAGTTGGCAGGTAGACTCTCAACCACTGGACAATCAGGGAAGCCCTTGCTTCCTTTTTCTGAACTCTAAATTACTAAGAAATCATTTTAGATTTCGAAATGGAAAAGATTTTTTAAATTTTTTGTATTGCTTTCTAGATTAGTTGCATGTAACAACATTTTCTGTTTAACATGGATTCTCAGTTGAGCCATAATTTTTGACCAAGTACAGTTAGCTCTTGAACAAGGTTAGAGGAACCAACCCTGTAGCACAGTCTGCATAGTGCTATCTCTATCTCAAAAACAAAGGAACTGATAAATTTCTCAGCCAAGGGCAGGAAGCTGAAGCAGTTTGGATAGAATTAGGACACAAACCCTAGTTCTTTTGATTTCACATATTGTAATCTCTAATCAAGTGCAGTTTTCTCCATACTGAGTTAAAGATCTGTAAAATGAAAACACAAGTTTCATTTGAAAAAATCTATTCATTGAAAAAATCTGCATATAAGTGGACCAGAGCAGTTCAAACCCATGTTGTTCAAGGGTCAATTATATATGATCAATTTTTTATAAATGATGTGTGCCTGTAAAAAAATGTGTACCCAACAAAGTGAAAGTGAAGTGAAAGTTGCTCAGTTGTGTCTGATTCTTTGTGACCCCATAGGTATAGTCCATTGAATTCTCTAGACCAGAATATTGGAGTGGGTAGGCTTTCCCTTCTCCAGGTATCTTCCCAACCCAGGGATCAAACCCAGGTCTCCCGCATTGCAGATTCTTTACCAGCTGAGCCACAAGGGAAGCCCAGGAATACTGGAGCGGGTAGCCTATCCCTTCTTCAGTGGCTCTTCCTGGACCCAGGAATTAAACCGGGGTCTCCTGCATTGCAGGTGGATTCTTTACCTACTGAGCTATCAGAGAAGCCCTACCCAAGAAAGGATGCACATTTTGTATAAGTACACACTGAACATTTAGAAATATGTGTGTGTTTCTATGCCCTATACCTCAACAATAGACAACGCACAATTTTGACAAGCACTCTGAACATGAATGAAAAATGGCATATACTTGGAGTGTTTGTTTGTCTGTGTAGATACATGCATAGCTCCTCCAGGGGATCTTCCCAACTCAGGGATTAAACCCAAGTCTCCTGCATCTCCTGCATTGCAGGTGAATTCTTTACCACTGAGCCACAGGGGAAACCCCCCATTGAGCTGTTTAAATATGTTTATTTTTGGTTTTCTTAACCTTCTAAATACGAAGAGAGTTGCAAAAAAACCTCTCACCATAATAATGGATTTAAATTTTTTTTCTTTGTTATTTTTTCCAAAAAGTTTTAAATTTTGGAACTTTGTTTTTTCCAAAAAGTTTTCAAATTTTGAGCTGATGCCACTATATACACACAAGTTTAGAATTGTTCTATCTTCCTGATACAATGTATCTTTAATCTCAACTCTCTTTATTCATAATACTGGCTTTATTTAGTGATTTTCTGGTTATTTTTTTAAGTTATTTTCTTGATATAAGATTTTCTGTCTTTTTACTTTTAACCTTTCTGCATTCTACATTGTATGTCTCTTGTCAATAGCATGTAGTTGGTTTCCATATTGTCATCCAGTCAAATTATCTTTTAAATGAAAAAGTTTGTCCAGTTTACATTCTGTGCGATTACTGTTGTATTTGTATGTATTTCTATTTCTTGTACTTTCTATTTATCCTGACTTTTCTGTACTTTTTCTCTCTTCTTTCTCACTTTTGGATTCACTGAGGTTAATGTTTTAGTTCTACCCTGATTTTGTTCTAATTTTGAATTTATGTATTATTTTCTAATCTTTTATTGGTTATAAAATCTTAACACACATTCTTAACTTTATAAGTTCTAAAGTTAATCAGTATTTTTAAGTCTTCCTGAAAATTATAAGGACTTCAGACCTCTTTAAATTGAATCACTCTGCCCTTGTTACATTTTATATTTGTCCAGAATTTTATTTCATTATTTTACATAGTGTTCATCTCCAATTAATCATTATTAGTATAAATATTTAGTCACTTTTTATTTTGCAGTATCTATATGTTTACTTATTTGTTTTCCATTCTCTATCTTGGTGTTTGCCTCTAGATTCTGCTTCCTTCTTTCTGTAATACATCTTTTAAAATTTCATTTAGTTAGGATCTGTTGGTGACAAACTCTCATCATTTTGACTTTCCCAAAATGTGCCTTATCTTCACTCTTAAATGGTAATTTCCAGACTGATTGCTATTTTCCCCATCCCTGTGGAGTTATTTTCTGGCTGTCATCTGCCTTCTGCTAGTACAACTGAGAATTCTACTCTTGTTCCATTGAAGATAATCTTTTTCTCTTTGCATACTTTAAAAATCCATATCTCTGATGTTATACAGCTTCACTAGAATGTTTTGTGTATAGATCTCTTATATTTATCTTCTTTGAAAATTTTTTCATCCTGAATCTAAAGATTCATGTCTTTTATCCACTGTGGAAAATTCTCAGCCATTCTCTCTTTATGCCCCTCCTCTGCAACACACAGATTTCTCTACTTTTATTCTTCATTTCAGTTATATGTATATTGGGCCTTCTCAGTCTATCATTCATGTCTCTTGACCTCTCTTTCAATTTTCCATATTTGTGTTTCTCTCCTGCCCTCTCTTGTCCTCTCTTTAGCTGACTCCAGTGTGCTATTTTATCATTACATTTTATTTTTAAAGATTATATCCCTTATTTCTTAAAATTCTATTCTCATTTAAATTTCTTAGTCTTTTTTTGAGTCACTTATTCTTCCTCATATTTTTTATTCTTTAAAATTAGACACTTAGTTTACATTCTATATTTTATACTTTCAAAGTCTGATGTATTTGAAGGCCTAATTCTGCTTCTGTTGTTTGTTTTATTTCCTATTATTTTAATGATATACTGCTTTCTTTGTGTGTTTAAATTTTGTTCATGTGTTATTGCTTGGTGTGCTTTTTTAATAGGCATACCTTGAGGGTGGGTGGAAGATGTATGGGTATTCATGATTTGTGTTTACTTTTCCCCATCATTCTCTAGTGCTACAATCCTAAGACCATTTGCTGTCAGTTTCCTGGTTTGTGATTTAGTCACATAATTCTCAGGGCTAAGAATACTCAGGGAAGAATTTTTTGTTTGTTTTTCCTCAATCAGAGCCAAAGCTAAGATGGACATTTTCTTTTTATGGTGTCCTTTTGCCAGCAGGTGAATTATTTTCTAAACTACTCTTTTACTAAACTCCTTTTTACATAAAGGATCTCAGCTTAATTCTGGGGTTTCATTTCCAACTTCTATTTTAATGGGGCTCATGCCTTGTCTCCTGTTCTTTCACAGAGGTTAAAACTCAAGGTTTTTGGTTGCAGAGTCTTCAGATATTTCCAAGGCATCCATAGGGCTTGTTTGTCAGCTTATCTTTAAGATTTTCAGCTCTCTCTTTTTGACCCTGTTGATTCTTTATACTTCCTTGTGAGATCAGCCATATATCTAAAAAGAATATTTGTTGTATTTATCAAGCACTTCCCTGGAGAAGGGAATGGCTACCTACTCCAGTATTTTTGCCTGGAGAATTCCATAGACATAGGAGCCTGGTGAGCTACAGTCCATGGGGTCACAAAGAGTCGGATAGGACTGAGCAACTAACACTTTCACTTTCACAATCTTTTGTATACACAAGCTTTTAAAAATATCAAGTCTGTCATATTGCTGTAAATGGAAATCTCTAGTTATTTATATTTCTGTTAGTGCTATGTCTATTTCATATAACTTAACTGAATATAGTATTTGCAATATTTGTCCATTATATGTGGTTCATTTATGTCCAGAGGTCTAGAACTTTTGTACCTCCTATTCTTCTATAGTTCATTCCTTATTTTTTATGTAAATTCATATTCAGCTAACATTTATTGAAAGCCTATTACATGCGTGGCTCTTTTACATATGTATTTACAGTTAAATTTTTTCATGACCTTGTGAAATAGGCACTGTTGCCCTCAGTATGGACTCTGTATTTCCAAGAAGGCCATCACTGACTTGAAATAAATTGGACAGAAAGTGAAATCTCAGAGAAGTTAGAATTCTTCCCCAAAGTCACAAAATGTGCCCAGGATCACACATACAACAAGTGGAATTATTAAATACATTCTTTTGCTCTTTGCATTCCTACTCAGAAATAAAAGAATGATACATTGTTTTTCTTTTTTTTTTTTTAATTTTTTTAAATTTTTCAGTGGGTTTTGTCATACATTGACATTGTTTTTCAATTAAATTGACACTGATGAATATTGTCACTTTCCTTTCTTCAATAGGTGTGAAAGTCGTAACAATTAATGACTTAACCTAAAAAGAAAGATACCTGACTGACAGCCAAAAAAACAACAAAAAAGGCTTCAGATTCTTCATACACATTCATGCAACTGAGTAAATTTTAAACTCCTTGATAGATGTTTTATGCTTTACAGATGCTGAAGTCATACTAAATCTAAATTTTTAAGACATCCCAAAATCCTTTTAAAATATTTTAAAGGTTTTATGGAAATTCTTTTAACTAGAATGCAGGTTTATTTTGCTGATTTTTCAGTGTTGTTAACTTTATCCTTAGTTTGATAAGACTCATATTTTTCATGACTTAGGACATTTGTAACTACCAGGTTCTGTGATTCTTAGAAGTTTGAATATGATTAATTGTAGAAGTAATCATTTAATATAAGCAGTATTCTTTTTCTGAAAGAGCTACATCACTATTATTTTTTGATGTAGCAAACTATGAATATATTTTCAGTTATTTAATGCACTGTATTTTGAGGAACATAGGATGATGACATCAAGATGTCATTTACAGCTGTAATATCTTTCAATATTATCTGCTTTCAGAACTTGATGACACACAGAATTATATATGTATCAGGACCTCTTTTCAACAGTCAAACAATTTGAAATCTACCCCTCTAGTATCTGTTTTTTAAAAAAATTGCAGCTCTTTGAGAAGATATGTGTGCACATATGTTTTATAGAGAGCTTGCAGTAACTCTGTGACCCCCAAGGGATTGCCTCCTTAGAGTTTGGAACCATTGCTGTATTTGAGTTCATGTATGTTTCATCTATCCCATCTGGGTATGCTTCTGAGTGTTGTCATCAGAAGACTGTACAACCATTTGGTAGTCTGGGTCATGAATGTTAAGCAGAAGGAAAAATACTAATTGCTAACATTGATTCAGTGCTTGTTATATGCCAGATATTTTACATGCATTAAATCATGTGACCCTCCCAGCAACACTGTGAGGTAAGTTCTCTTATTAGTATCTTTACTTTTTTCCAGATGGGGAGCTGAGTCACAAGGAAATAAAGTAATTGTCACATAGTTAGTAAGTGAGAAAATTTGAGATTGGAACTGGCAGTCTGGCCCCCCTCTTCATTGCTGTACAATACTGCCTCTCAGCAGCATGAGTAGTCAGATGCCGGGTGATAGGGAAAAGACAAAGATATGTTCTAGTTTCATCTAAGCTAATTCAAATCCATTTTGAGAGTCCAAGAAGCCCAGGTAGTATCTGAAACATCTGCAAAGCAATATTAGCAACTACAGTTGAAGAAGCAACACAGGACAGCATATAAGAATCTGACTGTAGCAATCCAGTAAGATTTTTAATTGCAGCAAAGCCAAAGAGATGGTTAATAATGATTCATTGTTGTTCTAACATTTTCTGGACTGCTTCTGATGCCTTCAAAAAGCAAATGTTGATAATATATGCCTGGCTTTCTGCATAGTTTAATCCTCACAGCTGCCTTAGGAAACTGATACTATTTTGACCTATTTCACAGATGACAAAACCGAGGCCATAAAGAATTTATCCAAGATTATACAGTGAAGTAAGGCGCATAACTGGGTTTTCAGCTTAATTTTTTTTAGACTTCAGAACCTATGTACTGTTATATTATACTGCTTTTTTTTTAGGTCAAAACATTTCAGGCCTCCCTATTTAGTGCTTTTATATTTGAAGGGCCCTCACTAGTGTTTGAACAGGTTAACTACCTTTCAGTAGTCTCTTATGGAATACATTCTTGAGAAGTTGGGGGGAAACCCTACGGGCATGTTAACTCTAGAGATTTGGATAAGGAGGCTCCAGATCTAACCATTGTCATTCCAAGGAGAATGAGAAGGATTTGGTTCCCAGGAGCAGGAGTCCTTATACTTTCAGCATCTGGTTTTTTATAGTACCGAAGTAGGTCATGTCCCCTCAAATTATCCTGATTTTCTCTACTATCTCAATAACCCAAATCCCATCCTAATCCTATGCTCATGTGTATTTTGTGTGATAACAGTAATAACTCATTGATCTGGCAACACTGGGGGAAGGTTTGTTCTTGATCTGCTGAAAACCAGCTCTTTCCTTCCTATGTTCAGTTTAGTGCGGTCAGAGTTTGTTTTTGTTGTTTAAACTCCCAATTTTATAAGACTCTAGTATCTGATTTCAAAGAAGTCAAGTAAAGGTCCAGTAGTATTTTAAAATTCAGAGAACCTTTACATAGGGCCATGATTCTTCATCCTGATCTGACTATAATCAGGCTCTTAATCAAAAAGCTTGGCATATTTAAATGTCTATGCTCCATCTGCTCATAATGTGGGCAGTAAAACAGACTTTTGATGCTTGTTACTGTAGGTTGCCTTGTGCTCCAGTAAATATGAGCTTAACAAAATATATGACCAAGTTTTTGAACCAAATCCAAACTGTTAATAATTTGCCAGACTAGCATTATGCCCATTAAGGAAATTAGAAGATTCAATCTGTACTTTCAGCTGGGAAATAAACATCACAAAGCCATTCTCCAATTTCCTGTTATTTTCTTTTAACCATTCTGCAGTTGAAGTATGGAATCAGATGGTATTCTCCTTAGTGAGGTGAAGGACTACGTTAAATAATAGATACTTGATGGGAAAAATCCATTACACTTTCCTCTTTCCTTCAGTGAAGTTCAGGGGTCTTAAAGTCTTGGGTTTGTGCATTATTTCCACAGGATGAAGAAGTAAAGAGACCATCCTTTCTGAAGTTGATAACAGTCAGGCATTTCTATTATCTGTTGGAACTTTTCAAAGCAGAGGCAGTAAAAGTGAAGGCAGTGGTTAAGCAGAGAAGAAGGGGATGATTCTCTTTGTATCCCTTCATGAGGCATTGCTACTAAGACTGAACCTGGGCACACATCACTGAGAGTAAAACAGTCTACTTGTGAATACAGGCTTTAGCGGTAACTAATCAAATCACTGCTGTTTTCACTCTAGCTGGGGCAAGTTATGGAACCCCTTTCACAGCCATAGTTTTATAGTCTGTAAAATAGAAAAATAATAGTATCTGTATCATTGGATAGGTTTTTTTTAATGTGGACTACTTTTAAAGTCTTTGTTGTATATGTTACAACATTGTTTCTGTTTTATGTTTTGGATTTTTGGTTGAGAGTCATGCGAGATCTTAGGTCTCCAGCCAGGGACTGAACCTGCATCCACTGCACTGGAAGCCAAAGTCTTACCCACTGGACCCACAGGGAAGTCCCCATAGGATTATTTTGAGGGTTAAATAAGATAATCTATGTAGGGGCTTCCTTGGTGATGGTGGCTCAGTGCTGAAGAGTCCGCCTGCCAATGTAGGACACATGGGTTAGATCCCTGATCCAGGAAGATCCCACATGCAGGGGGGGAAACTGAGTCTGTGCACCACAACTATTGAGCCTGTTCTCTAGAGCCTGGGAGCCCTAACTCCTGAAGCCCATGCACCTAGAGAAGCCAGTGCAGTGAGAAGTCCATGCACCGCAACTAGAGAGTAGTCCTTGCTTGCTACAACTAGAGGAAAGCCTGTGTAGCAACAAAGACCAATAAAGGCCAGTATGACCAGTAAATAAATAAATAAAGACCAGGACAGCCAATACATAAATTAATTTAAAAAATATATAGTCCATGTAAAAATATCACAATGTCTGATATATATGTGAACAATAAATATTAATTATTATTACAAATGTTTATAATTACTATTATAAATGTTATATATTATAGCTATTAATATTTTAATTGATGAAGGAAGAGAAGGAGAAGAGAGTATTAAGGCAAGGACACCATCTCCCTGCCCTTTCATTTCCATATTTTCTCTCATGAAGGAGAGGAACAAAAGTACCCATCTTACATAACAGCATAACAGAAACATCATGGAATGTGGAAAGTAGACATTTTGACAGTGTGTGGCCAGGTCAGTCTTATACTCTAAGACTAAGTATAAAATAAGAGTTTGCAGGCCCTGGCACACTCTTACTTACCAACTACAAATCAGGCTCTCCTTTCTAAAGTGAAAGTGAACCTGACCTGTATTTGAAACTGTATAATGCTTATTACCCTTACCATTACCCTTACAGGCAGACTTCAAAGGTATTTCAGTTTGGTTTCAGACCACCGACATATAACGAAGATTATAATAAAGCAAGTCACACAAATCTTTTTGGTGTCAGTGCATATAAAATTTATGTTTACACTATACTGTAGTCTGTTAAGTGTGCAATAGCATTATGTCTAATAAATGTATGTACTTTAATTTAAAAATACTTCATTGCCAAAAAATACTTTTTTCCAAAAAAAAAAAAAATGACAGCCATCATCTGACATGCAGGGCTGCCACAAGTCTTCAATTTGTAAAAACTGCAATATCTGTGAAGCACAGTAAAGCAGGTGTGCCTATATCTTACTATGTCAGCCCAACCTGACTAATACAAAATGATAGTATTCTATTTGTTTAATTATTTAATCTCTGCTTTTTCTGATTGCTTTAGGTCTTTATGAGCCAGGGACAGTATCTGCTTTATTCTGTATCCCTCAAGGACCTATCAGAGCCCTTGGCACATAGTAGGTTTTCAGTACATATTTATTCAACAAATGAGATGCTAATCCTCCCCTTTTTCCTTCAGAAACTGTAGAGTCATTATGGAGTCATTAGAGAACAGGCCTCTCTTGTTCAGTGTTATGTGCCAAGCATACCTAATAGAGGACAATTTATTCATTTGCACATTTATCAAATATATATTAAGAGCAAAATGGAAACCTGTGATAAGCAGAGAAGAAAACCAGAGTAACAGTTCTTAATCATGACCTTTTGCTAGGCTTCTTTTCTGACAAAACCCAAACAAAGGAGACAAACAAAAAGACATTTCCATTATTCTTTTACATGAGGATCACATAGGTTCCTGGAGGTTAAATACTGTGGAAATAATATATTCTGAAATTGCCAGTGTCAATTTTAATTTTGAAAAGGCTTTTAATATGGATGAATGATAGTTTCTTATAGATATCTTTAACAGACTAGGATTTAGACTTAAATTTACATAGTTTGGCTGGAATATCAGCTTCTTCTTATTTGATGTCTTCTCATCTCTTACTCCTAATTTACACAAATGGTATAATGTCTTTCCTGGAAATAGTGTCTGGGTACTTGGTAATACTGCCCTTCCTCCATTCTCCTTCTCATATCAGCTCTTGTCATCATCAAGAAGAAAATAAATAGATCACCTTATTAAGAGTAATGATATCTTCAATGTCTTCCCAGCTCTGTTGCTAATGAGGAAATGCTTTCTGTAGCAGAGAATAAAATACAACCTGTGAATTTGTGACTATCTACTGCTTTTTACATGATGTAGTGATGCATTTAATGAACATTTTTACTGTGGTATCTTCTAGAACTCCTTTTGTTTGTTTTTTAAGATGTAAAAACAAATCTGCTTTTGGATGATTTCAATTTCCATGTACTCAAATATTTTCATACCATTTATCAGGAGAGATGGAATGTTTGCACCATCATTTTCCCTTGGTGATTTGGTATCCTTTTTGTCTCTTCCTTGTAAATTTGGCAGATAATCAGTACCCAAAGGCCAAATGTCTACTCTAAGTAGCTAGACCTCTATTCATGGAAAGGATGCATTTGGATGATATATTTTGTTGTCAGAAGCTTCATGAACAGAAGTAACAATATTCAAGAGGCCAGGGATATGCCTCTTAGCCCCATGTTACCATGGTAGTGCTGCTTCCTATTTCTTGGAGCTCAGTGACCCACCCTGGAGACTTTTGTTTCTCTTGGAATAATATTGTTAATCTCTATGATTACACAGTTGCTATTTTTCATTCTGGGCCCAGGAATGTGGTCCTGCATCCTGCTGGGTTCAGGTCTTAGACTTCAGAGAGTGTGTACTCCTTCATCATCACCTTTAACTCTTTGCTGGGCAGATTGAAATTTATCCAAGTCCTTTTGATATACCCATTTGAATGCAGAGTTCCAAAGAATAGCAAGATAAGAAAGCCTTCCTCAGTGATCAATGTAAAGAAATAGAGGAAAACAATAGAATGGGAGACTAGCGATCTCTTCAAGAAAATTCAAGATACTAAGGGAACATTCCATGCAAAGATGGGCACACTAAAGGACAGAAATGGTATGGACCTAACAGAAGCAGAAGATATTAAGAAGAGGTGGCAAGAATACACAGAACAGTACAAAAAAGATCTTCATGACCTAGATAACCACGGTGGTATGATCACTCACCTAGAACCAGACATCCTGGAATGCAAAATCAAATGGGCTTTAGAAAGCATCACTATGAACAAAGCTAGTGGAGGTGATGGAATTCCAGTTGAGCCTTTTCAAATGCTAACAGATGATGCTGTGAAAGTGCTGCACTCAATATGCCAGCAAATTTGGAAAACTCAGCAGTGGTCACAGGACTGGAAAAGGTCAGTTTTCATTCCAATCCCAAAGAAAGGCAATGCCAAAGAATGCTCAAACTACTGCACAATTGCACTCATCTCACATGCTAGCAAAGTAATGCTCAAAATTCTCCAAGCCAGGCTTCAACAGTGTGTAAACTGAGAACTTCCAGATGTTCAAGCTGGATTTACAAAAGTCAGAGGAACCAGAGATCAAATTGCCAACATCCACTGGATCATCGAAAAAGCAAGAGAGTTCCAGAAAAACATCTATTTCTGTTTCATTCACTATGCCAATGCTTTTGACTGTGTAGATCACAACAAATTGTGGAAAATTCTTCAAGAGATGGGGATACCAGACCATCTGACCTGCCTCCTGAGAAATTAGTATGAAGGTCAAGAAGCAACAGTTAGAACCAGGCATGGAACAGACTGGTTCCAAATTGGGAAAGGAGTACATCAAGGCTGTATATTGTTACCCTGCTTATTTAACTTACATGCAGAGTACATCATGAGAAATGCTGGACTGGAAGAAGCACAAGTGGAATCAAGATTGCCGGGAGAACTATCAGTAACCTCAGATATGCAGATGACACCACCCTTATGGCAGAGAGTGAAGAGGAACTAAAGAGCCTCTTGATGAAAGTGAAAGTAGAGAGTTAAAAGCTGACTTAAAACTCAACATTCAGAAAACTAAGATTATGGCATCCAGTCCCATGACTGCATGGCAAATAGATGGGGAAACAATGGAAACAGTGACAGACTTTATTTTCTCGGGCTGCAAAATCACTGCAGATGGGGCAGCCATGAAATTAAAAGATGCTTGCTCCTTGGAAGAAAAGCTATGACCAAACTAGACAGTATATGAAAAGGCAGAGACATTACTTTGCCAACAAATGTTCATCTAGTCAAAGCTATGATTTTTCCAATAGTCATGTATGGATGTGAGAGTTGGACTATAAAGAAAGCTGAGAACCGAAGAATTGATGCTTTCAAACTGTGGTGTTAGAGAAGACTCTTGAGAGTCCCTTGAACTGCAAGGAGATCAAACCAATCCATCCTAAAGGAAATCAGTCCTGAATATTCACTGAAAGGACTGATGATGAAGCTGAATCTCTAATATTTTGGCCCCCTGAGGCAAAGAACTGACTCATAGAAAAAGACCCTGATGCTGGGAAAGATTGAAGGCAGGAGGAGAGGGGGATGATGGAGGATGAGATAGTTGGATGGCACTACTGACTAGATGGACACAAGTTTGAGCAAGCTCCTGGGAGTTGGTGATGGACAAGGAAGCCTGGCATGCTGCTGTCCATGGGGTCACAAAAAGCTGGACAAGACTGAGCGACTGAACTGAACTGAACTTTAATCCCGTGTAAATTTTTTTTATGGTGAAATTTGGCATCTGAAGATTTGTTAATTCAAGTATCTTGGTATATGGCTAGAAGCTTTAAACTTGGAAAACATTACCAGACATTATCTTTCCTTAGAAATTTGTCCATTAAAAACATTGTGTTTCATTATTTATGTGGTCTAGTATTAGGAGCTGCAGGATTAAATTGGCAGATCACAAAGCACTTCATATTCCTTTAATTTTTTTTCAATCTACAAAACAAGAGGAAGACAAAAGCCAGAAACTTCCTATTTTTTTCTGACATAGGAAAAGTCACTTCTTATCAGTCATTTTGAGGATCAGGCTAGCCTGTCTTGGGTGATAACCCATTCTGATGGGTTGTGTGTGCTGATAGTATTAGAGATGGAAGCCATAATCTAAGAGCCTTGCAGAGCAGATTTTTTCAATTGGAGAAATAATTGTTGTGTGTGTCTTAAGCTAGTAGTAAAATATCAATATAGCTAAGGTAAAAACTGTAGGGTAACAAAGTGGGGAAAGAAATGCAGGCATGAGTATGGGTTCTGTGGTCAGGCAGAACTGGGATTGAATCCTAATTTCTCCTCTTACTAGTTCTGTGATCTCCAACAAAATACTTCATTTCTCTGAACCTGTTTCTCAAGGGTTACTTGCTTTTCCCCCACCTCTAGTCTCTGTATGTTCAGAGGACGGTCTATTACCTTCCTGACTTCAAGCCCTATCCCTATTATTTTTCATGGAGCTGCAGTGAGTTTCCTAGTTGGTTTGTGTGGAAGAGAAGCAGGGTATTTATAACTCAATTGAACTTCTTTTCCTTTCAGTTGAGAGACAAGATGGCTCCAAGGAGCACATATGTTGCTCTGCTTCCCCATGCTACGCCCAAGTAGTAGAAAAAGCCTGTGGTGATCTAGTGATGCCTGGGACTGTTTGCATTTCTCATAATGCCCAGTTTTGGATGTTAAGTTTGTCCGATATTCTTGTTCAATATTATGAAACCTACTTGTCCACATATATAAGCCACACTCTGTCATTTATTTCTAATTGTTTTATTCATAAAGGCAAAATTTTATTCTCCTATGCTGATCCCTATAATCTCAATTAGATGGGAACGAAGGCATGGAAAAGAAACGCTGCTTACTGCATGCCTTCTTTTTCCCTAACAGGCTGTCACCGAGAATTAGATTGGACAATGTAAATAAAATGCTAGTAAGGTGCCCTGCATGTTGTAGGTGGCTAATAAATGCTATCTCTTAATCATGTAGGTAATTTTAGGTATGCAGAGTTCTTTCATGGAGCTTAATGTCAATGTTGCAGCATTTCCTTGGTTCAAGCCTTATTGTAATAGAATGTATCATTCTATTGTCCTTGTCCTTAGGTTAGTTACTCAGTTGTGTCCAGCTCTTTGTGACCCCATGGACTGTAGCCCACCAGGCTCTTCTGTCCATGGAATTCTCCAGGCAGGAATACTGGAGTGGGTTGTCATTTCCTCCTCCAGGGGATCTTTCCGACCCAGGGATTGAAGTCGGGACTCCTGAATCGCAGACAGATTCTTTACCATCTGAGCCACCAGGGAAGTCCCTGTCTCATTCTGTTAATTCAGGTCAATTTGAGTCTAGAGAAAACCACAGGACAAGTGTTTGAGGGGAAACTGGGGTGTGCTGTTGTCACAAGGACTTAATCTTTATATCCTAATGCCTTATAATAACCTTTTTCCAACTAGAAACAGTTGAATCATCTGGTCTAATACCTCCTTTTACAGAAGCAGAAATTGAGGCCAAGGTAATTTAAGAGATTTCCTTACAATTATACAGATACTAGCAGATGGGAATTATCATTCAGATCTTTCCATTGTACTCTCCAGATAAGCAAGGGACCATAAATCAGCTACAAGAAGAGTTTAGTTTTAAACTTCCCGGCAGTGGTTATCCTAGAACAAGTTTGAAAATGTCACTCTAAATGAGCACTTATTTTTGAGGAAGGGTCTACCACCCCTCTAGATCAGGGGGACCTATGGTGGTAAATATCCAGTGAACTCCTGGTAATGGTGAGCATCCATATTTTAATAGTCTTGGGATCGGAATAGCCTGAGTGTTGACCCATAATTTCCCTTAACACACAGAACACTCATAATTACTAAAAAGTCATACTGTGAGAATTATGCCTTTTATTTTTCCACTGGGATCCTGGCCCAGATTCCCTGCTGGCTTAGCTGACTTTAGCCTCATGACCTTTCATCATGTACGTAAAAACTTCAGAAAAAAAGCCTCATTTGGCTCAAGTAAACTAATTATCAGCTGAAAAAACAAAACCAAAAAAAAAAGAGAAGAAAGCCTCAAAAGGACAAATGTACTTGTCACCCAAGGAGAGGATGCTGAAGGTTACCATGGCGAGCCTAAATCTAACATGGCTCAACAGGCAAAGTGAAATGACAATGAAAGGTGGTAAATCTGACATTTAAAAACCCTCCGATATTTTTGAAAACTGCTCTCCCGCCATTTCCTTCTCAGCAGACAGAAGCACTGAGCCATTGTTGTGCCTTTATTTGAGAGAACATAGCTACTTACTTATTTTTAGTTTGTTTTTCCTTCAAATTGGAGAGCAGAAATGTTTTTCTTTCCAGACTGATTATTTGTGGTACAAATGGATCTAAATCTGTAGGCATTAATACCCACTGTTCATTACAAATCACACCATCTCCCTGAGTGGAAGAAGACTATACTAACAGTGTATTCTTTGTTCATTATGGCTTAGTACCAGAAATGGTGGACTGTTGAGCTATGAAACTTGGCAAAATCTGCTGTATGTAAGAAACAAAATACCTAAATATTTAAACACTTCCAGACTGACAAAACTCTAGACAGGGAGAAAAACTCATTCGTTATGAAGCCAAGTCAAGCTACAAGGTAGGTTAGCCTTATTCCTAGAGGAGAGCAGTAAGAAAAATCAAAATATTAAATGTCATACTTATTACTTGTGTGTAATTTTTCCATCCTGTCTTTAGCAGAAAGCAAAGGGATTGGATACTATTTCAATGACCCTCCTGCTCATATCCTGTTTTACATTGTAAGGCTATTTGTACATCCAGGCAGATAGCCTGGAGCACTACTCTTTGCTGTATTAGAAACAACGAATTCTATTTGGACAAGAAATTCTCTATAAAAGATATATTCATAAGCCTCTGCTCTTACTAAGAAATCTACACTTACAGGCTCAGAGAACCTTAAAGCTGAAAAAGACCTGAGAAAACATCTATTCCACCCTGCTCATTTTTCTAGGTTGAGAAACTGAAGTCCAAATGCAGGAGGGTTTTGCCCATGGTTACATGGCTAGTCAGTGGCAGGAGTGGGATTAAAAACCTGGGTCTTTTGAGTCTTAGTCTTGGAGTCTTTTCATTAAATTAATGTTGATTCTCTTCCCCTTACAAAGAAACACACCATGATTGTTATGAATATAGACTAGAGGGCTAAAGTACATCAGTTGGGCTCATTCTGTCCACTTGCTGATGTGTGATTAAGGACAAATCACTTAGACTTTGCTCCTCAGTTTTCTCATTGTAAAATGGGGATAATAATAGTGCTTATTTTATAGGATTCTTATTAGTATTAAATACCTCAAATAATGTAGAGCGTTTAGGGAGGGGTCTGGTACATAGTAAGCTGTCAAGAGTGTTTGAAAGTAGGTTTCTATTATACTATTAATAAGGTAATTCGTCTAATGGAGATAGCCTTTTTTTGACAAGATATTTAAGAACAATATGTGACATTTGAGAAGACCTGAGAAAGAAGCAATCAATGGAAATGTCAACAGAACAGCTAAGAAAAACACCAGTGGATTGGCAGAACTCCATTATACAAAGTCTAAAATCTTCATGGGTATGTCTGGTCTCTCAAGACATACGTGCTATCAGAAAGGGAGCATTACTATTTCTACACAGTTCTCAAACTAATTATGCCTGGTTAATACTTCTCATATAGTCTGAAATAAAACATTTTTATTGACACAGAGCTATCCACACTTGTGGATATGCCAATATCACTTGAGACTCAGAGACCTGTTATTGGTCCATAGTGAGATTCAGAGCTTACACCAATATATGAATCAACAATGTCACTAAACACACACACATATGAATATATGTATGCTAAGTCACTTCAGTCGTGTCCGACTCTTTGCAACCCCACGGACTGCAGCCTACCAAGCTCCTCTGTCCATGCAGTTCTCCAGACAAGAATACTGGAGGGGGTTGCCATGCCCTTCTCCAGGGGATCTTCCCGACTCAGGATCGAACCCGTGTCTCTTCTGTCTCTTGCATTGGCAGGAGGGTTCTTTACCACTAGTGCCACCTGGGAAGCCCATATGAATATATGTCATCTGTATAAAATAATATACACACACATATCCACATATACACACACATGCAATTGCAGCAAGACTTTCTTGATGTTGGAAGTGGTGCACTGATACACATTTCAGCACAACACTACAAATTTCTAGGTGGACTAGTAAAGACAGGCAGTTTGTAGACCAGTTTGTAGACAGGCACAAGGTAGCACCATCTGTTGATTAGCATTGGCCCTCAGACCACACTTTGACCAGCACTGACCTAGACCATGATCTTTAGGGTACTCCAGCAAGAAACCCCTTTAATTTATTGACTCTATCCAAAGGACATGGAATCCACCTAACCTTCTAGAATTGCACTTGTGGGTAAACAGTGTATTCTAACATAGAAAAGTTGGTTCTTTGCCTTATTCGTCCATACCAATCGGATTTGTGGGACATCACATATAATTGTCTTTCTGGAAAATTCCATTGGTTTGCTTTCTCATCTAATAATGGCAGCAAAGCTCTTTTAGCAAAGGGATTTATGAAATTTTTACTTATGACTGTATTAAAATGGCAACTATTAATCACTGAAAGTGAAAATTGCTCAGTCGTGTCTGACTCTTTACAACCCCATGGACTATACAGTCCTTGGAATTTTCCAGGCCAGAATACTGGAGTGGGTAGCCTTTCCCTTCTCTAGGGGATCTCCTTACCAGTGGCTCAGCAGGTAAAGAATCCACCTGCAATGTGGAGACCTGAGTTCAATCCCTGGGTTGAAAATGTCCCCTGGAGAAGGGAAAGGCTACCCCCTCCAGTATTCTGGCCTGGAGAATTCCAAGAGGGTCGCAAAGAGTCAGACACAACTGAGCGACTTTCACTTTCCACCATTAAATGGCACTTTAAAATGAAATAGTAAGAAATGGAAGCAAAATGAGGAGCATGTGATGAGGAGAAAAAGAGACGGCTTTGTTTCTAATTCTGTATAGGTTAGTGTATCACCTAGTTTTATCTTGTGGCTTTTCCTCAAGGAATTGTGGTGATACTTTCTGTAATACTGAATTTTGAAATCATGCCTTCATAGGGATGTTTCAAACACCTAGGAGAATACCTGCAGTTTTACCAGCACCTAATTAATGCGAGTTATCTGCCCTTTTTCTTCATTTCCTGCTTCCTCTGGAAGGAGCATACATCTAGTTTTAAAATCCCAAATTTATAATCCCCCTTAGGCAGAGTCAAGGTCCTGTCTATAGCTATACAGGTAGTTTGATGACAACTCCTTTCCCTTTCACTCAGAGAATCTCCCTGCCTTTATTTCAAATCTTTGCCTCCAGTTTCCTTAGCTTTGGATGAAATTGACTCATCATTATTAAGCCAGTAGAAAGTCTTACCACTGACACTAGAAATAGCTTTGTGGACAGAAATCCATTCTAGCTCAGAGCATTTTCAAGTCTGGTGGAAGGAAGCTTTACTACCAACCTTCAGCACCTAACCCTGTTCTTCTGAACAACTAACAACACCCTCCCAAACTATTTACCATTGCTTTATAAATAATTTTTTCCTTTGTTAGGATTATTGAATTGTTAAGTTTAAAAGAGTGAAAGCAGAAGGACCATTAACCCTTTAGGAACTAAAGCTCTGGAACCTGCAAAAAAATTCCCATGTGGTAATTATTAATGATGTTTTCCATATATTACAATTCTCTTCTCTTTCTAGGGGCTTCCCTAGTGGCTCAGCAGTAAAGAATCCACCTGCAATGCAGGAGCTGCTGGAGACATGGGTTCAAACCCTGGGTTGGGAAGATCCCTTGGAGGAGGGCACGACAACCTAATCCAGTATTCTTGCTAGGAAAATCCCACAGACAGAGAAGCCTGGTGTCAGACACAACTGAAGCGTCTGAGCATGAATGCTTCTCCTAGATTCATGGTAGAGTTGTACTTTCTAGACCCTTATAGTTGGGTAGGGTTGTGTGACCAGTTCTGGTCAGTGAATTGCAAACAGCAGTGACATGTATAACTTCTGGCTGAGCACTTAATTTATCAATTAGAGCTGTCTTTCTCTGCCATGACAGCAAGCAAGGCTTCAGAAAGTGGCTGTTCCATCATCCATCCTAGGTCCTCAGTTCAGTTCAGTTCAGTCGCTCAATCATGTCCAACTCTTTGCGACCCCATGGACTGCAGCACGCCAGGCTTCACTGTCCATCACCATCTCCCAGAGTTTACTCAAACTCATGTCCATCGAGTCAGTGATGCCATCCAACCATCTCATTCTCTGTTGTCCCCTTCTCCTTCTGCATTCAATCTTTCCCAGCATCAGGATCTTTTCAAATGAATCAGTTCTTCACATCAGGTGGCCAAAGTATTGGAGCTTCAGCTTCAACATCAGTCCTTCCAATGAATATTTAGGGTTGATTTCCTTAGGGTTGACTGGTTTGACCTCCTTGCTGTCCAAGGGACTCTCAAGAGTCTTCTCCAGCACCACAGTTCAAAAGCATCAATTCTTTGGCACTCAGCCTTCTTTATGGTCCAATTCTCACATCTGTACATGACTACTGGGAAAACCACAGTTTTGACTCTACAGACCTTTGTCAACAAAGTAATGTCTCGGCTTTTTAATACACTGTCTGGGTTTGTCATAGCTTTTCTTCCAAGGAGAAAGTGTCTTTAATTTAATGGCTACAGTCTCTGTCCACAGTGACTTTTGGAGCCCAAGAAAATAAAGTCTGTCACTGTTTCCATTGTTTCCCCCATCTATTTGCCATGAAGTGATGGGACAGGATGCCATAATCTTCGTTTTCTGAATATTGAGTTTTAAGCCAGCTTTTTCATTCTCTTCTTTCACCTTCATCAAGAGGCTCTCTAGTTACTCTTTGCTTTCTGCCATAAGGGTGGTGTCATCTGTATATCTGAGGTTATTGACATTTCTCCTGGCAATCTTGATTCCAGCTTGTGCTTCATCCAGCCTGGCATTTCGCATGATGTACTCTGCATAGAAGCAGGGTGACAATATACAGCCTTGACGTACTCCTTTTCCAATTTTGAACCAGTTCATTGTTCCCTGTTTCGTTCTAACTATTGCTTCTTGACCTGCATACAGGTTTATAAGGAGACAGGTAAGGTGGTCTGGTATTCCCATCTCTTTAAGAATTTTCCACAGTTTGTTGTGATCCACACAGTCAAAGTCTTTAGCATAGTCAATGAAGCAGAAGTAGATGTATTTCTGGAATTCTTTTGCTTTTTCTGTGATCCAGCAGATGTTGGCAATTTGATCTCTGGTTCCTCTGCCTTTTCTAAATCCAGCTTGAACATATGGAAGTTCTCAGTTTGCACACTGTTGATGCCTAGCTTGAAGGATTTTGAGCATTACCTTGCTAGCATGATAAATGCGTGCAACTGTGCAGTAGTTTGAACATTTTTTGGCATTGCCTTTCTTTGGGAAAATTGACCTTTTCCAGTTCTGTGGCCACTGCTGAGTCTTCCAAATTTGCTGGCATATTGAGTGCAGCACGTTAACAGCATCATCTTTTAGGATTTGAAATAGCTCAATTGGAATTCCATCACCTCCACTAGCTTTTTTTGTAGTAATGCTTCCTAAAGCCCACTTGACTTCACACTCCAAGATGTCTGATTCTAGGTGACCACTCGATGCAAGAAACCTGGGTTCAACCCCTGGGTCAAGGAAATACCTGGAGAAGGGAATGGCTATCCAGTCCAGTATTCTTGCTGGAGAATCCCATGGACAGAGGAGCCCAGTGGGCTACAGTCCATAGGGTCACGAAGGGTCAGACACGACTGATTAACATTTCCAGTTTACTTTTTTCATAGTTGATTTGTGTTTGTTTTTTTCTGGTAGACAGCAAGGTTACTCCATTTTTTACACACACACACACACACACACACACTATCTTTTTCATATTCTTTTCCATTATGGTCTATTACAGGATACTGAATATAGTTCTCTGTGCTATGCAGTAAAGCCTTGTTGTTTATCTGTTTTGTAAACAGTAGTTTATCTGCTAATCACAAAGTCTTAATTTATCCCCACACCCCTGTTCCCCTTTAGTAACCATAAGTTTGTTTTCTATGTCTTTGAGTGTTTTTCTGTTTTATAAATAAGTTCATTTGTATCATATTTTAGATTCCACATATAAGAGATATCATATGGTATTTATCTTTCTCTAACTAAGTTTGATAATATCTAGGTCCATCAACATTGCTGCAAATGGCATGATTTTCTTTTTTATGGCTGAGTAATTTTTCATTTTGTATATATACCACATATTTATCTATTCATGTGTTGATGGACATTTACGTTGCTTCCATGTCTTAGCTATTGTAAATAGTGTTGCTCTGAACACTGGGCACATGTATCTTTTTTAAATTAGAGTTTTCTAAAGATATATGCCCAGGAGTGGAGTTGCTGGATCATATATATCGCAACTCTGTTTTTTGTTTTTATAAGAAACCACCATACTGTAGTCCATGGTGACAGCAACTATTTATATTCCCATCAACAGTGTGGCATTTGTTATTTGTAATGATGCCTATTCTGATTGGTATCAGGAGGTACCTAATGATAGTTTTAATTTACATTTCTCTAATAATTAGCAATGTTGAACATCTTTTCTTGTGCCTATTGGCCATCTATATGTCTTTTTTGGAGAAATGTCTATTTAAGCCTTCTGCCCATTTTTTTTGCTTTCTTTTGTTTTTTAATTTATTTTTAATTGAAGGATAGTTGCTCTATTGGTTGTATTTCTCCCATACATCAGCATGAATTAGTCATAGGTGTACATATGTCCCTTCCCTCTTTCACCCTTTCCCACCACTCTAAGCTGTTACACAGCCCCAATTTGAGTTTCCTAAGTCATACAGTACATTTCCATTGGCTATCCAATTTACATTTGATTGTGTATGTGCCGCGGCTTCCCAGGTGCACTAGTAGTAAAGAACCTGCCTGCCAATGCAGAAGATGTAAGAGACATGGGTTCAATTCCAGGGTTGGGACGATCCCCTGGAGTAGGACATTTTAACCCACTTCAGTGTTCTTGCCTGTAGAATCCCCATGGACAGAGGAGCCTGGCAGGCTACAGTCTATAGTCAGACACTACCGAAGTGACTCAGCAGCAGCAGCTGCAGTGTATATACTTCCATGCTACTCTCTGCATTCATCTCACCCTCTCTTTCCTCCTCCCAGCCCTTATCCATGTCTGTTCTCTATGTCTGTATCTGCATTGCTGCCCTGCAAAGAGGTTCATCAGTACCCTCTTTCTGGATTCCATATGTACACATTAATATATGATGCTTGTTTTTTTCTTCCTGACTTATTTCCCTCTGTACAATAGGCTCTATGTTCATCCACCTCATTAGTTAGAACTTACTCAGATCCATTCTGTTTCATAGATGAGTAGTAGTGCATTGTTTATATGTACCACAGCTTCTATATCTGTTCATCTGTCGATGGACATCTAGGTTGCTTCCATGTCCTTTGTTGTGGTTCAGTCACTAAGTCATGTCTGGCTCTTTGTGACCCCAGGAACTGCAGTACACCAGTCTTCCCTGTTGATCACTATCTCCTGGAATTTGCTCAAACTCATTTCCATTGAGTCAATTGTGCCATCCAAACATCTCATCCTCTGTTGCCCCCTTCTCTTTCTGCCCTCAATCTTTCCCAGCATCAGGGACTTTTCCAATGAGTCAGCTCTTTGCATCAGGTGGTCCAAGTAATGGAGCTTCAGCTTCAGCCTCAGTCCTTCCAATGAATATTCAAGGTTGATTTCCTTTAAGATTGACTGGTTTGGTTGGAGGCATGAGACAAGTGCTCAGGGCTGGTGCACTGGGAAGACCCAGAGGGATGGGATGGGGAGGGAGGCAGGAGGGGGGATCGGGATGGGGAACACATGTAAATTCATGGCTGATTCATGTCAATGTATGGCAAAAATCATTACGATATTGTAAAGTAATTAGCCTCCAACTAATAAAAATACATGGAAAATAATAAATAAAATGTAAAAATAAAAAAAAAAGAATATGAAATTTAAAACAACTCTTTAAATTGAATTATTTTAGTCATTAAAAAAAAAAGATTGACTGGTTTGATCTCTTCGTTGTCCAAGGGACTCTCAAGAGTCTTTAAAAAGCATCAATTCTTTGGCTCTCAGCCTTCTTTATGATTCAGCTCTCACATATGTACATGACTACTGGCAAATCCATAGTTTTGTCCTAGCTATTGTAAATAGTGCTGCAATGAGCATTGTGGTACACGTGTCTTTTTCAGTTTTGGTTTCCTCAGAGTATATGGCTAAAACTGGTATTACTGGCTTGCATGGTGGTTTTATTCCTAGTATTTAAAGGAATTGCCACACTGTCTTCCACAGTGGCTGTATCAATTTATGTTTCCACCAGTAGTGCAAGAGAGCTCTCTTTTCTCTGCACCCTCTCCAGCACTTGTTGTTTGTGGATTTTTTGATGATGTCTATACTGCCTGGGGTGAGATGATATCTCATTGTAGTTTTGATTTGCATTTCTCTAATAATGAGCAATGTTGAGCATCTTTTCATGCATTTTTTCACCATCTGTATGTCTTTGGAGAAATATCTGTTTAGCCTTTCCCCCACTTTTCTATTGGGTTGTTTGTTTTTCTGGTATTGAGTTGTATGAGCTCTTTGTATCTTTTAGAATTAATCCTTTGTCAGTTGTTTCATTTGCTATTATTTTCTCCCATTCTGAGAGTCGCCTTTTTGCGTTGTTTATAGTTTCCTTTACTGTGCAAAACTTTTAGGTTTAATTAGGTCCCAGTTTATTTTTGTTTTTATTTCCATTATTCTAGGAAGTGGCTCATAGAGGCTCTTGTTATGATTTATGTCATACAGTGTTCTGCCTATGTTTCCTTCTAAGAGCTTTTATAGTTTCTGGTCTTACATTTAGGTCTTTAATCCATTTTGAGTTTATCTTTGTGTATGGTGTTAGGAAGTGTTCTAATTTCATTCTTTTACATGTAGCTGTCCAGTTCTCAGCACCACTAATTGAAGAGACTATCTTTTTCCCATTGTATATTCTTGTTTCCTTTGTCAAAGATAAGGTGCCCATAGGTGTGTAGGTTTATCTCTGGGCTTTCTATCTTGTTCCATTGATCTATATATCTGTTTTTGTGCCAGCACCATACTGTCTTGATGACTGAAGCTTTATAGAATAGTCTGAAATCAGGTAAGTTGGTTGCTACCGCTCCATTCTTCTTTCTCAAGATTGCTTTGGCTATTTGAGGTCTTTTATGTTTCCATACAAATTGTGAAATTTTTTTGTTCTAGTTTTGTGAAAAATGCTATTGTTAATTTGATAAGGATTGCATTGAATCTGAAGATTGCATTTGGTCATATAGTAATTTTTACAATATTGATTCTTCTGAACCAGGAGCAGGAAATTCTGACCATTTTTTGATTGGGTTGTTTGGTTTTTACTTTTTTGTTGTTGTTGAGTCATATGAGCTGTTTTCATATTTTGGAAATTAAACCCTTGTCAGTCCCATCATTTACAAATATTTTCTCCTAGTCTGTAAGTTGTCTTTTCATTTTGCTTATGGCTTCTTTGCTGTGCAGAAGCTTATAAATTTGATTAGGTCCCATTTGTTTAATTTTGTTTTTATTTCTATTGTCCTGGGAGAGTGACCTAAGAAAACATTGGTACAACTTATGTCAGAGAATGTTTTGCCTATGATGTTATGTCCTATATTTAAGACTTGCACACTCAGGAGCCCCACAGGAGTCCTGCTCACATTCGCTACCATTATCCCAGCATTTGTATTAGGAAGTAGAAGAACAGGAAAGTTAGACAATTTGAGTAAGGTCACACAGCCAGGCAATCTTAGGTAATCAGCTTCTAGAGTATATATTTTTAATACTTTCTTCTTCTTCTGGATTTTAGTTCAAGTTCTGCTACTTAATAGTTATGAATCTTTAGGTAACTCACTTAGCTTATTTGAGTTAGTTTCCTTAACAGCAAAATATATTGTTATGAGTATTAATTAAGATACTACAGGTAGAGGACTTAGAGTAATACCAGACACAAAGTAAGCACTCAGTGCATGCTAGCTGCTATTATTATTATTATAATATTAGCGGTGGTGGCGTTTTTGCTGGTGTTATCACTCTTTTTGTCTCTGCCCTTGCTGTCCTTTCCATCACTGACAGCTGAAAGGAGAATTTAGATGTGATCCAAAACTTACCTCTCAGAGAAAAGTAGCCAGAGGCCCTTAAAAATCAAACCTGTCTGAAAATTGGGAGGAAGGACTTCAACACCAAACTAGGGCATGCCAAGGTGAGTCACAGAAATGCTCTCATCAGTCTAATCAGTGGCTCCATATTATGTTAGACTTAGAATAAGTTGATGAATATTAAGAATCTTATGTAGGATTTAATTTTATTTAAAATGTTCTTCATTAAGATGCTTTAAAAATATTTTAAAATATATAGTTTTCAAGACCAATCTATATATATGAAAAGGATCAATGTCACTCCTTAGTTAAGAAATGCAAAATAAAGCAACAACCAGTCACCATTTTCCCCTATCATTGAAGCTGCTTAAAACCCTGACAGCTCCCTGTTGTGAGCACATCCATACACTGTACAACCTCCTTGGTGAACAATTTAACAGGATCTATCAATATTTTTAATTCACATCCCCTTTAACCCAGCTATTCCATTTCTAAAAATGCCTCTACAGCAAGCTTACTCAACTGAGCAAAGATACATGTACAAGGCTGTTTGCAGCATTGTTTATATTTGCAAAAATCTAGAAACATCTTAAAATGTCCATCTAGCCTTAGATACTGCTATGAATATGCACACTGCTTTTCTAATAGGCATCCCTACAGCTAAATTTCCCTGCTTTAGTAACTTTAAAAATGCTTTCTATTCAGTGGGCTTGTCTATTGCTTTTTTAATAAATCACTGAGTAATTTCAGTGCTTCTATTGTTGTTTTCATAAACCTAAGAAGTTACCAGAGGTGTTATGATACCATATAAATGTCAAGAGGTGATTGAAAGAAACACTTTTTAGTGTTTAATCATTGCTCACTCTCATTTCTAGGCTATTTTCCCTACCCTGAAGGTTTAGCAGAATTATGTCTTCTCTTCCAAACAGATTTTTCTCTCTAAAGTTTCTTGTGTTTCTCTCAAACTCTGACTGTCCTTCTTCTCATACCTGAAGGGCTTAGTCATTGTCAGACTTCTCCAGTATTAGAAAAAAGCATAAGGAAGAAATGAATCGACCAACCAACCCTAGTGTTTTGGAGTGTTGGAGTTACATATCTCTGTGAAAATGGTGACCACCTCCCCCTCACCAAACATTACTGAGGCAATTAACATATAAGAAGAAAGAGAGATGGCCAATGAAAGGGTGGATAATATTTTGAAATAAAAACCCAGCATGGTCCTCTAGGGAAGAAATAAAAAAGAATGTTTTATATAGCCCTCTAAATGCTCAATTAAGTTTATTTAGCAACTTTTTCCTAATTATGGCATAACCATTCAGAGTAGACATAATGTTGCTTTATCCTGGATATTTACAATTGTGTCTGAGAGCCCATTTGTCCTTGAGAGACTAGTAATCAGCAAAGCAGATGATGAAGCTATAAATCTATGGAATCACTTTGCCAAATATCAGTGTCTTATCGTTATGGTGGTGAAATGAGTTCTTTTACAGAACACTATTGAATACGTCTCACAATCACCATTTTTCAGTGGCTTAATCTACACTGTGAGTTGACTCGAAATTTTTTCCCCCGAAGCTTTGGCTATAAATAACACATCACAAAAGGACAAAGCTAAAGAATGAAAAAGGTTAGAACAGATTTTATTTTAAATCTTTCAAATCATGTATTTCTAAAGCAAGTTTATGTATTTGCAGTCATTTCTAGCCACGATTTCTGCATCCATGCTCAAGAAAAAGAGAGAAGACTGGCTGTATTTAACTCAGAGAAACAATAAAAATCAGCTCTTTGTTCTACCATCAACTCTTCTTTTAGGCATTAGAACATAAATATGTCCTGGATTGCTACCATGCCTGAGAACAGGATCCCAACACTTTACTAAAGAACTTCAATGGACAGTGTAACTTTTTACACCTAAGAACATTTTGGATGAAACATCAAGATGTAGACTTTAAATATCTATAAAACTACACTCTTTCCTTCTGTCTAATCAAAATGATTAGACACCATCTGTCCCATCACCAAATAGACACACTTATTAAAAGATAAACTGAGATATACTAAAAAAGATTAAGCGTTTATTTGAGCAAAAGTTCATTCAAATGGGAGGTGCCAAACAGGAAGTGGTTAGGAGTGCTGACTGACAGGAACCAGGGAAAAGACTTATCTGGAGAAATTGAGAAAGCAAAGAAAGGAAATTGTTGATTGACTGTAGCTTACAGCTTAGCTGTCTGGCTGTGATTGGTTGTTCTTAGTATTTCGGTTTCGTGAACGTGGGACCTTTACAGGCTTATATTTTGGTTTGCTTGTAGAGGCCACCAGGACACTAGAGCTACCTCAGTCTAACAGCCTCCTTGTTTGATTAATTTAACACACCTTCGATTTAAGCTTTAACATTCCAGATGGTTTCCATTAAATCAAGCCCATGTTAATATCGCCAAATATTCTGAAGTCCTTAAAACTACACCAGCATTCACCATTTTACCAGATAGCCAGTTGTCCTGCATCTTGCTGGAAATGACAAAAGTTGGAGGTAGCAAGTTTCAAATTGGTGGAAAATTTGGAATTTAGTGAGCCATTTGACATCACACCTCATCTCCTTACTAAATAGACATGGAGGAAGCAAAAAATTTGTCTATATATCAGATGTTCCATATAGCTTTTATTGTATGTATTTTATTATGGGCCTCATCCAGAGCAGAAAATTGACAGTTAATCACAATTAATAAGAAGAGGTTGAGGTTCTTGAAATTCCTGTTGGGCTACTTTCTTTTCTGGCCACCATGTAAATCCTATAACGACTCATTTGAGGTTTGAAAAGTGAAATTTTATATTCTTACTCAGTGAAACATTTTTTAAATTCCATAAGCAATAATTATACTGGAATTGAATTTCTTGTTGGTCTATCACTGCTCATTATAAGTTACAGTCTATTAATTTGAAAAAATAAACGGACTCCTACTCTTGGCTGTTGATCCATAACACCACAGAACTTTTTTAAACAAAAGAATAATAATAGAAAGAACTATAGGGTCAAGATGAGGGTAAGCAAATGCAATTTTACCTAGATACTTTATCCACTTTTCAAAAATGGTACTTTTTGTTTTAATCAGTGACAGATTAGGAAAGATTTCTCGAGTTTTTTTCCCTTTATTATCATCTTTGTGCCCACATAAATCAGTGATTTGCAGTACATGAGTGCCAGTAAAGACCTAAAATTACAGAGAAAAATGAATCTGTTATTTTTAATCCATCTGAAAACTTGAATGCATACTAATGTCACTTTAGAAAGTGTTTCTTTGCAAATAGGAACTGATGACAGTTTAGCTGTGCTTTAGATGAACCATCATTTTGTGTGTATATGTATACACGGGTGGGGGGTAACTTTAAGGATAGATAGTTTGCAAATACTTTGCCATTAGCACATCAATATTCATACCATGAACTATTAAGATTGGCTTGCGACTGAAGTAAACATAGGAACTGGGGCCTGAAGGGGAGTAGAATTTGCCACCAGAAAATATGCTTCTTTGGCATAAGTGAAGTTGCTCAGTCATGTCCGATTCTTTGGGACCCCATGGACTGTCCCAGGCTCCTCCGTCCATGGGATTTTCCAGGCAAGAATACTGGAGTGGGTTGCCATTTCCTCTTCCAGGGGATCTTCCCAACCCAGGGATCAAACCTGGGTCTCACGCACTGCGGGCAGAGTCTTTACAATCTGAGACACCAGGGAAGCCAAAGATTATTTTTAGCTGGTTATTTTTAAGAAACAGCAGACACAGGAGAAGTTCTGAAAACTGAGTAGAAGTTACTATTTTGTAAGAGAAATTTACATTTATAGGAGACATCTCCATTTGTAAGGCTGTCTCTCTCTGTATAGGAAAATGATGACTCTAACTTTTTAGAAATTTATCAGTGGAGAAGGCAAGGACTTAAATCTGCATACAACCTTACCCTTTACTGTGCTTTTCCTGATGACTTTTCACAACTATTTTCCTCCCATCCCCATGCCCTCTTCCCAGCTCCTTTCTTTTTCTTTACTGGAGATGGTATTTAAGGTGGTGGCTTGAGTCATTTAGGGGAGTTACTCAGTTTTCCTAGGTCTCTCCCTTATATACAGGAAGCATACATGTTATTAAACTTCTATTTTTCTCCTGTTTATCTGTCTTTTATTACAGGGAGGTCTCAACCAAGATTCTAGAAAGGTGGAGGGAATTCCCTCCACCACTGGCCATAGAGCCAAAATCATAAAATAATGAGATAAACTGGGAATAATGTGGGAATTCAGGACCACTCTAGTCAAGATAACAAAAGTCTTTATATCAATGCTCTAGTAAGGAGGGATTACAGTTTCTAGTGATATTTTGATGGGGAAATTTTTTAAATCCTGTCAGCAATAGACCCCTCTGTACAAATAGAGAAGAAAGAACACAATTTAATATTGCATGAGCATTATCACATTCACAGCCATGTAAGATAGCATAACAGTCTGGATGGATTTACAGTCTGAACCAATTTTCTCATAAATTTATACCCTAAAACAGAAGAAAAACAATGAAAACTTATCTCCTTGAGAGACAAATAGATGCACCTATGTTTGTCTCTTGACTAACTCCTGAGAGACTTAGTTTCAGAAGTGTTTGTTTATATTCAAGGTATAGAAGATATGTGAACTGAATTATAAAATCAAAAGTCTTGTCCTCTTCTTCAACCAATTAGACTTTCAAGAGGCATCCTAAGGAGGGAAAGGCCCTTGAAGAAAATTTCATCATTTTACTCTTGTAGTCTACTTCTCTAATTTGTTTTATTGTTTGAGTATATTCGTATGTGTTTACCATTTATGTACTTTATCTGTTAAAGTATATGTAGTTCTGCAGCATCAAAACATGTATATTATCTAGGGTGAAACAAATCACCAGCCCAGGTTGGATGCATGAGACAAGTGCTCAGGCCTGGTGCACTGGGAAGACCCAGAGGGATCGGGTGGAGAGGGAGGTGGGAGGGGGAATCGGGATGGGGAATACATGTAACTCCATGGCTGATTCATGTCAATGTATGACAAAAACCACTACAATATTGTAAAGTAATTAGCCTCCAACTAAAAAATAAATGAAAAAAAAAAGTATATATAATTCTGGTAAGGATTTAGTTCTTCTCAATTTATATTTGCTTACATGACTCAGAAGATATACTTCCTGTGTTCCCCTTTCAGATATTCATTCATAAGCATATATGAAAGTGAAAGAGAAGAGTGAAAATGTTGGCTTGAAATGCAACATTCAGAAAACTAAGATCATGGCATCTGGTCCCATCACTTCATGGCAAATAGATGGGGAAACAGTGGAAACAGTGACAGACTATTTTTTTTTTTTTTTTGGCTCCAAAATCACTGCAGATGGTGATTGCAGCCATGAAATTAAATGATGCTTGCTCCTTGGAAGAAAAGTTATGACCAACCTAGACAGCTTATTAAAAAGCAGAGACATTACTTTGCCAACAAACGTCCATCTAGTCAAAGCTATGGTTTTCCCAGTTTTCATGTATGGATGTAAGAGTTGGACTATAAAGAAAGTTGAGCACCGAAGAATTGATGCTTTTGAACTGTGGTGTTGGAGAAGACTCTTGAGAGTCCCTTGGACTGCAAGGACATCCAACCAGTCTATCCTAAAGGAAATCAGTCCTGAATATTCATTGGTAGGGCTGATGCTGAAGCTGAAACTCCAATACTTTGACCACCTGATGCGAAGAACTGACTCATTGGAAAGACCCTGATGCTGGGAAAGACTGAAGGCGGGAGGAGTTGGGGACGACAGAGGATGAGATGGTTGGATGGCATCACCGACTCAATGGACATAAGTTTGAGTAAGCTCTGGGAGTTTGGTGATGGACAGGGAGGCCTGGCGTGCTGCAGTCCATGGGTTTGCAAAGAGTTGGACACAACTGAGCAACTGAACTGAACTGAAGCATATATCAAGAGGATGAGAATGGAGGCAGGAAAACCTATGCAAATACTTGTTTGATTGAAAGGAAACATCTTCTCAAAACATCAACACAGTCCACCATGGCATGGGCTTCCGGCCATATTCATTCAATAAGAGAATATAAGACAGGCTAAAGATAGCCTATTCATTCTAGAATCTCTCAAGATAAATATCAGAAATTAGCAAAACACTAGACAAATGTATTGTCAACTTAAGAACACACAATTTAAGAGTATTGTAGTTCAGTTTTATTCAGGGACCTTACTGAGGACTATAGCCTGGGAAACAGCCTCTCAGTAGCCCTGAGGGAACTGCTCCACAGAGGCTGGGAGAAGTCAATATAGAGATGAGCTTTGGCTGGAGAATACATGCAGTCAAGCATATGTCTTTGTAAACGATTACTGCTAGTCATAAGGAAAAGTTATCTTAATGATTTCAATGCTTTTCTATGTATAGAAAGATGTAAAATTCTGGGTACATTAAAATTCTTCTTAAGATATACATCTATCTAAGGGACCAGTTTTTCCAAAGCACAGAGTGAGGTACTTTTTCTCTTCTCAAATTCCTTTCTGGGTGTGCTATTGGTCAGTAAGTACAGTTACTAATGACTAGTTCTTGTGGAACTGGATGGTGAGTAACATTCTTTGTTTACAGTATTGATTATGAAAGCAAAATTCCAACTATTAGACTGAATCAGTCCTGAACCCTGAGAGAAAAGAGACTAAACTATTAGATCTTTTCTGAATGGCAAAGAGATATTCCAGGTAGTGTATAAATTGGGCCATGTCAGTAAGATTATTTTGGCACATATAATTTCAAATCGTTGTTCCTTTTTCCTTGAAAGAGAAAAAAAGGTAAGAGAAGAAGAGAGAAAGAAAAAGACCTGTTCAATGTTCTTCTCTTCACATTTAGAGTTAGAGAAGTTTCTGCGTCACTTTAAAAAATAGTTATAAAAACTGTTAGATCAAGTGATATAAGGACATAATATATAAGGATTATGTCTGGCTGTAATATATCAAACATGATATTTATCAGTGTGCCTTATAGCCTCTTTGTGGAAAGAAAAGTAGATAGGGTAGAGTGTTGTTGGGCATATCTGAAGGTTACCATATCCTAAGAGGTTGGGTGTCAAATTGAAGGGGGAGACAGAGGATGAGATAGTTGGATGATATCACCAACTCAATGGACATGAGTTTGAGCAAACTGTGGGAGATAGTGAAGGACAGGGAAGCCTGCCATGCTGCAATCCATGGCGTTGCAAAGAGTCAGACATGACTGAGCAACTGAACAACAATGCTGCTCAAGGACTCTGAGCCTAGTAGGCCTATTTAGCACTTTTATCAGCAAGTTGGGAGAACATATAGAAGGAACACATTAAATTTGTAGGTGACATAAGATTTAAGATGCTAGAGAACAGGACTATGATTCAAAAGTTTCTCACAGGCCATAATAAGTGAGTGAAAGTCACTCAGTCAAGTCTGATTCTTGTGACCCCATGGACTACACAGTCCATGGAATTCTCCAGGCCAGAATACTGGAGTGGGTAGCTTTTCCCTTCTCCAGGGGATCTTCCCAACACAAGGATCGAACCCAGGTCTCCTGCATTGCAGGCAGATTCTTTACCAATTGAAATGGGCTAAAATTAACAAGAGGAAATTCAGTAAGGCTAATACACACATATGGCCCCCTAGTTTATCTATAACAAGACCAGATTATATCCTCCAAAGTCCTATGTTTTAGTCTCATAAATGACTAGATGAATTGCTTATCACCTCTGATATTTAGAAAAAAATGCTTCTTAACCAATCTTTGGTTAAGATTCTGTCTATCTTACAGGCCCTTCAGTAAGTATATGTGTTGGGTGCATGCTCAGTCACTTAGTTGTTTCCTACTCTTTGCAACCTTATGGACTGTAGCCCGCCAGGCTCCTGTCTCCATTGAATTCTCCAGGCAAGCATATTGGAGTGGGTTGGCATTTCCTTCTCCGGGGATCTTTCTTACCCAGGGGTCAAACCCACATCTCCCGCATTGGCAGGTAGATTCTTTACCGTGAGCCACCTGGGAAGCACTCAGTAAGGATGTGTGTGTGTGCGCGTGTGTGCGTGTGCTCAGTCATGTCTGACTCTTTCCAACCCCTATTGATTGTAGCCCACCAGGCTCCTCTGTCCTTGGAACGTTTCAGAGGAGATACTTGCCATTTCCTTTTCCAAGGAATCTTCCCAATCCAGGGATTGAATCTGCGTCTCTCATGTCTCCTACATTGGTAGGTGGGTTCTTTACCAGCTGAGCTACCAGGGACCCCATCAGTAAGGATATATATGATGTCAAATAAAAACAAATTCTGACTCAGTGAGGAGAGATTTTATTCAAAAGGATCACAGCAAAGGGTGGAGAAGGAACTATTGCAATAGGGGAAGGTAAACGATTATAATAGGGAGAACACTACGACCATAAGATCGGCAAAGCCTCTTAAGAGTTCAGTAAAAAAAAATTTCTTTTACAGAGAGGAGGAAACAAGATTGGAAAGAACCAGGCGTAGAGAAGTGGGTTAAAAAAAGGTGGCATGATCAGATAGTAAATTGGATAACGTTTTAGCCTGAGACCAGCCTATTTTCCAGGAGGGGCCTTTGAGGCGTTGCTATATACTGGCTAAGATTGAGGGTAGACCAAATTTCAGGGGCCTGTCGCAAGGACAGAATCTTAGTCAAAGTTTAGTTAACAGGCATTTTTTTCCTAGATATCAGTGGTGACAAGCATTTCATCCAATCATTTATGAGGTGAAAACAGGACTTTGGAGGAACTGTGTCTGGCCTTGCCATAGATAAACTAGGGGGCCATATGTGTGTCTTATCTAAGTCATAAGCAGAAGGACATTTTTTGCAATAAGCTGTTTTTTCAGGATACAAAGGGAATGGGAGTTTCCTTTAACCTCTTGTTTTCCAGGTGCATAGGGCTGAGGTAAAATCCAACATTATCTAGAATGTGTTTCATCAAAGGTCATGGAAAGGTCAAGGATAGAATGCGGAGTAAGGGGGTGGGACTTTGGGCTTAACAGTAAGGTTATATGAAAAACATCAGACTTCAGCTGGTATGCACCATCAGTGTGACATGCTGTGTGGCAGCAGGGCAATTTTAGGCTACAATAATAGAAAATAGAAGTCTGTCAAAAGGAAGAGCTAATAGTCTATTGTGGACTGTACTTCTCAAAATATATCTAGAACAACATGTTCAGCTCTGTATATGCATGTTGTGGTGTTTTACATAGATTATAAACTTAATTCTTATATTATCTCTCCAAGGTAAATAGGTATATCTTAAAATATTTGGACAGCTTTCATGAAAGTGGGGTTACATGTGTAACTTTTGTAGGTTCTGTGGATGGAAGTAAAGCCAGTGAATAGAAGTTATTGAAGGCAGGTTCCCGCTCAACCAATGGAAAGTTATTCTCACATGTTCCTTTACCAAAGGACCTCCAATAACTAGAAGTATTCTAGTAGAAACCAAATGTTCAGCAGGCCCACGTGTTATAGAGGGAGTGCTGCATTGGATGAGAATTTTGGTCTATTTCTTTGGTCCCTTCCCAGTTCTATGATCCTGTGACTCTCCTAATTGACCACTTCAATCTAAATCTGATGCATCTTTCTTTGAGAGACTTTGTGCCTTCAACTCTGCAGAGAGTCCTCCTTAGCAGTACCAAGCACTTATGACAGAGCAGTATTAACTTTGGGAAAGTATATTTCATACTAGATAATGAATGTTCAAAGAACAGGGATGTTAGTGACTGTCTTCTAGCCACCAGTTCATGTCTTTCTACATTTTAGGTCTTCTGGTTTTCCACAACATTTAAACCTGGGCAGTCCCTTTGTCACCCTTGATTTCTTTCTTTTCAATGTGGTTTAAGCATCTGTATTTATTTCCATAGTAAATATTTCCATTTTGTTGGTTATTAGCATACATACTTTCACATATAGGCTAAAACTGGACTATAAACAGTTTTTTTTTTCTGATTAAAATGTTTTATCTGCTATGCAGAGTAGAGGGTTCTTACCTGAGCCTCATTACCAAGGTAGTAATCTCTGTGTTAGTCATAGTTTCTCCTGGGAGTCTTAGAGAAGCACAGAGACAGTTAATTCCCAGTAATACATCTATGCATATTGTAGGTTGGAAAAAAATAATTGTCCCTTTACCCTTCTAAATTCTCTGATGAGGCCTCTGTAACACAAAGCAGATTAAGCAGACAAAATATTTATTAACACATATATCTCATTTACAGATGAGAGACACCAGGGGAAAAGAGGTAGATTAAAATTTGGGTTTAAATATCATTTTCATTGGAAAACATATTTTTTTAAAAACTTCAATGAAGCAGTATAGGTATGAACAACTGAGTAGAAAAGTGGACAAATAATACAAAAGCCAATTCGCAGAAAATGGAGAGAAATAGCTAATAAATAGATAAAAAGAAGCCCAGGTTTATTAACAAGGAAAGAACCCAACACACCTCAGAATTCCAATGGAAATGGAGTAATCAAATGCTCATGTGGACTGGCTGGAACAACATTTGATTTTATATCAAAAAGAGGCAGTTACACCTTTGGAATAATCATTATCTTGAACTCTATTGCCTTCATGAAGTGATGTTAGTGCCCCAAGTTCCTTGATTCACAGATGTTCAAAATTTCTAGGCCTGACTTACTGATAACTCAATTAAATTAAAACTTCATGATGTCTATAGGGCCACTACTAAAATTCAGGCTTAGTGCCAGCTCTTTGTAAACAAAAGTGAGTGTGGTTATGGTCTCAACATGCAGAACTCAAGGCAGTGTTAATAACTCTGACCGATACTAGCCTTGATGAAGTTTACATTTTTACTAATGCTTAGGAGGTTGCCAATGTCTTAGCTATCTGGTCCACCACATGGAAGACTATAGACTGGCAGATTAAATGCACCCCTCTTTGGAACCATGAACTGTGGAAATAAATCTCAGCTGGCAGTTAGACTGAGTCACTCACGTAGATTTCTACAGTAAGGGCTGATTCTCTGATAAGACCAATTGGAATCAAGCTCTAAAGAAACCTACTCAGATGGCCACCTTCACTACCTGTCTATCATCATACTGGACATGGCAATGCATTCACTTTTGTAAATTAGGTAAAAAGGACTATATGTCTCTGGTGCAGAAATGACCACTTTATGCCAAACTTGTGACTCTTGCCAAAAGTTCACTCGTTTGACTCACAGTGGGTAGACACATTGCAGCAGCCATCATTCCTGTCTTCAGGCAGATTGACTACTAGACTCCTTCATTCCTCTCTTAAGGCTATCTCTGGTACTTTATGACTGTCAATACTTTTTCTACTCATTGTGTTGCTCTTCCTGTTTGCTCAGATAACTCTCACTACCCAATAACGATCCTTAAAACTACCATGTCTGCTTTCAAAACCATCTACAGTCTAACAGTTGTTTGCCTTTTATCATAAAGGCCACATAAAAGTGGACTGATGATTATGGCATTTAATGGGCATTCATGTCCCTTATCATCTTCAGGTTGCCAACATCACTGAGATGTGGAATGGATTTTTAAAAGTCATCTAAAAATTATTTGACTCTACCTACCTTATCTCTTCTGGCCCACATACTTTAGTAAGACAATTTGGTCACTAAATACGGTCATTTCCAGTTTTAGAACTAAATTTAACTGCATAAACTTGAAGATCAAATGTGCTTTATTAAGCTATTCATGAATCAGGCAAGTAGAAAGTTGCCCCAAGGAGCTGTACAAAATGGATAATTTTTGTAGGCAGAAGGGGGTAGGACAGGTAGTCATAAATAAAAGAAAGCACTGTTTTAAACAGGGTCCGCTTCCTTTGGGGGAAGGGAAGGGATATATCATGCAAATTACCTTACTAGTGTTAATCAGAAAATTTCAGACTGGTTGATTTAGAATTCCACTCCTGGGAAAAGCTGAAACTGTAATCAGGTTAAGTATTAAGGGCAATGCCAAAGAATGTTCAAACCGTACAATTGCACTCATTTCACATGCTAGTAAGGTTATGTTCAAACTCCTTCAAGCTAGACTCCAGCAGTACGTGAACTGAGAACTTCCAGATGTACAAGTTAGGTTTGGAAAACCCAGAGGACCAGAGGTCAAATTGCAAACATTTGTTGGATCATAGAGAAAGCAAAGGAATTACAGAGAAAAAAAAAAAAATCTATTTCTGCTTCATTGACTACACTAAAACCTCTGACTGTGTGGATCACAACAAAGTATGGAAAATTCTTAAAGAGATGGGAATACCAGACCATCTTACCTACCTCCTGAGAAACCTTTATGCAGGTCAAGAAACAATGGGAAGAACTGGACATTGAACAATGGACTGGTTCCAAATTGGGGAAGGAGTATGTCAAGGCTGTATATTGTCACCCTGCTTATTTAACTTATATGCAGAGTACATCATGTGAAATGCCAGGCTGGATGAAACACAAGCTGGAGTCAAGATTGCTGGGAGGAATATCAATAACCTTAGATACACAGATGACACTACCCTTATGGCAGAAAGCGAACAACTAAAGAGTCTCTTGATGAAAGTGAAAGAGGAGAGTGAAAAAGTTGGCTTAAAATTCAGCATTCAAAAAACCAAGATCATGCCATCAGGTCCCATCACTTCATGGCAAATAGAAGGGGAAAAAGTGGAAGCAGTGACAGATTTTCTTTTTGTGGGCTCCAAAATCACTGTGGACAGTGACTGCAACCATGAAATTAAAAGAACATTACAGCATACTAACACATATATATGGAATTTAGAAAGATTGTAATGATAACCCTATATGCAAAACAGAAAAAGAGACACAGATGTACAGAACAGACTTTTGGACTCTGTGGGAGAAGGCGAGGGTGGGATATTTCAAGAGAACAGCATCAAAACATGTATATTATCTATAGTGAAACAGATCACCAGCCCAGGTTGGATGCATGAGACAAGTGCTTGGGCCTGGTGCACTGGGAAGACCCAGAGGGAGCGGGTGGAGAGGGAGGTGGAAGGGGGGATCAGGAAGGGGAATACATGTAACTCCATGGCTGATTCATGTCAATGTATGACAAAACCCACTACAATATTGTAAAGTAATTAGCCTCCAACTAATAAAAATAAATGGAAAAAAAAAACTTTAAAAATCAAAAAAAAAAAAAAAAAAAAAAGATGCTTGCTCCTTGGAAGAAAAACTATGACCAAGCTAGACAGCATATTAAAAAGCAGTAGCCTCACTTTGCCAACAGAGGTCTGTCTAGTCCAGGCTATGGTTTTTCCAGTAGTCATGTACGGATGTGAGAGTTGGACCATAAAGAAGGCTGAGCACCAAAGAATTGATGCTTTCAAACTGTGGTGCTAGAGAAGACTCTTGAGAGTCCCTTGGGCTGCAGGGAGATCAAACCAGTCAACCCTAAAGAAAATCAACCTTGAATAGTCATTGGAAGGACTAATATTGATGCTGAAGCTCCAGTACTTTGGCCACCTGATGCAAAGAACAAACTCCTTGGGAAAGGCTTTGATGCTGGGAAAGATTCAAGGCAAAAGGCCAAGGGGGTGGTAGAGAATGAGATGGTTAGTATCACTGACTCAATGGACATGAATCCAGCAAACTCCGGGAGAAAGTGGAGGACAGAGGAGCCTGGCAGGCTGCATTCCATGGGGTGGCAAAGAGTTGGACAAGACTGTTGTAACTCAACAACAACAAATTCTGAAATATTACTTTCACATTTTGGGGTGGCATATACTGGTCTCCTGTGTGTGTGTGCTCAGTCAGTCAGACATGTCCCACTCTTTGTGACCCCATGGACTGTAGCCTGCCGGGCTCCTCTACCCATGAGATTCTCCAGGCAAGAATGCTGGAGTGGGTTGCCATTTCCTTCTCCACAGGATCTTCCCAACCCAAGGGTTGAACCCATGTCTTTTATGTCTCCTGCATTGGCAGGTGGGTTCTTTACCACTAGCACCACCTGGGAAACCCATACTGGTCTCCTACAACATAAATATTCATAATCATCCCTAAGTAATTTTTGTATACCTGAGGAGATTAGGCTCAGTGATAGTTAAGAGTTGGGATAAAAGAGGTACTAAGGGAAGTGCTGGAATCACCTTCATTGCTAGGTTTAATTACTGGGACACATTCCAAAAACTAATCTGTACTGCTTCGAATTCTGGGTTTGCGTTAATTGATCCCTGAGGCTATTCCAGTGCTAATTCTTTATTATTATATTGCACATACCAAGGGAGTAAATCACTTTTATATGGATATGAATGGATCATAAAGTAATAAAAATGCTAATACTCTGGAGACAAATCCAGAGCTTTCTTGTGGTCAGGTTGCCTTAGGACCTCAGTTGGAACTGCTCGGTCATGGTGCATGAATCAAATATTTCTGACTGCCAGTTGCCTGATTCCAGTGAAGATAGATTCTGGAGAACATTTAGTTCACTTATTTTTAGTAGAATTGTTTCAGGAAGGGGGAACCCTTCCAGGGCCTGAGAGTGGGCTCTTATCTGATACTCAGGAATGAAGTGTCCGTGAAGACACAAGTGCTGACAGAGCAAGAGACTTAATTGCGAAGGGGCACGCGGGTGGAGAGCAGTAGGGAAAGGGAATTCAGGAGAGCAGCTCTGCCTCGTGGCTCACTGTCTCAGGTTTTATGGTGATGGGATTAGTTTCCAGGTTGTCTCTGGCCAATCATTCTGACTCAGGGTCCTTCCTTGTGGTGCATTGCTCAACCAAGATATATTCTAGCGAGAAGGATTCTAGGAGGTGGTAGGACATGTTGTGTCTCCTTTTGACGTTTCCTGAACTATTCTGGTTGGTGGTGGCTTGTTGCTTCTGTATTACTTACCAGGACTTCTTGTCCTGCAAATGGTTACTATGGTGCCTGGCCAGGGTGGGCGGTTTCAGTGTTTCCCCTAACATAACTAGCTATGTTAATAGCCAAGAAGGATTATCAAATGAGACTGTTTCTTTCTAGTACCTTTGTTCACAGGGGTAGAGAGTTTTCCTATTTAAAAAAGTATCCAAGAAGATTTCAATGATTCTTCCAGTATAGCTATAATACTTTGGAAGTTTTTCTTCTCACATCAAGCCCTGACTCCTTATGCTGCTATTTAGTCTTTTTATCTTGTTCCTTTCTCTGTAGCAGTTGAAGGATAAAATGTGAAATCTGGTAAAAAGATAAACTGAGGTATATTAATATTTTAAGAATGTATTTGAGCAAAAAAATCAATTTTAATTGGGCAATGCCAAACCAAAGTGTGAGAAGCTGAGAAGATGTAGGGAAATTTTTTTTAAGAAGAAAAGGCAGAAGCAAAGTAAGGAAATTATTGGTCAGTTATAGCTTTAAACCTAGTCGACTGTTGTGATTGGTTGTCCTTTGGTTTTAATTTCATAAAATGGATGTATTTACAGGCTTATGTTTTGTTTTGCTTATGTAGGTGTTATTAGAGCTGCCTCAAAATAATAGCCTCCTTGTTTAATTAATTGGAAAAAATCCAGGATTTTTGTTACACAAATAGGAAACTGAAGACCAAAGAGATTAACTCAAGGTATTACCCTAGGTTTTTTCAGTAGTCATGTATGGATGTAACAGTTGGACCATAAAGAAGGCTGAGAGCCAAAGAATTGATGCTTTCAAATAGCGGTACTGGAGAAGACTCTTGAGAGTCTTTTGGACAGCAAAGAGATCAAACCAGTCAATCCTAAAGGAAATCAACCCTAAATATTCATTGGAAGGACTGATGCAGAAGCTGAAGCTCCAATACTTTGACCACCAGATTGGAAGAGCCACCTCACTGAAAAAGACCCTGATGCTGGCAAAGACTGAAGGCAAGAGGAGAAAAGGGTGACAGAGGATGAAATGGTTGGATGGTATCATCAACTCAATGGACATGATTTGAGTAAACTCTGGGAGATTATGAAGGACAAGGAAGCCTGGCAGGCTGCAGTTCATTGGGTCACAAAGAGTCAGACACAACTTAGCAACTGAATAACATTATCCTAGGTCTAGGTAACCCAGTTAGCAGTATTAAAAAGGCCAAAGTTAGAATGTTTAACTCTGTGCTTTTTCTCCTGCTTACAAGCTGTCACTGTAGAATCCTGTTAGGCCTTGTGGCTTTGCCCTTCAATTCAACATGTCTATATTAGCATACACTACTATACAAATCTGTTTGTCTCATCTAAGATGCTACTTTTTCCATCTTCAATCAGTTTATTTAAATAGATGAAAATACAAATATTTCTTGGAGTACTTAACAGGAGGATTCAAGTGACCTTGGATGCAGAGCACCTGATACTTAATGAAAACCTGGAGTAGCAGCAGGGAAAACAAACATACAAATCTCTTTGAGTTTCATTTAACTCATTTTCTTCTTTCTATTTTTTAGTGATAACTCTGATCTCTCACATTTGTAAAAGAGGTCTTAGATAAAATGTAAAGATTGCTGTCAAAAACCATTTGGTCTTGGCACATCCTACAGAGTTCCCTTTTGTCAGCTCTATGACCCTGTTTTGTTTGGAAATGTGAGGTCTCTGATAATGACTGAATCAGAGCAAATTTACTTAAATCATTGGCATTGTCTGTTATAATCTTCCTCATCAGTGGATGATGATTGGAGGCATGCTGCTGTTAATTGCATCCTCCTGAAATTTGCCAGCCCTGGGCAAGTTACTGCTGAAAGTGGGCTTGGTCTCTGGAAATAATGCTACTGGAGGAACACTAGATTTCTGAGGAGGAAGACAGATAACTTCCCACTTTCCATAAAATCATATACCTGCATCTTCACCCTCTCATTTCAGAGAAAGAAGTATACTTCCTCCTGGCCCAAACTTACCCACTTACTTAGATTTTTGATGTTATTACTTCTGTTCTGTTCTGGAAGCTTTCCCACTAATGCCTCTGTTCTCTTGTATATTCAATGTCCTTGCATAGTTTTTTACCCTCAGCTTTCACATTTCTCCATGTAAAAATAGTAAAGGAGAGCAGACTATGTCACCTTAAATATGCCTCGTTGGTGTAAGGATTAATTCTGAGTTGGTTATTTTTAAGAAACAGAAGACATGGGAAAACTCTGAAAACCAAGTAAGAATTATCCTTTTGTTAAAAAAAAAAAAAAGTGTTAGTCGTGTCTGGCTCTTGCGACCCCATGGACTGTAGCCAGCCAGGCTCGTCTGTCCATGGAATTCTCCAGGCAAGAATAGGAATGGGTTTTCATTTCCTTCTTCCAGGGGATCTTCCCTGACCCAGGGGTCAAACCCGGGTCTCCTTACTGCAAGCAGATTCTTTGCTATCTGAGCCACCACGGAAGCCACCTTTCAAATGTATATAAATCTTCATAATGACTAAGTAAGCCTCTCAGCTGCCTCACAACTGGAGTCCGTTTCCTCAAGGAAAGCCATCATTTTGAGATGTAAGCTTGGAAGGAGATAGCAGCCTATTTCCATCTCTGTGTGAGGGTCAGACTCTAATATCAGTGAGCATCTAGCTCTTATTTATAAAATTACCTCCTGTTGTTAATATATGAAAAACTTGTTTGCCTACTGGATAAAGTCAGTCAACTAATGTGAATGGTTTCCCAAAATTTAGGTATGACAAAAGATGTCAAGTCCTAAGGACTAGTGATTGTTTTCTTGAGAACACACACATAATGAATTTTACCTGTTTAGCTATATAAGAGGTTGAAATTGCTGTTTGTTTTTGTGATTGCATAGCAAATTGCTGTGATGTGCATCACATTCTGGTTTAATGCTTACTCAGTAATAAAATGGTTTTTGTCTCTACTACCTCAGTGGAAAGTTTTTCTGGGTTAGTAGAAGATTTTGTTATTTTTAATTCTGTTTCCCCAACACGCTTATCTATCTTAATTCCCTAGGTTTTTGGGTTTATATATATATTTGACTGTGTTGTTGTGACACGTGGAGTCTTTGTTGCAGCATGCAGGGTCTAGTTGCCCTACAGCACATGTGATCCTCATTCTCTGATCAGGATTCAAACTTGAGACCCCAGCACTCCCAAGGCAGACTCCCAACAACTGGACCTTCAGGGAAGTCCCCAGTTCCCTTTTTTTAAGCAGCAAATTGTTTGATGCCATCATTTACACTGATTTCCACTTCCTTTTGGCCTACTTACTCATCAGTCGACTGGTTCCCAAACTTTGCACATTGGAATCCCCGGGGGAATCTTAGAAAAATATTGATACCAAATATCCTGATTTAATTTGCTATGAATGCTATGACTTGGACAGCAAGATTCTGAAACTGTTGCTGCTTATTTCTAATGTGCAGCAAAGTTTGCAAACTGCTGGCTTCTGCTTACACAGACTGGAACTCTTCATTCTGATGTTAAAATGTAGACAATTTTAAGACCAGATACAGATGAGATTAAATTTCTGCTCTGCAATTTCCCTTCAGCAAGAAAGTTAACCACTGATCTGGCAAAGATTCTCCTTGATCAAACTTTAGATGGGCTCCTGGGCCTGCTTTTTGACCAGGCCTTTTTCTTACAGCTTACCTTTGACCTGCTTAGTTCATTTGAAGCAAGAATTCTGCTAAGATTTATCACGAACCTCCCATTCTTTTTTTTTTCCCCACTGAAGTATAGTTCATTTACAATTTTGTGCCAATCTCTGCTGTTCAGCAAAGTGACTCAGTTATGCATATATACACATTAATTTTTCATATTCTTTTCTATGATGGTTGTTCGCAAGATATTGTGTGCTGTGCAAGTACTTACAAGTGGTTTTGTAGGATGGAAGAACACAGTAATGGGTACAGAAAGTGATAAGGTTTGTGGAAAATGAACCATGAGAAAAGAGTTTTGTACATGGTTAGGACTAAGTTTAAAATAAATTTAGCTAAGTTTACCTTTTAAATAAAGTAAGCTGGTGCAAAAATTTGAATTTAGGTTTCCTCTCTGTTAAGGTGACACTTTTTCTTCAGATGTTGATCTGCCTTTGATAATAGATTTAAGTTTATTTATCTCAAATGATCTGTTCTGAAATCCTTTATTGTTACTGTCAACTAAAGAAGATGTACAACTTGAGAGCTGTGAGTTAAGTTTTATTTGGGGCAAAATGAGGATTGCATCCCAGGAGGCAGCATCTCAGACAGCTCTGAGACTGCTCCAAAGCAGCAGTGGGGGGAAGTAAATATATAAGGTTTTGGTGAAGGGGAGTTCAATTCCATGAAGCACTCATTTTACAAAAGGTTTTTTGTTAGTCGTGAGAATCTGATATCACCATGAAGGCATTCAGTGCTTCTCTAGATATGAGGAGATGTAAAGATTCAGTTCAGTCGCTCAGTTGTGTCTAACTCTTTGCGACCCCATGAACTGCAGCACGCCAGGCTGCCCTGTCCATCACCAACTCCCGGAGCCTACACAAGTTCATGTCCATTGAGTCGGTGATACCATCCAACCATCTCATCCTCTGCCGTCCCCTTCTCCTCCTGCCTCCAATCTTTCCCAACATCAGGGTCTTTTCAAATGAGTCAGCTCTTCGCATCAGGTGGCCAAAGTATTGGAGTTTCAGCTTCAAGCATCAGTTCTTCCAATGAACACCCAGGACTGATCTCCTTTAGGATGGACTTGTTTGATCTCCTTGCAATCCAAGGGATTCTCAAGAGTCTTCTCCAACACCACAGTTCAAAAGCATCAATTCTTCAGCGCTCAGTTTTCTTCACAGTCCAACTCTCACATCCATACATGATCACTGGAAAAACTATAGCCTTGACTAGAAAGACCTTTGTTGGCAAAGTAATGTCTCTGCTTTTTAATATGCTGTCTAGGTTGGTCATAACTTCCCTTCCAAGGAGGAAGCGTCTTTGAGTTTCATGGCTGCAGTCACTCTCTGCAGTGATTTTGGAGCCCAAAAAAATAAAGTCAGCCACTGTTTCCACTGTTTCCCCATCTATTTGCCATGAAGTGATGGGACCAGAGAGCATGATCTTAGTTTTCTGAATGTTGAGCTTTAAGCCAACTTTTTCACTCTCCTCTTTCACTTCCATCAAGAGGCTTTTTAGTTCCTCTTCACTTTCTGTCATAAGGGTGGTGTCATCTGCATATCTGAGGTTATTGATATTTCTCCCAAGAATCTTGATTCCACTTGTGCTTCTTCCAGTCCAGTATTTCTCATGATGTACTCTGCATATAAGTTAAATAAGCAGGGTGACAATATATACAGCTTTGACATACTCCTTTTCCTATTTGGAACCAGTCTGTTGTTCCATGTCCAGTTTTAACTGTTACTTCTTGGCCTGCATACAAGTTTCTCAAGAGGGAGGTCAGGTGGTCTGGTATTCCCATCTCTTGAAGAATTTTCCACAATTTGTTGTGATCCACACAGTCAAAGGCTTTGGCACAGTCAATAAAGCAGAAATAGATGTTTTTCTGGAATTCTCTTGCTTTTCGATGATCCAGCAGATGTTGGCTATTTGATCTCTTGTTCCTCTGACTTTTCTAAACCAGCTTGAACATCTGGAAGTTCACAGTTCATGTATTGCTGAAGCCTGGCTTGGAGAATTTTGAGTATTACTTTACTAGCATGTGAGATGAGTGCAATTGTGGGGTAGTTTGAGCATTCTTTGGCATTGCCTTTCTTTGGGATTGGAATGGAAACTGACCTTTTCCAGTGCTGTGGCCACTGCCGAGTTTTCCAAATTTGCTGGCATATTGAGTGCAGCACTTTCACAGCATTATCTTTTAGGATTTGAAATAGCTCAACTGGAATTCCATCATGTCCACTAGCTTTGTTTGTAGTGATTCTTCCTAAGGCCCACTTGACTTCACATTCCGGGATGTCTGGTTCTAGGTGAGTGATCACACCATCATGATTATCTGGGTCATGAAGATCATTTTTGTACAGTTCTTCTTGTATTCTTGCTGCCTCTTCTTAATATCTTCTGCTTCTGTTAGGTTCATACCATTTCTGCCCTTTATTGAGCTCATCCTTGCATGAAATTTTCTCCTAGTATCTCTAATTTTCTTGAAGAGATCTCTAGTCTTTCCCATTCTATTGTTTTCCTCTATTTCTTTGCATTGATTGCTGAAAAAGTCTTATTTCTCCTTGCTATTCTTTGGAACTCTGCATTCAAATGGGTAGGTCTTTCCTTTTCTCCTTTGGTTTTCACTTCTCTTCTTCTCACAGCTATTTGTAAGGTCTCTTCAGACAGCCATCTTGCTTTTTTGCATTTCTTTTCTTGGGGATGGTATTGATCCCTGTCTCCCGTACAATGTCACAAACCTCCGTCCATAGTTCATCAGGCACTCTGTCTATCAGACCTAGTCCCTTAAATCTATTTCTCACTTCCACTGTATAATCATAAGGGATTTGATTTAGGTTCCTACCTGAATGGTTAAGTGGTTTTCCCCACTTTCTTCAATTTAAGTCTGAATTTAGCAATAATGGGTTCATGATCTGAGCCACAGTCTGCTCCCACTCTTGTTTTTGCTGACTGTATAGACCTTCTCCATCTTTGGCTGCAAAGAATATAATCAATCTGATTTCGGTGTTGACCATCTGGTGATGTCCATGGGTAGTCTTCTTTTGTGTTGTTGGAAGAGGTTTTTTGCTATCACCAGTGTGTTCTCTTGGCGGAACTCTATTAGCCTTTGCCCTGCTTCATTCCCTACTCCAAGGCCAAATTTGCCTGTTATTCCAGGTGTTTCTTGACTTTCTACTTTTGCATTGCAGTCCCCTATAATGAAAAGGACATCTTTTTTCGGTGTTAGTTCTAAAAGGTCTTGTAGGTCTTCATAGAACTGTTCAACTTCAGCTTCTTCAGCGTTGTTGGTTGGGGCATAGGCTTGGATTACCATGATATTGAATGGCTTGCCTTGGAAACGAACAGAGATCATTCTGTCATTTTTGAGATTGCATCCAAGTACTGCATTTCAGACTCTTTTTTTGACTATGATGCTACTCCACTTCTTCTAAGGGATTCCTGCCCACAGTAGTAGATATAGTGGTCATCTGAGTTAAATTCACCCATTCTAGTCCACTTTAGTCCGCTGATTCCTAGAATGTCAACCTTCACTCTTGCCATTTCCTGTTTGACCACTTCCAATTTGCCTTGATTCATGGACCTAACATTCCAGGTTCCTGTGCAATATTGCTCTTTACAGCATTGAACCTTGCTTCTACCAGTCAGATCCACAACTGGGTGTTGTTTTTTCTTTGGCTCCATCCCTTCATTCTTTCTCGAGTTATTTCTCCACTCTCTCCAGTAGCATATTGGGCACCTACCGACCTGGGGAGGTCTACATCCTAGGAGGACCTACATCTTTCAGTGTCCTATCATTTTGCCTTTTCATACTGTTCATGGGGTTCTCAAGGCAAGAATACTGAAGTGGTTTGCCATTCCCTTCTCCAATGGACCACATTCTGTCAGAGCTCTCCACCATGACCTATCCATCTTGGGTGGCCCCACACGGCATGGCCTAGTTTCACTGAGCTGGAAAAAGCTGTGGTCCACGTGATCAGATTGGCTCATTTTCTGTTATTGTGGTTTTCAGTCTGTCTGCCCCCTGATGCTCTCTCACAGCACCTACCATCTTACTTGGGTTTGTCTTACCTTGGACATGGGGTATCTCTTCACGGCTGCTCAGGATTGAGATCATAAAATCTGTTCCTTAAAAAGAAAAAATAATAAAAATAAAATCTGTTCCTAAAAGCATCCAACAATCTAAAGACCTGTCCCACCAGATTCCCTGGAGCACAGAGTGCCTCACTCCACCCTGAACTCCCTCAGGGGTTGTTAAAAGTCAACAGCTATAGCAACATGGGCTTCAACCTCCATAGAGGCAGATGGCAAACGCCTTTGTTGTTCAGTCAATGGCAATGCTCTTGGTAAGTTCCAATTTGTAGTTGAGAAGAGTTGACATTACTTTGGCTAAGTGAATAGCTATTGTTTCACAATGACCTATAATCCTATCTGGGACTTCCCTTGTAGCTCAGTTGGTAAAGAATTTGCCTGCAATACAGGAGACATGGGTTTGATCCCTAGGTTGGGAAGATCCCCTGGAGAAGGAAATGGCAACCCACTCCAGTACTCTTGCCTGAAGAATCTCATGGACAGCGGAGTCTGGCAGGCTACAGTCCTTGAGATTGCAAGAGTTGGACACGACTTAGTGACTAAACCACCACTGTGCCTTATGACCTTGTTTTATTGTCCATTCTAAATGTAACAGCTTGCATCTACCAACCCCAAATTTACAGTCCACCCCTCTCCCTCCTCTACTCCCCCATGGCAGCCACAAGTGTGTTCTCTTTGTCTATGAGTCTGTTTCTGTTTTGGAGATAGAGAACCTGCCACTCTTTATACCTGATCAAACTCCTTATTCCACACCCTTGCTTGATATCTGATCACCTTGACTTGCCTTCAGCAATAATTTGCTTAAGTCCGTTTAGGAAGAATGGCCCTACCCTATACATTCTCATTTATCCTTGCTGGATCCAGAATTGAGCCCAGTTCTATACTGAGGTATTTTTCCTCCATTTGGACAGTTCCTGAGAAAAATCTGTTTTAACCGCCTTAACTAGTCACTCTGGATTCCTTCCATAAGCCTCAGTCTCCTCAATTTGTAAAGCTGAAATAATAAGGTCCCTTTTTACAGAATTGCACTGAGGATAAAATGACATCATGCATGTGAGACTGTGTTCAATAAAAGCTGATTAGTATGATTATAAGTTATCTCCCACACACAGAATCCAATATTATTATTTTTTTCAGTTACTGAGTTCTTTCTTGCTGTTTATCATCCCTTTCTTGAAATTCTCTTTTCCTTTGGCTTCTGTTGAACTGCATTCTCCTGTTTCTTCTCCCACTTCGCTTCTCCCATATCCCAAGCCTGTCTCTTTGTTTCTTCTTCTTTCTTCATACTCACCCTTTACAGTCTCATCCAGCAGAAATGTTACCAAAAACTCAGCCTCTGTGCACTAGTACCAAATTGAATCACAGAGATAGAGTTTTGGGTGAAGTAGAACAGAATAGCTCTATTGTTTTGCCAGGCAAAAAGGAACACAGCAGGCTTGTGCCTCTTGAAAACCATGTGGCCCAACCTGGGGGAATTTGGTGAGGAGTTTTAGAGTAATGGTTCAGGGAAGAGTTGCTGGTAAGGATCAGGGTATGCGCAGGGCCTACACACCTTAAACTGGCCTCAGGTGGCCTCTTGATGAGCTTCTCTTGTTCCTGCAATCTGGTCTCAGGGGTTCTTCTCTGGAATGAAGAAAACTGACATCTTCTATGTTGGGGATTTTAGTTTTGTAAAGAGCTCAAAAGATATTGTCATGTGTATCCCTTGAGCAGGAACCAGGACTCTGACCCAAGGCTGCACTATTGTTTCTTAGCTTCTCCTTCCTTGTTTCAGAATCCCCTCCCTTCTCTGAAAAGCACCTCTTTCCATCTGCACTTTAGAACTCAGGGAAGGTCATGGAAGCTGGAGTCCATTCCCTACAAACAAGGAATGGGGAATACAGAAAGGCTTCCACGCCCAGGAACTGCACAGGGTCCTGCTACGTTTCACTAAAGACCACAACTCTAATTTCTGTGCAAATGCATCTCAAAGCAGAGAACAGAATCTGGCATCTGATAACCAGTCAATAAACTTTTGTGAAAGGAATGATTTCTATATTTCTGACCCTCACCTCTCTCCAACTTTCCACAGGCTTGTTGAGTTGGATATTTCTATCTGAATGTTCTGCCCTATCTCTACACCTTCAGGTTTTTCCCCCTGTTTCCTATTCTGCTTAATAGGACTAACACCTCTCAGTCACACAAATTTAAAAACTTCAAATAATCTTTGACTCCTCACACCCTGTTTTGTATAGAGCCACGTTGAGTCAATTCTAACTCCAAGTAATTTATAGGAAATTGCCTATTAACTTGCAGCTTTTAGTTTCCTGGAAGCCAACTATTAAAGCAATTACTCCTCTCACCCTCTCTTTTAAACCAACACTTGTAAGGGTTTTCAAAAAGCCCAGTAAAATGGGTTTAATTAGCCACAACTGTCAGTTTGTACTTTAGGAGCAGGTGCAGGGAAGAGAAGAGTTTAGCAAGCCTGATTTTAATATATAAGCTATATTTGTAAACTATAAAACATTTGAAATTTCATAAAATTTGCAGGAGAAAGGTTAAAAGGCAACATTTAATTTATTTAGCAATTAGTCAGGATATGAATGGCAGATACAGCAATAGCTACTATGGACAAAAAGGTATACTACCTTTTCATTGAAATATTTCTAGTGACATCATGGTAACTCCTGCTTGTAAATTGTTGTTGTTGTTCTTGTTGTTGAGTTGCTAAGTTGTGTCCAATTCTTTGTGACCCCGTGGACTGCAGCATGCTAGGCTTCCCTGTCATTCACCATCTCCCTGAGTTTGTTCAAGCTCATGTCCATTGAGTCAGTGATGCCATCCAAACATCTCACCCTCTGTTGTCCACTTCTCCTCCTGCCCTCAATCTTTTCAAGCATTGGGGTCTTTTCCAATGAGTCAGCTCTTCGCATCAGGTGATCAAAATATTGGAGCTTCAGCATCAGTCCTTCCAATGAATATTCAGGGTTGATTTCCTTTAGGATGGACTGGTTGGATCTCCTTGTAGTCCAAGGGACTATCAAGAGTCTTCTCCAGCACCACAATTTTAAAACATCAATTCATCACTACTCAACATTTTTTATGATCCAACTCTCACATCCATACATGACTACTGGAAAAACCATCATTGTGACTATATGCATCTTTGTCAGCAAAGTGATGTCTCTGCTTTTTAGCAAATCTAGATTTGTCATAGATTTCCTTCCAAGGAGCAAGCATCTTTTAATTTCGTGGCTGTATTCACCATTCACAGTGATTTTGGAGCTTAAGAAAATAAAATCTGTCATTGTTTCCACTTTTCCCCAATCTGTTTATTTAAAGTCAAGAAGAAAATGTCAGTGTCAAATCATTGTTAAGTTACTGGCATACTGTCTTTTTTGTTGAACACATTTGCTGGTATTTGGTTTTCCTATATTGTTAAGAGTAGGGCCACTGGGAAACACATCTACAGTGGGCAATTTTCTCATTGAACACTTTGCTGCTCCCTGGAGTTGTGCAATGTGGTGGCAACCCTGGGTGAGAGAACTGTATAGATTTCAACTCAGGAGCCTAAGTTTCTCCCTCAAGAGACTAGAAAAAGGAGAAGAAAATAAACTCATTACCAACAGAGGGAAGGAAATAATAAACATAAGAGTATAGATCAATGGAAATTAAAATAGGAAAACAGTGGAGATGTATTTTTTTAAAAAGCAGATTCTTCAATTTAAAAAAATTGACACATTTGGCAAAGTTTTAGCAATACTGACCAACAAACAAACAAATAAAAAAAAAACCTTCTGCAAATCATAGGTATTAAGACTAAACAGAGGACTTAACTGTAGACCTTGCAGACACTAAAAGGATAAGTGAATGCTACAAACAACTCTACACACATAAATTTGATAGCATAAAATAAATGGATGAATCATGTGAAAAATAAAAACTATCATAATTCATTGAATATGAAATATATAATTTGAATAGCCCTATAACTGTTAAAGAAATTTACTTTGTAATTTGAAAACTGCCAAAATGATATCTCTAGTCCCAGATGGTTTGACTGGAGAATTCTATCAAATATTTAAAAAGGAGTTAACACCAATAGTATATAATCTCTTCCAAAATATAGAAAATGAAATATCAATTTCCAACTCATATTATGAGGCCTGTATTAGCATGATAGCAACCTGGAAAAAAGTGCAAAAAAGGAAACTACAAACCAAAATCTTTCATGAATATAGACGCAAAATTCCTTAATATATTATTTATAAATGAGCAACACATACAAAGAATTTTATAGCATAACCAAGTATTGCTTGTCCCAGGGATGAAAAGCTATATCAATGTTTAAAAATTATTTAATGGGCACTTCCCTGATTGTCCAGTGGATAAGAATCCACCTATCAATGCAGCAGACACAGGTTCCATCCCTGTGGTCTGGGAAGATCCTACATGCCACAGAGCAACTAAGCCTGTGAACCACAACTACTGAGCACACGTACCTAGGGCCCATGTTCTGCAACAAGAGAAACCATTGCAATGGGAAGCTCATGCATTGCAACTAAAGAGTAGCCTGCTCACAGGCAGAGAAAACCTGCACACAGCAGTGAAGACCCAGTGCAGCACCCCAAAAAATTTATTCAATATAACAAATTATATTGACAGGCTAAAGAGCATGTCACATAATCATATCAATCAGGAAAAAGCATGGAAAAAATCCAACATCTTTTCATGATAAAAACATTCAGGAAAATAGGAATACATGGGAACTTCCTAAACTTTGAAAAAGAGCATCTGTAAAAAACCTGTAGCTAACATTTCACTTAATTGTGAAAAACAGAATGCTTTCCCTTGATAGGACACAAAGCAAGGGCGTTTGTTCTCACAGGCCTTATTCAAAATATTGTTGGAAGACTAGTATATTGTGGGAACGTAAATTGGTACAGACATTATAAAAAACAGTATGGAGGTACCTCAAATAATTAAAAATATAACTACAATATGATCTAGTCATTCTACTCTGGGCACATATCTGAAAAAGATGAAACATTAATTCAAAAAGATTCCTACATCCCAATGTTCATAGAAGCACTATTTACAATAGCCAAGACATGGAAGCAACCCAAGCATCTCTCAACACACAAATGGATAAAGAATGGTATATGTATACAGTGGAATATTACTCTGCCATAAAAAATGACGACCTTCTGCTATTTGCAACAATGTGAATTGTCTTCCTTGGTGGCTTAGCAGTAAAGCACTCACCTGCCAATGCAGGAGACATGGGTTCAATCCCTGGGTTAGGAAGATCCCCTGGAGAAGAGAATGACAACCCACTCCAGTTTTCTTGCCTGGGAAATCCCATGGACAGAGGAGCCATGGTGTCATGAAGAGCTTGGCATGACTTAGCTACTCAGCAAACACACATGCATGAATGGATCTTGAGTATTGCATGCATGGGTGTGTTCAAAGATCTCCAACTCTTTGTGCCTCCATGAACTGTAGCCCGCCAGGCTCTTCTGCCAGGATTCTCCAGGCAAGAATGCTAGAGTGGGTCATCATTCCCTTCTCCAGGGAATCTTCCTAAACCAGGGATCAAACCCAGGTCTCGCGCACTGCAGGCAAATTCTTTATCATCTGAGACTTTTCTAGAATGTCATATAAATGTATCATAATCATACAATGTGTAGCCTTTTCAGATTGGCTTCTTTCACTTAGCAATATGCATTTAAGATTCACCAATTTTTTTTTGCATGACTTGATATACAGATCTCACATGTCCTTTACATAGTTTCTTTCAATGATAACATTATAAAATTATAGTACAATATCACAACCACAATCTGACATTGATACATTCAAGATACAAAATATTTCCATCACCAGAAGGATTCCTCATTTTGTCATTTATAACCACAGCCACTACACTCTCTTGCCCCCTCCTAAACCCCTGGAAACTGCTAATCTTTTTCCCACTTCTATAATTTATTATTTCAAGAACATTACCTAAATGAAATCATAAAATATATAACCTTTGGGGATCAGCTTTTTTCACTCAGCATGTCTCTGAAGATTAATCCAGTCTCTTGCGTGTGTCAATAGTTTGTTTCTTTTTAGTGTTAGGTGGTAGTATTCCAGGGTATTGATGTACCATAGACTTTTCTTATTTTTTTTAACTAAAACTATTGGTTTATTTATGGTTTGTAAATTTAATATTGAGGTTATGATTACACAATTAAAACATAAACAAATTTATTAGAAAGCAAATTCTTTTTATTTGAATTCTTATTCTGGGAAAAACTACATAACCAGTTTCTTTAACCATTCACCTGTTAAAGGACATGTGGATTATTTTAGTTTTTTTTTTTTTAACTGAAGTATAGTAGATTTGCAATATTATATTAGCTTCAGGTATACAGCATAGTGATTCAGTATTTTTATAGATTATACTCCATGTAAAGTTATTGCAAAATAATGGTTATAATTCCTTGTGCTTATCTACTTTATACATAGCAGTTTGTACCTCTTAATTCCATACACCTATCTTGCCCCTCTCTGCTTTCCTCTCCCCACTGGTATCCAGTAATTCACTTTCTATATCTTAATTTGTTTTCTATGTTTTTTAGTCTGTTTCTATTTTGCTATACACATTTATTTGTTTTATTTTTTAGATTATACATATAAGTGATAACATACAGCTGTCTCTTATTTCACTAAACATAATACCCTGTGTAGGGAAGATCCCCTGGAGTAGGAAATGGCAACCCACTCCAGTATTGTGGAGATTCCTTGAGAATCCCATGGACAGAGTGATTAACACTTGCCTGGAAAAGCAAAACTATAGAGATGGTTAAATGGATAAGTTGTTGCCAGGAGTTTTGGAAGTAGAAGAGGAGGTTGAATAATTTAAACGTAGGTGGTATTTTAGGGCAATATAACTACTTTGTGTGGTACTATAATTGTGGATACATGACACTATGCATTTGTCATAACCCACAGACCTTCACAGCACAAAGAGTGACCAGTAATGTGTGCAAATTTTAAAAAAATCATCTAGAAGATTTTGTTTCCAGGGTGGAAGGTAGACTGAGATGAAACAATCTTACTGTATTCCAGATGTATGAATAATTTCAGTTGTGGGTGTGAGGGAAAAATAAGTGCTAACCTAATTAATTTTAAAAATGAGTAGAAATTGTAAAACTAAAAGCAAAAGAACTGGACATAAGAACTGTGCTCTAGTTGACAGTACTGTTGCATAAGGTGTTTGTTGCTGCTCAAGGGATCTTCTCTAGTTGTGGTGAATGGGCTACTCTTTGTCATGGTGCATGGACTTCTCAGGGCGGTGACTTCTCTTGTTGCATAGCACAGGCTCTAGAGAGTGTGGGCTTGAGTAGTTGTGGCACATGGGCTCGGTAGTTGTGGTACATGTGCTTAGTTGCCTCGTGGCATGTGGACTCTTCCAGACCCAAGATTGAATCTGTGTCCCCTGCATTGGTAGGTGAATTCTTATCCACTGTTCCACCAGGGAAGTTCTGTATTAACCATTTTGCAACCATTTTATGAATATACAAGGATTGGATAGTTATGTAAATGGATGGCATACGGCAGGAACTAGGTTTCCCATAGTCACAGTAAGAATTATAGATAATTGAGCAAGAGGAGAAAGCCAGAATGATTCATATTGTATGAAATTAAAGCCCCCACTTACACAATTAAGTTATTTAATTAATAAATAAATTGAGGAAGAGACAAATCCCCATAAAGAATTCCAAATAATTTATGTAGATATTCTGCTTACAAGAATGTAGAGTAATTGCCCACTTCTTAAGTGTGCCTATGCAGAGTGACTTCCTACCAATATGGAAAGGGGGAGAAAAGAGAGTAACTTAATAGTGGAGAAACCTAACATTACCTCAAGCTGAGCGATTCAAGTTCATACAAACCATGATAAATTATGTTGATACTATGGACCCTTGATATGGTATGATGAAAATGGTACATTACTTTAGTGGTCTTCCTCCTCAAAACCCATAATCCCTGAGAAAAATATCAGGCAAATCACAATGAAGGGACATTCTACCAAATATCTGACTATTTCTTTACAAAACTGTCAAGGTCTTAAAAAGGAGAATATGAGAAAGCCTAACAGCGAAGGAGATATGATGACCAAATGGGGTATTCTGAATGAGATTCTGAAACAGAAAAAGAATATTAGGTAAAAATGAAGGAAATCTGAAGTATGGGCTTTAGTTCATAATAAGGTATTGATATTGGTTCATTAATTATGGCAAATATACCAAACTGATGTAAGAGGTTAATACTAGGGGAAACTGAATAGGAAATATATTAGAACTCTCTGTACGATCTTCACAACTTTCTTGTAAATTCATAACTTTTCTAAAATTTAAAGTTATTTAAAAATGTGAAAGGATAAGTTGAGAGTTAAATTCTAAGCTTTGTTACTATGTTTAGGGCCTAATTACATGGTTTGTGGAAAAAGAACAGTTTCCAAATAACAGCTTTTTTGTTTAGAAATGTACTCACTAATGTTTCAATTAAAGAATGGCAGTTTCTTCCCAACATATGACTGTTCAAAGCCACAGAGACTAAAATAGACACAAGGAATTGTGGATATTATGATGGCAGGGGAGCTTAAAGACTCCTTTGATTTAGTTTAGACATTTAAAATGCCCGAGAAGCAGTGTAGAATGTTCTTTTCTCTGTTTATCTTAGAAAATTGTAGATTGGAGTTGCTTCCTCGAAAGGCACTACAGATATTATATCAAAAATATAATTCTGGGTGTTGTTTCAGTACATGTAGTCAACAACTCTTGGGGCTCTAAATGATGAGATAGGAGGAGAAAAATTGCCTCAGATGAAGGTATATTGGGAGAAACTACCCTGGGACTCATGAGATAGCAGTAATCTAAAATCATTTTGGTTTCTGAAGGTGTATGGTGACTATTTGAAAAGGTTCAAATTCCATTTGGAAAGATAGCTCTCTCAAATTTCAGGCATGGGTGCTTCAGGCATGATGTATGCTTTTCTGGCAAAAGAGATGATTTCTCAAGGGAAGTGATACAAACATTCTGTGTCATTTGATCAGAGTAGCCATTTAACTTCAACCTCATTCAATTTAGATGGCTTAGGTAGTCTGTAGTAGCACAGAGAGCAAAGAAGATGGGTGGATTTCCCTCACTGGCTGCTTAAAATTGCTTCAACAAGGACTTCCTTGACAAGGGTCTAATTGAAACTTACAGTAACAATGATTTAGAGCAGTTTCAGCATTGGAAGAGAGATACTAAAGAGATTGAAGAAAAGAAAGCTAAGGATCCAGAGATCTCCTGAACCTGCTCAGTGTTCAGATAGTCCGGGAATAATCACAAGATTATTATATATAAATTATTATTATATAAATAGCACAAGATCCTATTTATAATGTAGATCTGCTCTCATGTGTCTGGTTTGAGGCTGGGGTACTTACTAAACATTTAATAGGGGTTCCGTAAGCTACATAGCAATCAAAAGGCGGTATCTGTTGGCTGCTTTTTTCATATAATAGTGGTGATGAGAATATGTTAGAAGAGGAACTGCAAAGTTAAATTTTCTGGAGTGACCATTTTAATACCTCCTTGTCTTCCTGGAGCAATCAGGTCTGCTACTAAGAAGTGGTAGTTGCTCAGTCATGTCCAACTCTTGCGACCCCATGACTGTAGCCCACCAGGCTCCTCCGTCCATGGGAATTCTCCAGGCAAGAATATTGGAGTAGGTAGCCATTCCCTTCTCCAGGGGATCTCCCCAACCCAGGGATCAAACCTAGGTCTCCTGCTTGGCAGGTGGATTCTTTACCATCTGAGTCTAGTGTTCATATCCAAGAACATTTTTTAAAAGATTGCTATACTACTCCATGCAAATTATAAGAATGGTTCATACTGGATATTAAAGAGTTCTGGTGAAACTTACAGATCTGTAAAAACTATGAGTTGTTTCAGATTTTTAAAAAATGTCTAGAAATTTTGTAGATGTGTTGGTAAATTCCTGTTTGTTTCTTTCTAGGAGATGTGGATGGGAGTGGGCAAAGAGGAAGGACCTTATCTCCAACTGTTTCCAAGTCCCTACCAAGTAGTTTAATTTTTTCCACTGTTCTGCTTGCAATGTTTTCATTCCCCACCCATTCTACATAATTAAAATTACTTCTTACAAATATATGTAATATGTAATGAATTTACCATCAAATCCCCAGGTTTCCACTGAGTTAAATTATAGAGAAACAGTTAAATTTGCCTGAAAAACAATGGATATAACTTTTGTATCAGAGAAGTGAGAGTCCAGCACTGTCTTTTAGTCTCCTAGAATTTACATGTGCATGTCCACAAGCGCACACGTAAGATATAAGGCAGGGCTCTTGGCTGTCTGTATTAACTAAGAGATATGTTAGATTGTGTTATTCTTCATTAGATAATGGTCCTCTTTACCCTGAAAGTCCTAATTCTCCTAACCAGATGATTATGTAAGTATCTCAAATATTTCTAAAAGCATTTGTAAACACTTTTTAAAAATGATAATACCACTGTTACATATCACAGATATACCACCATTTTCCTTTCTGAAAAAAATTAGCAAAGAGACACTTCTTTATTTATTGAGATATAATTTACATATAACGTTGTGTAAGTTTAAAGTGCACGTGTAGATTTGATTCATTTATATGGTGCAATATGATGACACTGAAGCTTTAGCTAACACCTCTGTCAGGTTGCATAACTATTTTCTTTTTATGGTTAGAACATTTCAAATCTAGTCTCTCAGCAATTTTGAAATATATTTAAATAGTGTTGATTCTATACTCTGCATTAGATCTCCAGAACTTTTGTTGTTGTTCAGTCACTCAGTCATGTCCAACTCTTTGCAACCCCATGGACTATAGCACACCAGGCTTCCCTGTCCTTCACTACCTCCCAGAGTTTGCTGAAACTCACATCCACTGAGTCAGTGATGCCATCCAACCATCTCATCCTCTGCCACCTTCTTCTCTTTTGGCCCTCAGTCTTTGCTAGCATCAAGATATTTTCCAATGAGTCCCCTCTTCACATCAGGTAGCCAAAGTTTTGGAACTTATTACCTTCTAATTGTAAGTTTGCCTCCTGCGCCACATCTCCTCAATTCCCACACCCATTAGCCACTCGGAACCACCATTCAACTCCCTGTTTCTATGAGTTTGGCTTTTTATATTCCACATACAAGTGGTATCATAGAATATTTGTCTTTCTCTGTCTACTTTATCTCACTAGGCATAATGTCCTCAAGATTCATTGAGTTCAGTTCAGTTCAGTCGCTCAGTCATGTCCGACTCTTTGCGACCCCATGGACTGCAGCACGCCAGGCTTCCCTATCCATCACCAACTCCCAGAGTTTACTCAAATTCACGTCCACTGAGTCAGTGATACCATCCAACCATCTCATCCTCTGTCGTCCCCTTCTCCTCCTGCCTTCAATCTTTCCCAGCATCAGTGTCTTTTCAAATGAGTCAGCTCTTTGCATCAGGTGGCCTAAGTATTGGAACTTCAGCTTCAACATCAGTCCTTCCAATGAATATTCAGGATTGATTTCCTTTAGGATGACCTGGTTGGATCTCCTTGCAGTTAAAGGGACTCTCAAGAGTCTTCTCCAACACCATAGTTCAAAAGCATCAATTCTTCAGCACTCAGCTTTCTTTATAGTCCAACTCTCACAACCATACATGACTAACGTCTCTGCTTTTTAATATGCTGTCTAGGTTGGTCATAACTTTTCTCCCAAGGAGTAAGCATCTTTTAATTTCATGGCTGCAGGCACCATCTGCAGTGATTTTGGAGCCCAAAAAAATAAAGTCTGCCACTGTTTCCACTGTTTCTACATCTATTTGCCATGAAGTGATGAGACCAGATGCCATGATCTTAGTTTTCTGAATGTTGAGCTTTAAGCCAACTTTTTCACTCTCCTCTTTCACTTTCATCAAGAGGCTCTTTACTTCTTCTTCACTTCCTGCCATAAGGGTGGTGTCATCTGCATATCTGAGGTTATTGATATTTCTCCTGGCAATCTTGATTCCAGGTTGTGCTTCATCCAACCCAGCGTTTCTCATGATGTACTCTGCATATAAGTTAAATAAGCACAGTGACGATATACAGATATATAATGCCAAAGATTCATTCATGTTGTCACAAATGGCAGAATTTCCTTCTTGACTGAATAATATTCATATATATGAATATCATATATATATAATGAATATATATCATGGATATATATAATATTCATATATATGTATATCATATTTCTTTATCCATTCATCCATTGATAAACACTAAGGTTGTTCCCACATCTTGGTTATTGTGAATAATGCTGCAGTGAACAAGGGCATGCAGAGATCTTTTTGACATCCCGTTTTCCTTTCATCTCACTTCAATATATACCCAGAAGTGAGATTGCTGGATCATATAGTAATATTTACATTCCCACCAACAATGTACGAGAGCTTCTTTTTCCACATCCTCACCAGTACATGTTACCTCTGTTATTCTTGATGATAGTCATTCTAACATGTGGAGGTAATATCTCTTTGTGGTTTTGAGTTGCACTTCCCTGATGATTAGTAATGTTGACCATCTTTTTATATGCCTGTTATTCATTTGAATGTCTGCTTAGGAAAAAAGTCTGTTCAGTTCCTCTGCCCATTTTCTAATTGGATTGTTCGGGGATTTGCTGTTGTTGTTATTGAGTTCTATGGCTACTTTATGTATGTTGGATATTAACGCTGTATCTTATATATGGTTTTCAAAAATATCTTCTTCTGTTCTATAGGTTCCCTTTTCATTTTGTTGATTGTTTCTTTTCCTGTGCAGAAACTTGTAGTTTAATTGAATCTCATTTGTTTTTGTTTTTGTCGCTTCTTGTTTTAGTGTCATATCCAAAAAGTCATTACCAATACCAATGGCAAGGAGATTCTCCCCTATGTTTTCTTTCAGTAGTTTTACTTATGTTTTAGATCTTATGTTTAAGTCTTTAATCTATTTTGAATTAATTTTAGTGAGTGATGTAAGACAGATTCAATTTCATTTTTTCTGCAGGTTTTTATTCAGTTTTTCAATCACCATTTGCTGAAGAGACTATTCTTTCCTCACTGAGCATTCTTAGCTTACTTGTCAAAAGTTAGGAATCTAATTGCTAGTCTATATGAGAGTTGCATTTTTAGTTTGGTACTGAACCAAGTTCATTTGCCCAACACACAGCAAGCCAAGCACTGAGATGCCAAGGTTTGCAGCAGAGAAAAGTTTTATTTACAAAGCAGCCAAGTTATGAAATTGGAGAACAAATCTCAAATACACCTCCCCAAAGATAGGGTTAAGGATATGTATGGGATAAAGAGGCAGGGTAGTGTGAGGCATGGGGAAAAGTGATTGGAGGTAACAAAAGTTAGGTAATTGGTGGTCTGCACAAGCATGGTCATACTTAATGGCGTTTCATAGGACATGTTAAGAAAATGTCAGCATTAGCATGTTCTGAGGGCAGAGGTTTTGACCCTCTCACCAAAAGTTATCCATTGGGCACTCATGCAAGCCAGTTGAATGGTCAGTGGTCTTGACTGACTTGAGCTAAGCAAGAACAAACTTAAGTCCTGAAAAACAACTTAGGCAACTGTTCATATAGTGACATGCACACACACAAGTGCATATATATATCTATATATATATATGACCCATAATGCTATCAGAGTTATTATCTACAGGGAAGGTTGAAGGAATCTTGTGATATACTGTTTAATCTATGTGAAGATTAGAGGGTATGAAATTTGCAAGAATAATTAAAATGATCTTGACGAGTGAAGGATGGTTACAATTGAGTATTTATTAGACAAGCAAGTTACAGTTTAATGGATCTAATCCTCAGTTTCAGTTTTTAAAGAAAAGGTCAAAATTATTTTCACAGTAGCCATTTTATATTCCTGCCAGCATTGTATGATTAACAGTTTTATTACATCCTCACCAGTATTTGGTATTTTTATTATTTTGTATTTTTGACATTCTAATGTGTGTGGTGATATTTCATTGTGGTTTTAATTTGCATTTCTCTGATGGTATTGATGCTGAATATCTTTTTCCGTGCTTTTATGCCATCTATATATGCTCTTTGGTGAAATATGTGTTCATGTGCTTTTTCCACTTACTAAGTATATTTTTCTTACTGTTAAGTATTGAGTTCCTTATGTATTCTTAATGCTAATACTTAGCTAGTTATATATTTTGCAGATATTTTCTGCCAGTTAATAGCTTGTCTTTTCATCCTCTTTACAAAGATTTTTGCCAAGCACAATTTTTCAATTTTGATGAAATTCAATTATCAACTTTTCTTTTATGAATTGTACTTTTGGTGTCAAGTCTGAGAACTTGCTGCCTCTAGCCCTATATTCTAAGTGTTTTGTCTTGTTTCTTTTTCTACAGTGTTGTAGTTTTGTATTTGACATTTAAGTCATAGATCCATTTTGAGTTAATTTTTTTTATAACATGCAAGATTTAGGTCAAGGTCAAGTAGTGACACTTAGGTAAAGTTTGGTTGATTTTTATTGGTTATATTTTTCTGTTTAGTTTCCATACCTTTTCATTTATTACAGGTGTCTGTTTCATTAACTCATTGAACATCTTTTGAAGAGTGTTAATGTTTTTGTTTTAGCAAGCAATTGCCTTCTTTTGGTTCAAACCACACTATTTATCTTGCTTGTGGTGGACAGAAATTTGAATCCCAGATCAGTTATTTTAGTGTTAGTTGCATGCTGCTTTTAGACTGTCTCACACATGCTTGGCTCACCCATCAGACAGAAACCTAGGCAGAGAATATACATAGAATTTAGGATTTCTTTTTACTATTTTTCTCCTATGATTCCTTCCTCACTTCTCAGTGGCTGTTGTTCAGTGACCATGATCTCTTGTTTCCTCAGGAGAGAAAATAGGTGCTTTTTAAAAAAACACAAGTTTCATGACCTCATATTGCACCTCTACTGTAACCTATACTTTGGCACTTCCCTGGTGTCTCAGACGGTAAAGAATCTGCCTGCAGTGCAGGAAACCAGGGTTCGATCCCTGGGTCGGGAAGATTGACTGGAGAAGGAAATGGCAACCCACTCAAGTATTCTTGCCTGTAAAATCCCATGGATGGAGGAGCCTGGCAGGCTATAGTCCATGGGGTTGCAAAGAGTCGGACACGACTGAGCAACTTCACTTGATGCTTGATAAAAACAGTAAACTCACCCATGCTGGCCTTTCAAATATCAATCCTTGTCCAAAATATGCTTGCTTTTTTAATTTTCCAAAGCCTTCAAGTCATTAAATTTTGTATGTTATCTAGAGTTTGTGTGATAGCTGTAATGCTATGTCAATTTGACTCGTTTCTACAGTACCCTGAAAGTGAAAGTTAGTCACACAGTCATGTCTACGGTACCCTATTATTCAATAAAAGCCTAACTTAGGTGTTGAAGTGAGGGTATCTTGATAAAATTGAAGTCATACAGATTAAATTTTAAATACATGTCATGGAGATTATCTAGGACGATTATGGAGGACCTTATGAACTTTTTTAGAAGGGCCTAAAAGCAGGGCTGGGTTTTCCAGGTGGCACAGTGGTAAAGAATCTGCCCACCAATGCAGGAAACATGAGTTCGTTCAATCTCTGGGTTGAGAAGATCCTCCGGAGAAGGAAATGGCAACCCACTCCAGTATTCTTATCTGGAGAATCCCACAGACAGAGGAGCCTGGTGGGTTACAGTCTATGGGGTCTAAAAGAGTCAGACACAGCTTAGCAACTTAACAACAACAAAAGCAGGGCTAAATTTCCCTTAAGATAAACAGAAGAAATGCTATCTGGGAACTACAGCTTCAACCCATGACTGTGGAGTTTGAACTAGCCCATGAACTTCGCTTCCTGATTCCTAGCCTGTGGATTTTGGACGTGCAGCCATTGGGGGCTAAGAAAGTCTAAAATGTATAGAGCAGGCACTCACGAAGGGACAGGGGAGGGCAGTGTAGAGAGTGAGAGCAAATAACCAGAGCAACAGCAAGCGTGAGAGATAGAACATACATATCCTACTGGTTGTGCTTCTCTGGTTCAGCTCTGACTCAAACACTCCTTCATTCTAACAACCCATTGGTGTTTTATATTTTGAACACAATAAGTCCAGGATGTAAATTCTTTAAAAGAGGGCCGTTTAAAGTTGATATTTGTTCTCTCACCTGACTCATTTCCTTTTATCTATTGGTTATTTTTTTTATTGTGCACTAATTTAACTGGTACTAATCTATGAAAATACTAAGATTCTTAAACTGAAGGTTCTCTCTTTTATAGGGAATTTGAATTATTTTCTACAAGGAGTCTCAGGAGCATTACTGACTGGGGACCAAGAAGAATTTCTGTCCTCTTCCATTCAGGTTAATCTCCTAGTCACTCAGCCTAACAACTATTTTATATCTAGGCCAAACTCTGAATTCCATATCATCGTGCTGAAATGTATTTTCTCTCAGGGCAATCTACCCTTCTTACATACTTACTCCTATAACTACCATTTCAGCACTCATTACAAGGAAACTTTCCTTCAAAATTTACTTCTTTTCCTTTTAAATAACTCTGCACATTTCCTGTAATCTCGGGAACATAGCAGAACTTATTTTTTTAAGAAAGAGTTTGTATTGTAATAGTGGACTTGTAATACACCATACAACCAGAAGTAGAATAACTAAATATTATAGGGTGATAGTAAGTTTTGTGTTCTGTAGCACAAATCCTCCTTGCACGTCTGCTAAGTCACTTCAGTCATGTCCGCCTCTTTGCAACCCCATGGACTATAGCCCACCAGGCTCCTTCGTCCATGGAACTCTCCAGGCAAGAATACTGGAGTGGGTTGCCATTTCCTTCTCCAGGGATTCTTCCTGACCTAGGGATCGAACCTGTGTCTCTTATGTCTCCTGTATTGGCAGGTGGATTCTTTACCACTAGTGCTGCCTGGGAAGCCCCAAATCCCCCTTACTTGTCTTTTTTTATCCCCAAGAATTGTCTTTGCTTTTCTTTGTTTGTTCTGCCATGTGGGTTTTCTCATCACATTGTACTAAAATCCCATTGGGAATGAAAGTATATTGGATTGCTTAATTTGTGGTTTCCTCACATTTTACTGAATTGAATAATCCTATTCCTGACTACTGGGCTTCTCTATTAAGTCTTCTATCTACTTCCGTGCTGTTTCATAAGTTCTTCTTGAAGGCTGTCTATAGCTTTTGGTTTTTTTAGCCCAAGGTAGCAACATGAATTATTAGAATCTATTCTGATATAGAGTATAGAAATATATTTATTAGAATAGATATTCTGAATAAGATTGTTTCTTCATTTATACTTTATCATTTGTTTTAACTGTTCTTTATTCTCATATATGTTGTACTAAAAAAACTAGCTAAATTTATTAAGAATTTCTTTTTTAATCTTCATGTCCTATATATTTAGTTTTTTTCATTATATTGCTTAAGCCTTCTTGCACAGTGCTGAATAATTTTAGTGGTAACAAGAATACATGTCTTGCATTTTCCTTTTTTACTATAATCAACATGCTTCCTTAGCTTCATTCTTAAGTATGAAGCTTAACCAATCAAAATTAGGAAGTTCTATTTTTAGTTTGCTAATAATAGTATGTTACACACATTTTTAAATTAAATTGATTCAAATTTTTTTCTTCATACTTTGAGATGATATCTTTTCTTGTTTAACCTAACATTTTAGTCACTATCCCCAATAGAATTTATTTCTGATGCTGGACAATTCTTAAATATTTGAGACAAATTCTAGTTGGCCATGATATGTTGTATTACTATTTTTAAAGTGTTGCTAGATTCAGTTTATCAAACATTTATTGTTATTTTGAAGCTATATGACATATACATTCATTAGTAGGATTAACTTATAATTGTATTTTCTCTTGTTTTCTTGCACATTTTAATATCAGGGTTATAAAAAGTAGCTTTTAAAATCATGCTAGCATAAATAAACAATTCATGAATGGATGAAAGACAAAGCTGAGGAGCTTGCACATAAGACCAAACTGGATAAAAATGATAGAAAGAGAAAATATAAGAAAGTTAGAGGGTCACCCTAGGAAGTAAAATGTTTGAATAATAGAAATTCCGAGAAGAGAAAAAATGAGTTGAGAGGAATTAATTCAAAGAAGCGATTCAAATAATTTTCATTTCCCAAAACTAAAAGACATGAGTTTCTGGACTAAATGGACCCACTGAGAACAATATATGGAAAATGACCCACAAAAAGTCACATCACAGTGAACTTTCAGAAAAACAGGGACAAAGATATAATTGTAAATGCTTCTGGGTAGGAAAAAGTAGATCACCTTTGTTCAGTTCAGTTCAGCCACTCAGTCATGTCTGACTCTTTGTGACCCCATGGACTGCAGCATGCCAGGCTTCCTGTCCATCACCAACTCCCGGAGCTTACTCAACTCGTGTCCATCAAGTCGGTGATGCCATCTAACCATCTCATCCTCTGTCATCCCCTTCTCCTCCTGCCTTCAATCTTTCCTAGCATCAGGGTCTTTTCCAATGAGTCAGTTCTTCGTATCAGGTGACCAAGGTATTGGAACTTCAGCTTCAGCATCAGTCCTTCCAATGAATATTCAGGACTGATTTCCTTTAGGATGGACTTGTTGGATCTCCTTGCAGTCCAAGGGACTCTCAAGAATCTTCTCCAACACCACAGTTCAAAAGCATCAATTCTTCGGTGCTCAGCTTTCTTTATAGTCCAACTCTCACATCAATACATGACCACTGGAAAAACTATAGCCTTGACTAGACGGACCTTTGTTGGCAAAGTAATGTCTCTGCTTTTTAATATGCTGTCTAGGTGGTCAGAACTTTTCTTCAAAGGAGTAAGCGTCTTTGAATTTCATGGCTGCAATCACCATCTGCAGTGATTTTGGAGCCCAAAAAAATAGTCTCTCACTGTTTCTATTGTTTCCCCATCTATTTGCCATGAAGTGATGGGACCAGATGCCATGATCTTAGTTTTCTGAATGTTGAGCTTTAAGCCAAATTTTTCACTCTCCTCTTTCACTTTCATCAAGAGGCACTTTAGTTCTTCTTTGCTTTCTGCCATAAGGGTGGTGTCATCTACATATCTGAGGTTATTGATATTTCTCCTGGCAATCTTGACTCCAGCTTGTGCTTCATCCAGCCCAGCATTTTGCACGATGTACCCTGCATATAAGTTAAAAAAGCACGGTGACAGTGTACAGCGTTGACGAACTCTTTTCCCGATTTGGAACCAGTCTGTTGTTCCATGTCTAGTTTTAACTGTTTCTTCTTGACCTGAATGCAGATTTCTCAGGAAGCAGCTCAGGTTACCTTTGTAGGGAAACAAAATTTGCCACCCTAAAGTATCTCCTTGGCATACAGATTATTTCGAGCTGAAAATTATCAAAGCCCAAAAGACTCAGGGAGAAATTTTGACCTTCCCCCTAACTGCCTAAAAGAGCTGAATCTTTTAGGCAGATGGATAAAGAATCTGTTTCTGGGCTAGGTGTAGTGGTAGTGGTGGTGGGGAATTCTTAGAAATGAGAGTCCACCTCATGTCCTATTGCCTCTGTGTGGCCCAGCAAACATTTGTTTACCAAATACTTGTTTTTCCATCTCCTTGTGAATTACCTTCCTCCCCTTTGAAATCCCAAACCACTACCCGCAACATCCTGTTTTGTCTTTGGCTAAAGATGGCATTTCCTGTTGGCTCAGTGGTAAAGAATCCACCTGCAATGCAGGAGATGCAGGAGACATGGGTTCAATACCTGGGTCAGGATCTTGCCTGAGGAAGAATAGAGAATAGAGGAGGGCAGACAGAAGAGCCTGGCAGGCTACAGTTCATAGGGTCGCAAAGAGTCAGACACAACTGAAGCGACTGAGCACGCACGCAAAGATGACATTTAAGGTGACAGGTTCAATCATTTTGGTGAGTTTCCCAGTTTTTCTGGGTCTCTCCCATGTATATGTGTTGTTACGCTTCTGTGTGATTTTCTCCTGTTAATCTGTCTCATGTCAATTTAATTCTTAGAGCAGCCTGAAGAACCTAAAATGGTAAAGGAAAATTTCTTCCTTTCTTTCTTACTTACAAAGGATCAGGAGTCAAAATGATATCTACCCTCTCAACAGCAACACTGACAGCTACAAAACTATGTAGCAATTTCTTTGAAATTCTGAGAGAAAATCACTTTCCACTTAGAATTCTACACCCAGTCAAAAAATATTGATCAAGCAAGAGAGCAGAATAAACATGTGTTTAGATATGTCAAGTCAAAAATTTAACTTCTCTATATCTTTTTGTCAGAGCCTATTGAAAAACATATCCTACCAAAACAAGCAATACCAGTAAAAAGAAGGCAAAATCTGATTTTAAAAAATGGGGTGTGAGTGTGATATCTAATGGGGCTTGACATCAGCAAGATGGCAGTACAGGAATTCCTAGACTCTTCTTCCCTCAACAAACACACTGATTCAGCAACAATTCACAGGCACATTCCATTTGTGAGGAATCAGAAATCAATTGAAAACCTCTTGCACCCCAGCTGAGCCTGAAACCAGACTCACTAAAGCTGGTAGGAGATTCAGGACACTTTATACTCAAAACCCTGCCTATACATGCAGCATCATAAGATCAGGAAGAGACTCCCTAGCTCCCAACCTCACCTAATGGCCCAACTATTCCAACGGGGTTTCCTGAGGACTAGCTTCTGTCTTGCTAGCCTTGAAGCTCTAATGGGTACAGCTCAGACTAGCTGCACAGGGAAAATGGAGGTGGTAGCTTAGATTGATTGGTGCCATAGATTCGTGTTTACAACAGAGTGAGCAGATGAAAAATCTGATCTCTCAGCTTCCCCTTATGGAGGGAAAAAGTTGAACTATGTGCAGAGTGTCCCAGTTTATCTGGGGCTGCCCAAAGAACAAGGATTTATCTTGCCAATCTTGAAGCTGTGATGAGTCCAGCATAATTTAGCCACCAAGACTTGAGCTAGTAGATGCCATAGCCACCCCCCACCCATGTTCCCTTCCTAGAACCTTTAGTTTCTTAGACATTATTATTATTACTACTATTTAATACTGTCCTGGCCAAAGCTTATTGCCTTTCACGGACAACATACCATGGGTTACACTGAGAAAATTATCAGTGTTCATGCGGTTTATTGAAAGTCTATCTTCTCCTGTATTAGAGGACCCTCATAATATTTAAGAATCTTTATATTCTTATAGACTCCATATTCCAAGACACAATTTCCACTGCAAACTTTTTAGATTGTGGCCTTTTACTTGATTTATGTATTTTATGCTCCCTCAAAAGGGATACTTGCATGCTAAGTAGCTTCAGGGTGTCCAACTCCTAGTGACCCTATGGACTATAGACTGCCAAGCTCCTCTGTCCATGGGATTTTCCAGGCAAGAATACCGGAATGGGTTGCCATATTCTCCTCCAGGGGATCTTCCCAGCCCAGGGATCGAACCTGCATCTCTTATGTCTCCTGCGTTGGCAGGCAGATTCTTTACCACTAGTGCCATCTAGGATGCCCTGTTCCCTCAAGATACAGATCTCCATTTCAAAATCACTCTCTCTCTCTCTCTTTTTTGCTTGGCTTCTCTCCTTCTTCTAGATGAGAGAAAGAAGTTTTCATTTCATTTCCTAGACAAATATCTCGTGTCTTTGCCTTACTCTTCTGGGACTATATTCCATAAACTATAAACTTCTTCAAATATTTTAAGCCCTTTTTCCTGTTTTTTTTTCTTCTGCTTATGTTTATAAGCACAGACTCTAGACTTGAACCCCAATTCTACTACTTAAGTGCTGTGTGAGTTTGAATATGTCACCTAGCCTTTCTGAGCTTTATTTTCCTTTCTGTGAACAAACAGGTTTGTGTCAAAGTATTAATATTAAGTGAGAAAATCTATATAGAGTGTTTAGCAGTATGTTGGTGTATGGTAAGAACTGAATTGTTGGGGATTATGCTAAAAATAACGATGCTGACCCCAATAATGACGCTTAGTTTTCTGCTATCTTAGACCAACTTTCCCTCATCCCTGAAACCTCCGCAAGTTACTTTAATCACAACCCTCGTTGAAAGATGGCTACCTGTTCCCACCAACTCATCCTTGCTTAAATCCACAGACTTCTGCCCTCACTGCTTGACTAAAACTGCTCTCAGGATGAGGCTTAATCTTTCTTGTCCTAATCCAGAGCTCAATCACCTAAACCATAATGCCTCCTGTCAGATTTGTTGGCTGAACCCACTGGCATGTTTTTTCAATTATACATGATTTATCTGGATCTCAAAAATGGATCTGAACAGTTGTCATTATGTAAGTTATCAGAAAAGAGAAGATAGGCCTTCTTCAATAGAAAAAGTGACATCTAATTTCTCAAGTGTCGTTTCTTGAAGTACTACAATCAAATGCTTCTGACCTGATTTCAGATCATTTTCATTCACTCCTCCACTCTTGTCAATCTTATCGCCCTCCATCTACATTGTGTTCTCCTAAGAAATTTTTAAATAAAAATGTTTCATAATCACTATTAAAAAAACCAAGGATTCTTGAATTAATAATCATTATAATATGGCTTTTTTTGTGCACTAGGTCTGCATTTGAAACCACTGAATTGCATCCAACTTGGGTATATGGTCCCTTTCTTTGAAAATTGAGCTGTGGTTCTATATTTGCTTTCTGGAGAAAATGCTGAAGGCATTCATTCCACCAGTGCAGCAAAGGAGAGGGCCTTGCTTCAGGCAGCAGAGAAATCTAATTCTAGAGTCTAATAAGGAAATCTGGGCAGATGAATACCAAGGAGAAGGTGATGTTGATCTAGTTGAGTGCACTGCAGAATTAAAACTTGATGGGAAATCATTGCACTTCAGGGAATAGGACCGGCAAAGGCTTAGAGCATGATATGAGGATCAATATTGGAAGAATAAAATAATTGAATTAGCAAATCCCCGGGACAAATAGTCTGAAGGGAACTTCAGCAGCACAGCTCTGACTGACTTATGAAAATTAACAGGAATTAGGAAAAGGAATGGGTCCCAATGTTTTGGAGTCTGGCCTCCCAACTCTCTGCTGGACCCAGGATGTACCTCACTCTACAAATGAAACTGCCACTGCTGTTGCCCCAGTAATCTGAAGCTGATTATCTCACGTCTAAGAGGGATTGGCAATCCGATTCAGGCTTTTGTATGAAAAGACCAAAGTATTTGTTTCCATTTGTCTCAGCCACTTACTAGCTGTGTGACTTGGGCAAAGTATAAGCTCAGTTTTCCACCTATAAACTGGGGATAAGAAGAATTCTGAATTCTCTGCTTTGAGGGCTATTGTACAGCTAAAATGGGATGATATATGTAAATACCTAACAGGGCCTGGCACATTGCTGTAGCTCAGTAAATGCTAATTTCCTTTCTTTTTTCCTATTGCCTCCCAATATTTTTATTTAGTTTCACCACCCTCTGATTGTGGGGGAAAAAATAAAAATGCTAGATACTGATAGCAATTTTGTTTGTTTGTTTCCTTGTTGCAAGAATCCAGACACTTGTTGAAGAAGTTGAAAGCACTGGCTAAAACAAATTTAAGAATTATTAGTGATTCTACTATGCATACTTATATCATTTTATTAGAAACATTAGGTGATTATACACTGCATTGTTATAAACTATGGTGGTTAAATGTTGGCTGGTTATCTTCAGTTTGTTGGAACAGTTCTCATTAAAGGGACACCAAAAAGTGTGTTAAGAATAAAACTACCTATCAACTCGGTTAACTTAAGGACCAAAAGTTAAATACAGTTTACAATAGTAAGGACTTTATTCATGGAACATCTACTATTGGCCCTAAATAGTGCATCAGATATCGATAAAATTCACCAAAATTCCTGAATGGCAGCTTTTATTATTCATATTTTACAGATGACAAATCTGAGAATTAGAGACATTGTACAAGCTGGGAGCCAAGACTTCAACTGAGATCTCTGTGGCCCCAGATCATACACTTTTTCCACAGAGCTAGCTTGCTAGGCTAACCAAACAGTGATTTATTGACTGTTAACCACTCTCCAGTTATTGAGTTCAGCTGAGGCCAATCTCACTTACTCTGTTTTAATTGGTACCACACTTCTGAAGAAAGAGTGCCAGATTCCATATTTCAGGCAGAGATACGTGTTCCTTATTAGCAAATCCTTGGAGAATTTGGCAACCCACTCCAGTATTCTTGCCTGAAGAATTCCATGGACAGAAGAGTGTGGTGGGCTACAGTCCATGGGGGTCACAAAGAGTCAGAGATGACTGAGTGACTAACACTTTCACTTTATTAGCAAATTCAAACTTTTCCAGGACGACATTTCAATAGAAAAACTTGCAGAAATACACTATTTACTAGGGTTCAAGTGAGGTTTCATTGCATTGTAGTGTGAATCTTGCCTTTTCTGGCAGGGAGTTGTGGCAAAACAAATGTATGTATGTCAGTTGAATTTACCAGCCCAGCCTACAGTCTGTGTTTACCTGAGAATTATCGACTCCCATTGGTTCTCAAAGAGAAATAATAATCACTGCTGTTTATTAGGCTCCTAGAGGTGCTCAGTATTGTCTTGAATGCGTAAAATATGTTATTTCTAATAACACCCAGTGAAGTTTATGGAGAAGCACAAAGAGGTTATTTAACTTGCTCAAAGCCAGACAGCTTATTGGTGGAAGAGTTAGTCTTCAAACTTGATCTTACTCTAAAGCCTAAAGTCTTAATCATTTTACTCTGCACAAACCACAAAAGTACTAGTGATTTTGTCAAGACCACTTGACTAGTAGTGTCAAGACCTATGTTTTCTTTTTTATTAACCATTATTTAAATTGAAGTATAGTTAATTTAAAATGTTATGTTAGTTTCAGATGTACAGCAAAATGATTCATATATATTAATATATGTTATATTCTTAGAATATATATATATATAATTTTTCAGATTCTTTTCCATTATAGGTTATTACAAGATATTGAGTATAATTCCCTATGCTATGCAGCAGTGGTGGTTTAGTCGCTAAGTCTTGTCCCACTCTTCTGACCACATGGACTGTAGCCTGCCAGGCTCCTCTGTCCATGGGATACTCCAGGTAAGAATACTGGAGTAGGTTGCCATTTCCTTCTCCACTATGCTATGCAGTAGGTCCTTATTTATCTGTTTTCTCTACACTAGTATGTATATGTTAATCCCAAACTCATAATTTATCCCTCCTCTACACCCCTTTCCCCATCGGTAACTGTAAACTTGTTTTCTATGTTTTTAAGTCTCTGTTTTAGAAATGAGTTCATTTGTATCTTTTTCTTTTTTTGATTTCACATATAAATGATATCATATGATATTTGTCTTTCTCTGACTGACTGACTTCACTTAGTATGATAATCTCTATGTCTATTCATGACATTATTTCATTCTTTTTTATGGTTGAGTTTTCATTGTGCATATATATCACATCTTTTTTATCCATTCATCTGTAGATGGACATTTAGCCTGCTTCCATGTCTTGGCTATTGTAAAGAGTGCACATTGGGGTGAATGTATCTTTTCAAATTATGGTTTTTTCCAGATATATGCCCAGGAATGGGATTGCAGGATCATATGGTAGTTCTATTTTTGGTTTTTTAAGGAACCTCCATACTGTTCTCCATAGTAGTTGTAACAATTTACATTCCTACCAACAGTGTAGGAGGGTTCACTTTTCTCCACACCCTCTCCAGCATTTATTGTTTGCAGACTTTTTGATGGTGGCCATTCTGACCGGCATGAGATGATACCTCATTGTGGTTTTGATTTGCATTTCTGTAATAATGAGTGATGTTGAGCATCCTTTCATGTGTTTATTAGCCATCTGTATGTCTTTTTTGGAGAAATACAATCTATATTTTCTGCATAAGTGTGTCAAGTTCCAAATCTCATGTTCTTTACACTATAAAGTAAACAGATTATACAAAACTTAATAGAACAGCTCAAAATGAAAAATCTGTGGGCTTTTTACTCTGAAATAGAGTAATTGTGGCCTTGTCAATAACACTTAGCTAGAAATTTTTAAACAAGCCTAATTATGTTGACTTTATCCTCCCTATCCCCTAATTCATATTCATCCACAACCTAACAAACCTGTCCATTCTTAGCTTTGGTTTTCTTAGTTCCATGTTTGACTAATTGTCATCACCCACTCCTGGATTTATTCCCCCTTCATATCTCTGAAATTGCTCTTCAACATCTCAACTCCACTGTCAGACTTACTCCAAACCCTTCCTGCCAGTGTCCCTGACTTGCTCTGTCCCTCTGATCACTTCATAAGACAAAATATTCCCCAAAGATTATGTACATTGAGTACTTAATTATCTATAATGCTCTGTTTTGTATAACATGTATGAGTGTTCTGACTTTAAAATTTCAAATTAACCAGAAAAATTTTATTTAAAATTTTAAAATATTTTGATTTGCTTCAATTCTTATTTAAAATTCTTTTAGAGTGTCTAGGATGACTTTTTCGTCTTAGTAAAAATAATACAATGGGTAAAATGGACTTTTTTTTTGATGACTGGAGGGTCTTTTTACTGATTTGGTATTGATTGCCAGAGTCTCCATTTTCTCAATCTATAATATTTGAGTCATAAAAATTCCTATTTCAGGGGATTTCCCTGGCAGTCCAGTGGTTAAGATTCTGCACTTCCAAAGCAGGGGGCACAGGTTCAATCCCTGATAAGGGAATTAAGATCCCACATGCTGCATGGCTTGGCAAAAAAACAAAAACAAACCTATTTTGATGGCTGATGTAAGGATTAAATGAGATAATATATATGAATAATAGTTTGCCAATGGGCTTCCGTGGTGGCTCAGATGGCAAAGAATCTGCCTGCAGTGCAGGAGACCTAGGTTTGATCCCTAGATCGGGAAGATCCTCTGGAGAAGGGAATGGCTACCCACTCCAGTATTCTTGCCTGGTTAATCCCATGGACAGAGGAGCCCGGCGGGCTTCAGTCCATGGGGTCACAAAGAGTCAGACACGACTAAGTGACTAACACTTTCACTTTTCATTGTATAGTGATCTGCAAAAATACTTTATTGTTCTCAATAACTTATAAAGGACTGTTAATGAAATGAGAGAAGTAAGTCTTTTGATAATTGGACATACCTAATAGATATTATTGAAATTTTATGTTTTGACTTCTTTGGTCATTGCCTTTTGCTTAAATTTATTTTCATAAATTTTTATTGGAGTATAGTTGATTTATAATGTTGCATTAGTTTCTGCTATACAACAAAGTGAATTCATTTTACATATATATATATCTACTCTTTTTTCAATTCTTTTCCTATATAGACCATTGCAGATCATTGAGAAGAGTTCCCTGTGCTATACAGTAGGTCTCTATTAGCCATCTATTTTATATATAGTAGTGTGTATATGTCAATCTCAACCTCCCAATTCATCTGCCCCCCCTCCCCTGTTTTCTCCTCTGGTAACCATAATTTTGTTTTCTACATCTGTGACTCTTTCTGTTTTGTAAATAAATTCATTTATATAATTTTTTTTTAGATTCCACATGTAAGCCATATCATATGATATTTGTTTTTGACTTACTTCAGCCTTTTGCTTAAATTTAGAATGTGGAACAAGATCTGAATAGTAAGAAATTTGATCAGTTTATTGAGGTTTTATTGTATATAGCTCTGTCCAGCTGCTGCTGATTATAAATGTATCCACTTTTTGTTATTTGTGGTTTGAGTAGTTTTCTAAGTATTTTTTCCTATCTTTGAATCCCTGCTGTATATAACAACCTTGAGGAGAGCAGCTTCCTCTCTGATTTCTTGTAATCTTCCCTTACCATCAGTTACAATCTCTGCAAAGAGCAGGGGCCCACCCAGCTCCCCACCCCTTGAATCCCCTAGTCCCCCAATCACATAAACTCTGCATTCATACCTACACAGTTAATCAGCATGAAGAAAATGTCCTGACACTGATAAAACTGATCTTTATAGTCCAATTTAACACACTGTGATATTGTGATTTATAATAAGAAATATGTATTTGGTCTTGACCCGCTTTCTAGAACGGAACTTCTAAAACCTTCAGTCTTCTAAGTGTTGAAAGAGATCAAGATGTCTTTTGTTATGTTAATGAGGTAGCTTTTAGAAAGCACCCAAGGACAGGGATTGGTTGTCAGGAGAACCAACTTTGTGATTAGAGGGTTGTAATTTTCAGTTCCACCCCCAGACCTCTGGGACAACAGAAGGGACTGGAGGGCAACAGATTACCAATGGCCAATGATTTAATCAATCATGGTGCTGGTGCCTAGTCACTCAGTCGTGTCCGACTCTTTGTGACCCCATGGACTGTGGCCCACCAGCTCCACTCTCCATGGGGATTCTCCAGGCAAGAAAACTGGAGTGGGTTGTCATTTCCTTCTCCAGAATGCAATGGTAGTGTAGACCATATAGATTATTACAGATGTCTAAAATATAGCATATTTGGGGGCCAGGTATTTACTCATTTTTAGTCTAGATGAGGGGGAAAAAATCTATGCCGAAGTCATAATCTTCCAGAATCACATGGAAGACAAGTTGTGCTTAACACTGTCCCCAAGAAATTGCTTCACAGACCCAAATTCAGTGATTTCTGGGCCATCCCCAAGAATCCTGCGAGGAAAAGATTCCACTACACATAGACAAAGGTTCTAAAACACCCCAGAATGAGTGTTTCAGTGAATGGTTTTGGTTCGTTGTGACAGGGGACAGTCCCCACTAACGTCATCTAAACACTTGATAGCACTTACCTCCTCTCACAGCACGTACTGCTCAATGAGCTTCTTCAGCTTCTCGCCCAGCTCAATGTTCTCCTGGTAGAGCTTGGCATTGTGTATGTCATGCTGCTCCAGCTGGGCCTGGATTTCATTCAAAGTAATTTGGAAGTATGCAGTGGCTTCTTTCCATCTTTCTTCCTCCTCTCGGGCCTGCTGCATATTTTCTTCCTTTAACGTCTTATTGTGACACTGAAGTTCCCTACAAAGAGACTCCAGCTTGCTTCTTGCCACGATAGCCTTGCTGTGTTTGCTCTGCAAATGAACTCTCTTTCATGATCTGGGCTTGCTTCTTCTGCAGAATCTTCATTTGCTTCTGAATGTTCCTGCTCTCCTCCAGAGGATCGGCATATTTCTTACAGAGCTGCCAGCTTCTCTTCTGGAGTTGAAAGAGTGTTTAGGGCTTAATCAATTATACCTATGTAATTAAGTCCCTATAAATATCCCAAAAAGATGAGGCCTAGAGAGTTTTTGGGCTGGTGAACACATGGGTATTTGGGGAGAGTAGTATAGGAGAGGGCATGGATGCTCCATGTCCTCTCCCACATATCTTGCTCTGTGCCTCTCTTCCATCTGGGATATCACTTATCATATCCTTTAATAAACTGGTAAACATAATTAAAAGATGCTTGCGCCTCAGAAAGAAAGCTACGATAAACCTAGACAGCGTCTTGAAAAGCAGTAGCCTCAGTTTGCCAACAAAGGTCCATCTACTCAAAGCTATGGTTTTTTTAGTAGTCATGTACAGATGTGAGAGTTGGACCATAAAAAGAAGACTGAGCACCAAAGAACTGTTGCTTTCAAACTGTGGTAGTGGCAAAGACTCTTGAGGGTCCCTTGGACTGCAAGGAGATCAAACCAGTCAATCCTAAAGGAAATCAATCCTGAATATTCATTGGAAGGACTGATGCTAAAGCTGAAGCTCCAATGCTTTGGGCCACCTGATGCAAAGAGCTGACATTAGAAAAGACCCTGATTCTGGAAAAGATTGAATGCAGGAGGAAAAGGGGACAACAGAGGACGAGATGGTTGGATGGCATCACCGTCTCAATGGACATGAGTTTGAGCAAGCTCCAGGAGATGGTGAAGGACAGAGAAGCCTGGCGTGCTGCAGTCCATGGGGTCATAAAGAGTCTGACACGACTTAGCAACTAAACAATGACAACAAAACCATAAGTAAGCAATTCACTGAGTTCTGTGAGCCAAGAATTCAAGGAGGGGGTCACTGGATTCTCTGATCTATAGCCAGTTGATCAGAAATACAGGTGACAGCCTGGACTTGAGATTGGGGTCTGAAGTGTGTGTGGGGGCGGGGGTGGTCTTATAGGACTGAACCCTTAACCTGTGGAATCTGATGGTATTTCCTAGTAGATCATGTCAGAATTGAGTTGAATTGTAGCATACCCAGTTGGTGTCTGCAACACTGCTTGTTGGTTTGGGAGAACCCCTACCCCCCCCACCCCACCCCACACACACACCCTCAAATCAGAATTGGGTGTAGGATTTAAAGACATATCTTCATGTGCTTTAGTTTTCTTTTTCACACCTGAACCCTAAGCTACTTGGGAACTAGAGTAATGCCATTCCCTTTCCTGTAGAATTTTGTACAGTTTCAGGAATACATCAGTTGCTTAATGAATACTGGTCAAGTATTAAATTGGCTTCAAGTTTTATTGTGGTATAGTGGTTGTTTTTCTCTACTGCAACCTCATTTTCTCCACCTTCCTGTTTGAAATATCTGAGGGAGAGTTTAAAACGTGTATGCTTTAGGGACTTCCCTGGCAGTCCAGTGGTTGAGACTCTACGCTCCCAAAGCAGGGGGCACGGGTTCAATCCCTGGGTGGGGAACTAAGATCTCCCATGCCGCATGGTGCAGCCAAAAAAAAATTACAATAAAACTTGTGTGCTTTAAATATAGGCCCATATTTTCATACTTCAGGGACAATAGTCAGAAACTGGCCTAATTTCATACCTTTGGGGCCAAATATCTGCAAATCATTCCTGAAAGACACGTAGTTTCTCTTTGGTTTATGGACCAATTGCAGCACATGAGCAATCTTGGAGACCTGCCATGTGCCAAGTGAGGAAGGGGCAGACTGGAACAGATGAAGAGAGGGGAGTAGAGGAGAGGCTGTTTAAGGATAGATTTGACCAGTAGCTAACATTCATGAAGAGCTGTTGGTGTGTTCATTCTCCTGGCACACAGAAGCCACTAAGCAGGTACTTAAGCTTCATTCTGAGCACTGCACTGGAATATAAGCTAAGAAAACCAAAAAAGACCACAGATGGCTGGGCTTGTATGTATACCTGCGGCTCATAGGTAAAATGACTCAAAGGTCTGTGTGGTAGTAAGTAACCCTACCGAGGGGCCAAAGCTGGGGCCCAGGAGTCTGCCTGAGGTGTGATGCCAAAGATGCACCAGGCTGTTAGGTTTCCTGCGTCTGGCCTCCCATTATTTCTTGCATTCAGAAAACTCTAGCCCAGGGTTTCTTCTTCATGTCTTGCATCAGATTCATCTGGGTGAGAGGGTGAAGTTTTAATTAAAATGCAGATTCTCAGCCCTAGCCCAAATTTCTTGAATCAGAATTATTGCAGTGGGGACCAGCAATCTGGGTTTTGGCAGAGGTTCCAGATTGCTCAAGTTTGAGAATGATCGCTAGCCATCTAGAAGACTCTCCAGTGGCTACATTAGTTATTATTCTTTGTTGCTTTCATGTATTTGTGTATTTCTTTGTCTCTGTTTAGAAATTCCTTCTCCTTTTCCATCATTTTTGGAAGACTGGTGGAAATATCACTGGGCTTTTAGGAGGCAGCACTTTTGGATAACTATGAACAAGAGTGAGATGAAAAATATGCACCGAAATTAGATTTTGTTGTAAAGAATTGCCAGTATGTAACTATAATTCATCACTCTCTAGCAACCAAGAAAAATGCTAGAGCTGCTTTACTGCATTGCTGATAATTTTTTTGTACATGTGCTCTCTCATTAGAGTAGGGGCTCCTTTAGGATAATCCCTAGAACAGTACTAGTTCCATAAAGTGCTTAATGTGCTTGTGAAATGAGTGATTTGTTGATAAGCAGCATTAAATAAGAAACAGGCATTTGGACTCTCCAACACAGTATGGTGTGTGAACCTGACTGGGGAAGACAAAACAGCAGAATGGATAAGGGGTTTAGAGTCTGACTGCAGTTAAGTCCAAACTTTATTGCTTATGATCAGTATAACCTTTGACAATTGCTTAATCTCTTTATTTCCTCACCTATAACATTGAGATAATAATAATACCAATCCCATAAGATTGTTATCAGGATGAAGTGAAATGGTATGCATAAAGCCCATGGTATAGTACCTATCTACATAATATATGGTCCTTCTCTAGGAGCTGTTATTATGTCTATAATTACTGCTTGGACTTGTAATGTCTCTGACAACCCTAGGGTTCATTAAGCTTGCATGCATGAGTGCTCACTCAATTGTGTCTGACTCTGTGACCCCACGGGCTGCAGCCTATCAGGTTCCTCTGTCCATGGAATTTTCCAGGAAGAATACTGGAGTGTATTGTCATTCCCTACTCCAGGGGATCTTCCTGACCCAGGGATCAAACTCGAGTCTCTTGTGCCTTCTGCATTGGCAGGTGAATTCTTTACCCACTGCACCACCTGGGAAGCCTCTCCGCCCCTCCCCCCCCCATTAAGCTTATAGAGCTATTTGTCCCTCAGCAAATGGCTCTAGGCTGTGTTTGCATATGGTTCTTGTTGGTCAGTAGCTCAGTTGTGTGCAACTCTTTGCGACCCCATGGACTACAGCACACCAGGCTTCCCTGTCCTACACCATCTCCTGAAGCTTGCTCAAACTCATGCCCATTGAATCGGTGATGCCATCCAACTATCTCATCCTCTGTCATCCCCTTCTCCTCCTGCCTTCAATCTTTCCCAGCATCAAGGTCTTTTCCAATGAGTCACTTCTTCACATCAGGTGGCCAAAGTATTGGGGCTTATTTCAGCATCAGTCCTTTCAATGAATATTCAGGATTGATTTCCTTTAGGATTGACTGGTTGGATCTTCTTGCAGTCCAAGGGACTCTAAAGAGTATTCTCCAACACCACAGTTCAAAAGCATCAGTTCTTCGGTGTTCAGCCTTCTTTATGGTCCAACTGTAACATTCGTACATGACTACCAGAAAAACCACAGCTTTGACTACACAGACCTTTGTTGGCAAAGTAATGTCTCTACTTTTTAATATGCTGTCTAGGTTTGTCACAGCTTTTCTTCCATGGAGCAAGTGTCTTTTAATTTCATGGCTTCAGTCACCATCTGCAGTGATTTCGGAGCCCAAGAAAATAAAGTCTGTCACTGTTCCCATTGTTTCCCCATCTATTTGCGATGAAGTGATGGGAGCAGATGCCATGATCTTAGTTTTTTCAATATTGAGTTTTAAGTGTGCTTAAATAATTTTGCTACCTGCTATTTCTTTTTTATACAAACTATCAGTCTCTGACAACTTTTTCAGTCTGTCCCCTTTTATTTACTTCTTATAATCTGTTGTGAAATGGAACACTAGATAATCAGTCTTTGAGTTTATACATTCACTCATTCAGTAAAGATATTTATTCAAGTATTCTGGATAGCACAGAACTGAACAAGGATAGATAAATGCTTAATTTTTTCCTATCCCACATTTTATTTATTTACTGTTTTTTAATTGAATGTATCTCCCATTTTAAAAATTGATTTATAAATTTGCTGCAAGGTTGTAGCTAGAGGTCTATTGTTTGTGCCATTTCCTCCTTCCATATTATTGTATCTTTTTTTTAATAAAATTTTTTCCTCAGGTTTAAACACTACATTCATAGACTTGTTTTTCTCTTGTGAGAGCAATTCTTTTCATCAAAGTACTTATAATCTTCCATAGGACTTGAAGTGTCAACATAATCTGAAATATTTTCTGAGATGTTCTATATTTCTAAGAGAAAAGAATAGTCGAATTGTGTCTTATATAATTGCAAGTGACAAAAACATCTAATAAATTTCATCTTCCCTAGCAACACAGAAATATGGACTTGGTTGGGAGCACCTATATAAATCAAGTAGAAAAATGATTCTTCATAAAATTTTGATGACTGAACTGCACTTTGGCTATGTTGAAAGGGTACTGTGACCCACTTTTTCTATCAACAAATCCACCAAGGTATCTACTATAGTCTACTTTTCTCTGGCATGGTAAATAGGAGCATATCCTTAATAAGGAGGCAGCCCGATTCAAAGACTGTACCTCATTTTTAATCACAGTAGACATTTTATGACCAGTTGTCTGTCCACTCATGCACAGTGAAGACAAAGTATTCCCCTTTCTTATTTTGTCATTTTACAAATGAGGACTTTGACACTTTAAGAGTCTAAGTATGCTCTTGCCCAGGATCATACATTTATTTTGGTTGAATTTTTTAATATTTATTTACTATTTATATTTTCCTTTTAATGACTGTCTCTTCATGTGCCTTGCCCTGATTATATTAAATATTTATATTTATATGTCTCTAAATCATTATTTTAGTACCTTTATTTCCAAAACAATAATATTCTTCAGTTATAAAAATCAAGTTGTGAGATATAATCACCTATGGTTTTTTCTGACTTTATTACATATTTGTTGTTTTACAGTTTAGTTTTTTGTCTACCTATTATATAGTTTAGTGCTATGAAATCAGGTTGGGTTTGAACATATTATTTTTCAAATCAGTTGTATCAAGAAAATTAAAGAATTCATCATTTTACTCTTATTTGAAATAACATATTTGCTTTATTCTATATTATTTTATATGAAAATTTTTTCAGGCTTTCTAGTATGTTCTATTGATTAGATATTTTACTTTTACAATAATGTTAGAATTTTCACTTTCTTAGATTCATGATGTGTATTTGTCTGATAGGAGAAATCTTTCCTTACTACTCTTTTTCCAAATTTTCCACAGATATTCTCACCCTATTAGTCATCTTGGTATCAATTTATCAATCCAAAACAATTGAATTTACTGAATGTACATACAAAACAGAAATACCAAAACAGACTCGCAGATATAGAAAACAAACTTGTGGTTACCAAAGAGGGAAGGGAATCTGGGGAGGGAAATATTAGTGGCACGGAGTAAATAGATACAAACTACTACATATAAAATAGATAAAAATAACAGCCTACTTATCGGACAGAGAATTATACCCATTATCTTGTGATAACCTATAATGAAGTATAATCTGCAAAAATACTAAATCACAATGCTGTACACCTATAATTAACACTATTGTAAATGAACTAAATGTAATAAAAAATAAATCAATTTGGTATTTGATTGGAATTGGTCTACATATATTAATTAGTTTGGCAAGAATTAATAAATTTACAATTTTGAGTACATAAAAACATATGTCTCAGTGTATTTGTCTGCTGTTCTTTTCTGCTTTACAAGTATGTCTTTTTAAAAATTATATGGCCAACTTAACTCTGTGTTCCACTTGAAATATGCTTTCTTGGATTTTTAAGCATATAATCCTATCATTCACAAATAATGACAGTGTTGCATCTTTTTTCCTATATGTCATATCTATTCATAATCTCAATTTCTTCAGCTATAAAATGGAGATAAAATATTACTTATTTTGACATAAATCAGGCATGGATTTACATGTCAATGTATGACAAAAACCACTACAATATTGTAAAGTAATTAGCCTCCAACTAATAAAAATAAATGAAAAAAAAATACCACTGACCTCTGCTAGAGGTTAAAAAAAAATTACTTATTTTATTGTGAAGATTATTGTGAAAATTAAAGGGAATAAGTTACATAAAATGACACCACTGTCTTACATATGGTAAATCCTCTATAAATGTTTCTATGGCTCTTCTTACTATTGTTGATGTTACATTTTTTAGCAACTTGAAGAAAAATGTTGAAAACAAAGAGTGAAACATGACTGAGCAACTTTAAAAAAACTCTTTTAGGATGTATTTACAATAGATAAATTGCAACATCTTAAGAAAAGGTGCCTCTATACCTAGTTGATTTGGAAATTTCAAAGTCAGTAATAGGCCTTTAATTTTATCAAATACTTAATTTTTCCATCTTTGATGATATTTATCTGGCTTTTCTCATTCAGTTTTTCAATCCAATGGATTATATTAATAGATGTCCTAATGTTGAAAATCCTGGGGATCTATATTTCCCTGGGATTGTCATGGTTATATTTTGCTTTTAATATACCAATAAATTTGTTTTATCATTATCTTAATTAGGACTCATATACATATTATCAGTGACATTTATCTCTAGCTTTCTTCCCCTGAGCTATCATTGTCAGATTTTATGGGTTATATTTTGTTCAAAGATCACGGGGGAAGCTGTTCATATTTTTCTGTGCTTTGAAATAGTTTGTGTACATGGCAAAATATTTGTCTCTGTGTCATGTAAAAGAATTTCAATATATTTCCACAGAGCAGTTATACTTTTCTTTTGAAAAGTACGTCAGATTCTATCCATTCTCAGCTTAAAATTTACTGCTCTTGGAATAGAACCGCAAACCATTGCTACAGGCTATAAAAGCTGAGATGATGTGGCTGCTCCTGCCAGTGTCATTAGGATCAAGTCTCAACCATGCTTTCCTATCTCACTCTGAAAGAAGCTAGTGAGGCTGTAGCTTGATGCTCCCAATGCACTATGCTCTTTCCCCCCACAGGGCTTGTGCAACGGTTATGACTTTTACCCATAGTACGCTCTGCCCCTCTTACTCCCTACTCATCCTTCAGGTGTTTCAGCTTCAGTGAAACATCCTAGGAAAGTTATTTCATGAAAGTAGGTCACCCAGTTATTCTCCATCACAGTATCCTATTTCTTTCCTTCATAATATTAATAGCATTTATAATGACTTCTTTTGTTTATTTATGTGCTCAATCATTTCCTTATTAATTGTCCATCGCCCTCCATTAGGGTTTAAGATCTAGTATTTTGGCATGCCATTATGTTTTACTCATCATAGATCTCTTCTAACACAACTTTTTACCATTTGCATTCAAGTTTTAGAATCATATTTATATTCTTTGGGGGGTTCCATGTTTATTTAATGTAGTGAGCTATGGCCATTCTCTTAAGGGAGGAGTAGCCTTTGCTTGACTTATCCTTTGAGCTTCATTGCTAGGTGGGCTGGAATACCATGTGGCCAAGAATTTTGTTTGTTTATTTACTTGTTTTAAGAAACACTTTTGATTGAGGCATTTTTCAGGCTCTTTCATATCTACTATGAATAAATGACGTCTAAGTATACAGTTCTTGATGCAGAATGTTTATTCCTCAGAACTCTGTATATTTTGCACAATTTTAAAAATATAGTTAACTTTAAAATTTTTTAAATTTATTTTTATTGTTTGGCTGCAACACACAGCATGTGGGACCTTAGTTCCCCAAACAGGGATCAAACCTGCATTCCTTACATTGGAAACACAGAGTCCTAACCTCTGGCATACCAGAGAAGTCCCTATTACACAATTATTAACATATGTTTTTGAGTATATCAAGGAAGATTTGTGAAATCTGAAATGGTTGATTTTTATTTCTATGTAGCAAAACATGCCCCTACCCATGTATGCCTCAAAATTTGTAGGATATTTTTAATTATTGTTAATAAATTCAAGTCAAATATTTGTGAGAATATGTGTAGCAGTAAGCCTTTATTTATAAAAAATTTTTGGTTTTTTTGCTGGTATTCAGGAAACCTTGAGAATTTTGGACTCTAGTATATATTCACTTCAGAAAAGTTTTCAATTATTGTACTTTTTGTTATTATATCTGTTCCATTTATTCTGCTTTTGCTTTGGAATGCCAATTATCTGTGGTTGGATCTCCTTTTTAAAATTTTTACCATTGTTTTTTTCTGTCTTCTCCTTGCCACTACTGTTTCTCAAATTGCCCTCTATTTAGTGGCGGTTCCTTAGTGTTAGTCCTGTTGTTTTGTGCTTGTAGAGTTTTACTCATGGTTTGCTATTTTAGTCTCCTCTGAATCATTTTCCCACACAGCTCCTTTTCAGCTTATCTAGATGATTTTGCATAACATTGTCTTATCTCTTATTCATTTTTCTCTGTTTTTATTTCATAGAGACCATGTCTTGTCAAATTCTATTAAGAATACTAAGAACTTTATTTTTTCTCTCTTTTTCCTGGGACAAATAATTGTCAAAATCTGCTTCTCCACTGTCTTCAAAAACATCACCTTTCCTGTGTTTGGCAGTATCCTTTCATAGACCCCATACTCATCATGTATTCTGCTTCTCCTGGAACAAGGAGACATCTAGTCTATCCCAGTGTTACTAGGTGTGAGAGACGTGCCTTTTCCCTTCATCTTCTCCAATTACATATAGACAAAATCTTATTCTTAAGTTCAATTGATATTTCTATTTCTTCACACAATTTACAATACTAGCAAGCACTTATCTAATTCAGGGTTCCTCAGCATTGGCACTATTGACTCTTTGGGCCAGATCATTCTTTTGTGTGCTTGTGGGGGGGTGGTGATGCTGTCTTGTATATTATAGGCTGTTTAGCAGCATCCCTGGCCTCTACACACTAGCTACCAGTGTAATCACCAAGATGATGTCCTCCCCTAGTGAACCCATCAAAACAGTGACTAATATCCTTTGGGGACTGAAATTGGCCCCAGGTTGAGAACTATTTATCTAAGCAGACTTTGTTAGAATAATGAGAAAATGAAAAATTCTAAGTGCCAGCAGCATCCACCAGTACCACTTATGCTTCCATCTCTTCCTCCAACTGCAGCTTTGACTTCCTTGGACTCTTCAGAGCTGCTAAGTATGGTTGTACAGATTTGGCTCTACACAGGGTCATCTGGTTTAGTGGGAGTTGTAGTCTAACATGTATTTCATTCTGCAAAATGTGTGTGTATAAGCCTGGATCCACTAAGGGGGAGCATCCTTTCCTAATTCAAACAAGGCTTGTGAACTTGGGTTGATTCCTTGCAGAATGCAATGTAACTACCAGTTCCTAGTTCATGTTTTCTGCCACATTGTTTTCTTGAGTTCAGTTCAGTTCAGTTCATTCGCTCAGTCGTGTCTGACTCTTTGCGACCCCATGAATCGCAGAATGCCAGGCCTCCCTGTCCATCACCAACTCCCGGAGTTTACTCAAACTCATGTCCATCAAGGTGGTGATGCCATCCAGCCATCTCATCCTCTGTCGTCCCCTTCTCCTCCTGCCCCCAATCCCTCCCAGCATCAGGGTCTTTTCCAATGAGTCAACTCTTCGCATGAGGATGCCAAAGTACTGGAGTTTCGGCTTCAGCATCAGTCCTTCCAATGAACACTCAGGACTGATCTCCTTTAGGATGGACTGGTTGGATCTCGTTGCAGTCCAAGGGACTCTCAAGAGTCTTCTCCAACACCACAGTTCAAAAGCTTCAATTTTTCGGCGCTCAGCTTTCTTCACAGAGTTATAGGCACTGAATGAATTAGAAAGGTAAGAGCTAATGGGAGAATTTAATAGTAACCTGGTCACCTAAAAAAAAAAAAAATTATCTGCCTTGTATCTGCCTGTTTTTCTGAATGGTACCTACCCTGGGGCCAGGCAGTGTGTTGGGGGGTCGTGGTGCCTCTTCCCAGTGCTATCAGGATAACAGGTGTTTTTCATTTCTACTTGCAAAGCATATGCCAGCTTCCACTTGTGATGGCCAACTTCATTCTGGATGTCCTATAATTCGATGAAAACTGTTCCAGGTTCTGGCAATTACTTGCATGGCAATCATTTTTTTTTTTTTAATCTCTTTTCCCCTCTTCATAGGTATTATTATTGTTGGAAAGTGGGTATGTGTGAAATAGACATTGCTAGCCCACCTCATTTTAAACCTGAAGTTCTGAATCAGTTTCAACTTGGAAGACAAGCTTTCAATCAAACACATAACTTTTATAGTATCTGCTCTGTGGTGAGAGAGATAAAAAGATGAGGACATGATCCTTGCCCTTGAAGGGTTTATCATCTCATAAGGGCAAGCTGACTATATAAGAAAAAGGAAAAAGGCAAGGAAAGATAAATATCATAAAAGAATTACAGGCAGAATACTCTGGGGGATTAAAGGAGGAGCAATCTTTTCCATCTCGATCAGGAAATGTCTCCTAGAAACTATGATATTTGACCCAGTTTTTAAAAGATGAGGTGTGGCACCTCAGCAGGAAATTATGCATTGCAGGCAGGGCTAACAGGACAGAAATAAGCAGAACGTGTCAGCCGCTGCTTCTCCCATCCCTGTTTAGCTGTATGCACTGAATGCTTTCAGCCTCCAAGTTTAGAACCATGCATTTAAAAAAAAACAAACGTGACAAGTCAGTCAGGTGTTTATGATCACATTCATTATCCAGGTGTCTAGTATTGGCTATGAATCACTAGGACATCAAGGTGCCAAAGCTGCAGCCTTCTCCCAATACTATCATATTTGTCAAATCTGCAACACTTGATGTCTGTCTTGATTTCCTAATTTGTACATCAAGCTCTTTCTGGAACTCCTAGACTAATTAAGAGGGTCCTAGAGTCCCTGGAGAATCCCAGGGACAGCAGAACCTGGTGGGCTGCCGTCTATGGGGTCGCACAGAATCGGACACGACTGAAGCGACTTAGCAGCAGCAGCAGCAGAGTCCCTGATGGGCTTCCCCAGGGGCGGGGAGGTGCTCAATGGTAAAGAATCCACCTGCCAATGCAGGAGACCTAGGTTCAATCCCTGGGTCAAGAAGAGTCCCTGGAGAAGGAAATGGCAACCAACTCCAGTATTCTTGCCTGGAGAATCCCGTAGACAGAGGAGCCTGGTGGGCTACAGTCTATGGGATCGTGAAGAGTCCCACACGACTAAAGTGACTGAGCATGCGCACAGGTGCATGTGTGTTAGTTGCTCAGTTGTGTCTGACTCTTTGCGACCTGATGGACTGTAGCCCATTAGGCTCCTCTGTCCATGTGATTCTCCAGGCAAGAATACTGGAGTAGGTGTCATGCCCTCCTCCAGGGAATCTTCCCGACCCAGGGATTGAACCCATGTCTCTCACATCTCCTGCATTGGCAGGTGGGTTCCTTACCACTAGCACCACCTGGGAAGCCCAACACATTCTTCTTTAAATGAAATTTGGGCTTTTTCTATTTTTATTTTACTTATTTCTATTAGTATCAAGACTACCATAAAGATTCCTCCAAGTATCATTTGCTATATATACACATACATGTTAAAAATTTCATACAGTTTCATACCTAGGAGTGAGATTACTGGGTTATAGGATATGTCAAATTTCTACTTTATAACTTTATTTATAACAAAAATTTTTCTAATGAATTGTTATAAATTTATATATTAGAGCTTTACTCAAGTTCTCCTATCTCCAAATTCTTACTTACATTTGGTGCTGTCAGGTTTTAAAATTTTCTAACAAACTTATTGGGTTGGTTTCTAATGGTTTGTTACTGGCATTTTACTTTAATTTTCATTTCCCAGTTTAAAAGTAAGATCGAACAGATCATCCTTTTACGTGTACTAGCCTTTTATTTTATATTTCATCATCTCGGAAATGTCTATTCAAGGATTTTGTTCATTGATCTAATAAGATGTTAGCAATCTTTTACTTACTAGTCTAGAGTATTGGAGAAGGAAATGGCAACCCACTCCAGTATTCTGTACCCTTTATTCTTGTAGAAGAGGCTGGATCTTGATGTCCTTCTCACCTGACCCATGATTGTTCTCTTATTGGATAAAACTGGAAGATGATGCTTCCAATCTGATTCTAAGCATCATTTCAGTTTATGAAGGCAGCTGCTAGGATAAACAGGTCTTCCCCGTGGTTTGTTAGACCAACCTTTATCAAGCCCAGTTTTACTCACCTTTTTTACACCAGGCTTTATACAACAGACCATTTCATTTACTTTTTTTTCGCTTGAATCTAGTTCATTAGTACAGTGAGTCCTCATAGCTTCATCATGACCTCTTTTAAACTTGCTGACAGAAATTATCCTGATAGAATATAAGAAGAGGACACTGAAGGATTTTTTTTAACCTTTCTCCTAGGTGTGGACTGAGGAAGAAAAATCAACTATTGTTTTCCCTAAAGCCTTTGGTATGTAGAATTGATCTGTCTGCCATTCTCTCTTATTAATGAGATTTAGCCAGGAGACACTAAAATGGTTACAATGGAAGGTTTGATAAGGAAATACTAAACCCAATTTTCAGGCTTCCCTTGTGGCTCAGCTGGTAAAGAATCCACCTGCAATGCGGGAGACCTGGGTTCAATCCCTGGGTTGGGAAGATCCCCTGGAGAAGGGAAAGGCTACCCACTCCAGTATTCTGTCCAAGAGAATTCCATGAACTGTATAGCCCATGGGGTCGGAAAGAGTCGGACACAACTGAGCGACTGTCACTTCCTTACTTACTTAAACCCAATTTTACTTAGTGATAAACTTCAGACTGAAGCTTTGTATTTCATTACTGAAATTTTTCAACCTGTTTGGAAATGAATAATATAACAAAAAAAAGTTAAAAGTTGGATAAATAGTATAACAAACCCTCATATACCCATCATTTAGCTTCTGTAATTCTCAGTTCATAACTGATTTTGTTCATTTACACCCCAGCCACAGACTTAGGGCTATTTTAAAGCAAATTTTAGACATATTATTATTTTACTTAAATGTATCTTTAAAGTTAAGGGCCCTTTCAAAATTATTCCTAAAAATAAATGACAGTGATTCTTTAATATCTTCAAATAACCACTCCTCAGTAGTTATCTTTTAATAGTTTGTTTGAATAGGAATCCAAATAAGGTTCATATAACATATATTAATTGTTTGATTGAAACACAAAGAGTAAAGAAAAGATTCTAAAAGATTCCAGAGAAGAAAAATACAGGTAACCAAAAAAATAAAATTAGTTCAACATCAGATTTTTTTTCATTGACAAAACTAAATGCTGCTGCTGCTGCTGCTGCCGCTAAGTCGCTTCAGTCATGTCTGACTCTGTGCAACCCCATAGACGGCAGCCCACCAGGCTCCCCTGTCCCTGGGATTCTCCAGGCAAGAATACTGGAGTGGGTTGCCATTTCCTTCTCCCATCAAGGATTCTATTGCCAGCTAAATAATTTGGCAGGTTAAGCATAAAAGTAGAAAAAACACATTCTGGTTTAAAAGCAAATATAAGGGTACATTATGATACACAGCTCTATCTCTTCAATCTTTTTCAATATCTAGGCTCTCAGATAACTGGTTTTACTTTGTAAGTTTTTTTTTGTTTTTTTTTTTTTTTGCTGTGCTGATGGGATAAGATCTTTGTTCCCCAACCAGGGATTGAACCCTGGCCCTTGGCAGTGAAAACATGGAGTCCTAAACACTGGATCGCCAGGGAATTCCTCTTTGTAATTTTCTTTTTTTTTTTTTTTGAGAAAATGACTTTTTTGTCTGTGAAAGTTCTCACAGTTTGGTTTTGCTACCTGCGTTCCAATAATAGTGGTGTCATTATCATGTTTCTCTGTCCTTTGTATTTCCTGTAAATTGGTCATTAGATATATAGGCTTGGTTCGATATCCATTCAGCTTGGGGGAAGGGCAAGGCTACCTCATGCAATGTGCTTCCCTCAGAAGTGCCTGATACCTGGTTGTCTTTTTTGTGATGTTGTCAGTCATTGATGATAATTGCCCAGGATCATCTCTTCAATAGGGATTACCTAATGCTGACATTCTCAATTATATTTTCTTCATTTATTAGCTGGGATACTTACACAAAGAGAAACTTTCCCTAAACTACTCTTCAGTAACCATGAGGTATAGGTCATATAGGAAAAGTAAGACAAATGACTATTTTTCCTCATTTACCAGTTTTCAAAATAATGAATTTCTTTCCTGGTGTCCTCCAAAAGTGAGTCATGATTCTTGTTAGTATCATTATAAGATTATGGATATCAGCATATTTAAAGTATGGAAATGTGTTTAAATTTATTGTAGTTCATATCCTTATTGATGCTCATATGATCCCATCTTAAGCCTTTCCAAGTTTATTCAGGTGTGTTCTTGAGTCCTTTTGACATGACTCCGGAAGTTGTTGATGCTTATCTTGCTTTATGGTATTAACACATTCCAGGCTTATTTTGTACATTCCCTGCACCATTGTTGAAATCAGCAATTTACCCAAAGGGCTGTGGTTCCTACTTAAAAGGAAAAATTCATTTTAGTACTATCTACTCTTATTCAACTTAACCTTATTGATTTTACCCCTGTGTTGCCTTTAAAATTTATGGCCGCACAACATGCAAGCTGTTAGTTCCCTGACCAGGGATTGAACCCGAACCCCCTGCAATGGAAGCATGGAGTCCTAACCACTGGACCACCAGGAACATCCCGCCATGTATCTCCTTTTAACCATGCTTCTCAGTGACCTCTCTATGAATGCCCATTTGATTTAGCCTCAGAATAACAATGCCAATATTACTAATATGATATGACTACCGAAAATAATTGTAAGATACTTCTCTTCACTCATTTTATCCATAGGGCACATCCCAGTAAATCAATATCACCAAATTACTCTGATTTAAAAGTTGCTCAGAATTGTTCCTCTTTTTGTGATTATGTCATCAATTGGATACTTGGTTAGGTTCATTTGTTTACATTTTTTTTATTGTTTTATTTTATAATTGCTTTTCTATACCCTCTTAGCCACCAGGGAAGCCCCGGGATTGCTTTTCTAAATGAAATTTTGTTTTATAATTATATAAAATATTTGCATAGGTTTTAAGAAAGTCAAACTACAAATTAAGGTATATTCAAACTCAAGGTATATTCTACTAAGCAAATCAACAAACCAAGAAACCTAGCTTCTATCACTGTTCATTTCTTTCTACTCCTCTTCTCATATTAGTAACCATTATTTTGTGATTTATCCTTTCACTTTTCATTTTGATACAGCAAATACATTTTAGATAAATAGTAGATAAACACTAGAATATTTGCAACCTTTTTTCTACCTTGTTATTTTTCATTTAAAATATATATCCTGATAATTATTTGGCAATAGGATGTACAGATACTTAACATCTCCATTTGAAACTGGATGCTTCATTTTGTAGATGTACTGTAATCCATTCATCAAGGCTTCTCTTGGTGAAGATTTAGGTGATTTTCCAGTCTTTTACTGTTACAAATAGTGCTGCAGTAAATAGTACTAGGCTCACATCTTTCCATATTTTTGCCAGCATATCACTGAGATCAATTCTTACAAGTGAGATTCCAGGGTCAAAAGCTAAATACATACGTAGTTTTCTCAGATATTGCCAAATTCCCCTCCATTGAAATTATATTTTCCTGCATTGTCAGCAGTAATGATTTTGATGGCTCTTTCCCCATGGCCTCACCAACAAAAGGTATATTGTCAGATTTGGAGATTGTTTTCAATTAAGTAAATGTCTTAGTGCAGTTTTAATTTGAGTGTTGAGGCTAATATTTTAAATCCAACTTTATTTTATCTAAAGTGAAACCTTGATGTCTGCCTATTTTGTGCTAGGTGTACATTAAAGATTCAGAGATGAGCAAGACTCAGCTATTGCCCTCAAGAAGTCCACAATCCAAAGGCAAAACATGAGAAATCAATTCTTTGTACAGCATGATGAATGCCACAATAAAAATATACACAGAGTATTATGGGTACCTAAAAACAGAAAACAAAGAGATAGGGGAAAGCAAGCAAGATGAGTGAGGAGAAGTGTTTAGAAAACTATAAGGTTGAAGAGATGTCCAAACTTATATAGATCTATGAAACAGTAAAAGTTGGAAGCCTAGACAGAAATATTCTAGGAACTCTGAGTTCTGGTGGTGGTGGTATAGTCACTCAGTCATGTCCGACTCTTATAACCCCATGGACTGTAGCCTTCCAGGCTCTTCTGTCCATGGGATTTTCCAGGCAAGAATACTAGTGTGAGTTGCCATTCCCTTCTCCAAATCTGAGTTCTAGTGACCACATTTCTCACGATTATTAATTGTGACTTTTGATAAATAATCTCTTTTGTGTGGCATTTAGTTTTCATATATGTAAAATAAGGGTGGTATAGTGAGTGGTGGTTTACTCTCTAAGTTGTGTCTGATTCTGTGACCCCATGGCCTGGAGCCCATCAGGCTCCTCTGTCCTTGGAATTTTCTAGGCAAGAATACTGGAATGGGTTGCCATTTCCTTTTCAAGGGGGTCTCCCCAACCCAGGGATCGAACTCATGTCTCCTACTTGGCAGGTAGATTCTTTACCACTGAGCCATTCTTTTTTTTAACTGAAATATATTTTGTTTACAATGTTCTGATGACAAGGTGATTTAGTCATGTGTGTATTTTTCAGATTCTTTTCCATTATAGATTATTGCAAGATACTGAATATAATTCCCTGTCCTATATAGTAGGTCCTTGTTGTTTGTCTATTTTATATGTAACAGTGTCTGTTAATTCCAAACTCCTACTATTTTATATGTGATAGTATGTACCTGTTAATCCCAAACTCCTAATTTATCCCTCCTTCCCCTTTCCCTTTGATAACCATAGTTTGTTTTCTATGTCTATGAGTCTATTTCTGTTTTATAAATTAGCTCATTTGTGTCATACTTTAATATTTTATATTCTACATATAAGTGATTTCATATGATATTTGTCTTTCTCTTTCTGACTTACTTCACTTAGTATGATAATCTCTAGGTCCATCCATGTTACTGCAAATGGCATTATTTCATTCTTTTAAATGGCTATGTAATATTTCATTTTGTGTGTACGTGTGCTAAGTTGCTTTAGTCATGTCCCACTCTTTGTGACCCTATGGACTGTAGCCCTCTAGGCTCCTCTGTCTGTGGGATTCTCCAGGCAAAAATAATGGAGTGGGTTGCCATGCCCTTCTCCAGGGGATCTTTCCGACCCAGGGGTTGAACCCATGTCTCTTACATCTCCTGCATTGGAGAGGCAGGTTCTTCACCACTAGTGCCACCTGAGATGCCTATTTATGTGTGTGTGTGTGTGTGTGTGTGTGTGTATGTGTGTGTAGCACATCTTTATCCATACATCTCTTGATGAACATTTAGGTTGCTTCCATGTCTTGGGTATTGTTAATAGTGCTGCAATAAACACTGGGCACTAATTCTAATTCTTTGAATTAGAGTTTTCTCTGGATACATGCCAAGGAATGGGGTTGCAGGGTTACATGGCAACTCTACTTTTAGTTTTTTAAGGGACCTCCATACTGTTCTCCATTACATTCCCAACAACAAAGTAGGATGCTACTCTTTTCTTTACACCCTCTCCAGCAATTATTATTTGTAGACCTTTTTTTAAGAATAATTTTGACATTTCTTTTCTTTTAAATTTTATTATTTTTTGGCTGTGCTAGGTCTTCATTGCTGCATACAGGCTTTCTCTAGTTGCAGCTAGTGGAGGCTACTATCTTGTTGTGGTGCATGGGCTTCTCATTGCAGTAGCTTCTCTTGTTGCAGAGCATGGGCTCTAGGGCATGCAGGCTCAGTAGTTGTGGCATACGGGCTTAGTTGCCCCATGGCATGTGGAATTTTCCCAGACCAGGTATTGAGCCTGTGTCCTCTGCACTGGCAGGAGGATTCTTAATCACTGGACCACCAGTGAAATCCTATTTGCAGATGTTTTATTACCTCTATTCTGACTATAAACAAGGTATTTCTAAAGCCCCTTTCATCCTTTCTGATTTATGAGTACTTCTGCTTCCTTCTCCCTGTGTATTGGCTTCACCCTCCCCATCCACCAAGTTGAGGGACAAATTAAAGTAAGCCATTAACACAGTGTAGTTAATCTACATGTAATGATTTCAGTTGTCAGGAAAGGAGTGTAGAGGTGAAACTTGGGTCAAGTGAAAAAAATGTTAGAGATGTAGAGGAAAGGTCACCAATTTAAAAGTGACCAAAATGGGTTGGCATATGGCAGAGAGTCATAAGGATGTGGTTGGATACAGAGTCAGTAAAAATTTGAGTCAAAATTGAAAATCTTTTTACTTGGGAAATTGAAGAGTTAGCACACATTCCTATGGGTCAGTTTTAAGTTGCAAAATAAGAGTTTGTTACAGGCAGATCGGTTGCAATGAAACCTTTTAGTAATGGTAAAATTCTGGAACACAAATGGCACTTGCAAAAGGTTTCTCATAGTTAGGGGGTCATCACACCTCTTTTAAGGAGACATACTTCCATGGACAATGAAATCTACTAAATGCCCTTCATCTTCAGAGAAAAGACATTTGAACTTATCCCTTAGTGAAACAGCCTTGGTTCATCAAACTGAACTTTATTCCAATAATGAAAGGATGTAATTAGTGAGATGGTATTTTCATTTTCCAGCCAGGATAGCTTTCTATAGTCTGGGTAAATGTAAAGCTTCTTTGAAATGTGTTCCTTGTGAATGAAATTACCCCAAAGCCTTTTAGGGACCCTCATTTATAGAGATACCAAACAATCTATTTAAAATAGATGACCTTTTTTTTTCCCAGGCAGTGTTCATAAGCAAACACACAATACTTGACTAAAGTTGAGTGGGCAAAGTTTTGTTTAATTCTGCACAGGAGACCAGGGCAGACATTAGTTTAAATATTCACAAAGAAATGTCAGCTTGTAGATCAGGTGCACCCTGGGAATTATGTGGAAGTAAAATGAGTATACATCTTTTATGGAGATGGGGAGAGATGCACAATTCTGCCTAGAAAATTCTCACTAATATTTGTGTCATAACAAGATGCGTATTCTTTCTGTAATGGAAAAATAAATGAAGAATGACGGTTATTTTGAGATCTGTTTTTTGTTGTCATGTAACTTGGTAGATGATTGCTGCTTTTTTTTCCTCCCAGTTAACAGTTGGAATGGAAATTATCATGGAGTATACTCAACAGATAAAGCTTCTTTGTGTTGCACGGGTATCTGATTTGTACATGAAAGTAAATCAACTTGGAATAACCGCTTTTATTTTGGACATTTATTCAAGATAAACAGAACAAACATCAGTAAACACAGTCCATTGGGAAAGTTCGTGGGCAATTCTGCTTCACTGCCACACTTCTGTTCGACCTGCTTTGCAGAGCTGCATCTATTGACAGCCTTTACCTTCCAGGTTCAGGCTTAACATAGTGCCTGCGGAGTTGATCAAGGCAGCAAGAAATTTAAAAGCTTCTGCAGTGGGGTGGGGTGAGGAGAACTCAGTTTTGAGCAGAGCTTGAAATTATCATGTCTCGTGATCTGACATTTAGTGGTTTGAAATAATTACTGCTCTACTTCTGTTTCTTCCACTTCCCTGAGTCTCTGTCATTGCCAGCAAGATTCAGCACTGAAAGTCGCCATCTGTGAGACCTTGGGCCAGTCGCTTAATGGTTTTTTTAAAATGTGTAGGTAATAATGATTTTTTTTAATGTAACAGCTCTATTAAGATGGAATTCATATGCCACACCATTCACCTATTTCAAGCATACTATTCAATGTCTTTTAGTATATATGCTGAGTTGCAATTACCTAATTTCAACCTCAGTGCCCTCCTCTGCCCATGGGGTTAATACAACCTGAACCTCCTATGTCATAGGCTTCTAGGGAGAAAAGAATGAAATGAGGCAAGTAAAGGAGCACTGGAAGGTTAAGACAGCTCTGGAAATATGAGTTGGCATTGTCATTATTAATGAGATGCTAGATGTGAGTAGAGCCTTGAAGAGGACCTCGAATCGATTGAAGGGAGCTTGGCAGCAATAATAGTCCCTCCCATTTATATAGCAATTTAAGAGTTTCAAGGTGCTTTCACATCCGAGCTCTCATTTGAGACATTATTGGTGATCATCTTGAAGTGTCACATAGCCAGACCCATTCCCCAGGATGGGAAGAAGGGCTCATTTACCTTAAAGCTCTGTGCGAATCTTTTGTAAGTGAGGAAAAATATCTGACTTACAAGGCTTTTGTAGTCCCCAAATTTGTCTGACATTAAATACCTAAAAAAAAAAAAATGGACTCACCTCTGTGCAATTCCTGTTACAACCCCTATTCTCTGGGACCTTGTAGAGGGCTTTGTAAGTGCCTGTGTTAGAGGACCATGTGAAGGCAATGTTCTCCCAGCCAGCTGGATAATGTTGCTCAGTGCTCAGAATTTTTAATGTTAATCACCATACTCTATGAAATGGATGCTGTTAAAGGTAAATAGGATGCTTATAAAGTATTCTATTGAACATTGCTGACATTAAAGCGTATTCTACTTTGGCTTATGAAGGCTTAATGATCATTTTTATCTAACAGTTAACAAATGTTTAGTAAAGAAAACAATCAAATCTAGCAATATGAGTATCGCCAGAAACTTCTTAATATGACAGCTGGCTTTTTTCTTGTATTAGTTTCCTATTGCTGCTGTAAAGAAAAAAAATCACCATAAACTTGCTGGCTTAAAAACAACACAAATTTATTCATCTTACAGTTCTATAAGCTAGAAATCTCACCTGGGTCTCACTGGGCTAAATATCAAAGTGTCACCATTTGGCCGTGCTCCTTCTGAAGGTTCTAGAAGGCTTTTACAAGCCATCTACATTTTTTGCCTCATGGCCCTCTTCCTCCATCTTCAAAAAGCAACAATGTTGCATCTCTCTGATCCTGCTTCCCTCCTATCTCTCTCTCAACACAGTTGGTAAGCATTCTCTGCTGTTATTTTTTTTGCTGTCTAGATTTTCATTTTACTTATATATATTTTACAAAAATTCAATGTGTTTGTGGTGATTTTTTTAATTTATTTTTTTTAAATATTATTTTATTAGTTGGAGGCCAATCACTTTACAACATTTCAGTGGGTTTTGTCATACATTGACATGAATCAGCCATATAGTTACACGTATTCCCCATCCCGATCCCCCCTCCCACCTCCCTCTCCACCCGACTCCTCAGGGTCCTCCCAGTGCACCAGGCCCGAGCACTTGTCTCATGCATCCCACCTGGGCTGGTGATCTGTTTCACCATAGATAATATACATGCTGTTCTTTCAAAACATCCCACCCTCACCTTCTCCCACAGAGTTCAAAAGTCTGTTCTGTACTTCTGTGTCTCTTTTTCTGTTTTGCATATAGGGTTATCGCCACCATCTATCTAAATTCCATATATATGTGTTAGTATACTGTAATGTTCTTTATCTTTCTGGCTTACTTCACTCTGTATAATGGGCTCCAGTTTCATCCATCTCATTAGAACTGATTCAAATGAATTCTATTTAATGGCTGAGTAATATTCCATGGTGTATATGTACTACAGCTTCCTTATCCATTCGTCTGCTGATGGGCATCTAGGTTGCTTCCATGTCCTGGCTATTATAAACAGTGCTGCGATGAACATTGGGGTGCACATGTCTCTTTCAGATCTAGTTTCCTCGGTGTGTATGCCCAGGAGTGGGATTGCTGGGTCATATGGCAGTTCTATTTCCAGTTTTTTAAGAAATCTCCACACTGTTTTCCATAGTGGCTGTACTTGGAAGATAATTGCTTTACAATGTTATATTGGTTTCTGCTGTACAACAATATGAATCATCCACAGTATACATATATCCCCTCCTTCCTGAACCCTCCTCCCATTCCCTGGTTCTCTGCTTTTAAGATTTGTGTAAATAGAATTGGCCACCCTCCAGTAATCTAGGATATAACATTAATCCCATATGCACTATCCCTTTTACCATGTGAAATGATAGTTTATAGTCTCAGGTTTTGGGGACTAGGGCATGGATATCTTTGGGGGCCATTATTCAGTCTATGGGGCTTCCCTGGTGACACAGTGGTAAAGACTCGTCCTGCCAATGCAGGAGACACAGGTTCAATTCCTGGGTTGGGAAGATCCCCTAGAGGAGGGCAGGGCAACCACTCCAGTATTCTTGCCTGGAGAATCCTATGGACAGAGGAACCTCGTAGGCTGTAGTCCATGGGGTTGTAAAAGAGTCAAATATGACTTAGTGACAAAACAACATTCAGCCTACCAGAGCTCTACATAGTATTTGCTTCACACTGGTGTTTTATTGAAAAGTAAAATGCATGTGAAGTTTTGACTGGCAATTTGTAGGTTACATATAAGAATACTTTCCGGCATGGTTTTCATGCTTCATTGTCATGAATACCAGCTACTTCTGATTTAACTCACTGGCGGGAGGGCTGGAAAATATCGGTGCAAGATGGATGTAGCCATTCATTTTAGTGAGCATCTACTATGTGCCAAGCATTGTGCTTGACATTGGGCAGATTGAAATGAATGAGTGTCCTCAGTACTCAGAGTCTAGTAGAGGAGATGGACAAAAGGACTATAATACAGTTATATAGTGTATGCAATTACACATAAGAATATAGTCAACTCATAACAAATTTATGATTACCAAAAGGGAAGGGGAGAGTGATAAATTAGGAGTTTGAGATTAACATTAACATGCTACTAAATATAAAACAGATAAGCAATAAGGTCCTAGTGTATAGCACAGAGAACTATATTCAATATTTTGTAATAACTTATAAAAGAAAAAACATATATCACTGAATCACTTTGTTGTACACCTGATACTAACACAATGTTGTAAATCAACTATGTGTGTGTGTTAGTCACTCAGTTGTGTCCTACTCTTTGTGACCCTATGGACTGTAGCCTGCCAGACTCCTCCGTCCATGGTATTCTCCAGGCAAGAATACTGGAGTGGGTTGCCATTCCCTTTACTTGGATTAAAAAATAAAATTAACGCATACAATGAAAAAAATAGTCAACCAATTCCTTTTAATTTCAATTGTTGATAGTGGGAAACAGGCTTCAGGAAGAAATGTCTTTCAAACAGGACTTAACCTGAAAGATGTTCTTTTCCCTCCCCACAGTCAGTGAAATTTATCTCACTGCTGCTCCAGAAGCTATTTTGCAGAAGCCATTAGCAGAGTCCACTGTGGTTTTGAGGTCATAGCACTTTCTGCATTTCCACACTAACCATGTTGAACAGGAGTAAATAGGAAAGGAAATAGTTAGAACAACAGATACACAGCAGATTTTCTTTATAGTACAGGTTTTAAATTTTAAAAGCTGAACGCTAAGCAAGAACAAATCCAAAGATTAGTATTAACTATTATATCATGTGTATTAACTGATAAGTGGCAGGTGGGATGTGAACTCATAGAATACGAACATAAAAATACCAGTAAGGTTGGTGGAAGAAGATAATCTAGTTAAGAACCGGAGCAGACATCACCATAGCCACATCAGATCAAGTGCTTCCGCTAATATCCTGTAGAGGAGGTTTGGCAGCCAGAAAGGGAGCTAGATTGGCCAACAATGGCCCACATTTGACTTACAGATGTTGGGTGATTTAGAAGTTGGGAAAACTCTAATACAAATCCAGATTGCCAACTTCTTTTGGAAACTCAGAAGATCTGGCTCATCCACGTTAGTATTCCCATGTGACAACAACCTATATTAGATGAACATCAGTTGCCCTATTTAGAGTAAGCATGTATTTCCTGGATGAAGCAAAAGTTGGAATCAAGATTGCTGGGAGAAATATCAATAACCTCAGATATGCAGATGACACCACCCTTATGGTAGAAAGTGAAGAACTAAAGAGCCTCTTGATGAAAGCAAAAGAGGAGAATGAAAAAGTTGGTGTGAAACTCAACATTCAAAAAACTAAGATCATGGCATCTGGTCCCATCACTTCATGGCAGATAGATGGGGAAACGGTGGAAACAGTGAGAGACTTTATTTTTTTGGGCTCCAAAATCACTGCAGATGGTGACTGCAGCCTTGAAATTAAAAGATGCTTGCTCATTGGAAGAAAAGCTATGACCAACCTAGATAGCATATTAAAAAGCAGAGACATTACTTTGCCAACAAAGGTCCATCTAGTCAAAGCTGTAGTTTTTCCAGTGGTCATGTATGGATGTGAGATTTGGACTATGAAGAAAGTTGAGCATTGAAGAATTGATGCTTTTGAACTGTGGTGTTGGAGAAGACTCTTGGACTGCAAGGAGATTCAACCAGTCAATCCTAAAGGAAATCAGTTTTGAATATTCATTTGAAGGACTGATGCTGAAAGCTGAAGCTCCAATATTTTGGCCACCTGATGCAAAGAGCTGACTCATTGGAAAAGACCCTGATGCTGGGAAAGATTGAGGGCAGGAGGAGAAGGGGATGACATGGGCTGAAGTGGTTGGATGGCATCACTGACTTGATAGATATGAGTCTGAGTAAACTCCGGGAGTTGGTGATGGACAGCGAGGCCTGGTGTGCTGCAGTCCATGGGGTCATAAAGAGTCAGACACGACTGAGCGACTGAACTGAACTGAACTGAACCACTCTGTTGGCTTATAGCTGGCCCACTTACTTGTGTTAAGCTTTTCAGGCCATCTATGCTTTTAAAAGTTCTATCAATATAATATTTAGAATTCACTCTTATGAGAACACAGGCATAGGCCTATGAAACTATTTAACATCCAGTATATACTTTATTCCACAAGGTGGGTTCAGTTTTATCTTTATGATGTCTTGAGTTTCAGCCCCCAATATAATATCCTAGATAGGCAAGAAAAAGCATAAGCAGTGCTTTCCAAACATTGTTTTTTATTACAGAATTCTTTTCTTGAGGAGAATTGTTTATAGTATATCCTAGTACTAAATCTGAGAAATGCCCATTCATGTCGTTACCTTATTTTCTGTGTCAATTTTGTTTGCCCTTTGTTAGCCTTTATTAGTAGATGATCCTGAGATTCTATTTCATTACAAAATCCAGTAAGGACAGCTTTGCCATTTTTTCAAGAATCAGTAGGATGAAAAGCCCCAATTATTATTCTTTCAAGGAAAACAGACATGATTCAAAATCAGAAGCACTGGATTAATTTAAATTGTTGTATTTCTGAGGGCAAGACTTTTGCCATTAGCTTCTAAATTGATTCTTGTCTCCATTTTAAAGTACATAATACTATGTTCATAGATTAAGGACACAAAAGCTATTGAAAGCAGTAACAATTTGGTTTTAGACAACTGATGTGAGATTTTACTAAATCATTTTTTGCAATCCACTTTTAAAAAAAAACACTACATTATATATTCACAAAGTTGTGCAACCATCATCATTAATTTCAGAACTTTTGATTACTCTAAGAAACTCTGTACCCATTAGCAGTCATTCCTTGTTCCCCTCTCCTCTGAACCCTCTAGAATCACTAATCTACTTTCTGACTTTATGGACTTGTCTATTCTAGAAATTGCCAAAAATATGGATTCATACAATATTTGATGTTTTACTGTCTGGCTTATTTCACTTAGTATATTTTTTAAGTTTCATCCATGATGTAACATATATCAGTACTTCATTCGTTTATAGGAATGAAAAGATCCCATTTGTATCATCATTTGTGTATTAATTTATAGATGGATATTTGGGTTGTCTCCACTTCTTTACTACTATGAAAATTCAGTCTTATAAACATTTCTGTACAAGGTTTATTGTAGACATAGGCTTTCAGTTCTCTTCTGTATATGCGTATGAGTGGAATTTCTTCTAGAAGAGAGTGAAAAAGCTGGCTTGGGAAAGGAGTATTTCAAGACTGTATATTGTCACTCTGCTTATTTAACTTCTATGCAGAGTGCATCATGCAGAATGCCAGTCTGGATGAAGCACAGCTGGGATCAAGATTGCCAGGAGAAATATTAATAACCTCAGATATGCAGATAACACCACCTTTATGGCAGAAAGTGAAGAGTAACTAAAGAGCCTCTTGATGAAGGTGAAAGAGAAGAATGAAAAAGCTGGCTTAAAACTCAACATTCAGAAAACTAACATCATGGCATCCAGTCCCATCACTTCATGGCAAATAGATGGGGAAACAATGGAAACAGTGACAGAGTGCAGGTGGATTCTTTACCACTGTGCCATCTGGGAGGTCCTTAGTTACCAATAGTGAAAGTGAAAATGAAGTCGCTCAGTTGTGCCCAACTCTTTGTGACCCCGTGGACTGGTAACCTACCAGGCACCTCTGTCCATGGGATTCTCCAGGCAAGAATACTGGAGTGGGTTGCCATTTCCTTCTCCAGGGGATATTCCCGACCCAGAGATCGAATCCAGGTCTCCCACACGGCAGGCAGACCCAGGGAAGTCCAAATTTGAAATTTGCTAAGAGGGTAGGTCTTAAGTGTTCTTGACAAAGAAAAAATTATAATTATGTGAACTAACATATATATTTACTTTTAGCTCTCAATTCTACTCTCTTGACCTATATGTCTCTCTAGTACCAAACTATCTTGATTACAGTAGTTTGTAATAAGTTTTGAAATTGGGAAGTAATATTACGGTCTAAATGTTTGTGTTGTAAACCTAATGCCCAAGGTGATGGTCTTAGGAGGTGAGGCATTTGAAGGTGAAAACATTATGAAGGCAGAACCATCATGAATTAGATTAATACCCTTAAATAGGAGGCCCCAGAGACACACTTAGCCCCTTTCGCCATGTGAGGACACAGCAAAAAGTTGGCAGTCTCCAATTTGGAAAAGGGCATTTACCAGATAGCAAATCCCATGCCATGATCTTGAACTTCCTAGCTTTAAGAACTCAGAGAAATAAATGTTTGAGGTTTATAAGCCACAAAATGTCTATGGCATTTCATTATATCTGCCAGAATGAACTGAAACAGGGAGTGTGAATCCTCCAACTTTGTTCTTTTTCAAAATTGTTTTGGCTTACATTTCCATATGACTTCTAGGATTAGTTTGTCAATATATGCAAAAAGACTGACTCAATTTCTTTACTTGTTACAGGTTATATTTACCATTGTTTTCTTGAGTCAGTTTAGGTAGTTTGTTCTTTCTAGGAATTTGTACATCTGCTCTAGGTTATCTAATGCTTTGGTCATAATATTCCTTTATAATCTTTTTTTTTCTATAACATAAGGAATAGGGTCCACTTTTTCATTCATGCTTTTAATAACTTGATTTCTTTTTCTTTTTTTGCTTGAAAACTTAATTACACTTTTGTCCTTTTTACTGATCTTTTTAAAGAATCTTTTGGTTTTGTTAATGTTCTCTATTGCCTTGTTAACTTATTTCCACTCTAATCTTTATTTCCTTCCTTATGCTTACATTGAAATCAATTTGTTCTTGTTTTTCCAGGGTCTGAAGGTGAAAGATTAGGTAATTTATTTAAGATCTTTGTTCCCTTTTTACAATAGGCATTTACAACTGTAAGCTTCCTTGTAATCATTGCTTTTAGCTGCATCCTGTAAAATTTGGTATGCTCAATTTTCATTTTCATTCATTCCAAAAAATTTTATATTTTCACTTATTTCTTCTTTGACTCATTGCTTCCTTAGGAGTATGTTGTTAAATTTCCACATATTTGTTACCCATTCTCTCTTTTGAAAAATGCTCAGAGTAACCAGTGCTATAAAATTTGTAGTAGTAATGCTTCAGTGATGCCTTATTACATTTTTAGACTGAATATTTTAAAAGCAGTTTTAGGTTTACAACAAAAATTGAGAGAGTGATAGAGAGATTTCCTATATACTCACTGCCCCTACATATTCCTAACTTTCTCTATGATCCACATCACTCACCAGAATGGTTTTTACCAAGGATGAACCTATATCAAAATCATAATCACCCAAAGTCCATAGTTTATTTTAGGATTCACTCTTTGTGTTGCACATCCTATGGGTTTGGATAAATGTATTAAGCCATATATCCATCTTTGTATCATAAAGAGTGTTCTCACTGCTGCAAAAACACTCTGTGCTCTGCCTATCCATCTCTTTCCTTCCTTCTCTGACAACCACTGATCTTTCTACCATCACCAAAGTTTTCCCTTTTCCATGTCACAAAGTTGGAACTATACAGTATGTAGCCTTTTCAGATGGACTTCTTTCACTTAGTAATATACATTTAAGGTTCCTCTATGCCAAGGCAATGGCACCCCACTCCAGTACTCTTGCCTGGAAAATCCCATGGACAGAGGAGCCTGGAAGCCTGCAGTCCATAGCGTTGCACAGAGTCAGACATGATGGAGACAACTTAGCATGCATTCTAACCCAAGGCTAGGGCAAACATTAGGCATGTCATTTTCTTTTCCTTTCAGTGACATGCAAAAACACCCAATGCTTTATTAAACATGTAAAGCAGAGCAAGGTACATTTATCTTTGCAAACCATGTCAAAAATTCTCGGCAGTTTCTATTTGGGAAGATTCTTTGGAGGAAGGAATGGCAACCCACTCCAGTATTCTTGCCTGGAGAATCCCCATGAACAGAGGAGCCTGGCAGGCTACAGTTCATGGGATCACAAAGAGTTGGTCACGACTGAGCAACACTGCAACTACTAGAAGAAGTAAATAGGAAGAATTGTGTGTTCAGCATCCATAGCCTCCCCTTCTTGCATCCTTTTCTCTGCTCTTTTCTCCCTCCCTCCCTATTTGGACCAAGGAAGATTTCAGGGGTGGTACTGACCCTGGATGGTTTGAATGGTTGATTCCCATTTTAGCTCTTTGGCTGCCTCAATCAGGCATTCACATTTTAAGTCGTTGAGCTCCATTTGTGCCCTGTCAGGTTTTTCCATGTTAAAGGAATGTCAGGCCTCAGCAAGCAGGTGAGGAGATACATTTTTGCTAATTGGGGCCCAGCAGTCGCATGAGGCCCATCTCTTAGGCTGACTCTGTCATGAGTCCTCTTAGGGAACTCGTATAGCGGGAAGAATTCAGAAAGGATCACCTAGGATCTCTCTCAATATGCCACCCCCAGGAGGGAATGAGCCCCTTGTCAGCACAGCCTAGAATCCCCTTCCTGTTCGGCACTGGCATCAGAAGCTTGCAGCCTTTTCTCCTTGGCTGTCAGACCAATAGCCTGCCTGCGTCTATTTCTATCTGGTAGCAACTGGATGGAAGCCAATTATCCCTTCCTATCCTCTTCTCTAAGACTCCCAGACACATATTTCATGTTTTCTGGCATTTTGATGTTTAGGAAGTATTTAATAGATTTATACCAAAACATCCTTATATGATATCCTTAAAGGAAACCCTCATTTCCCATGTTATAGACACATCTGAGAATGCAATTGCTGACCTACTGACCTCTAATCTTTCTAATTAGACTGGTGGCCATAGTTTTGCTCTTTAAATGGTGGGATGAGTATATGTAGCTCTCGTGGCTTCTGGGGGTAGATGGACTCTGAGAAATAGTAAAAACCAGGGCTTAGGCCTGGGTTGTGGACTCCAGGGGAAAAAAGTTTTATTCTTCCTTGAACGGTACCAGGTTGTGGATGAAAACTGCTGCTTTCTGTTTGAAAGGACCATTGTGTGTGATCTTTGCTTCCCTGGTGGCTCAGACGGGAAAGAATTTGCCTGCAACGCGGGAGACCTGGGTTCGATCCCTGGGTTGGGAAGATTCCCCGGAGAATGGAACAGCTACCCACTCCAGTATTCTGGCCTGGAGAATTCCATGGATTATAGTCCATGGGGTCAAAAAGAGTTGGACACAACTGAGTGACTTTCACTTTCACTTTTCTTTTGAAACTTACTCCGCAGCTTTCTGCCAAGGTGGGAGAGGTGACCAGAGGATCTAGTCACCCATGGGACTTCTCTGGAACAAAAATTTCCTGATGATGCCTTTGAAATGTTTCCTGTGCTGCTTAGTATTCTTTCCTTCACACTAGATTATCATAAAGGGATAGATGGGAGTGTTTTATAATCTTGCTGGTACACACTTTTTTTTAAAACTTGTAGCAATAAAGATACAATCTAAACTGTTTTGTTGTTTTTTGTATGCTTCCTGTCTGAGTACTAGAACTAGGGTGTGGGAAGATAGATAAGACAGTAACACTTCAACCACGTGTGTTCCACAGAAATGTTTTTCAGTGTCCTCTGAAATTGTAATTGGAAAGCCACTGAACTAAAAGACAGCTTACTAGGGGTAAAATTATGCTCCTCATGACAATGGTATTAAAATCTACCATGTTGATCGGGATTTCCTAGGAGACACTAGTGGTGAACAATCCACCTCCCAATACAAAAGACATGGATTTGATCCCTGGGTTGGGAAGATCCGCTGGAGGAGGAAATGGCAACCCACTCCAGTATTCTTGCCTGGAGAATCCCATGGACAGAGGAGCCTGACAGGCTACAGTCCATAGGGTCACAAGGAGTTGGACATGACTTAGTCACTCTACAACCAAAACAACATATTGATTAGGAGATTGGGATTGACATATACATGCTGCTGCTGCTGCTGCTGCTACTGCTGCTGCATTGCTTCAGTCGTGTCCGACTCTGTGCGACCCCATAGACGGCAGCCCACGAGGCTCCGCCTTCCCTGGGATTCTCCAGGCAAGAACACTGGAGTGGGTTGCCATTTCCTTCTCCACATATACACACTACTGTATATAAAATAGATAACTAATAAGAACCTACTATATAGCACAGGGGACTCTTCTCAATACTCTGTAACGACCTATATGGGAAAAGAATGAAAAAAAAAAGAGTGGATAGATGTACATGTATAACTGATTCACTTTGTTGTACACCTGAAATGAACACTTAAAAAAAATCTACAAAGTTGACCACATATCTTAGTGGAATCCTCAAGCAACATAGCAATTACTGTCTTTGTTCATTCATTCAGCAGATGAATTGAACACCCACTATGTGCCAGGCACTGTGCTTGGGATTCAAAGTGAAAGGAGGACAGTGCCCTTACTCACTTTTGATGACTGCTGTAACAAATTATTACAAACTTAGTGACTTGCAACAACATGGATTTATTATCTTTAGATAATAAAAGTTCTAGAGTTCAAAAGTCCTAAAAAGATCAAGATATTGGCAAGGTTGTGACCCTTCTACAGACTCCAGGGAAGCATCTGTTTTCTTGCCTTTCCCAGTTTCTAGAGATTGCCTAAGTTCTTCAGCTCATGGTACCTTCCTCCATCTTCAGAGCTAGCAGCATCACACCTTCTCTCCTACCTGACCTCTGCTTCTATCCTTACATCTTCTTTCTATCTATATCTGGCCCTCCTGTCTCCTTCTTGTAAGGATGCTTGGTCCCACTTGGATAATTCAGGACAATCTCCCCATCTCAAGGCTCATAAACTTAAATGTATCTACAAAGTCCCTTTTGCCATAAGGTAACATATTCAAAGGTTCTGGGACATCTTTGTTGGGAGTGGGCTTTATTCATCCTACAATACTCTTGCCCTTGAGTTAGCTCATAATATAGCATAAGATGATAGACACTAAACAGATTTTTGTAATTAAATGTGATAAATTGTAAGATAATCTCTGCACAAGTTACTATGGGAACACAGAAGAGAAAACATCAGACTGCCCCGAGGAAGTGCCTTACACAGGAGGAGATGTTTATACTGAGTCTAAAAAGATGAGGTGTTCATCTTTTTAGGGGGAAAGGCTATGGGAGATGGATGGAGGACAAAGCTTGAAAGAGCATGACTTTCTCCAGCAGCAAAGGCCAATTCAGTGTGACTGAGGTGTAGGTGGCTATGACAAAAGATGGGGCTGGAAAGGAAAGAGTTGGGGCTAGCTGAGGGTGAAATTTGTACCCAACTGCTATAATAACAGGCTTGTATATTATTTTCCTTTTGACAGCAGGGAGCCATGGAAATAATAAGTATTTCAGAAAGACCACACCGAATGTCGTGTGGACAGTGCTTGGCTGAAGGAGAGGATCACTAAAGGAAGGGAGATCACTGTTCATCGCAGTAAGATGTCTGTGAACAAATGGACTATAGCGTCAGTGTCAGTCAGTCAGTGTTAGTCGCCCAGTTGTATCTGACTCTTTGCCGCCCTATGGACTGTACCCCGCCAGTCTCCTCTGTCCATGGAATTCTCCAGGTAAGAATACTGGAGTGGGTTGCCATGTCCTCCTCCAGGGGATCTTCCTGACCCAGGGATAGAACTTGGATCTCCTGCATTGCAGGCAGATTCTTTACCATCTGAGCCACCGGGGAAGCTCATAGTATCAGTATAAATATGATTAAGTCAACAAGTTGCTTTATTTGACTATTTTTCTATCTGTGGTAGGTTGAATAATGGCCCCCAAAGTTAATAGAACCTATAAATGCCACCTGATTTAGAAAAAGGGTCCCTGCAAATGTTATTGAATTAGGATCTTGAGATGGAGAGACTGACTATCTGGGTGGGCCCTAAATGAGATCACATGTACCATTATAAGAGGGAAGTAGAGGAAGATGACAGAAGAGAAGAAGGCAATGTGACCATGGAAGCAGAGATTGGAGTTGAAGAGGAAATAAAATGTTTACATAACCTCCTGCTCTTTCTGCCTCTGTAACTCAGCTTGTTCCTTGCAAAGTCTGGATCACATAGGTCTCAGATAGTGGGGACTCACAATACTAGGAACTGGAGCTTATCTCACTCACCTTTGTCCTACTGTTTGCAATCACCCTAGCCCCTGCACACCTGCAAACCCACTTAATCATGCCTGTCCATGTATAAAAACTCTGTAACCCCTTTGTTCAGGGCTCAGAGCTTGGAGTGTTAACTCCTCTGGGCCCGCCAGCATAATAAACCTGAGTTCTCTAACTCTCTGAGTGTGGTGCTTGGTTTCTTGAGTACTGATTTCTGCAACAGAGTGATGTGGCCATTAAGTCAAGGAATGCCAGCACCCACCAGAAGTTGGAGGACATAAGGAACAGATTCTACCCTACATGCTCCAGAGAGAGCATGACCCTTCTGACACCTTGATTTTGGACTACTGGTCTTCAGAATTGTTAGGGAATTCTTTTTAGCTACCAAATTTGTGGTAATTTGTTCCAGCAGCCACAGGAAAAGAATACCCTACTTTACTTTGAATGGACATGTCTTTTGATGACCTAAATAATCTTAGGGAACTATCACGTGCAGAAGTTTATCTCAACCTTAGTTTAAATGATGTAGCTCTCCCAAACAGCTACCCTTTTATTCTTCATAGCCAAGAGTTTAATGGTGGATTTATGTTTCTATTTTACACAAATGGAGAAGTGATTTTTCAACTCTTAGTATAAGCCTTGGGATGCTCTATTTAAATATGGTTTTTTAGAGTTTCATCTCAAGAAGTTGAGATGATGTGTGAAGCAAAAACAAACAAACAAACAAATAAAAGTGTTGGCTGGGGTTGATGGATCAACAAGCTTTCCCTGAAGGGTAGCACCATTCTGAGCTGACACTTTATTAGGAGAATATTTGAAAATGAACTTTAGATTTCATGGTCTTTGAAGAAGTTACCATTCCCACAGGGGCAGCCATAGTACCATTCAGAGGAGAATCTTTCATGTGTGTGTGTAAAGTTTTCAAGTATGCAAATCAGATTCCTGCCTACTTTATTTAATAGGTTGTAATTTTTTTTTCATATAAAATAGCACTGAATGGAGTTTACCTGTGAATGAGCGTCAGGGAGTTAGATTATAAGGAGTAAGAGCCTGTAAGCCAAAGAGAAGTTTTTCCAAACTTCAGGGCCACTATTAACAAGTTGAGAACCTCAATTTACTCATTTTTGAAATGGGATTAATAACAGTATCAGCCTCACTAGGTTGTTGCAACAATTAGATGAAATAAAACATGCACAGCACCTGGCATAGCTTTTGACACATACACAAAACACTCAATGAATATTTGAGGTTATTAAAATTAGAGTCATAATGATGGTGATAGCATTACTTTTGCCATCTGGTACTGCTAAATGGTGAGATGTTCATTAGGAGCAGCATCTTGTAGAAAATTCTGGAAAAGTTCAGATACTAAGGAACTCAGTTTTGAAGGTGGTGCTAAGCTCTGTGCTGACAGATAGCCCTTGTGACTTCTTTGGTTCCAGGCAGATACAGAACATTTAATAGGAATACCCTGCCCCTGATAAGAAGAAACACATTAGAAGAAGCAGGCCTGGCCTTTGATGATTAAGTTAACTTTACCTTGGAGTTGATAAAAGCCAGCCAGCAAGGACTTGGTATGTTCACAACCAGTATAATGAGTGTAACTATGAACAATAGAAGACAATGGTTCATGAAGTGCTAAATGCATATTAAAGGCTATGATTGATCAGAGAAGGCCTGGAGTAGTCAAAGGAAACCTAAGGAAGTAAAAAAATAGGCTGGTTATTTAAGGGAGGGGAGGATTGAAGTAGAGTAGGGGAGTTTAGAAGGAAGGGGAACACTTGAGTCAGGGGCCATGACATGAGTAAAAGTAAAGCATCACAATGGTCCTAACACCACTAGCTTGTATAGGTACTCCATGAACCCCGACCCCATTCCAGTTCCTTTCTAGCGAAAATAAAGTCTCTGTATTCACCCTTAGCTTTCCTACCTCTATATGTTTTCCAACACTGCTCTGAAATTCTGTCTCTTAAAGTTTCTCATCAGTCCTGGCTTGCTTTGTGAAGCTTTTCCTTATCACAAGAGGATATGTTCATACTATCCTTACTATAAGGTCCCTATAGTATCTTGGGTGGTCTTCGCTAATGCTACTAATAACACTTGGCTTCAAATTAGAGTTCCTTGTATAACTGTTTATAAATTCCTTGAGGACAGAGATTGGAATTTATTCATCTTCATATACAGTGTAGCAATGTGCGGAGAGCTTGGGCATATTCAGGCTCTCAAATTTTTAATATTGAACTGAAGGATATTGATCTCTGTGTTCCGTGTGTGTGTGTGTGTGCTCAGTTGCTCAGTTGTGTCTGACTCTTTGCAATCCCATGGACTGTAGCCCACCAGGCTTCTCTGTCCATGGGATTCTCCAGGCAAGGATACTGGAGTGCACTGCAATTTCCTCTTCCAGATCTTCCTAACCCAGGGATCAAACCTGCATCTCCTACATTGGCAGGTGGATTCTTTACCACTGAGCCACCTGTGAATCCCCTATGTTCCTTGACAATCCCCCAAATTGGGGTAGAAATTATTTTCACTACATATATCCATATAATGTTGGAACTGAAGAGCCCTATAATTTATCCAAGTATTTAATGTCTTCTATCCTACTTCCTGGTTTGCTTGTTTATGATAAAGTTTGCTAGTTGCTGGTTGTATAGTAGGTACTTTAATAATATAATGAGAAAAAGGTAATTCTCAAATGATCTATTTAGAAATTGCTACCAAATATGACTTGTACAGGCACAGAAAAAAAATTTTATTCAATGACTCAAATTATGATAGCAATTAGAATCTTGTAGTAAAAAAAATCAGTTTTTGTATTAAGCTCTAAATCACCCTTTATTTCCAGTTAAACAGGTGCTGAATAGAAATTTACAGATCTTCTTTAGAATCAGGCTAGTTTCTCCATATGGGCAGTAATATATACACTTATATATTTCTGACATGACTGCTTTTCTTTCTCATTGATTATAAAAAGCCATCAGGGCAAAGAATTCATCCTCTACTTTTTAATAACCATATATACTCAGGTGTATAGTAATCCATTTGCTCATTCTCAGCACTCAATAAATACTAACTTACTAAAAGACAATGACCTTAAAAGGGTTATGGTGACAAATATTTGGTGAGAACTATTGGCCAATATAGCCTGATTCTTTTAAAGAGAGAAAGTAAGGAGCAAAGACAATTTTAGAGGACTGATTCTGAAGCCTAGTTTTCTGTGTTGTAGATAAACTGGCAATTTTCTTTTAATCTCATTAAATTATATCAAATAAAAACATATTTTTCACAGTTCTTTGTGTTTGTTAATGATAGTTAAGTAGAGGATCCATTCCCCCTTCACTCATTTCTGCTGTTTTCAGGCTACATAAATCCTGCATTGATTACTTATCTATGGCTTGGTCCCCAATTGTGGAATTTTTTATCTTGCATAATAACTCTAGAAAAGGACCTTAGTTTTCTTTATGCATTGGATTCTAAATGCCAAAGCATATTATCCCCCAGCAGTAGTTACTTCACATACTTGAATACATTATTTTTTCAAGGATCTGCTGTGTTTTGCCACTCAGCAGAATACATAATCCCTGCCACCCAATAAGAAAACTTAATGAGTAAAGAATAAATTCCATTTTATCATTGGTGTCTTCTTACACTGAATATATGAAACTTAAGAGAAAGGTCAGTAAGAAAATATCTATCTCAAAAAAAAAAAGACAATTGCTATGTCTGTATAGAAAAGCATCTTATGAACCAATTTCACTACAAAGTGAGTTATTTAAATAAGCCAGAAGATTTATCCTCAGTAAAGAAAACACACACACTCACAGCTCTTTGTTGTCATCAATTCTTAAACTGGAGTATCATTTGTGACTTTCCATGTTTTATGGATTAGTTAGATATTAAAAAAAATCCTGCTCATCTCTTTCCAAGTATTTCTTTTTAATCATATCCCTGACTATAGTTAAACTAAATGAAAATAATACATTTGAAATCGGAGTTTTTATTAATTGATTTTTAATAAAGGCAATTTCTGGATGATACCAAATGGCTTCTCTGGTGGCTCAGACAGTAAAGATTCTGCCTGCAGTGCAGGAGACCTGGGTGCCATCCTTGGGTTGGGAAGATCTCCTGGAGAAGAGAATGGCTGCCCACTCCAGTATTTTTGCCTGAGAAATCCCATGGACAGAGGAGCCTGACAGGCTACAGTCCATGGGGTTGCAGAGAGTCAAACACGACTGAATGACTGACACACACACACCAAATGGGTAGGCCTAAATATCATCTCATCTCATCTCTCTCTGTCTTTGTCTCTCTCTCTCACACACATACACACACACAGCCTAAGTCTATATATTTTGTCTAAGACTAACCACCAGATTTTCTCACTTGATTTTTTTTTCAGATGACAACTGAAATCTGAATTGTGTAGAACCAGCATTTACCAGTTAACTATATTCATTTTTACTTTGCAACTGACAGACCCCTGGAGTGAGGTTTGATGCATATTTAGAAGAGTGTACTAGTCTCTACTCCACTTTCTGCTGCTTGGCATTTTTTTACTATAGGTTTTAAGGGTTCCAAGTGTTCAACATAGCCAAAGAAGACCAGAATCTACCTAGGGATAATGCAACAGGACCCTGATTCCAATTTTTTAGGACTCAGGGATTGAAGCTGTGATTGAAAGGATCAGCACTCTTAGACTATGCTTCTAGAGTTTCTTGAGTGACTAGAGAACTTCCTACTCTTACCAAGCAGAAATTGCCCTTGCTCTTCAATGGGACTCTTGAGCTCCTGAATTGTAACCCTGGTCATCTTCTTTGGAAGGTAACATACCAGACTTATTGGGAAATAATCATATCAGTCTGGTAGCAGAAGAAGCTGTCATTACTCACTATGCTAATAAAAATTATGATGACACCAAGACAGACTTCCTGCAAAACCTAATTATACAACAGCACTATAGCAGAAAGCAATTTGAAGGATAATGTTTATTATCAAGCATCAGGCAATAAACAGTTTCAGCAGGTGATTGAATGCTCCCAACATTTGATCACCATAAAGGCACCTTATTGTAAATATCCTCAACCCTGAATGGTATTACATCCCAGGACACAAAAAAGAGCACACAATAAACTACATTTAAACCTTTTCTTCAATACATTCATGATCCAAGATTGAGTTCAATTTTCTCAACCCTAGCTCACTAGTCACTTACCACCTATAAAAACTTGGGCAAATTGGTTTGAGTCTCAACTTCATTATCTATAAAATGAGGATAATAACAACTGTTCTTACCTAGCTGGCAGTTTTATTTTTAGTATCAAATAAAAGAATTGATGAAAGGTACTTTGTGATAATACCATGATGAAATTACTTTATTTACAGGTAAGCCTCATATCTTTGACTATGAACCCTCTTCTATAGAGGAGGTGAGAGAAAGGAAGCTTATTCCCACTCTTCACTGATATCCTCATTTTCAAGTTCATTACTGCCTGTGCAAATGAATAGAAGGAGAATAATAATAATAATCAACAAATCAGGAAACACTGGCTCAGCACATAATCTGAGATAGCTCTATGGAAACAAAGAACAATAAGAAGATATGGTCTCTATTCTTAAGAAGTTTGTAGTCTCTAGGGGAGGGCAGAAGGAATACATGCTAAACTAGTGGTTCTCAAAGTGAGGTCTGTGAACTCCTGGGGACCCCCAAGAACCTTTTAGGGGGATCTAAAAGATCAATACAATTTTCATTATAATACTAAGACATTATTTGCTTTTGTCACTTTTGATCTTTCATGAGTGTACAGTGGAGTTTTCCAGAGGTTACATGCTGTACAATACAGATTGCATGCAGAAACACATATAAGAATCCAGCTGTGTTTTATTAAGCCAGATGTCAGAGGTTTTTTCCTTGCCTGGAGAATTCCATGGACAGAGGAGCCTGGCAAGCTCCTTTGTCCATGGGGTCACAAAGAATTGGACATGACTGAGCACTAACACACACACAGAGGATTTTTTTAATGTGAAACAATGACACTCTTCTCACTAACTTTATTTTGGAAAATGTTTTCATAAAAATATGCTATTTGTATTAACATGTAATGGGTTTGTCATTATTTGAAATGAAATAGACATCTTTAAAAATTCCAGTCTTATGGAGGAATCAACCTTCCTGACTTCAGACTATACTACAAAACTACAGTCATCAAGACAGTATGGTACTGGCACAAAGACAGAAATATAGATGAATGGAACAAAAGAGAAAATCCAGAGATAAATCCACACGCCTATGGACACCTTATCTTTGACAAAGGAGGCAAAAACATATAATGGACAAAAGACAGTCTCTTCAACAAGTGGTGCTGGGGAAACTGGTCAACTACATGTAAAAGAATGAAACTAGAACACTTCCTAACATCATATACAAAAATAAACTCAAAATGGACTAAAAACCTAGATATAAGACCAGAAACTATAAAGCTCTTAGAGAAAAACACAGGCAAAACACTCTCCGACATAAATCACAGAAAGATCCTCTATGACCCACCTCCCAGAGTAATGGAAATAAAAACAAAAACTAAAAAATAGGACCTAATTAAATTTTAAAACTTTTGCACAACAAAGGAAACTATAAGCAAGGTGAAAAGACAGCCTTCAGAATGGGAGAAAATAACAGCAAACAAAACAACTGACAAAGAATTAATCTTCAAAATATACAAGCAACTCATGCAGCTCAATACCAGAAAAATGAACAAGCCAATCAAAAAGTGGGCAGAAGACCTAAACAGACATTTCTCCAAAGAAGACATACGGATGGCTAATAAACACATGAAAAGATGCTCAACATCACTCATTAGAGAAATACAAATCAATACCACAATGAGGTATCATCTCACATCCGTCAGAATGGCCATCATCAAAAAGTCTACAAACAATAAATGTTGGAGAGGGTGTGGAGAAAAGGGAACCCTCTTACACTGCTGGTGGGAATGCAAACTGGTACAGCCACTATGGAGAACAGTGTGGAGATTTCTTAACAAACTGGGAATAGAACTGCCATATCATCCAGCAATCCCACTGCTGAGCATATGGGCTGAGGAAACCAGAATTGAGAGAGACACATGTACCCCAGTGTTCATTGCAACACTATTTACAATAGCTAGGACATGGAAGCTAGGACATGGCAAATAGCCATTGCCAGATGAATGGATAAGGAAGTTGTGGTACATATACACAATGGAATATTACTCAGCTATAAAAAAAGAAGGCATTTGAGTCAGTTCTAATGAGGTGGATTAACCTAGAGCCTGTTATACACAGTGATGTAAGTCAGAAAGAGAAAGAAAAATATTGTATATTAATGCATATATATGGAATTTAAAAGATGGGACTAATGATCCTACATGCAGGGCAGCAAAGGAGACACAGACATACAAAACAGACGTTTGGACTCAGTGAGAGAAGGCAAGGGTGGGATAATTTGAGAGAATAGCATTAAAACATGTACATTACATATGTAAAACAGACAACCAGTGCAAATTCAATGCATGAAGCAGGGCACCCAAAGCCAGTGCTCTGGGACAATCGACAAGGAAATGGTGGGGAGGGAGGTGGAAGCGGGGTTCAGGATGGGGGTACACATGTATATCTGTGACTGATTCATGTTGATGTGTGGCAAAACCCATCACAATACTGTAAAGTAATCATCCTGCAATTAAAATAAATAAATAAAGTTTTAAAATCCAGTTTTAATTCTAAATATGGTAAATATTAAATGATTGAACCCACAGAAACAAATCTTTTTTTATCACATTTTAAATTAATTTTTATTAGAGTATAGTTGATTTACAGTGTTGTAAGTTTCTGCTTTACAGCAAAGTGAATCAGTTATACATATACACATACCCACTCTCTTTTAGATTCTTTTCCCATTTAGGCCATTACAGAGTATTGAGTAGAGTTCCCTATGCTATACAGTAGGTATTTATTAGTTATCTATTTTATATATAGCTGTGTATACGTCAATTCCAGTCTCCCAATTTATCCCTCCTCTCACCCGTTTCCCCGCTGGTGAACATAAGTTTGTTTTCCACATCTGTGACTCCAATTCTTTTCTGCAAATAGGTTCATTTATAGCAGGTGTTAAGATTACACATACAAGTGATATCATATGATTTTGTCTTTGTCTGAGTTCACTCAGTATGACACTCCCTAGGCCCATCCATGTCATTGTAAATGGCATTATTTTGTTCTTTTTTCTGGGTGAATAATATTCTGAAAGAGATGGGCATAACAGACCACCTGACCTGCCTCTTGAGAAACCTGTATGCAGGTCAGGAAGCAACAATTAGAACTGGACATAGAACAACAGACTGGTTCCAAATAGGAAAAGGAGTACATCAAGGCTGTATATTGTCACCCTGCTTATTTAACTTATATGCAGAATACATCATGAGAAACGCTGAGCTGGATGAAGCACAAGCTGGAATCAAGATCGCCAGGAGAAATATCAATAACCTCAGATAGGCAGATGACGCCACCCTTTGGCAGAAAGTGAAGAGGAACTAAAGAGCCTCTTGATGAAAGTGAAAGGGCTTCCCTTGTGGCTCAGCTAGTAAAGGCTCTGCCTGCAATACGAGAGACCTGGGTTCAATCCCTGGGTTGGGAAGATCCCCTGGAGAAGGGAAAGGTTACCCACTTCCAGTATTCTGACCTAGAGAATACCATAGACCCCCATGGGGTTGCAAAGAGTTGGACACAACTGAAAGTGAAAGAGGAGAGTAAAAAAGTTGGCTTAAAGCTCAACATTCAGAAAACTAAGATCATGGCATCCAGTCCCATCACTTCATGGGAAATAGACGGGGAAGCAGTGGAAACAGTGGCAGACTTTATTTTGGGGGGCTCCAAAATCACTGCAGATGGTGATTGCAGCCATGAAATTAAAAGACGCTTACTCCTTGGAAGGAAAGTTATGACCAACTTGGATAGCATATTTAAAAGCAGAGACATTACTTTGCCAACAAAGGTCTGTCTAGTCAAGGCTATGGTTTTTCCAGTGGTTATGTATGGATGTGAGAGTTGGACTGTGAAGAAAGCTGAGCACAGAAAAATTGATGCTTTTGAACTGTGGTGTTGGAGAAGACTCTTGAGAGTCCCTTGTACCGCAAGAAGATCCAACCAGTCCATCCTAAAGGAAATCAGTCCTGGGTGTTCACTGGAAGGACTGATGCTGAAGCTGAAACTCCAGTACTTTGACCACCTCATGCGAAGAGTTGACTCATTGGAAAAGACTCTGATGCTGGGAGGGATTGGGGGCAGGAGGAGAAGGGGACGACAGAGGATGAGATGGCTGGATGGCATCACTGACTCGATGCGCATGAGTTTGAGTAAACTCCGGGAGTTTGTGATGGACAGGGAGTCCTGGTGTGCTGTGATTCATGGGGTCGCAAAGAGTCGGACACAGCTGAGCAACTGAACTGAACTGAACTGAATATTCCATTATATATGCATCACATCAGCAATGCTTTTTTTGGGTGGAGGGGGCACTCTATAATGTTAAGACTTCTGAGGGGTCCTGAGAGTGAAATATTTGAGCACTACTGTGCTAAATAGTAAAATTTAAGCACTAATCTCTGTGCTGCTAATAGCAGAGTCCCTTTGCTATTCAAAGTGTGGCCCCTGATCCACAGCCTTGGCCTCACCCAGAAGCTTATTATAATAAGAATTTCAAGTTATCTGTCATTTAACAAGAGTCACCATCCTCCCAATGATTCATATGCACATTTAAAGTCTGAGGAGTATTGGGCTAGATGACACAGGGAAAGTTTCAAAGAAGTGATTTTGCATAAACACAGGCAGAGGATTCAAGCTTTGCGCACTAGCCAATATTCTAGACCACTGGTCTCAAATTCTAATGATCAGAACTCCTAGTGGGATTTTATAAAAATCTACAAGTTCTTAATGAGAATTGGCATATTTTTTTTTGTGGAAGGTCTTTGGCAATATTCATTCAAATAAAAATCACATATCTTTTGATTAGAAAATTCTATTTCTAGGGATTTATTCTATGTAGACACTTGTGTGTGCATGTGAATTCACTTCAGTCATGTCCAACTCTTTTCAACACTATAGACTGTAGCCCACCAGTCTCTTCTGTCCATGGGGATTCTTCAGGCAAGAATACTGGAGTGGGTTACCATGGCCTCCTCCAGGGGATCTTCCTGACCCAGGGATTGAACCCATGTCTCTTATGTCTCCTGCATTGGTAGGTGAGTTGTTTACCACTAGCACCACCTGCAAAGCCCACGTAGACACGAGTACATGTGCAAATATCATAAGTATGAGAATATTTACTGTAGCATTGTTTTGTAATATCAAAAAATGTGGGAAAGAAAATCTAAACCGGCGGTAGTAGTAAAGAATCCGCCTGCCAGTGTAGAAGACATAAGAGATCCCCTGGACAAAGGCACGGCAACCCATTCCAGTATTCTTGCCTGGAGAATCTCATGGACAGAAGAGCCTAGCAGGCTACAGTCCATACTGTTGCAAAGAGTCAGACATAACTGAAGTGACTGAACACACACAGGAGAATTTTTAAATGTATTGTTGCTTATCCAAATAGTGGAATGCTGTGAAACAGTGGGGAAAAAAATGATATTCCTTTGTGTAATACTATCGAAAAATTTCAAAACATTATGGCAACTGCAAAGTGGTTTGTATAGTTTGTTACTCTATAAAAAATGATATTTATACACATATTTGCTTGAATATACAGAAGTTATTTTCATAAAATACTCAAGAAACTGGTACCACTATACTCATTAAACTGGTAACAGTGGTTTCCTCAGGATAGGGGGACTAGAGAAGAGGAGTGAACAAGATTACTTTTTATTAGATGCCTACAATTTTATCTTCTGCATCTAGAACCATATTTATGCATTGCCTGTTATAAATAAATTAACAAATCCCTAGGTAATTTAATTTTCTCATTTAGTAGGTCAAGGTGGGGCTCATAAATGTGTATTTGGAGAATCAAATATATTTCCCTGAGTGATGCTGAGCTGCAGTTGAGTTTGGGAAGTCTTGAATTTCTTGACAGTCACTCTTAACTCTCTTCCCCATGAGCACATCACTGTGGGGAATAAAAGGGACTGTGCATGCTCTTCCCTCCTCTCCCTATGGATGGTACTGCCCATCTCTCCCAGAAAATAAGATTTTAGCCGAACCCCCTTTGAAAACAGGGACCAGTGGAGGTTAGAAAATAATCACCAGATGTGTTCTATTTGAATTTATACAAGATTTTATGGTCATTTTTTGGCCCCTGTCTTCACGTATAAAACAAGATATGTGCTCTGGGTGCTCAGTCACTCAGTCCTCTCTGACTCTTTGCAGCCCCATGAACCATAGCCTGCCAGGCTCCTCTGTCCATGGAATTCTCCAGGCAAGAATACTGGAGTGGGTTGTCATTTCCTGTTTCAGGGGAATCTTCCTGACCCAGGGATAGAATCCTCATCGCTTGCATCACCTGCATTGGCAGGCAGATCCTTTACCACTGAGCCACCGGGGAAGCCCAAAACAAAGCATACTATTTTTAAAAGTTGTTTTCTAATAAGAAATCTATTATCTTTAGAGATGTAAAGATTTTAGAGGAAAGAGCTTACTTTTTCTATACATTGTCAATGTAGGAAATCCTTTTCAGATGTTTTTCCCGTGTGTATACACATACACATGTCACAGTTGACAACTTTCAACTCAGAGGTACAAGACATAGCTTTATTTTCTATAACACCCCTTCTTGCTCCAGAAGCCTCATCCCAGGATCTATGAAGAGGACATTTCATTTGGAATCTAGGGTGGTAGAATAATGTCCCCCCTCAAATAGTAAGAGTCTATATGCAAAGTTGCTCAGTTTAGCAAAGCTTTTCCATTGTTCCCTAAGATTGGGTCATGTTATAGCTCATAGATTAAGTTGTTGTTGTTCATTCACTAAGTCATGTCCAACTCTTAGCAACTCCATGGACTGCAACAAGCCAGGCTTCCCTGTCCTTCACTATCTCCCAGAGTTTGCTCAAACTCATGTCCATTGAGTGGGTGATGTCATCCAACTATCTCGTCCTCTGTCATCCCCTTCTCCAGCCCTCAATCTTTCCCAGCATCAGGGTCTTTTCTAATGAGTTGGTTCTTCAAATCAGGTAGCCAAAGTATTGGAGTTTCAGCTTCAGCATCAGTCCTTCCAATGAATATTCAGGGCTGATTTCCTTTAAAGACTGACTGGTTTGATTTCCTTGCTGTCCAAGGGACTCTCAAGAATCTTCTCCAACACCACAGTGCAAAAACATCAGTTCTTCAGCACTCAGCCTTCTTTATGGTCCAACTCTCACATCTGTACATTACTACTGGAAAAACCACAGCTTTGACTGTACAGACCTTTGTCGGCAAAGCGATGTCTCTGCTTTTTAATACGCTGTCTAGGTTTGTCATAACTTTTCTTCCAAGGAGCAAGCATCTTTTAATTTTGTGGCTGCAGTCACCATCCAAGGTAATTTGGGAGCCCAAGAAAATAAAATCTGCCACTTTTCCCCCATCTATTTCCCATGAAGTGATGGGACCAGATGCCATGATCTTAATGTTTGTAATTTTGAGTTTTAAGCCAGCTTTTTCACTCTCCTCTTTCACCCTCATCAAGAGGCTCTTTAGTTCCTCTTCATTTCCTGCCAGATGATACCATATCTGCGTATCCGAGGTTGTTAAGTTGAGTGGCTATCAATAGACAGTACCTTCTTGTCACTTTAAAATGCTTCTCACTTTTCTCTCAGTTTATAAGTAGGAACTTTTTAATCTGGGAGTATTTGTCTGATCTATTGATTCTTGACAAATGAGAGAAACGCAAATGGAAGAATGTTCAGCAGATTGTTAACAAGGTGCTTTGAGTGCACAAGGAGATAAGAAGGGCCCCCCTCAGGACTGACTGTCTAGATTGAGGTCATAATTGAAGGTCATAAGTTCTCCTTTAACCTCTTTGGTTGTTATAGTGATAGAAACGTGCTGACCTGGAAAGGAGTTATATAATTTTACCATGGGAACGTGAAGATTTCTCTAATATAAGACTTTTGAAAATTATTTTTTATGTTTTTATTTAAGCTAGTTGATTTATAGTATTTCAGATATACAGCAAAGTGATTCAGTTATATATATATTCTTTTTCAGATTCTTTTCCATAATAATTTATTATAGGAGTATAGTTCCCTCTGCTATAAGTAGGTCTTTATTTTATATATAGTGGTGAGCATCTGTTAATCCCAAATTCTATCTCACCCTTTCCATTTTGGTGAGTCTGTTTCTGTTTTGTATCATTTTTAAGATTCCACATGTAAGTGATATCATATGATATTTGTCTTTGAATTACTTATGATAATTTGTAGGTCCATTCATGTTGCTACAAATGGCATTATTTCATTCTTTTTTTTTTATTAAGCCATTTTAACATATAGACCTTGGACCTAAGCAGGAGAGGTCCTGTCTCACTTCTATGGCAAGGCAGGAAAAATATCAATTTAAAATCTTTTCTGAATTAAAAAAAATAATAATAAAGAAGGTGGAAAGAAACTTTGGGAGGTGATGAGTATGTTTAAAGCCTTGATGGTGGTGATAGCTTCACAGGTATATACCTATCCCCAAACTCAATGAGATGTAGATATTAACTGTGTATAGCTTTATATGTGTATATATATATATATATATATATATACACACACACATATATATACATATACATATAGCTCTTCTGATCCTGCCAGCCAAACTGATGTCTGGCTTCACAGAGGTGTTATAGAACCAGTAAGGGCTGCAGAATATGCTGTCTCTGTACTGGTCATAGATAACACCATGTGACTGACTCAGTTGCAGCCTTTCTTATTTTAAACCCCCCCTACTTTATTATGTGATAAGCAATAGTGACAATGTGTATTTAGGAAGGGTATAAAATCCTAGTGTTTTATAGTTTTACAAAATAGGAAAATAAAAGACATTTTCCTTGATTTTTAGCCTATTATTTTTTACTGTATAGGTAATACACACCTAATTATCTATTTTTGTTTGAGAGTTAAAAGTTTATTGAGGAAAGCAATTGAGGAAACATGTTACTCCAAGTCACTGTATTTTTCACAAACTTGTTTACTGTTGGACCAGCTTTACCTTAAATAGTAGCTTTATGAAACCACAAATGTGACTCCATATGCCATTTGGATAGCAGGAGAAAGTTATTAATATATTTATGTAAATTTTACTTATGATTAGTCAAAATAAATAACATTTTATTACCTGAAATGTATTCTGGCAGTTCTTAGCTTTGTTGGCCACTGGGAAATGCACGCTAACCTGCTTTAAGATTCTGCCAGGAAAGAATGCAGCTCTGATACTTTTCTCACTCTATGTTGTTGTTCAGTCGCTAAGTTGTGTCCAACTCTTTTTGACTCCATGAGTTGCAGGATGCCAGGCTTCCCTGTCCTTCACTATCTCTCGGAGTCTGCTCAAACTCATGTCCATTGAGTCAGTGATACCATCCAACCGTCTCATTCTTTGTCGCCCCCTTGTCCTCCTGCCCTCAATCTTTCCCAGGATCAGAAAAACTTTGTATCAATCTATATCAGTTTAAGCACATTCCAGTTCTAAGTTTTGAGCTGTGTCTGTATCAAAGCCCAAAACATCATTATGACCATGAGAAGGTGTGCCAGTTGTGCAAATTATTGGAGGCAACAATAAGTATACTTTTCACCCCAGTGCCACATATGAAGGCCAAAGGTCCCACAAGCACTTACTTAATATGCTGTAAATAGTCCCTGGATCTCACTTTACAGAGTGTGTGCTATGTTGGTGTCTGGATAAATCCCAGGAGCAAGCAATTTACAATATAAATGGTTTTGATCAATAAAAGAGAGAGGCTTTGAGAATTTGGAGCTGTGAATTCCCGAAGCCCTAATAAGGGATGTGATGAGGTATTAGAAGTTAATTGCAACACTGTGTTAAACCTGATATTTTCACATTGCAGATTAAGGCATGGAACAGAAGGCTTCATGACAAATTGGATTGTTTAAAGAGGAAGAATGGTAATGGTGAACAGGATCAGAGAACCCATGTCATGGAAAAACCACTTAAAGGTTTTCGACAGGTTCAGCATACAAAAATGAAGTCCTAGAATAGAGGTATGGGTCGGAGAAGGTGAAGGTGAGAGGATAGTTTTTTTTTTTCCCATGTTTGGAGGTTTCACACAAAGAAGAGAGACTTGATTTGTCCTTTCTAATCATGAGAATTCAAAATGAGAGCAGTAGGAGAACCCAATTGAAGAAGTAGTGAATTCTCAACTATTTCTGCATATTTTAGGGAGATAAGCAAGCTTAAGAAAGGTAGTTGGACTAGATGATTTCATTTTGACCACCTTTGTTCACTAATATTTTCTAAAATCACAACTAGAATTAAGGTAAGAAATTGAAAGTAGGCTTGCTTAGAGTCAACTGAAGTTACATTTAAGGTTGAAAAACCACCAGAAAACTGGAAAAAAAAAAAAATAGAATACATAATAGCTCAGAGCTAAACTCTTTACTAAGTAAAAGCTTCCTTAATTTAATAGACAACAAAAAAAAGGAAAGATAGGTAAAGAATATGAAAAATACGTGTGTTTGACTGTATGCGACCCTATGGACTGTTGCCTGCCAGGTTCCTCTGTCCATGGGATTGTCCAGGCAAGAACACTGGAGTGGGTTGCCATGCCCTCCTCCAGGGGATCTTCTCAACCCAGGGATTGCACCCATGTTTCTTTTGTCTCCTGTATTGGCAGGCAGGGTTTTACACTAGCACCACCTGGGAAGCCCATGGAAGATAAATTTATACTAAAAAGAGTATCAATAATAGATAATATTTATATAGCACTTACACTAGGCATTAAGTGATAAATTCACCTAATTCTCAAAATATTTCAAGTATTATTATTTTCTCTTATTATACAGATGAATAAAAATTGAGGCACAGAAAATTAAATATACTGTCCAAATCAAATAAATAGCAGATGGTGGAGCAGGTATGTGAATTCAGGAAGTCTTGGCCCTGAAATCTGTCCTCTTAATCATTACTCTCTACCACAGGTTCATAAAACTTTTTCTGTGAGGACAAGATAGTAAATATTTTAGGTTTTTCTGGCCACAAAGTGCCTGTCAAAACTATTCAGTTTTGCTGTCATAGTGAGAAAGCAGCCAGAGATATTATATAAAAGAATGGATGTGGCTGTGTTCCAATAAAACTTTATTTATGGACAAAGAAATTTGAATTTCATGGAATTTCCATGTGTCATGAAATATTATTCTTCTTTGGATATTTTTACCAATGATGCAAAAATGTAAAAACATTCTTATTTGCAGAACATACAACAACGAGAGGCTACAAGGCTAAGTTTGGCACATTGGCTGATTCTGGCCCATAGCCTATAAATTGACTGACCCCATTTCTCTTCTGCCACTCAGTAGCATGCATATAAATGATCAGTAAAACATGGAAATATGACCAGTTCATTAGAAATAAAAAGAGTGTCAACAAAAAACAAGACATAATAAAATACTCATCAAATTGAAATAGATTAAGGCAGGGGCAGAAAAAGTTGGCTTAAAACTCAACATTCAGAAAACTAAGATCATGGCATCCAGTCCCATCACTTCATGGGAAACAGATGGGGAAACAGTGGAAACAGTGGCAGACTTTATATTTTGGGGCTCCAAAATCACTGCAGATGGTGATTGCAGCCATGAAATTAAAAGACGCTTATTCCCTGGAAGGAAAGTTATGACCAACTTGGGTAGCATATTTAAAAGCAGAGACATTACTTTGCCAACAAAGGTCTGTCTAGTCAAGGTTTTGGTTTTTCCAGTGGTCACGTATGGATGTGAGAGTTGGACGGTGAAGAAAGCTAAGCGCAGAAGAATTGATGCTTTTGAACTGTGGTGTTGGAGAAGACTCTTGAGAGTCCCTTGGACCGCAAGAAGATCCAACCAGTCCATCCTAAAGGAGATCAGTCCTGGGTGTTCATTGGAAGGACTGATGCTGAAGCTGAAACTCCAATACTTTGGCTACCTCATGTGAAGAGTTGACTCATTGGAAAAGACCCTAATGCTGGGAAGGATTGGGGGCAGGAGGAGGAGACGAGAGCAGATGGTTGGATGGCATCACCGACTCGATGGACATGGGTCTGGGTAGACTCTGGGAGTTGGTGATGGACAGGGAGGCCTGGCTTGCTGCAATTCATGGGGTCTCAAAGAGTTGGACACGACTGAGCAACTGAACTGAACTGAACTGAACAGAGGGGCAGTAACTAGTGTAAGCTTTCTGGTTGGGGCAAGGAGCACTTTGACAGTATAATGAAAATTGTGAATGTGTATACACTTTGACCTAACAGTTTCACCTCTAAACATTTTCCCAAGAAGGAATTAGTCAGGTGTATAAAGACGTGTATAAAAATATGTTTTGTGGATCTTTGTTTATAATAGAGAAAAACCAAGAAGAGGACACATCCTAAATGGCTTGAGGACAATCATCTCTTCCCTAACAGATATATTTGTAGCAATGCAATGCCATCCTGCTCATTAGTAACTAAACTGATTTTCTCATTTGCCTGGATTCATGGAAAGAGACATTATAGAATCCAAGAGCCAGAAGGGATTTCAGGAGTCACTTAGTAAAATTTATAATCCCAGGCAATAATTGCATTTAAGACATCCTCTAAAAGCACGTTTAATTGAATAATTTTAGTGATTGGAAGTCCCCTTGTTCCAGAAAAATAAATCCTTACAACCCACCTTTATTCTGTAGATAAGGGCAGATTAATTTTTTTTACCATTATCTATAAATACCATTTTAATTCATTTATATAATGCAGAAACAAACAACTTAAAAAATTAGATGGACAGGATACAATTAAAAAAGTCCCATCCAAACCTTCCTTATGGGCAAAGAACATAATAAATTTATTTCTCATTAGATTATTTAAAAACTAAAAAAACTCAAATCTGGTGTTCTGAGTTCAAATAACAAAAAATTTCCAGTGTACATTGTTACATGTAAATGGATTTAAAATGCATCAATGTCTCTTGCTAGTTTCATCTTGCATTGCACCTGAGCATCTTCAAGGCCCCAAGTATTGTATAGGGAGCTTTTTTTTAATTAAGCTTTTTCATGAAGATATATTCCCTTATTATCTTACAAAAGTTTTATAGTTTGGACTTTAGCACTTATTTTCTCTATTTTTTAAATTTAAATATATTTTTTAAAATTCTTACAGTGTTGTGTTGGTTTCTGCCATACAGCAACATGAATCACCCATAAGTATGCATATATCCCCTCCCTCTTGAATCTCCCTCCTACCCACCCACCCACCCTGACCCCCACCCCAGAGAACTATTTTTAAGTGATCTACTGTGCATTAGATAAACAACGGGCTTGGAGGACAGTCTGATTTTCACCATGAAATTTGGAAAGATAGGAAACTGAAAGCGTAGTCATTTGAAATGTTATCTGGAATCTCTTAACACTTGAGCAAGGTAACCACTCCAAGAGCAAACAAAAACCCACTTTAACTAATCCTAATTTTTTAAAAAAGTATTTATCTTTGGCAGATACAGAAAGCATTATATTAAGTTTCACAAGGATTTTTTACAATGACTCAATTATGTAATTATATGTTATAGCTGATTACATGCACTTACACTAATTATGTAATAAAGCATAATTACACTAATTACATAAACAGATGATCAACTAAAAATTAATTTTACCCTAGACCCCAAGGATATGCTCAAATAACAAAGGTAAAAGACTATTTTTGTGGAACTACCAATTCAGAATAGTCTTTAATATTCTGTGTTCATCAACATTATAGGGGCTTAGTGTATAACTTTTTCTGGCCTTTCCAAACCTATTGATCCTATTCTAACTTTTGAAATTCTGGGCCTTTTGGTAGTAGCCAAGAAGGTGCTCTGTATTCAGATATGTGTTCAAAGTAAAATGAGCAGAGAATTTGCATGAAATCTTGCTGTGGAGAATGGGCCTAAGTCAGGAAAGGAACCTCAGATGTACTCAGCTTTATGAAAGCACTGTGCTCTTGAAATGTTACATAGAAATTTATTTTCCTTAAGAACAAAATGACTTTGAAATAATATTCCTGGTTGATTTTCAATTGGCAATGCTGCCCATTACTCTGTTCCATGAGAGGAATTTACAGAGGATAAGACAGTCAGATGCTTTCCAGTTTAAACTTTCTCTGTAAAGAAATAGATAAAAATGCTAAACAGGACTTGATATTTAAGAAAATCTGCAACAAACATTTTCATAAAGTGATTAAACGCTCAGTGATCTCAGCCTTTCTTAATGTAAGGATACATGTAAAAGGTTAAAATCAGAGGTTTGTGTTTATGTGACAAAAATAAGTAGTAGTAAAGTCTTTGCCAGATTAGGACCCTTTTCCAGTAAGACCATTGCAGCCTGAAAAGAAAAAAACATGTTCACCCTTCATACTCATCAATCATGCTACCAAAATTGCCAGATCTGTCATAGGTCTTTTGTTAAGAATAAAACTCTTTCAGAAACTTCCCTGGTGGTTCTGTGGTTAGGACTCCATGCTTTCACTCAAGGAGCACAGAATCGATCCCTAGTCAGAGAACTAAGATCCCCACATGCCATGAGGCGTGGTCAAAAAAAAAAAAAGAATAAAACTTTACCCCTATATTTAGTAGTTTTGCTAAAGATAGATTCCTTAAAGTAAAAATTACAGGGTCAAAGACATCTTAAGACTCTTGATCCATATATTGCAAAATTGTTCTCCAAAGAGGTTTTATTAATATCAGTTTCCACTGTCATTAGCAATCATGAGATCATCGGGGAGGTACCCCCTACTCTCAACAGTTTTCCAGATATGTGTGGTTCCCTCTTCCCCTTTAGTCTCTCAAGAACCAAGTGATGATTGTTCTTTTCAGAACTTAACCTGGCTCCACTTTGTGTTCAGTGCCCTTCCCTTTTGATCCATATTGAAAGATTAGGTTTTTAAAATGGAAGAGTAGTTGGTCTACAATGTTGTATTAACTTCTGCTGTATAGCAAAGTGATTCAGCTATATATTCGTGTGTGCCTGCTAAGTTGCTTCAGTCGTGTTTGACTCTTTGCAATGCTATGAATTATAGCCTTTCAGGCTCCTCTGTCCATAGGATTTTCCAGGCAAGAATACATGTCCTCCTCCAGGAGATCTTCCTGACCCAGGGATCGAACCTGCGTCTCTACGTCTCCTGCATTGGCAAGTGGTTTCTTTACCACTATTGCCACCTGGGAAGCTCCTGATTCAGTTTTATATATATATATATATACATATATATATAAAACTATACATTTTAAACTATACATCCAATTATACATATATATTTCTATATGTATATATATACATATTATTTTTCATATTCTTTTACATTATGATTTATCTCAAGATATTGAATATAGTTCCCTGTGCTATATCATAGGACCTTGGTGTTTATTCATTCTAAACATAATAATTTGGGCTTCCCTGGTGGCTTAGTGGTAAAGAATACACCTACCAATGCAGGAGATGCGGGTTTGATCCTTGGATCAGGAAGATCCCCTGGAAAAGAAAATGGCAACCCGCTTCAGTATTCTTGCCTGGGAAACCCCATGGAGAGAGGAGCCTGACGGGCTATAGTCCATGGGTGTCGCAAAAGAGCTGGACACAACTTAGAGACAAAACAACAACAAAATATAGTAGTTTGCATCTACCAACCTCAAATTCTCAGTCTATCCCTCCCCCATACTCTCTCCCCCTTGGCAACCACAAGTCTGTTCTCTATGTCTGTGAGCTTGAATGTTTTTTTAAGCCATTCCTAGCAGAGGGGTTAGACTCTTTGGACTTGCCAATAATTCTCCCTTCATTAATTCACTTTGCCTCCCAGGATTGCTAAGTCACTTCAGTCGTGTCCGACTCTGTGCGACCCCATAGATGGCAGCCCACCAGGCTCCCCCATCCCTGGGATTCTCCAGGCAAGAACACTGGAGTGGGTTGCCATTTCCTTCTCCAATGCATCAAAGTGAAAAGTGAAAGTGAAGTCGCTCAGTCGTGTCCAACTCTTTGCAACCCCATGGACTGCAGCCTACCAGGCTCCTCTGTCCATGGGATTTTCCAGGCAAGAGTACTGGAGTGGGGTACCATTGCCTTCTCCGCCTCCCAGGATTGACCAAACTCAAAAAGCCCAGTAGGTGTGTGGTCCTCTAAAGAAGGCAAAGAAGAAAGAAGCTTTGCTGGCTTAGTCAGTAGTCTCTGGGCTACTCCTGAAGTTGATCTTGTGAGGATGGCTCTTTGATTTAGAATCCTGCTGTGGCATAAAATTTTAGGCTTATCATTTGGACCATAGTTTAGTTGATTTTGATACACTTAGATTCAAGCAGACTGACTATTGTTTACACCCTCACCTGCATCCTCTATCCTGTTCTCATGCCCAAATCCAGACTATTTTCTAATGCTCCATGTTACTTACCCTATGAAATGGTGTGATATAGGAGGAAAGCGTACTGAGTTCTAAACTTGATTCTGAAGAAATGACCTGTATGGCTTTAGGGGAGTTCTTCACATTTCTTTATCTGAAAGTAGATATAATGTTACTTTCCTTGCTTTTGTGAGGATAAATGACAGAGACAGTAAGACTATGAAAATAACAATAAGCACAGTAATGATAATATTAAGAAATATGCATATTAATATTAATATGCACAGACTATGGCATGTTTTACCTATGTTACTGCACTTCAATTACATTTCACAGAAGAAACTCAAAGAAGTTAAGTGACTTTCCCAATATTATAAAGTTAGTAAAATTATATTTTCAGAGCCCATGTGAACAACTATATCAAAGAATATAAATATGAAGTAGAACAGGACATGATTGAATGCAGAGAGTAAATATGTTCTAGAGTACAAAATCTATTAGGAATCTCTATATGTTGGGTAGTGTGGGATTCCTTTGAATGAACCTTCAAACCTTAAAAACTAGGACTGATCGAAGGGAGTTTGCCCAAGACAGCAGAAGAAAGCCAGATGGTCTTATGGTGATGAGGAAGCTAGTGGTGGGCTCTGGTGCTGAATGCAGGGCAGTTCAGGCAAACTAGAACTATTGGGCTTACTTCAGGATGGCGGTGAGGAGAAAGTGAGAAAGGAGATCAAGAATATCCTATTAACAGTGACTTCTGGTGATTGAATCAGTTCAGTTTGGTCGCTCAGTCATGTCTGACTAATTGTGACCCCGTGGACAGTAGCACGCCAGGCTTCCCTGTCCATCACCAATTCCTGGACCTTGCTCAAACTCATGTCCATCGAGTCAGTGATGCCATCCAACAATCTCATCCTCTGTTGTCCCCTTCTCCTCCTGCCTTCAATCTTTCAGCATCAGGGTCTTTTCCCAAGAGTTGGTTCTTTGCATGAGGTATTGGCGCTTCAGCTTCAGCATCAGTCATTCCAATGAATATTCAGGACTGATTTCCTTTAGGACTGACTGGCTTGATCTTGCAGTCCAAGGGACTCTCAAAATGAACAAATACTTACTATGAAATAGGCATTGTGTTGAATACTTAGTATATGTGAATTTTGTTTAAACTGTGGGTTTTGATTCAATAAGTAGGGAGGGGCATTTCTAACATACTCCCAGGTGATGCTGATGCTGCTGATCTGTGGACTAAGTCCTCAAAACAAAAACGTTGTGCAGAGGAGGAAATTGAGCTAGGGAAAAATCAGTTTGCCCCATTGTTATACAGTGGCAGAGTGAAGATTTGAACCCTATCTCATCCTTATAACCAAAACACTCTACTGCTCCTCATTTATACTTGGAAGAAGACAGTGCCTTTACACTTAGACAGTTTTCCATACCTCTCTGAAGGGCCACTTCACTGAACCTACAGGTGATCTTCCTACAGTAGTTGTCACCCGGAAGGTCTGGGTAGGATTTGGTTGGTCTTTGTGTTGGCCTGTCCTGGATATAAACAGTCAGAAAACTTCATCTGTAGTTGATTAACAATCCAGACTGAGAAGTCAAGGAAGTGGTGGAGATAGATTTTCCTCTCAACTCGGGTATTGGTCTTTGGCAGAACCCCCACTTGGAATCATGGCCTTGGGCAAAGTCCAGCTGGGCTGATATTCAATTAGGGGGAGAAAAAGCCCATTGGGTTCACCAGACTTGAAAGGCCAGCAAATGAATGCTGCCTGTATGGAAACCTGGCGTGGTTTAGTTATCCACCTTAAAGTAACTTTTGATTTTCCTTCAACCTAAAGGAATTATGGCATTTCTCAAATTTAAGGAAAAAATGGCTAAAACAGATTCGAAAGGGGAGAAAATCACCTACATTGGCCAAGTGTTTCATAAGAGAAGGAGAGAAAAAAGTGTTAGTGCTGCAAGAGGACTTAGAGATCAACTATCTCTTTTTCTAATTAAAAAAAAATTTAAAGTGAAGTATAGTTAATTTACAGTGTTGTGTTAATTTCTGGTATACAGCAAAATTATGTGGTTTGTATATATATATATATATATATATATATATATATTCTTTTCCAGATTCTTTTCCATTATAGTTATTATCGAATATTGAAGATGGTTCCCTGTGCTATACAATAGGTCCTTGTTATCTATTTTATATGTAGTAGTTTCTTATCTGCTAACCCTAAACTCCTAATTTATCCCTCCTGCCCCCCTTTTCCCTTTTGGGAACCATAAACTTGTTTTCTATGTCCATGAGTCTGTTTCTGTTTTGTATCATTTTTTAAGATTCCACATATAAGTGATATCATATGCTATTTGTCTGTCTGACTTACTTCACTCAATATGATAATCTCTAGGTCCATCCATGTTGCTGCAAATGGTATTATTTTAAGATCAACCATTTCAAATCCTTTCTTTTGGACCAGAGAAAAAGGAGGCTAACAGACTGCCTAAGTTCTCACACACAGAGCTAGTTAAAGTAGAGCCCATGCTATAAACTCAGAATTCCTGACTCCAAATCCGGGGCTCTTTTTTTGATAGAGCTCTATGCAAAACTGGTTTAGCGACTCTACTACTTTTAAATCAATTAACTGTATTATCTTTTAGATATTTGGCATATGTCCTCAATTTTTTGAATTGGGTAAATGCATCTTTATTCATCTATGCATTACTTTTATTTATATTTTTGGCAATTTGATATTTTCCCACTTTTTAATGTCTTTCCTTGTCCCAGAGAGAATATGAGATGACTTGTAACAACAATATAATAAATAAGAAAAATACAAATTGCAAGCATTATGTGTTATAATAAAGTCAAAAAATGAACTCAGAGTTCTTCACTTCCTAACTACATTAAAAAAATGTGGTCCAAGAAGCATCAGCCTCAGCCTCACATGGGAGCTTTTCAGAAATGTGCAATCTCAGACTCTATTTCAGACCTTCTGTATTAGAATCTGTGCTTTGATAATTTCCCCCAAGTGATTTGCATGCATAGCAAAGTTGGAGATGCACCACTTTATAGCATGCCATAGTTTGTTGCTTAATGTGTCTCTAAATTTCCTCATGGCACATATGTGCCACTATTTCTATAATTCCAATCATATTATACCTCAATCATGAGATATAACAGGAGTGTGTAGGTAAGGTATCATTTTGTGTAGAGCATACCTTATCATTTTTGCAATCCTGAAGTAAGATGAGTAAAACTGCTGCAACAACTATAGCTAAGTGCAAATGAGATTTATTGACACATTTTAACTTTCATTTCATTATTAAGTCAAAGAAGATGAATTTTCCCCCAAATTTGCAAGATTGAAAGGCAATTTAGTTAAGAGGACTCTGTGCTTGTAAATACCTAATTACAAAAGCAATTTTCTCTCTTGTTTATAAGAAACTGGAATAATATGCCAGTTTATTCCTTTAGGTGGTATCTATCAAATAAGTGATCCCCAAAAATGTATTTTGCTCTCTTAACATCAATTCTCAGTTTTCCAATCATCAATTATTTGGTAAGTAGTTTTGCTCCTTTTTTTGTTAGCTCTTTTATCAGAAGATAACCATGTGTAAAAAAAGAAAACCTAAGGATTTGGTCAAATATTTGTTAAGGGAGGTTGAAATCTTGTCCAAATAAACCTTGTCTTTTCTTTCAACCATGCTGCATTCTTGCAAGAATAAGAGTTTACTCTAACATTGCAGAGTTAGTGTTGGATTAATTAACTCATACCATCATGCAATGGAGGCCAGTGTTGTAAGTTCTATTCTTGTTAGACCAATTAAGTTTATTGTTTTTCTCAACAGCCATACTCTATTTATCATGAAGAGATTGAATCTGGAAGTGTGGGTGAACAAGTGTAGATTCATCACATTACTGTATTCACGAGCTTTGTTTCTGTTGCATTGGTAGCATCATTCCAGTATATAGAGGATGGTACTTAGGATGTATATGAGAGAGAGATCTTTCATAAGACTGTCCCATTAGTAACTTTGCTACATTTCCTGGTTTATATTTAATGTTCTAAACACATGATTATCTTCTCTTTTTGATCTGGTATAGAGACAAAAAGATAACGCTTACTACCAGAGTTTGGAAGAATAAAGTCACAGAAGAACACTGAATAATAACTACCTCAAATGTGAACCATTGTACAACTTCTGGATGGTAAAGACCTTTGTAAATGTACCCCTTCATAAGAACAACAAAAACATAGGCAAAATTATCAAAATTAACTTTTTCAAAATTAACTCTGGAGATTAATCAATATCTTTCAACAATCTGAGAATCATTTAAGACAAACTGCTGAATGTTGGTAGGAAAAACAGGTTTTATGGTCTTATCATTAAATCTACTCCTCATCTCCCTTTCGCAGCTCTGCAGTCTCAGAAGTTTCACAAATATTCTATACCGTCCATGGAATTCTCCAGGCCAGAATACTGGGGTGGGTAGCCTTTCCCTCCTTCAGGTGATCTTCCCAACTCAGGAATTGAACCCAGGTATCCCACATTGCAGGTAGATTCATTACCAGCTGAGCCACAAGGAAAGCCCAAGAATACTGGAATGGGTGGCCTATCCCTTCTCCAGCGGATCTTCCCAACTGAGGAATCGAACCAGGGTCTCCTGCATTGCAGGTGGTTTCTTTACCAACTGAGCGACAAGGGAAGCCCCTCACAAATATTGGTCCCTATGAAAATCAGTTCGCTTGCAGTTACAGAAGGGAGCAGATTGTATATAAATTTCCTCAAAAATGTCCCATTCCTGGAGCATTCCTATTTTTAGAGCTTTGACACTGTTTGACCTGTTTCACAGCTCGCTAGAAAAATCCCACTCCAAGTCTGTTATCATTATTAGAATCTGACTCAGCACTTGCTTTGCAAAACAGCCCTGTCCCCAGGTCATTTGTCAAAAACAATCAGTGGCAATTGTTTAACACCTTAGTTGCTTGAGGCAGCAATAACAGTTGGAGCCAAAAAGAGGCTGACCAAGGAGCTAAAAAAAACAATGATGTGGGGAAAAAAAGACACATATAGGGGAATTTGAAAAGCTCTGAAATGTTCCCAGGCAATCTAAAAGGCCCTGTGCATGTACAGAGTTGTGTGTATGCTCAGGAAATACCTGAAAGAAAGCCAGTCCTTCATCTCTGGCTGGCCTTGAGGCCTTATACAAGCAGGCTACGCAGATGTAAACCACCTGGCTGAGTGTTGCAGACATGCTCCAACATATACAGAACCCCTTTGCAAAGACTGGGAGATATACTGGATCCAAGCTTTTAAGGAAATCTTAGCTCAATCATTAGCTTACCAGTAACCTGTGCAATGTGCTCAGCTGCTCAGTCATATCTGACTCTTTGCGTCCCCATGGACTATAACCCATTAGGCTCCACTGTTCATGGAATTTTCCAAGCAAGAATCCTGGAGTGGGTTGCCATTTCCTACTCTAGGGGATCTTGCTGAACCAGGGATCAAACCCGCATCTCCTGAGTCTCCTGCATTGGCCGACAAATTCTTTACGTCTGTGCCACCTGGGAAGCCCCGACCAATAACCTAGCAAAGCAAAACTCACATTGGCCACACACTCACATTCAGCAAGAAATACAGACTTTACAGAATTAGCCCAGGGAAGTCATTAAACAAGGAGAAGCAAAGGTAACAAAAAAAGAATAGTTAATAACAAATCATAAGGAAGTGAGATATGATTTCAAGAGTTGCCACATTATCTAAAAGGCCTAGTTTTCAACAAAGAATTATGAGATACACATAGAAACTGGAAGATAGGTTCATACACAGGAAAAAAAGCAGTTAATAGAAATTATTCCTGAGGGGGCCCAGATGTTGACCTTTCTATACAAAGACTATAAATCATTTACTATGAATATAGTCAAAGAACTAAAATAAATCATGTCTAAATAACTGAACCAAGTAAGATAATGATGTTTCAACAAAGGGATAATTTTAATAGAAATTATTTTTAAAAGAAACTAAATAGAAATTCTAGAGTTGAAAAGTGCAATATTTGAAATAAGAAATGTACAAGAGGGATCACACTCTCACCAACACTTATCTTTTGTCATCTTGATAACAGTCATCTTAACAGGTATAAGGTAACATCGCACTGATGTTTAAACTTGCATTTCCCTAGGGAAATGCAGTGAGCACTTTTCATATACCCATTGGCCATGTGTATATATTCTTTGGAAAGATGTCTATTCAACTTTTTGTACTTAGATCCTGAATGAGTTTCTTATATATTTAGTATATTAACCCCTTATCAGATTTGTGAGTTGCCCTGTACCAAATCCATATAAAAACATCACGAGAAAAATATAGCCCAATAACTCCTGTGAATATAGTTGTAAAAACTCTCAACAAAATACCAACACACTAAATTCAGCAACATATTAAGTATATTATACAGCATGAGAAAGTGAGATTTATCCCAGGAATCCAAGGGTGGCTCAATATACAAAGATAAAATAATATGCTACATTAACAAAATGAAGGAAACAAATCACATGATCATCTCAAAGCTGATGCAGAAAAGGCATCTAAGAAATCCAACGTTCGGGGAATTCGTGTAACTCTATGGCTGATTCATATCAATGTATGACAAAACCCACTGAAAAATAAAATTTAAAAAAATAAAATAAAAAAAAAAAAAGAAAAGAAATCCAACGTTCTCATGATAGAAATCAAATTAGGAATTGAAAGGAACTTCCTTAGTATAATAAAAGCTAATTTATGAAAAACCCATGACAGATACTATACTGAATGGTGAAAACTAAAAATTTTTCTTGTAAGATCGGGAAGAAGAATATCATACCTCCTTTCACCACTTCTATTCAACATTGTACTGAAGTGCTAACTAGAGCAATTAGGCAATTAAAAAAACTAAAGGTATCCAAACTGGAAAGGAAGAATTGAAATTATGATCTCATATATAGCAATACTAAAAATATCTACACACACCAAAGAAACACTTATGACTAATAAATGAATATAGCATATTCGCAGAAGGTAAGACCAACATGGGGCTTCCTTGGTAGCTCAGCTGGTAAAGAATCTGCCTGTAGTGTAAGAGACCCTGGCTTGATTGCTAGGTCAGGAGGATCCCCTGGAGAAGGGATAGGCTACCCACTCCAGTATTCTTGGGCTTCTCTGGTAGCTCAGTCAGTAAAGAATCCACCTGCAATGAGGGAGACCTGGGTTCAATCCCTGGGTTGGGAAGAGCCCCTGGAGGAGGGCATAGCAAGCCACTCCAGTATTCTTGACTGGATAGTTCCCATGGACAGAGGAGTCTTGGCAGGCTGCAGTCCATGGGGTCGCAAAGAGTCAGACATGACTGAGCGACTAAGCACACACACACGTGCACAAAAAATAGTTTTCTTTCTATACACTAGCAATAAACATTCCAAACAGGAAATTTAGAAGGAACTTCATTTAAATTAGCATCAAAAGAATAAAATACTGGGGATAAATAGAACCAGGGAAGTGTAAGATTTGTTTACTGAAGACTACAAAACATTGCTGAAAGAAGCTAGAGAAGGCCTAAACAAATGGAAAGTCATGTATTTTTTTTATTCAAAGATTTAATATTGTTAAGATGGCAGCACTACCCAAGATGATCTATAGATTTAATGCAATCCCTATCAAATTCTCATTGGTAATTTTTGCAGAAATGAAGAAGCTGGTCATAAAATTAATAAGGGATTACAAGAAATGCAGAATAGACAAGTAAAAAAGAGAAACAAATTTGGAGGATTCACACTACCTATTTTTAAAAATTGCTCCAAATCTACAGTAATCATACAAGTGTGGTACTGGCACAATAATAGACATATGGATACAATGGAGTAGAACTGAGAGCCCAGAAATAAACACATACAAGTATTGTCAATTGATTTTCAACAAGGAGTCCAAGACCATTTATTTAATGGGGAGAATAGTCTTCTCAACAAATAGAGTAGGGATGCCTTGATATCCACAAGCAAAGAGAGAAGTTGATCCCTACATTATACCATATACAAAAATTAACTCAAAATGGATCAAAAATCTAAATGCAAAAACTAAAACTACAAAATTCTTAAAATTAAACATAAGGATGAATCTTCATATCTTTTGATTTGGTAATCATTTCTTATATTCTATGACAAAAGCACAAGCAACAAAAAGAAGAAAAAAAGAAAAATTGGACTTCAAAATTAAAAAAACTTGTGCTTCAAAGGATGCTATTACAAAAGACAACCTATGGAACAAAAGAAAAGATCTGCAAATAATATTTATGGTATAGACTGATTACATAGAACATAATAATGACCTCTAAAAACAAAAAGACAATCCAATTAAACAATGAACAAAGTACTTGAATAGACATTTCTTCAAAGACAATATACAAATGTCAAAAAAAAAAATCACCCGAAAAGATGCTCAGCATCAATAGTCAGGGAAATACAAGTCAAAACCATGAGGTATCATTTTATATCCAGTAAGATGGCTATAATAAACAAAATTGAATGTAACAAGTGTTGGCAAGGATGTGAAGAAATTGAAACTCTTGTATATGGCTTGTGGGGATATAAAATAGTACAGGAACTTTGTAAAACAGACTGATGATTCCTCAAAAAGTTAAACATAAAATTACCATGTTGTTGTTCAGTCACTCTGTCATGTTTGACTCTGTGCAACCCCATGGACTGCGGCATGCCAGGCCTCCCTGTCCCTCACTACCTCCCGGAATTTGCCCAAGTTTGTGTCTATTGCATCGGTGATGCCATCCAGCCATCTCATCCTCTGATACCCTCTTCTTCTCCATTGTATGGATATACCACATTCTGTTCATTTATCAGTTGATGAAATTGGGGGTTATTCCACTTTTGGGCTGGAGAAGGCGATGACAACCCACTCCAGTCCTCTTGCCTGGAAAATTCCATGGATGGAGGAGCCTGGTAGGCTACAGTCCATGGGGTCTTGAAGAGTCAGACAAGACTGAGCGACTTCACTTTCACTTTTCACTTTCATGCATTGGAGAAGGACATGGCAACTCACTCCAGTATTTTTGCCTGGAGAATCCCATGGACAGAGGAGCCTGGTGGGCTGCTGTCTATGGGGTCGCACAGAGTCAGACATGACTGAAGCGACTTAGCAGCAGCAGCAGCCGCCGCCACTTTTGGGCTATTGTGAATAGTGCTGCTATGAACATTTGTACAAATTTTTGTTACCCAGTAATTATATTCCTAGATATTCAAAATAATTGGAAACAGGTATTCAAACAAAAAATTGTACATAAATGTTCAGAGCAGCACTATTCACAATAGCCCAAAAGTGGAATAACCCCCAATTTCATCAACTGCTAAATGAACAGAATGTGGTATATCCATACAATGGAATGTCATTCAGCCATAAGAGAGAACTGATACATGTTGTAGTGTGAATGGACCTCAGAATGTTAGGCAAAGTGAAAGGAACCAGATATGAAAGGTCTCATATTAGTTGATTGTATTTATATGAGGTGTCCAGGATAGATAGATCCATAGGAGACAGAAAGTGAACTGGTTTTCTGGGAGTTGGTGGGAGGAAATGATGTTTAATGGGTATAGGGTTTTCTATAGGAGTGATGTTTAACGGGGATAGGGTTTTCTATAGGGGTGTTGGATTGTTTTGGAGGTGGATAGAGGTCATCCTTGTATGACATTTTGAATGTACCAAGTGCCACTAACTTGTACATATTAGAATGATTAATTTCATGTGATGTAAGTTTTATCACAGTTTTTAAAAACTATTCTAATGAACAGCAAGCATCCTCTCATAGATGAAAGGCAAACTCATTCCATTTCCCGCTCCCTATTTGGATTGGGGCTCACTTCCCTGGTCATCCTTCAGATGACTGAGGTGTTATTTTGCTTGCTCTCAACAATGCATCCTTTCTGCTTTCTGGGTTTACCAGGGACACAGGTGTAAAGGTTTTAAAACCATCAAGGCCTGATGGTACAAGCAGCTGTATCTTTTCATTCTTCAGCACCTTTTTTACAGCAGGTCAGTTGGTGAAGGCATCAGGAGAGGCAGAGTTGGCTTTAGCAGAACGCCTGGGGAGCATCGCTTGAATACAGAGGAACCAAGGATGTGGAATTTCCTTTCTTTATCAATGTTCATTTAAAATTTTCTGTATAACTTTTTATAAATTCAGTTCACTTTAGTCCCTCAGTCATGTCTGACTCTTTGCAAACCCATGAACCACAGCACGCCAGGCTTCCCTGTACATCACCAACTCCTGGAGTTTACCCAAACCCATGTCCATTGAGTCGGTGATCCCATCCAACCATCTCATCCTCTGTCATCCCCTTCTCCTCCTGCCCTCAATCTTTCCCAGCATCAGGGTCTTTCCAGTGAGCCAGCTCTTCGCATCAGGTGGCCAAAGTATTGTAGTTTCAGCTTCAACATCAGTCCCTCCAATGAACATTCAGGACTGATCTCCTTTAGGATGGACTGGTTGGATACCCTTGAAGTTCAATGGACTCTCAAGAGTCTTCTCCAACACCACAGTGCAAAAGCATCAATTCTTCGGCACTCAGCTTTCTTTATAGTCCAACTCTAACATCCATACATGACCACTGGAAAAACCATAGCCTTGACTAGACAGACCTTTGTTGACAAAGTAATGGCTCTGCTTTTTAATATACTGTCTAGGTGGGTCACAACTTTCCTTCCAAGGAGTAAGCATCTTTTAATTTCATGGCTGCAGTCACTGTCTGCAGTGATTTTGGAGCCCCCCAAAAATAAAGTCAGTCACTGTTCCCACTGTTTCCCCATCTATTTGCCATGAAGTGCTGGGTCCAGATGCCATGATCTTAGTTTTCTGAATGCTGAGCTTTAAGCCAACTTTTTCACTCTCCTCTTTCACTTTCATCAAGAGGCTCTTTACTTCTTCACTTTCTGCCATAAGGATGGTGTCATCTGCACATCTGAGGTTATTGATATTTCTCCCAGCAATCTTGATTCCAGCTTGTGCTTCCTCCAGCCCAGCATTTCTCATGATGTACTCTGCATATAAGTTAAATAAGCAGGGTAACAATATACAGCCTTGACATACTCCTTTTCCTATTTGGAGCCAGTCTGTTGTTCCATGTCCAGTTCTAACTGTTGCTTCCTGACCTGCATACAGGTTTCTCAAGAGGCAGGTCAGGTGGCCTGGTATTCCATGTCTTGAAGAATTTTCCACAGTTTATTGTGATCCACATAGTCAAAGGCTTTGGCATAGTCAATAAAGCAGAAATAGATGTTTTTCTGGAACTCTCTTGCTTTTTTTTATGATCCAGCAGATGTTGTCAATTTGATATCTGGTTCCTCTGCCTTTTCTAAAACCAGCTTGAAGATCTGGAAGTTCACCGTTGAGGTATTGCTGAAGCCTGGCTTGGAGAATTTTAAGCATCACTTTACTAGCATGTGAGATGAGTGCAATTGTGCGGTAGTTTGAGCATTCTTTGGCATTGCCTTTCTTTGGGATTGGAATGGAAACTGACCTTTTCCAGTCCTGTGGCCACTGCTGAGTTTTCCAAAGTTGCTGGCATATTGAGTGTAGCACTTTCATAGCATCATCTTTCAGGATTTGAAGTAGCTCAAGTGGAATTCCATCACCTCCACTAGCTTTGTTCGTGTGATGCTTCCTAAGTCCCACTTGACTTCACATTCCAGGATGTCTGGTTCTAGGTGAGTGATCACATCATCATGATTATCGGGGTCATGAAGATCTTTTTTGTACAGTTCTTCTGTGTATTCTTGCCACCTCTTCTGAATATCTTCTGCTTCTGTTAGGTCCCTACCATTTCTGTCCTTTATTGAGCCCATCTTTGCATGAAATATTCCCTTGGTATCTCTAATTTCCTTAAAGAGAGCTCTAGTCTTTCCCATTCTATTGTTTTCCTCTATTTCTTTGCACTGATCACTGAGGCAGGCTTTATTATCTCTCCTGGCTATTCTTTGGAACTCTGCATTCAAATGGGTATATCTTTCTTTCCTCCTTTGCTTTTCACTTCCCTTATTTTCACAGCTATTTGTAAGGCCTCCTCAGACAGCCATTTTGCTTTTTTGCATTTCTTTTTCTTGGGGATGGTGTTGATTCCTGTCTCCTGTACAATGTCACGAACCTCTGTCCATAGTTCATCAGGCACTCTGTCTATCAGATCTAGTCCACTAAATCTGTTTCTCACTTCCTCTGTATAGTCATAAGCGATTCAATTTAGGTCATACCTGAATGGTCTAGTGGTTTTCTCCACTTCTTCAATTTCAGTCTGAATTTGGCAATAAGGAGTTAATTTTATAAATTAAGTTACTGTAAATGAAACCCATTGTAAACTGTTGAAAGACCCCTGCTCCAATCCTTCTGGCAATACAAAACTGATCCTCTTAGTTGCTTCATAAGTTGTTTTCTGGACAATAAACTGGACAACATTTGCCATTTTATGGACAACATTTGGTGGCATGGTTGTAACCTAAGGGGAAAAGGTGCATTTCAGAAATTACTCTAAAACTTAAACTAGTCAAAGAGCTAAGATTGGAAATTTTAGACTTAGGCTGTACTCTCAGACTTTTAAATTCCTTTATATTTTTAATAGCTGAGAAAAGAGACCAACATTCTGTTATTTTATAAATTTAGCTTAGCAAGTACCTGAGATCACTTAGCAAGTCAAACCCAGAATTAGAACTTTATCCTCAAAAGAAAATATGAGATAGTGAAAGGATCAATTAATCCTGCCTTGGAGGCTGACCACAAATGATTCACTTCACTTCTGTGGACTTATTTCCCTGTAAGTATAAGATACAGGGGTTAGACTAGTGATTCCAAAGGACTCTTACAGTTCCTTCATTGTGCTTTATTCCACTCTGTAGCATTTTGAAAGATGTTCCCCTAATTACAACCACCTTCCTCATGCTTCTGAAGTATCCACTGGAAACAACCTCTGTCCAAAAACATTTTTTCCCCTTTGAGCTTATCCTAATTAAAGTTAGGGTAACAAGACATTAAATATGTGTTCAGTAACAGAACTGTCATGTAAAATTAAATCCAGGAAATGGCAGCATCTGGATACTCATTGGTGCAGCTGCCAAATCCAACCACTGTTATTCAAATGGCTTTAAAGGAAATTATGGCTTAATTAAGGAATTAGTGATTTTTTTTAAGTTATTACAACATGTTTAATTGTTTCTGATTCTTCTTGGATGATTTGTGCAATTCAAACATATTTTGTTTTGAAAATATTTTCAAAATAACAGCAATTATCTTAAATACTATTTTAATCTGCTTAAAACATCATAACAGAAATCATTTTCTGAATACAAATATTCAAAAGATAAATTTAGAAATATGACAGTCAAGTCAGAATATATATAAAGTTTTGCATTCTAAACATCACATTTAAAACCCAATCTGTTCCCTGAATTTGCAATATTTGATTTTTAGCAGGGTAATCCTCATTTACACTTCAACTACAATTTTTAAGTGTAGATAAAAAATTATTTTAATTTTGTTTTAATTTCAATTTTAAAACAATTTTAATTTAAGTGCTAAGCAAATTCTGTATGTGTGTGTGTATTTGAGATAATCTAATAAGTATAAATAGACAAATTCTGATTTTTAATCATACATATTCAATTAAAATTTTATGCATAACTCTTTTTCATGTGTTTGATCACAATTTATAATAACAATAATAATGGCATAGAATATTTTGACACAAGTTTTTTTCATAACAAATACTGCAATATCTTTAAACAACATTTACAATTCTGCTACTCAGACAAACTTGCATTTGAGTTGCTTTTAGTTACTCTAGCACAAAAACCATGCTTGGTCTTACTGCCTTTGAAGTAATTATTTTGTAATATTTTGCTTTAAATCGGTAGCATCTGTAGCCACTAAAAGCTCTGTATAGTCTACTTTGTCATTGAGCTGAGACGGAAAATTTCTTCAAGTAGTTTTCACATCACAGACTTTCCACTGTGGTAAAGATTGGAATCTTTTTCACACAATGGAATTTGGAACTCTTAGGAGGAACCAGCTAGACATAGAATTTGTATCATTTTCCCGACATAAATCCTTCTTGCAGAACTGTTTGGTTTTTGCATGTATTGGAAAAAAGTCCAAGAATTCTGGGAGCAATTACTTCCAGTTGAAGAGTTAGTGATGAGGAGATTAACAAGATTGGACTTCTACCCTTGCTCAACACACAGAAAATTCACAAACTGCCCAGTGACACCTCAGGTCAGGAGCTGAGATACACTGTTGGTGACTTAATTCAGTATCATTCAGTCTTTGATTTATTTAATAAATACTTGAGCAATATGTTTGGTTTTGAGAAGATTGTGAAAATTTTCTCTCAGCATTTAAGGAGTTTAGAAGCTAATTATATGTATTGCTTGGTATGATTTTTTTACTTTTTCCATGGATAGTCATGTGTTAGTCATGTCCAACTCTTTGCAACCCCACAGACCGTAGCCCACCAGGCTCCTCTGTCCATGGGATTTCCCAGGCAAGAATACTGGAGTGGGTAGCCATTCCCTTCTCCAGGGGATCTTCCTGACCCAGGGATCTAATCAGGGTCTCCCACATTTCAGGCAGACTCTTTACTGGGAAGACTTTCCCATGGAGAGGCTGGTACAAAATGAAAGAATGGAGGAGGATTTACCTTGACAGGAAAAAAAGAGAACCCTGTGACATACTTCATTACTGTGAGTTATAAGTGATCTCTAGTTGTTTAGTCACTCAGTCTTGTCTGACTCTTTGTGACCCCACGGACTGTAGCCCATCAGGCTCCTCTGTCCATGGGATTTCCCAGGCAAGAATACTGGAATGGGCTGCCATTTCCTCTCCAGGGGATCTTTCTGACCCAGGGATTCAATCCATGTCTCCTGCATTAGCAGGTAGATTCTTTACCAGTGCGCCACCTGGGAAGCCCACAAGTGTGTCTAGACTGCTCTTTTAGGAAATGGGGAATCATCAGAAGTCTTTGAGCAAGTCTGTATTTTAGCCAGTCTTATCTGGTGGCAGTGCCTAAGAATGCTGGGAAAGAGTAAGATAAGAATAAAGAGAGCAGTTAGGATGTCCTTGTAATAGCCCAGCCATAAAATGATGGACATCAAAACTCTGGTCTTTAGAAGTAAAACTAAAAGAAAAACATATGAAAGAAATATTTTAACCAGAATAAAGAAGTTGTGTGTGAGGGGTGGCTCTTGAAATATAGAAACCAATGGCTTAAAGAAGAATAAGATATCTGAAATTTTCAGCTTGAATTTTTAGAAGAGTTTCTTCTTCTGGCTATAAATTGCTAAGCCCACAACCATTTTTATTGAAAAAGTTGATTTACAATGTTGTGTTAATTTCTGGTATAACATCAAAGTGGCTCAGTTATATATACATATATATATATTCTTTTTCATATTCTTTTCAATGATGGTTTATCACAGAATATTGAATATCATTCCCTGTACTATACAGTAGGACCTGTATATAATAGGTTGCTAACCCCAAACTCCCAGTCCATCCCTCCCCCCACCTTTCCCCCTTGGCAACCACAGGTCTGTTCTCTGCATCTGTGAATCTGTTTCTGTTTCATAGATAAGTTGATCTGTGTCATATTTTAGATTCCACATCTAAGTGATATCATATGGTGTTTGTCTTTCTCTTTCTGATATATTCCACTTAGTATGATAATCTCTAGGTCCATCCATGTAGCTGCAAATGGTATTGTCTCACTCTCTTTTTATGGCTGAATAATACTCCATTGTGGGGCTTCCCAGGTGGCTCAGTGGTAAAGAATCTGCCTGCTAATGCTTGCCAATTGCAGGAGGTGGGGATTTGATCCCTGGGTTAGCAAGATCCCCTGGAGAAGGAAATGGCAACCCACTCCAGTATTCCTGCCTGGGAAGTCCCATGAACAGAAGAGCTTGGTGGGGTTGCAAAGAGTCAGGCACAACTGAGTGCACATGTACATAATACTCCATTGTATATAAGTACCACATCTTCTTTATCCATTCATCTGTTGATGAACATTTAGGTTGTTTCCATATCCTAGCTATTGTAAATAGTGCTTCTGTGAACATAGGGGTGCAGGCTAAACTCCTTTAAAAGCACTGAGATTTCTTGCTAAATTTAGGGGGCTAATGAGTTGAAAAGCAGACTTTTTCAGCCCCTGCAGTCCCTATGGTTGCTTTTAATTTTGCTCAGAGCTGCTTTGGGTCTTGTTTCACAGTGGAACTGTTCTGAAAGACTTACCTCTGAACTGTAGCCCCTTTAGAAACTTTGCCGGTACCCTAAGCAAGTGAATTTATGAGAAAGGTCTTGGGTTCTTTTGGTAAAATAGAAGAGATAATAGGTGAATTTAAAAACCAAATTCAGGGGTCTCAAATTCACCTGAATGGAATAGCATTTAGATTGTCCAAGGGCAGTGGTTAGATCATAGTAAAAGCAAGAGAATTCCAGAAAAACATCTACTTCTGCTTCATTGACTATGCTAAAGCCTTTGACTGTGTAGATCACAACAAACTGTGGAAAATTCTTCAAGACATGGGGGAAGAAAAAAGACATGGTAATACCAGACCACATTACCTGCCTCCTGAGAAACCTGTATGCAGGTCAAGAAGCAACAGTTAGAACCAGACATGGAACAATGGAGTGGTTCCAAATTGGGAAAGGAGTACATCAAGGCTGTATACTGTCACCCTGCTTATTTAACATATATGCAGAGTACATCATGCAAAATGCTGGACTGGATGAAGCACAAGCCAGAATCAAAATTTTCAGGAGAAGTATCAATAACATCAGATATGCAGATGACACCACCCTTATGGCATAATGCAAAGAGGAACTAAAGGGCCTCTTGTTGAAGGATAAAGAGAAGAATGAAAAGCTAGTTTAAAACTCAACATTCAAAAAGCTAAGATCATGGCATTCAGTTCCATTACTTCATGGCAAATAGATGGGGAAACAATGGAAACCATGACAGACTATTTTCTTGGGCTCCAAAATCACTGCAGATGGTGACTGCAGCCATGAAACCAAAAGACGCTTGCTCCTTGGAAGAAAAGTTAT